>NC_088245.1:25055020-25666114 GCF_036013445.1 Caloenas nicobarica | reverse complement strand
TCACTGAAAAAGTTAGCTTAAGTTTTGGGTAAAGAGCCATGTCAGTGGTTGCATTCTGCCAATGTACCTGATTCATGGAGAGAAAGTTCATTAATTAGAAACAAATTGCACTATATGACAGCACAGAAAGTGTTACAACCATGATCAGACTACCAGTTTATAAAACGCAGACAAATCAGTTCATGTATACGGGCAAAGCTATATTTTGCAAAGTATATGTTGTGCATGCATTTTTTTAAATAAATGGTCATTGCATTTTGTATTGGAGCAAACATTGTTATAAGGTTAAACTTCAGTAGCTTTGTGCTATGCACCAGTGCTCTGTGGTGCCTCAGATACTTTTTTTTTTTTTTTTTTTTGTGAATGGCAGCATTAATTAAATTGCTGATGTGACAGTAGAGTGCTCTGGAGCTACTTGTGCTGGCCATGAGCAAGCTGGTGCAAGCACAGGGAATAAACAAGGTGCCACAAGCTGCATGGCACCATGGCCAGTCCACGTCCGTGTTAATGTGGTCTCGTTGTTTTTGGTACCTGAGCTGCAAGACTTTCTGTCTTGCTCATAGACGTATCATCAGGTGTGCATGGTAAAACTGTCTAGTAACAAGTTTAGGGCACAGAAAAGTTGCATGTTACTTAGTGCACAGTTGTGCAAGTACACCTCAGCTCTTCTAGTTCTGACACTCTCCAAGCGGATCGTCATTTGGACTTAATAAGATTCCGTACCCATTTTTGTGATGTGTATAATAGTAAAAGAAGAGAAAAATATCCCTAATCCAAGCCCTTTGAACAGGCAAAAGGCTCCCACTGACTTCAATGTACTTTGGATCTGACCTAACTAGAGTTATTTTATTAGCACATGGGGTCAAAAAATGAGTCTGCAGAAAAGAAAGTATGCCTACTATCACATCTCCAGAAATAATAGCTCTTCTTTGATTATCTCAGCTTTTGATGCTAGTGGAATTTATTGGTGAGATTTTGCCATTAGAAAGCTGTAATGTGAAGTAGAGTGTATAGGTTGTTACGAAGATGATACAAGAGGAAGTCTGATAAGTCACAGTAATGAATCCATAACTCTTCACAGTAATTTTTCTGGTCTTTTAATAATAATCTTAGAATTCTGAGTTGATAAATAAAAGCAAAAACGTTAGTTCTGCAAGTCAGTCATATGGTACAATAGAACAATGGATACTGATGTGATTTATTGTTGTGCTGTGTAAAGGCTATCACCTCTTCTGGCTATATGCTCACAATGCATATTTGAAATTCAGATAATTCTCCCTGTGCATTGTGTTGGTAAATAGGATGTGACATGACTGAAATCCTGCTGCAGGTTTCATGATGTGGCATAAGGTTTGACCATTTTTGTTCTCATTCAAAGAGCCAATGATGCTGTGGCATCAAGAGCGGGTAACAGTCTGCCACACGAATGCTGGGAAATGGGGTAAACTCATGTGTCAGTGAATACTTGAAACAAAACCGAGACCTGAAGGTTTTATCACAATGTGGGGCAGTCCTTGCATTCTGGGCCTATCCCAGATAAAGTGGAAAGTTTGGTCACCTTCGTTTAGAAGCTTGAGAAGTGGCATGCTTCATGGACCAGAAAATTATAGAAGTATTTAGCCTAATTTGTCATTCTAATGTCAGTCAGAAGTAGTTATAGGGCCACAGATGTTTCATGGTTTCATCTATGAAAACCTTGGAAAGTCAGAAGCCAACTTCCTTTGTCAAAGTTCAAGAGGCAATTAAGAAAATCCACGTTCTTGATTATTTTCTTTTGTTCCTCAGTAGTTTCTTGTTGCAGAATGTTCTTAATTGAGATCCAAAATAGAAAATTATTTAACTCATTAGCTGGTTAGTCTGATTCTTTTCTATATAGAGTTATAAATACATGAAACAGTTTCTACTGTTTTAACGGGTGCTGGTGTTTGCCTATGTTGCTCCTAAGAAAGACAGTGAAAGCTTATTGTGTGGCTAATTATAGTCGAATTGATCTGGTTTTGTGTTTGTTTAACAACTTGAAAAAGAGCAAAAAATTGATTAATTGAGAGGTATTTACTATGCAAGATAAGCCTAACACCAGAAGGGCAATGTTCTGCTAAAGTCAGGAAGGCAATAGGCTTCCTCCACTTCTCTTTCTCCTTTTGGAATCAAGGTTGTTATAAAACACCACCACTAATATAAGAAAAAAGGACACTCATATTTGATATACTTTACTTTGTAAGTATCTTCACTGAGAAAATCAGGTTCACAGTACATACTCATTACTATTTCTGTAGCTGTAGAATCTGTCTGTATCCTACAGAGGATTGTTATTCTCTTTACCTATGCCTCTACAGTTTATGTTTCAAAGCTGAAATTCAGGGCATTCACTACTGACAGTTCAATTACTGTATGCTTTTCAGTTCACCTCATACACTGCTCTCAAATTCATCAGAAAATGTGAAATAGCCTGTTGAATTTTCCCCTTGATGACACCACAATAGATGTGAAAGAAAAGCCTTCAGCATGAGGCTTCCTAAGTGTTAACAGGTCATGAAAATTGGCAACAACTGTTGTGCCGAGTATCATAATCTGTAAGAGGAAGGCCAGCAATTCCAGAGTGATGAGAAGAGAGCACTTGGTGTTTGAGCTGTGGTCACATTTGCCTTTCAAGTCATTCGGGCCTCCATAACACACTTTGTGGGAGAAGAAAGCTGATGCAGCTGCCTTTGCTAATCAGTCAGTATGACCCAGCCCCTCGGGGAGGCAGGCAGAGGCCGATACGTACTGAGACACACAATCCTTGCTGATTAACAGTGAAAGCTGGTAAAGTTACTCTCTAAGCCTGTCTGGCCCATCAGTTCCAGAAATGTAATTTAGATGATTATCTACATACCCATTAAACCTTGTGACCCATCGCTAGTCTGTTTGAAGTTTGCCTGCTTAAACTTGCTAATAGGAAGAATAGAAGGATTAACTCAGAGGTCATGAAATAAGAGAGCAACAAAGAAGATGACAAAAGAGCAGAGGAAAACTTCCTACTGCATGTATTTGGTAAGGAGAAAAAACTACAGTACCACAGTCATCTCAGCAGATACTGCTACTTTATGGAGCAAGTGAGCCATCTGGAATTCAGGTCATTTAATACTTTGTGTGTGTGCTTTCAACCTATTTTGTTCAGCTGCACAAATAAAATGTGCTACCTGTGTGACAAATGTTGTCAAGTTAGGTGCTTACGGAACATAATGCAACATATCTCAAAAGAGCATGTGTCGTGATAAGTGTTTCTGATTTTGTTCAGGGTTACAGTGTGTAGATATAAACAAGGAAGAATTTAATTTAAATTGGTCACATTAGAGTAGTCACAGGTCAGAATCAAGGCCAGACTCGTTCCCTTTAGGCTAAGAACTTCCCTCCATCCATTACAGGTGCTTGTGAACTTATCGATTATCGATGACAAGCTTATCCTGCGAATCTGTTTCTTACTTAGTCAAACTGAAATAAATGTAAACATTTATAATTATTTGCATAAATTAGTCACAGGATGTTGCAATAAAGATAGTAACTGGTTAAAACTAAATTTGTAGACAAAAGGTGGGATTCCTTGAAGAAAACAGAATGGAACACATAACCACCTTAGTAAGGGTGTCCCAGGGGTCTGACTAGTTACTGAAAGAAAATGAGATTGACCTTTAAATGGACTCTGAAGGTAATTTACCTGCTTTTGCATATACTGTCACCCTTGAAATGAATCTTAACCCTTTTGCTAAAGACACAGTCAATCTACTTGTTGAAAAACATCAGTTGGGGGCACATTTCAATGTATTTCAAAGAAGAAAAAACCATTTCACTAGTGCTATGTCTAGATCCCAAGGTTTTGTAGTATGAGATCTCTTTATAAAGAATTATTGTGGTCTACTTTGTAATACTTTTGGAACATTTCTTTATGTGATTTTTTTGTTGATATAGTAGTGATTAAATATAGTTCTGTTTCTCATTTTATTGTGTTGAATCAGGCATATTTTCCAACCGTAATCTCTGTGCATCACAGACTCCTTTCATTTACATGCACAGCTCTGTAGGAGAGACAGCAATATGCTAGTGGGGAAAAAATAGAATGGTATTCAGTACTGGGGCAATTTGTTTTAGAACTTGAGACTTATTTTTTTCAGTGTTGTTAGTTTGTTGTCTGGGGTTTTTTTTTGCGGCTGATACTGGAAACTCATATACTTTCTGCTCTGAAGCTGATGCCTGTATTTTGTAATAAAATGCATCAATTTTAAAATTCCACTGTAAGCATCACACTGAAGCTGCCTTGCACAATAATCTGGTTAGAAGTATTCAACATTAGTGTCAACCACAGTCTGAATCTTCAGTCTGAAACTCTGAGCCTCTGTGTGTTGACCACACTGGCAGTGGTTTTCACCTTGAAAAATATTTTTTCCCAAAAGTTTTAGGAAGGAAACAAATTTCTGTTGCTGATCCTGAGTCTTCCACTGAGTGACATGTGCTCAGCTGCTTGCAGCCAGACTGCTTCAGAGAAGAGAAGTTATTCATAAATCTCATTCCACCAGTGTTGTCTGAAAAATAAAATAGACACCAGTATCTGCTGGGAAGCCTTGTAGAAAGCAGATCAAAGGCTTCTGGAGTTTATTTAAGAAGGACCAGTTGTGAGTGGCTTAATGTCTGAGCGTGGCATGAAAAGTGAAACAGCCATGACAGTGAGCCACCATACACAGAAATCCTCAGGGCTTCAGTAAAGAATTTGGATAATATGTGGTACAGGTGGGCTGATGTCTCACCCTGTCATTCTGTTATTCCTTTGCCTTTAAATGAATATTGCTACCTCTGTCTAAACCTCTGAAAAAAGGGAAAAAAATTTCTCAAAGATGCTGCAGAACAAAGCCTTTTTCACTTACACACACTGAAGTACCAGTTGAAGATCCATTGTCCTCTCTAAGGTCGTTGGGTTTAAAGGGTCTGTGAATCTGTGTAATTCACTTAACCTGTGGCCAGTGTTCTGGCTAGTGTTTTTGCTTTGAGAGTTCCTCAGAATTAATCACACCCTTCGTTGTATCCCTGTTCCAGATGTGAGAAACTGGATTATTTTTCATTAGAATTATCTGTTTTATTTATGCCTATCGCTCCTATGTCTCATGGGATGCCTTGACTTATAAAATACTTGGAGACAGCTGCAACATCCCTCAGTTCTTACCCGTTGTATGTTGGCATACAAATAGTGCCTGTGCTTTCCTATGGAACCGTCCCATCTATGTTTTAGGGATTTCTTTTTTATTCATTTTTATCCCATTATTTTCTTTTTCCTTCCCACATTCCACATGTGACTATTTTTTTCAGGATGGATGGCAAGTAAAACAGCAAAACAAAACAACCCAAACAACTTTAGAAGAATCCAAAAAGGGGTTAAAATTTTAAAGAAGTGGCTATCCTGACATCTCAAGGTGGGCCCTGCTCCTTAGCTCTCCCTTTATTGACCTCAGTGGGATACAAAGGCACCAGCCCTTTCCTGGCCACACCGTGCTCTGCTGGGAGAAGGGTTTACGGCTGCTTTCAGTCACTCAGATCACTTAGCCTGAGTTCCTCCAAGGAAGAAAAATGCTTCAGCAGGGAAGTTCCCAGCTATGGCTTCTTTAGTAACGAAATCACTTTAGAAAAAGATCAAGGAACCAACTAGGAATTTCCATTTGAAAAGGAACAGGGATCAATTGCGTCCATCTGCACTTCTTGTCACAGCAGAAACTCAGTATCATGCCTCCAAGCTGCTGACCCCAAAGAGACTGGGACTGTGCATACTTGTCAGTTCTGTGTAAGTGCTTAGTATGCTGAATATCATTTTTACACCTTAATGCACCCAAGTGACATGAGTTTCAGTACCTCTACCAAACCCTGAATGTTTCTGGCTGGTCACCTGACAGGTTAAGGTAATTCCCATGACATATTCTTGCTATATGAATTTCTTCTATGAAATATGTTGTCAGAACTCAAAAACCCTACTGATACTCCTTCTGATATCTGTCTCCATTGTACTATACCTTTCCTGGTCCAATAGCCTTGTGTTTTTAATGGTACTAAGCTATAGATGAAAATTTAAAAAAAAAAAAAAAAAAAAAAAAGGATTGGGAAAGAAATTTCTTGAGGATCTGTCTTATTTTAATTAAAATAAAAACATTCCTAAGTAAAATTATTACGTAGTTTGCCATAACAGCATTATCAAAAGCATTATTAAGACACACAATGCTTAACAGAAAAGTTGCACAATTTATCTTTAGTGGTTGCTGCTGCTACTCTCTTTGAGACAGATATTTGAAACTTCAGAATTTTATTGTGAGAGAGGGTGGATGTGATGGAAACTAGTTGTGATGTTACCAAAAATCTCTAGAAGATGCCAAGTAAATTCAAGGCAAAAGGGAACACTAATAAAATGCAGGAACTGGACAATAATATGGTGATAGCAAAAAGAGACAGAAAATACTTGAGGAGAGCTCTAATCTCCATGGCTTGCTGCAGTTTCAGAGGGAAAACATGAAGATGTACTGCTTTTTTTCTGCAAAGAGGTATGCTTAATTTCACACACTGTGGACATTTCCACTGAAGTTAGTGAGATAACTTGTTCTGAGTAATACCATATGTCTCCATCTTTACAGGCCCAAAGTCTTAAGTAGAATTTATTAAGTCTGGTATGTGTATAATTGTATCTATGTTTATCCAGTACTAAACCAGGACAATCAGTACTTATTTATTCCTAAAAAAGAAACATATTTGTACTGGCTATCAATGCTCATGACTTTTGTCTTCTAGTTTGATTTTTTTTGTGGGTTTTGTTTGTTTTTTGTTGGTGTTTTGTTGGGGGTTTTTTTAATAATGACATGCTTTGATATTTATGAAAAATGACCCTCTTCTTTTGATAGGAAAAATATATGGTCTGTTTCAATTTTATGTGAACTATTACATTAGAATTTCAGCAAAGCAGATTCATTGATTACACAGAGCTGTTGATAAATGTCAAGGAGTTGCTTATATATGTGTGCAATCTTAATCCTCTCTTAGCTAGTTTTACACTGGAATTTCCTGAAGTCTTTGCAAATTGATGGAACATAATAATCTACTGGAATAACCAGAAATAACAAAGAAACAAAATATCCTCTTATTCTTTCTTCTTGTCTTTCTGTCTTTTTTTCTGTCTGTCCACTAGTAACAGTTGCTCGCTTTGTTTGGGCAAATGTTTGAGGAATATATCTTTTAGGTCCACCGTTGATGTCCTTTCCACAATGAAAAAAATGCTAGTCTTCATTGGCTGGTAACATAAAAAAAATTGAGCAGATGTTTTGGAGGAAAATGTGTCAAAGAGGAAGAACAGATGAGAGTGGGAATGGAAATGGAGGTCAAGCACATACATGAGAAAGATAAGAGTGAGAAGATCTATTTGTCATTGATGTTCTTTTTGGCTTGGATTTTATCATGGGAGATAGTGATATGGGAGCAGAAAAAGAAGACAGGTAGCTTCAGAAAGTACCTGCAGTGGATTTATAGCACATGTATATGTCCTCCATTTCCACCGGGACAGAGGACAAATAATTAAAGACAGAGAGAAAATTGCATTTGTATGTTTTGTGCTGGAGTGACTCAGCTTTCATCTTGTAAGCATCATACTTGGGTGACTATTCAGACCTCAGGTTGTGAATATCTTTTCCACCCATTCATGAACAGAGTAACAAAGTACTCAACTAGCTATAGTTACCCTGCATATTCCTTTAAAATTTCTTCCTAAAAATATTTTACCAGCAGTATTAAATCAAATGCTTTCAAGTATTCTGTAGCTGTTTTACTCAAGGAAAAAAAAGTATATTCAATGAAAGCTTTACGTGATCAAGTGATAATTGAAGCATTTTTTATTTTTAGTAGTAAAACGCCTTAAAATATTACACAGTGCACATTATGTATTTTGGCAAATATGATTTTATGTTTTTCATTTCCTAAGTTCATTGGTCAGCACAGAGCTTTCTTCTGCCAGAAATCTGCAAGATACTCATTTTTGTTATCAAAACGACCACTCCTTTTACTATTCCTTTTTGTTTACAATTAAATACACTGAGTTTTCCCTCTGCCAAACCTTTGCATTCTTTGCACTGCATGAGTTGACAAGCCTAACTTAGAAGTAAACACAACATGTGGATTCCTCTGGCTGATTGTGCAATGAGAACAGAGGCTAATCTGACGTCTTCATGAGGATCTGGAAATCCCACAATAGAATTTGAGAAAAAATGTGCACCAAGAATTTTGTATGTGTAGTTGATCTTAGGAAAACACCCAAAAAAGTGCAGATACACAATGCAAGACTCTCTTTTAATCTTAGCATTAAAATCTTAGGACATTTCCATTCTTTAAAGGGTATGGAATGATTTAGAAGAGGCGTTTTTTTTAAGCTAAAATTCAAATCTTGTGGCTGAAAACTTGAAATCTAAATGGCAGCCACAGGCAAAGCCAGTCATAGGCAGAGTCCCTGCTGTAAGAAATATATCTCAGCAGTATGCATACTCTATACCAGTAAACAAATGGCAGGAACATATGACTGAAGAATTTATTTGTGTTTCCGTAACCTTGAGATCAAAATACTCTAGATGGGCTACAATGACCAAAGGAAAGTACTACAGTTGTCTCTACAAGCAGCAATTTCACTGAACAGAACAGCCACATGAGAACATCCACAAGAGTAGATCTCAGTCCCTGGCAGGTGCATTTACACTGGTATTTCAGTACTTTATTTCTGGTATTCAGAGCTTCTTGTCCGTGATAACCTCTGCCACTGCTGCTCCCTATTCATTTGTGCATTCACTCTTCCACTGTAATGTTTTGACTGGAGAAATTAAAGCTCATGTTTAGAGCAAAACTAACAAAATAAAGTTAATAACAGTACAAGATTATGGGACTTTGTTTCTCCTGCCTTTATAGAACTTAAATTTTCTTCTCTCTTTCTCCCTTCTTTTTCCTTTCAACTTTCTCACTTTTCTCATTTCCTCTAAGAATTCTGCTGCATCTTGTTAGGAGGATGTATTTGGGTTGAGGGAATGAGGTTGCAGTTTGCTCTCAGTGAGCTGATGCTCCCAGTCATCCACCTCCCCTGAGGGAGCAAGTACAACATTTGTCCGCTCAGTCACTGGGAAAGTTCACACACTGCTTTCACTCTCACAAACCTTCCAGCTCCCCAATCGTAAGAGGAAAGCAGGCATAAAGAAAACTTTCAAATTTGCAATGCAAATAACTTGGGTATGTCCCAAGCAGAACTGGAAGAGGAAAATATAAAAGACGTCCACATTGAAGGCATCAGCTAAACAACAAGCAAAGCACTGTAGATCACAGTTCGAGAAACTTGCATTATGTATTGCTATTACCAGTTCTTAACTTGCAGTAGGCAGGATAAAATAACTAATTTTTTATTTTGGAAAAAGCTTGTGCTGAGGGATAAAAGGGTGTTAGGCTCAGAGAACCCCAGCCCCCTTCAGTCCCTTTGAAAAATCCACTTTTGCATGTACTGATTTCAATTCTGCACTCAGCTTTGGCCACACATTTCAAGGAGACTTGGACACATGACTAGGATATATTTTCGAAACCAATAATAAGCATTCAGAAGTCTTTTGGAAATGTGTGTGATGACTAGCGCATATTCCAAACTACATGAAGGCAAATTCAGACTGTGAGACACGGGGCCTTGAAGAAGAAGTTGACACTAAACTGCATGAAATTCTTGCATGTCAAAGAAGGGAAAGTGTTAGGAGGATGGCAACACAGGAGGGGCTTGGCACAGTTTATCATCTTTATTTTACTTACATTAATGTATTTCTTTTCAGATATATCGCATGTTTTATGATGACATTATGAAGCATTTTACTGTAATCATTAATAACGTGCATATTTTTTCCTAACAGTTTTATTTATTTATTTATTTTGTATTTTATTGTTGCAAATGAGGACTGAGCTTGCATTGATCTGTTGCTGTGCCAGTCTGGCATAACCCCCCCAAAGTAACTGAAGCTATTGTAACTGAGTACAGACTGTAGGCTTGTGCATTTTGCAAAGCATCTGGAAACTTTAATGGATCAGAGCCAAAATCGTAACTCATAGTTATTGCTCTGATTATGTGATGATTTTATGGCATATGATATCCCATTTTCTTAACAGGAGTCTTTTAAATGCAGACCTCTGGGAACTGGATATTTCTGTCTCTAACATTTGTTTGTAACTAGCTTGGGTAAGGGGTTTATATTGAAGACCAGGTAAAATATATTTGCTAGGCTTTGAATCTAGTGCTTGAGTATGATGAACTTTTAACACATTACATAGGCAGTTCAGGCATTCAAGTCAGCTTCCAAAACAGGACTGAGAACATCATGGCACACCTGACCTTAAATCAGAAAAAGCCATGAAGGACTGAACCATTCATTCACTATCTGAAAGACTTACTCCCCTTACTAATACAATTGGCCAGGAACCTCAGAATTCCCATTTGAAATGAGTACACCAGAAAAATGGAACTCAACAAGTGTAATGGCTTTTTTTATACCTCTGGTTGTCTTTAGGAATATAAAGAAACTTAATAGATATTTCCTGCTTTGAATATTTGCTGTGTTAACCCTAGGTCTGAGGCAGGATCTTTTTTGTTGTTGTTGTTCAACAGGTGTTTTTTGGTACTTGGCTTTTCAGAAATACTTGTCCAAATTTCACGTTCAAATTATTGTATGTAACTAAGTATTCTATTAAAACAAACACGCACTAAAGCAAAACAGAGGCTCAATGGAAGGCATAAAAACTTTTATTATCACCTTGGCAAGTTCTACAACCAAACATGAATAATTCCTTTGGAAATTAGTGGTAATTGATTTCACAAATACTGATTCATCATATGTTCAGGCTTCCAGTTTTTCTATCCCTGCCTTGGCTATCAAATGTCCAAAAAGACTTTTTTTTGAAGGCTGCTTCAGCAGATTGGAAGTTGAGAAATTTGGTGGGATTTTTCATGAAATGAACCTTCAACCCAAAACTTTCTTCTGCTTCCTCCAGTCTTATCCCAAAATAAAAATAGCAGTTCCAGCTTCTGTCTGTTCTGCCTCCGACCCAGTGGTTTCCTATCTTCCTTATTCTGAATGACCTTTTCCAGTTGTTCCCAATCTGACCCAGGTTCTTCTCTCTATAAATCAAAATAGAGAGGTTTTTCCACCATAAATCTCTTTTATCTGATAGGAGAGAAGAATTGGCTTCCTGGCTTATAGTTTACCTAATGTTTCATTGGTGAGGTGAGGTTCGGATGGCCTGAATGCAGGATGGGTACTGCTGTGTCCTCCTCCTGAATGGCTACTGCCCTTCATGAGAAGTGTGACATCATCTTAGGTAATTCTAATGACTCCTGCTGATGGCCTTAGTGGTTCCTTCTGAATCATATTCTAGAGATCATCCTGGATCAAAATACGTAAGTGACTAGCCAGTTATCAGAGAAGCTTTCTATTATTGATTTATGAAATTAAGTTCTCCACAGTCCCAAATCAGCATAGTTGTGCTAAGGAAATAGTGTCTGCAATTTGATCTCTTATATAGCTGGATGATGGATTGGTGTACAAAAAGATGATTCTCTGTTACCTTAAATATCATGCAAACCTAACTTTCCAGTCAAGGAAAATTCCACTTATTTGGGATTTTATCCGAGATAAAATATTTGCAGTATCAAGCAGATGTTAAAATTTGTAATTATCTTTTGGGCTAAACTGTCAGTGAAGGACTTCACTCGCAGATGGAGGCTTCATGAAGGAATAGTCAGACAAAACTGGATTGCTGAGAAGGTTCTGCAGCTTGTTCATTCCTAAAGAGATTTGAACCTTTCACTGGGACACCGTTGACTAGAGGTGTGTTAAGCAAATGGTGGGATGCACCAGCTTTCTGCTGTATCACTTTAACTTGCTGCTGGTCAGCTGTTTCATTTTGGCTCCTCAGCAGAGATGGAGTCACTTCTCGTATAAATGTTCGTAGATGATTTCAAAATAAAATTACCTAGGTTTGCTAGACTGTGGTATCTGGAATTTAAATTAGTTAGGAGCCCTCAAAAAGTCACCTATCACCCCTGCCTGCTTTGGGCCTCCTAAAGTCTGTTCAAACCTAAATTATTCTGTGAGTCCGCAGGTCCAGAGTCCATGAAACTTGTTTGAGTGCAAAGACTGTTGAGCATACCTCAGCTACATGGATGACTCCACAGTTCAGTGAAGGACGCTGGGCACTTTTCAAGCCAGAATCCATCCCGTAGCATATTAGTTTTTCTGTTATTCCTGTGAACACAGCATTTCTCACCTCTTTTGTAAGTGTGCTCCACAGAGCAGAGCAGGGAGTACTTCCACTGCATCTAGCAGAATTCCACCTATCTTTGAAGGAATGAGCTGACTGTAGCACTTCCACTTTGCTAAATACCACAAATAATAAAATACTTTGTGCCTGCCAGCTGGCGATCAGACGTACAAGTGGATATAACCAATTAGCAGGGACTCTAGTTCTAGTTGGAGACTGGACTTGCTGTGTATGTCTCCTACACATGCCTGCAGCAAAGTTTCAGCCTCTGGACCTTTGCACTGTAAGGCAGGAGCATCGTCTGGACTGCAGCTCCCCACTCACCAAGCTAGAAGCTGTGCCAAGTTTGCCTTAATGTGAAGATAAATGTGAAGCAAGGTATGTCTTAGTACTCTCATCGAGGGTTAGTTCAGCAAAGAGGAAGCATTTCACTAATATGTTTTTCTATTCTTATACATTTTGTTTCTTTAACATTCTTATTTGTTTGTTTCCATCACATTCAAATAAACAACTCATCTTGCTTCTCGACTGATATTTTGACATTTTGAGGGAAAGAGTTCATTAAGGTCCAGAGGACACAATATACGCCTTCATATCATGTTTAGTCAAAAACTCCACTCAGAAGAGTTAGACATTTGGTCATATTCATATAAAAGTAACTGGGATTAGTAATCAGTATCTTATAAGAATGAATATTTTTTAACACATTTAATTAAAATGAGCATAAATAATCTGGAGTTTTCTGTTATCAGGTCTTTGGATTAAACATCTTTTTTGGTTTGAAATTCAGAATTCACTTTTTTTCTGAATCTTTCTTGTGCTTGAAGGAAAACTCATTCAGGCCAGTGTCTCTTCTCTATTGCACTGTTATTAATTAACTTTATAGTTGCAGATCTGTAGAGAATTGCTTTTTGCCTTGTGAATTGATTCGTTTCTAATAACCATTAGTTATAGATCCATCTGTGAAACAAAGGAAGGTTCTATAAAGAGGAAATAGTAAATGGAAAACAGATATTTGGCAAAGAAAATTATTGCTCATTCTTTCCAGCCGTTGCCATTTCTTAGCATTTCATGAGTAACAGATTATGTGGCTTCTCCCAGCCTTTTTTAGCTATGTTGTGGAATGCCCTTCAGTGGAAGATTTTAAGCAAGATTAGTGAAACTGCTGATAAAATTGATCCTGCCTCAGTATCGAGGATGAACTAGATGACCTCATGGGTTTATTTGTTCGTGGGTTTCTTTCCTGTTTTGTGTGTCTGTGATTCTCACAGCTCAGACTGTTTTTGTAAGAAGCTGTACTGCTCTGCATTTAATTTAGGCCAAAATGGAAATGGAATAAAATAGAATTGCTAATGATTTGCTCTACCTATATTTCACATATCTGAGCTTAAGAACTCCTTCTCCTTCCGTTCAGTTTTAAAGCACTGAAACAGGAGAGAAGTATAATTTAGAGACCTCTTATTGCCAGGAATCTTGCTTACAAATGCTTTGCTCTGTAAAGATAAAGGTCAAGAGAGTTTTAAACCAGGATGTTCCTTGCCAACTGAGCAATTTAGGAAGCAATTATTTGTAGCTTATATGGTTTGGGATAGATGCCATCATTAGAACAATGAGACTTTTCCCTTGTTTTTGATCCAGTAAACATTCTGTTATGGAGCTGTGTAACCATGCATATAGACATTAGGGAAATGAAGGCAGAATTTGAAAAAGGAAGTCACTGAATTAAAGACAAACACATGATACAGATTTTAACTCAAAATGAAGCTGGGCTCAAGAATGAAGGCTTCATTTATGATTGCTGAAGAATTATGAGGTAGTTGGATGTCAACAGAACTGTGGTATTATCAACTACATACAAGTATAAAAACAAAAAAGCAACTACTTTAACCCATTGTTCAAAGCAAGCTATTTTGTCTACCTACTTTAAATGAATGAACTCTGATGTAGTAGAAAACAAAGACATTTTCAGACAACATATTTTACTTTCTAGCAAAATGATCTCAAAGTATATATTGCTGCTCTAATGTTTTTCCAGAAATTCAGCTTAATCAATAAATTTTCAAGAAATCTTTTTCTATACAGGGTTCGTAACACCAAATTGGGAAGCTAGACAGAAGTGTTTTGTATGAAACGCTCTTTTTTATTGGAAGATAGTTGCCGTGTACAAGTATGAGAAGAGGTAAAGTTCTAATGTAACTTATTTTTACAGCATCGTCATAGGAAGCATTTAACACTTTTTCTGCATTTCTGGTCAGTTGTGCACAATGAAAGCAAATCATTAATATTTTTCCTGTTCAGATAAAACCTTTTGTCTGATACTGGTGGTAATTCCAACTGAAAGGAAGATACATTTGCTGAACAAAACATGTTTCAGCCACACAGTTCCTATTGTATCTCAGAGTCCTATGGAATGGCCGGTGTCCAAGGATACAAAAAGAGGTAAAACATCTGTTTCAAAATAAATATGGAAAACTACTTTAGGGGGACATTTATGTCTATTAACATCAGCTGTGTCACATATGTTAAACTAAGCTCTAGAGTTCTGAAAAAAAAGGCAGAGTATGTAAAGCTCTGTTCTTTAGAAACAAGAGAACAGAAATAGGACAGAAATGAAACAGTAAAAATGCAACTGCAAAAAGACCTATGACCACATGCAAACACTGAAATGATGACTTTTATCAGTTTTAATGAGTCATCTTGGAAACATGTACTAACACACAGGTACCAGAAGAGCTGAACATATCTTATCAATATGTTTGTTAGTTTATTAGAAACAGAATCTATCTGGTTGTTTCTGAAAATAAAGTTTGGGCTGTTGTCGCATAGACATTTGTGCATCATTAAGAAGGAGCATATTAGGCTGCCTTTTTTCTCCTTGTAACACTGTGTTACAGATTTTACCTACACACACTCCACTCTGCCGTACTGATGCTTTAATCCAGTGAAGGAAGGCTCAAGGCTTCCTTATTTGCAATAAGTAAAAGATCAAACAGTCTCAATTATTGAGACTATGTTTGGTGTAGCCACCAAAAATGTTTATTTTAATGACTAAAGTTGTTGTGTATCATACTTTAAGCCTAGATAAGACTTCAAAAATAACCACAGAAGTATGAAAATGTCAGCTGGGTCCTTCTGTGCAGGAAGATCCTTCTGGCAAAAGCTATGGAAGGCCAAATAACAGAAACTTTGTTGTTTGGTCCAGATAGGTGAAATTGTGATGTCATTAGCCAAGGGACATTTTCAGAGACCTCTTCCAGGCACAGACCCAGAAAAGCAGAGCAAGTACATCACCTACACCCTCTTAAATAATTATTTCTACCATGGCTTAGGTGGGGAAAGAAACACTTTATTCCCTGTTCTGTAGGTTCAACAGAGTCTGAAGCCCTGACAGGCCAAATTAAGGTGAGGCATTATAGACCTGGCTCTGTCTGAAAGGTCCATTAATAAAGACAGAGACATCTGCTAGAACGAGCAATGTTTCAGAAAAATAAAATGGAGCATTGTAGTTGTTTTGTTCTACTTCAATAATTCTGTGCTTTGTGGCTGTTTTCAGCAAAGAGCAGATGAAAACCAGTCATGGAATAAAGGTGTACCACACTCAATAGGAATTTGATTATTTATTTTCTGTTCTACAATAAATTAAATGAATAATTATCAGCTTTAGACAGGAGCCCAGAAAAATATGTAAATCCACTGAAAAAAAAAAAAGTGAAAGAGTATCGTCTCTTCAGAATGCATTTTGTTGTTCCTTTTGAAAGGAAGCTATTGAAAATACTACAGTTTTCAGTTTAGCCTCAAAGCTCTGTTTTTCATTATTGTGGCTTATTGCCCACTATTAACTGTTTTTAAAGCCCATTTGAAACTCATATGTTCCTTGACTGCTCCTGCTACAGATTGTGAAAGAAATTGCTGAATATTGTGGCCCGTTAAGTTTAATATTTGGTTTGCTGTAGAAAAAATATTAACAGCATCTTCTGCTGCCTCCTCTTTTGACAGTAGGAAAGATGAGAACTGTAGTGTGGATTCCCTCTGTGCTTTGTAGCAGGCTTAAAATAAATTAATCTGATGATAATTTGCCAGAGAGCTGACATGGTACCTGAAGAGTCACCATGTGCATTTCTAAAGGGTTCTCTGGTAATTGATGGCTTAGGTTGACTCTCTGTACCAAATATTTTGCTTGATCCTTACTCTCCACAAAAATGAAAATATGGTGGTGGGATGGAAGGGAAAGCCTGCCGTGACCAGAGTAGTTTTCTCAGTCTGTACCTGACCTCTGTTTTCAGCAATGTAGAGCTCCAGGGCTGAGCTTGTTCCTTTGGATGCCTTTATAATCAGTTGGGGAAAAAAACCAGTTTTAAGGCATAATTCAGCTGATCTGTTTTGAGTATCTATTTTAGTTGTCTGAATGAGTCACAGAGTCACAGAATGTTAGGGATTGGAAGGGACCTTGAAAGATCATCCAGTCAAATCCCCCTGCTGGAGCAGGAACACCCAGATGAGGTTACACAGGAAGGCGTCCAGGCGGGTTTTGAATGTCTGCAGAGAAGACGACATGACTTAGCTATAAAGATGTAGTGTTTGTGCTTCAGCTATTAATATTTTATCAGATGAAACCTATCTTATGTAACTTATATGCTGAGCAATCCTGATAAAATATGTGATAACTCATGCATGCAAAGTTACCTGAGTTTTGTGTTCACAGGAGGTAGGGAATGTGATGCAAACTCCTTTAGCAGGATGTTGGTTGCATCCACTAGCACACGAGATACTTGTAGTTGAAACCTACTGTCAGAACTCTGGTGCCACTTTGTGACTGCTGAGTATGTGAAGCTGGATATGATGCTCAGAAGTTTATGACTTGTGGGGTGCTGGATATTCTGTATACATATATTTCAGCAGAATGGAAGCATATGCTCCTAAATGATTTAACGTGTGTCAGATCTGACTATTTACTCACTGAAAATTCCTAAAACTCTTACCAATACAAGGTCAAGTCATTATGAAAGTAATGTGATTTTTACATAAAGGTTTGTTTTGGAAAAAGAAGTGAAAAAAGAGAAAAGGAAAGAATGGGAAAGAAGACTGGTGATGAAGGAAATTGAACAGCAAAACCACTTTCCCCATAATAATTTTATTTGAAAGTATAAATTAGTGGTGGGTTTTTGTTTGGTTGTTTGGTTGGTTGTTTTGTTTTGTTTATTTTGGTTGTTCCTGTGCAATGCTGAGTATTTTGTACCCAACCCAGCAGAGTACTGATACGAGTGCTCAACCTTAAATATGTGAACCTAAGGCAGGAAGGTCTGGATGGGATGTATGCATGTGTGTAGAGAGAACAGGGCGTTACCCTGCACGCTTGCTCCACCTCCTGTCACAGAACTGGGAATTTTTGGCATATCTCATCCCTCTGCTCTGCTAAGAGCATCACACCTATTAAATCACAGAAATATTGTTATTTTGTTACTCCTTACAAGAAAGAGATGATTGTCTGTAGCAAGCAGTTCTGGGGAGTAAAAAGGCAGCCGAAGAGGCTGCCCCTCTGCTGCTTGCACAGCTGCCACATGGAGCTTTCCATGCACAGGCTGTTGACAAAATTACTGGACCATGTTTTAAGATGAGAGAGACTTTTTTTATATAGTCTTATTGTTTAGGACACATTGGTTGTAGAGACTGATTGCTAAGCCCTTTGCTGTAGCTGCAGATATGTTTGCAATAGGTTTTTCTTAATTTGTGTTTCTGTAATGGTTCATGCTATTGATAGTATCTAATAAATTGCATTTGGTGTCATATTACACAACTCAGAAATCTGTCATGATATTTTTGTAAAGGTTGTTCTGCAAATGAAGCTACCATGACCGTTCCCCTAATGAAGCAGACAGAAGCTGATATAAGTGAAAACATATTTTGAGTTCTGTATTGCTAAAAATATCTTGTCTTTATAGACCAGAGCTGTGACTGATAACTAGACTTAAATGTAAACTGCAAGTAAGGGCTAAATAACAGCCCTTTGTTTAGTTGAAGCTGCATATTATCTAAGTAGGAGTTAAAATACTAGTAACATCAAATAGAGGACTTGTCAAACTTGCAATCATTCACATAAAAATTCATTACAACTAATGTAGTGCAGCTGGTTAATTAGGAATTCTTTTTACAGCTGACAGTAAAAAGATATATATTTTTTTTTAATCTATGAAACAGTTGCCTAAATTGGAGCAGAATCCCCATGCCAGATGAACTCCTAATTTAGAGTTAGTTGCTACTTATACCACTGGAGAATTTTTGCTTAAACCACTGACTGACCTCCCATCAATCAGTACACAAAGTATTTGATCTTGCATCTCCTACATCTCAGCATTACTCATTAGGCTCTTAGAGATTAGAGAGATCTATTATCTGTGTTTTCTTCTGGGCTTAGGTTGGCATATAAATTCCCAGAATATTTACTAATGAGCCTTTGCTGACAAAATTGGAGGAATACGTTTTTCTGACTTGATTCTTGACATCATCAAGTCTCAGATAGTTGTGTGTACGCCAAGCTAAAGCATAAAAAGCTTTTAGGGCACACTTGGCCTGCAGCACTTGCCTTCTGAGGAGATGTTGAGGGAGATGGTCTTTTTTAACCTACAGGCTTCAGGGAGTTAATAACAGCCTTGCAATATCTAAGAGGAGGTCATCAAGAAGAGCGAGCCAGGCGCTTGATGAAAGAGGTGCACAGCACTAGAAAAAAGCTGATGGTCATTAATTGAAACAGGGCAGTTTCTGGCTGGGAACTTATAAGGGAACATTTCTCACTTTGAGGACAGTCAGGTGATGCAGACTGAAGAGGAGGGTGTGCAGGCTCCATCCTTGCAAGTTTTCAAGACCAGATTAGATAAAACAACCTGAGCAACCTGGTCTGATCTCACAGCTGAGTCTGTGTGGAGCAAGAGGTTGGATTAGAGACCTGAGGTCCTTTCCAAATGGAATAATTTGTGACTCTGATTCTGCAAACTGCATGGAAGCAGATGCACATTTTCAAGAGGCATAAAACAAATCAGATGTGCTCTTTGACTGTGCCAAGTCATTATGATGTGAAAGATTTAAAGGTATATATGTTAGTTTATATTAATGATTAGAAGTGCCTTTTCATTTTTGAAATTCTATCATTTGACATCTGAAGTAAATAGTATAATTTACAAAATATGAAGAGTGTTACAACTGTAGGATATAAAACACAGACGAACATACCACAGCCTCAGGGTAACCCATTTCTTGCTTTATAAGCCAGAAATATTTGTGAGAGTATCATGATGTCCCAGAGTGCTACACTGTGCAAACAGATCTCTGCTCTTAGGGGACAGATGTGGAGCAAAAGCATGTGGTCAGACAACCCCTTAAACATTGCACATGTGGATGTTGCAAGCAGCAAGTTATTCCACATAAAATTACTATAAAGTTATGATCAGCATGCTTTCACTCCTTCTGTAATTTTTCTATCAGAATATAATGATTTGACACTGTATTTTTTTATATCATTACTGTCTGTGTGAGGAAGGCTTTGGATAAAGAGCTTGTACTTCAGAAAAGAAGGACGAGCAGATCTGAACAGTTGCTCTGGTGGAAAAAATCTTATGTGTGTGAGCTGTGTCTGGTAAGGTAAAAAAATGAGCATTCAGAGAACTTACACCTTGCGTTAGTTCCTGGCATTTGAGGCATTCATCATTAAGCATTGTGAAAGGATGGAGATTACTTTTGGAACTTGCTGTATTTGCTGTGGGGAGGTACTTGTAGCTTTGTGGACATTTGAGATAATTACACTCAACAGCTGCCGGTGAGGTCAATCAGAAGAGAGGAAAAAAATATATTAGGAAATGTTCAATTTCTTGTAAAAACTGGTTATGAACGGCACACTGCCAGTGGACCACCAGCACTCATAAATAATGATGGCACCTCTTTCGTTTGGCTTTAACTCAGAACTAACTTCACCACTTCAGTCAGTTACTGGAAGGTGAGAAAGGCATAAGATTATTGGAACAGGTTTTTTGCTTTACAAGAAATGCCTTACATCCAAGCCTCAATTACATGAAACTTCACTTCTGCACTCTGGGAGAGCAAAAGGGTTTATACTGTTTTACCAAGAGAAAGCAGAGTCATCCCCAAGCCATTGAATTTGGCAATGTGAGGGCCATTTAGAGCCTCTGTGTGTCTGGGTTTTCCTAGCTGCATTGAGGTAATTTGTTGGACCTGCACACCTTTTCATTCCGCAATATGCTAGGTGCTGAAGTTCAACAGCCTAGAAGAAGGTTGTTTAATCACCATAATCTCCATGTGGTGATCTGGTTAAAACCAGGTTTTGCATGAACAATTTGGAGTGCCAAATTGTAAGCTAGAGTTTATCTGCTACATATTTTCTTTTTAACACACTTTATGTGAAAACAGTAATACAGTACAGTAATACAGTCAATTTTGAGTTGTTTCTTCCTTTGTAATGCTTTCAACACAATAGAAGGCAGGTTTAATACCGCAAAATAGAGGCATTTCAAAGTATTTCCAAATGCTCTTTTAACAATTGCAAATGATCATTTAAGCAATTATATTCAATTGTCATAACATGGCACATCTAGACAGACATGTACCCTAAGAAACTCATTTACTGTTTATTTAAGCCATGTCCTTCTCTTTTCCCTTTCTTCTTTTTGATCTTCTCTCAAGCTTTCTCACTCTCTCCCTCATGTTAGTAATATGAAAAGAAATAAGAAGTTATCAAACAGAAATACTTTGCTAGAAGTATCCTCCCTTGGTTCAGTCATGCAGAACTGCCATTTTTATGAAGGAAAGGGTATTAGCAGCTGAAGGGTAAAGATCAGTATGGTAGAATCAGCACAGCAAGATTACTTCTCACCTGTGTATTTCTATGAAAAAAGTCTGTAAACTTTATACCATTTCTACTGTTGTCAAATGATAAAAAAGGATATGGAAGGAGGGAATTAAAGAGAAGTAAAAGCAAGATGACAACATCCTTGCACTAATATGTAATTTTACCTTTGTTAAATTGCTATCATGTATCTAATACAGATTATAGTATACTGTATATAAAGGTATCTAATGTATGCTATATCATAGTATACTGTGATTTACTATTTGCTGGAATAGACTCCTTCCATTATTTCAGTCCTTTTGGCTGTAGTACATCCTCCACATCTGCTTCAAACTGGAAATGTTTTAGTTTTCCCCAACAGCCAAGTCTGCCCCAAGGTCAGGGTCTCTGTGTCCACAGTAAGTTCTGGCCACTCTTTGCCACACAGAAGAGGTCTCATGCTGGAGGGAATCTGGACTATGTGTTTGGTTCAGGATTTGTAGGGGTTTTGCTGAGGTACTACTAAGTGAACACTGAGCAAAATTCTTCCTGTGAGATACCCACTATCTTACCGAGGAAGAGTGTGAATATAAAAAAGAGCTGTTTAACAACTAGCAGCATAGGCAGGCCAAGAGCAATCCATCAGCTAGACTGTTCATCTGGCTAGGCAAAAATATTTAAACAATAACATAATATTCAATCCATGGTTTCAGAGCTGCTCAGGGGGCATTGCCTGTGATCAAATAATCCTATTGGTCAGGAAAACATTGTGAATTATAATGCGGAATTAATGTGAATTTATCCATGCCTACTTTGCTGAAGTAAAAACTTGTTCCGCGTCTCCAGAAACCTGAATTTATGGCAATTCATTTTATTAGTGGACACAAGGAAGTTTAGCACAAAATACCTCATAGGCAGACTTAAAATACATACGAAAGGTGGAGCAGCCCTTAGCTCTATACAGAGTTATTTCTTTGAAGTGCTGAATCTTGGTTACTGTAGGCTGGGTCACTGCCTAGGCCTGGAGCATTGCCCAGATCCAAGTGTACCCTCTGTCCTTGCAAGAAAAACAGTCGTTAACATGTTTCTGACATTTTTGGGAGAACAACCTGAGTCACTTTGATTCAGTTATGTTTGTAGTGCTGCACTAGCTGCATTATCTGCCTCCTCATTGCTCCCCAGACCTGAAGTAAATCACAGAAATCTTCCAGACGTCTACTAGGGAGAGTAAGTTGCTGTATAAAACTATTAATGTAGGCAGGGGAACTTAGGTGACTAATAAGCTGTAATTAACTGCCTTGATACATTTTTGAAGGAGCCTAAATTTAGATTTTTAAGGTTTTTTTTCTGTTTCCACTGTGTTCCATCTCTGTGCCAATGTGATCTCAGTACTGACAAAAGCAAGACTTCAGTTCAGCATCACTTATCATGCTTTATGCAGTAGAATAAGTATCGTCACTAAGCACATTATTCCATTTTCAGCAGTAATTAGTTGGTTTTTGTGAAAGGAGCCCTGTTCAACTAGTGGCTGCTTGATTACTTTAGCTGAATGAGAAGAACATGCAGCAGTAAATTACCGCGAGCAGGCTGTTGGAGAAAGAGGAGTGAATTCTAACTTCAATCTGCTCATTTGGCACTAACTGCATGCAATCTGTTTCTGTCCATGTGTTAAAGCTACCTGCATGCAGTCTGCTGTTCAGTAAGTCATCAAGCTGTAAGGAGGCTGCATTTTCAGTCTGCTGTGCACCAGAAGGCAAACCTTTAATCTGTATCTTTTGAAAAAAGATCATGATTAATAAAAATCCATGAAATTCACTTCTGTGATTATAGCAGCAAGTGTACTGCAAATTCATTAGAATCAATTTTGACCCTATTATAGTTTAGAAAATAAATTACTAGATGAGCAGATTTGTAGGTGTTCTAGGAAAACAGACTTGCCTGTCTTACCCCTGTCTCCCAGCTGTGTATATTAAATGAGTATCTGGGGATATGTAAAATTTAGTGCTGGGCATAGCTATTAGACAGCAAGTTCTTTTGAATGAAATATGTATCAATTTTCAAAGGCAAATCAGTCCTTCATTACTTCATTCTTTTCACGGTAAGCCACAGTGTGATAAAAGGGAAATATAAATAATATACATACTGTCTATAAATACATTTATCTTTTCTGTTTTGATACAGTCTTCACTGTGTGCATTATCCAATAAACTTTAATCTTGAATGATGTTGACTGATTTAAATACTGTATTTTTACTGAAGCTTTTAACTGAAGAGGAAGAAAAGAGGAAAAAATAAAACACAAAACAGCAAACCACTACTTCTTAAGTCTTCACATTCTCTCACTCTCTTTCATACATAAAGAGTAAAAGTCATAGTCTTCCCTTCTGTACTACCGTAGACTTATACAGCACCTTCTAAATGTAAGTAGCTTCTATGTGAGTTATGGATAGTGTGGAATGGAGACCTATCTGTGCATTGTCCATCTGTCCTGGACATTTGCACAGAGACTTTCTCTAGTGTCATTTACACATTCTTAGTTTTAGCCCTCACATTTCTTTGTGTATGCAATGAGACTCTAAACTTTACATCTAGTAATAGATTTTTCCTAAAATATTTGCTGGTTACAGTTAGAAAGATTTGTGTAAATGCTCTTTCTAAAAATATACTCTCTCAAGATCTTTGAGCCTGTCCCTTAACTCACTTAAACAAACAGCCTAATGTCTTAATATGAGAAAAGCCTGATATTTGGTTAGAAAAGCCTCAGAGATGGACCTTTTACCAGAGATAGACCCGTCATTGAAGGCTACTTTAAAAAGATATGGCCAGGATGTTGCTTGTGGGGCTGCCAGCAGCTGTGACCTGCCTCCCACCGAGCTGCTGGGAGAGCACAAGGTGCCAGGGATCATTCCAGCCCAGGATGGGGCATTGCAACCAGTGCACATCTGATTCACATGCCTCTTTTCTCCTTGGCACCTTTCAGGTGAGGAGCAGTAGTCGCTGAGGTGGTCTTCCACAGAATGGACATCCCCAGGCCCAGGTCTGGCCCCATGGCACACCCCTGTGTCCCTCTGACCTGGACGATATTTCTCATTGCAGAGTGGGCATTGAGCAGACAAACCATTTGTACCAGTCTCACTGGAGGGCAAGCACAGGTTCTTTCTCCAGGGGTGCTGCTTTTTGAAGAGGAGGGCGTTCAGCTCCTGGGAGCTGGCTTGAATGACTGGGGTGTTCAACACAGCTGCTCTCAGGATCTGGCCCTGAGCGTTCCCCATTTCACCAGTGAAGACAGCCAATATCAAAGCACATGGATATGTGAAGCTGCCTGCGTGCTCGGGCTCTTCAAACATGTGCGTCAGTGCAGACTGTAAATATGCAGAGGGAAATACCTCCTGTTGTCCACCAGATACAGGCGTGCTTCCCATTAGAGTGAAACCTCCACACATATGTAGACTCTGTCTTTGCATGAAAGGCAGGAACTTGCTGGGTTTTTTGGCATTGTCTGGGAAAACAGTTTCAGAAGTTTTCCACTTGGTGTTTCTGAGGCTGTTTTAGTGGCTTCCTCAGTGTTCCCCAGACCATGCATGGCTCTGAAGTCTATTCCAAAACCTACTATGCCACAGAGAACAAGTTCTGTATAAAACAGCGTGTGCACTAATTCCTTAAATAAAAAATATTTTAATTCACCCTGCAGTCAGCATAACATAAATAAAGTAAGAAACTCTTCTGGCTTTTTTTAAAGTGAATATATTTAGTCCATTTATTTACTATTTCCTTATCCTTGTTTTGTCTACTTTTCCAAGGTAACAAAGCTCTTGAAATCTTCCTGTCAGTCTATCCATGGCTCGTTAATAAAGGACTGAAAAATCCTTTGGGCCAGTTTAAGCTCTGTTTAGACTAAGAGGACATACTGATATACTTTTTTTTTTTTTCCAATGAGAAGAAAAAAGAAGGAAAATCAGTGTTCCTATTGAACTAGACTTGCAGAACTTTGTTATTTTGCATCTTGTTTAGCAGTCAGCAGCTTGTTATTCATCATTAACATTTTGCTGGAAGAAAACCCCAGTATTATATTCCTTTTCTCATGTCCAGGGAATGTCTAGGAGAATCCAGGGGAATCAGTTGGGAAGAGAGAGAGATTTAAGCATCCTGGTGTCCAGTGAAACACACAGTGTCCAAGCTCCTTATGCAATTGCACAGAGAGTGGTAGTGAGGTAAAGCTTGTAGAGAAAAGTTTAATATTTCTTAGTAGAATAAGTGACTGGGAAAAAAACCCACAACACAACAAACAAACAAAATCAAAAAACACACACCCCCCAAAAAACCAAAACCAAACCTAAATAAACAATCAAACAAACAAAACCCCAAACAAACAAACAAAAAAACACCCACCAAAACATAAACAAAAAAAATACCCCCAAAAGTATCTGGGTACAACCCCTTTTAAAATTTCATAGAGCACAGTTCAGCTTATAAAAATAAGATCCACCAGAGCTTGCACAGTGATTAGGGAATCAGATGTATTGCCCAGCGGAAAATGGTATGGAAAGGAATGTATCTTAAGTGTACCTTTCTCTGGGAGTTACACATCCAGTCTTGGGTTACAAGAGATCCTGTCCTCCACTTTGAATTGCCATGTGCTCTCTCAAGGAATTAAGTACCTACTTCAGTTGGTCCTTTCTCACCTAAGAGTTAACAGGGAGGCTGGTGGTGCTCCCTCCATCCAGTTTCACCCTGCGTTCTTTACACACATCTAGCCTGTGAGTGGAGCAGGTTCAAGGCTCTTTACAAGTCGGTATTTAATTATGTGTACAAAGCAAATGCAAACAGCTTCATTGGGAGAGACTGAGACAGAACTGCCCAGAAATTGGGAGCTTGAACTGAAATCTTTGTTGCAAATCAGTTGAAAGAGGGATGTTAAACTGTTTCTTATATCACAGTGAAATCTTCTACTTACTATAGGAAAGGGGAAAAACAGTTTAGGCTTTGTGCACTGCATGTTCCCAGTGACGTGTCCTGAGAACACTTATCAAATCAAGCACTGTTGGCGTAGGGATTTTTGAACTCCATTAGGGCTAAAGGGGCTGACTAACGTAACTCCATTGAGCTATCGGTAGTTTTGCCTACATCCACTAGAAGAAACTTAGGCACTTTGGAGGATGGCGGCAACTGAGTAAGGGTTTTGAGATGATACATTACAGGTGTGGGTAGTATTGGATGGAGCTTCCAGTCATCTGCTCAAACTGATACAGAAAACAAAAAGTAGAGTCATAAATTGGACCCAAACACTCTAAATCTTTCCTTGGAATCTTAACCTCAGTATGCCCCAAGCCCTAAATAAAGTTAATAGGTGTTCTTGATTTTGTGCTAAAAGTGAAAAACTATTCCTTTTGGTACAGTACATCCTGAAACACTGAGTTCAAATCTGCAATCTTTGCTTGCTGTGAAAAGCAGCTTTAACAATAGCATTAGCAGATGTATATCTCACTGGACTGACTCCTTGGCTAACGCATTTTTTCAGTGCATTACATTAATTGTCAGAGTATTTCAGTTTCAGAAATCATGAATGAACAGTAATGCTTTTCAAGTCATTCTTTCCGTCATACCTTTTCTTACTTTCTGAATGTAGTAATGGCTGTTCAGTCTGGGAAGTTCTACTGTGTCTGTCATAGCTGTGATAGAAAGGTCTTAGTCTAAAATCAAAGGGACAAGTGTCTCTTGCACATAAGAAGGTGTAAAGTATAGATCTCTCTGCAATGTGAAATGTGAGTGCCATATATCCTGAGCACGGGAGAGTAGAAAAGAATGCTCCTTGAAAATAGCCACAAGGTTGTGGGATTTCTCAGCTAATATAGTACATTTTTTACCTAACTAACAGGGAAAACAGCCAGGACCATACCGGCACTTTATTGAGAGAGAACCATAAATACCTAATAATTCCTTTCGTTATCATGTAAAATATTTACTTCTTGCACTGTGAAAGCACATGGTTTTCTCAAGCTGTTCCCCGTTTTCAGATAGTGGTCTTGGCAAAAGTCAAGTCAATTCACACTGAGAGCTTGCACTACAAAAAAAGATGGAGGGGAAGTGGAAGACTAAGTGGGAATCCAAAACTAATGCAGCTCTTAAAGTCTCCAGGTCAACATTACCATCTCACTTTTTAAGCTAAAAAAAGTCAGAATCTAAAATAGCCTCTCTTTATCTGCTATTCCTTGTTCCCGATTTATCTTCATTTTGAGAGAGGAAGAAACACTACATTATTTTCATTCCTTTTTTTTTTTTTCTTGCATTGTGTTTTTAGTTTATAAAACACACAAGCTGGAAATCATCACTGTTCTTTCCTGGGAAAAATATCGTTAGTTGCATTAGGAAAACATACTTGCTAAGAAAACACTTGTGAAATCCATGCAGATGTTAGCTTCAAATATTGAAAAAAAATCTGTAATTATCTTTAAGTACAGTTTGAAATATTTTCCAACACTTATGTTTACAATATTTTATTCTTAATGGAGTTGATTTTCACATCCAGCCACCTGACTTCAACTAATTCTGCTGCATCTCTGAGCTGTTCAGAATCATAATTTACAAATCTCTGCTAGATTAACAATCATGTTTTTTAGCCCTCATGAATATATTTGTTCCATGGTTCACAGATGCAGAACTTTGAACTATTGACTATTTGGGAGCAGGAAGGCAGATGCAGAGTCTAAGTGATATTGTAAGCAGTATTAAACATGATTTAAAAAGGAATTGAATTGCAATCCTTCATAGATTGAAAGGATTCTTTTATATCCTCCACACACATAAGAAATATTAAAATAGCAGTATGCAACTTGCAATATTTTCTCTTTCTAAGTACTGCTCAGTTCTCAAAACAGTTTCCTAGCTTTCTCTGAGGTTAACATTTTCAGTGTGTAGGAAGCCACTTTGCATCTGCTCTAGTGTCAAGATGAAATTTATTTGGCCATATAATCTGTATGTGCTTTGAGGCAGTTATCTTTGTAGACAGGCACCTACTGGGATTTTCAAAAGCTCTTTAGCAGATAGTAAAGATATTGTATAGATACGACATCCTTCTCTAACTGGTTAAAGCATGTGGCAATATTCCCCCAAAAAATTCCTGTGCAGAAGTTTCTGCTTGAGAGAGGAAAACCCTGCAGCACACGGTGTGCTTGTATCCTTAAGACAAAATAATAATAACAACATGAATAGCACTAAGTAAGAACTTGAACACAATTTAGACTGATGGCTGCATCTTGTTGACATTTCAAACTGTTCTCTGATGTTTTCACCATATCTTGACAATATGGCCAGTATCTCAGCTTTCCATATCATTCCTTGTCTCCTGCTGATGTCTGTGCACTGCATCTTCCAACTCTGTAAGTGTCCAGACCCTTTTCTAAAGAACTTTTATGGCCTCTATCAGATCCCTGTGGAACTGAGCCTCTCATCAGCATTTAATGTGTCTCTTTTGTGACAGTGCCTTTGGGGTCATTGAGGAAATACTATCTCATTTTTGCAGATGGAACATATTAGGTTCCTTACAAAACACAGTGGTGGCAGTTTCTTTCCTTTAAAACATAGCTACAACACATGGACACGCTGCTCCACCAGTTCACCCCATCAATCCTGTACTCTCTGTTTAAAGGTTTTGTGTGTCTTTTGATGTAGGCAATGTCTTCATCTATGTCTTAGACAGTGCTTGAGTAATAATAGTTGTAGTTTCCCAGGCAAAAGCAGTAGTGAACTGAAATTTCTGAGGAGACTGCCTCTCTCCTTGTGAGAGCTTTCTAGACCTATTTTATGCACCCAGGAGTTTCAGTTCTATCTAGTTAATTTTGACTGTTCAGCTGAACCACCCTAAACCTCTAAATCTTTGGAGATTCATCTATCACTGAATAATGCAGCCAGCCAGAGAGAGATGGTTGAATAAAACTCAATATGCCAACTGTTCCTTCATTTGTTACTGCCATATTAATAAAATTGATAGAGTGGAACTAATCCATCTGCTCGCAATTTATTCCCTAGCAATAAGATACAATTTCACTATTTCATGATCTCACTCTTTGACTAATTTTATTAGAGTTCCTTCCATAGCATCATTTTTAATCACTTTTCATCCAGTTTTACCTATGTCTAAAATAGAAAAAGATGGACTAAAGAGAGATGAAAGTATTTCATGAGAAACCCAGGGTAGCTTAAATAGAACCAGATCAAATAAAGTCAGCAAGCCTACAAAGGCCAACAGAAAAGTGTTCAAAACTACCTCTTGTACAGGAAGCTTTGTTCTAAAATGTAAACAGTCAAAAGGAATAAGTCAGCCTTGGCATCATCAGGAGGCGATGCAGAGCTGTGGTGCCTCAGGGGAGGTGGCTGGGTGACCTGCCAGGCTGATGGGCAGTGCTGGATGAAGGACTGCAGAGCCAGAGCTCGATGGGTGGAGAGGTCCCCTCCCTTCTTCACTAAGAACTATTGAATGAGGTTTTATCATCTACTAGTTCACAGACATGTGTGGGCTTAGGGTGTTAAAAGGATGCAGGATTTTGGCTACACGCTGGTTGTATGCAATGCTAAAATGAATTCCTGTGAGCTTAGTTCCATTTCTGTTTGTTTAGTTTAAAACATTTGGATATGCCGATCCTTTATTAGTCTGGTAGGAGTAATCTTCAGTGATTTGGGATGGGTACAATCTCAGACATGAGCACCTAAGCAGAAATTACCTGTTTTTTGAAGTATGGAGCCCACTATGCTCATTGATCACTGGGGCTTTTAATACAAATGCAAGAAAGAGTCTTACTGAGAAAGCTGAGAGTAGAGCCCAGATGCTTTGGTTATCTCTCTCACACACACATCTATATGACTTTAAAACTTGTATTTTTTAATATTTATGTACACTTGAGTGAAAATATGTATGTATCTGCATATGCATGTGTGTAAGTATATAACTGAGAGGCAACACAGTGCAGTTATTAAAAGCTGAGCTAAACAAACAAAATTCTTGTTGTATCAGGCACCTAGACAACAAATATATGAAATAAATATGGATTACTAGCTTCCAATTAACAATTTGAGAAAATTGTAAAGTAGCAGATGCAAAAATCTGAGTGATATCTTAAAGGCTAAAACTTATTTCCTTTGTAAAGAGCCAAGTTCATTGTAGCGTGCTCTGAAGAGAAAAAATTCTCATTTCACACAGCAGATGTATTCCAGAAATGTTTACTCTCTAAGTATCAACTGATGTTGACTGAAAGCTATCTAGATGTTCAGAGGAAAGCTTTATTCCTCTTAGTTGTTAGCGTCCAGAAAATCTTCTGTAAAGGTAAAAGAAAGTTTACTAGTAAAATGCCAAATCAGTCTTATAAAGAGTCAATTCTAACTGTGAACTGAAGGATGTAATGTAGGGGAATTTTTCTTTTGATTCTAGTCCAGACATTTCAAGGGTCTTTTAAAGTCTGCCTTCTAAAAAAGGTTTGCAGGGAGATCAGACACAGAGCAAGAGCTGTCATTTAAGTTTACATGCCTGGCTCTCATCTTTGCCATGAGTGATCTTCTGTAAACGTACTTAAGATCATAAGATGTTTCATCTTTGGGCAAGGCAAGAAGGATGTCATGTCACTGCATCACCTGTAAAATACTTTAAAAAATCTGCAGATATTTATAAAAGTCCTTAATGTGGCGAACCTTGGTGGAGCTGCAGTAGATCTATGGCTGCTGCAGATTCATTCTGTACTTTATATTAAATATGTCAATGATGATAAAGGATTGGTCTCCCACAAAAGGATGAAACAAATAAGGCTTGTTCAGTGATTCACAGTATCTTATGACCCTCTAGTTTTAGATGTTAATTACATATTAAACACAAGCTGTGTCCTTTAAAATTCATAGTTTGCATCCTTCGTAAACACAACCAAGTTAAAGGGAATCACTTACATAGTTTGACCTGCATATTGATTGTGAATAATAATAAACCAGCCACATGAAACTGTTGTCATTGATATTGTCCAAGGAATGCAATTAAAATCAAATTATTGTTTGTTTAAACACATACCCTGGGTAGAGATATGAACAAGAAAATCCCTGTTAAGCTATTTTATGGCACTATGTTGAGACCAATGGCAGCACATTCAGGAATTTCAGGCTTTCTTGTGAAGTCCTGTGCAAATTGTTTTACTGCAAAGTAGGATCTTTCTGGTGTTAATGTTAGTTGAAGTAACACTGTCAAATAGCTCTATCCAGTGTGTCCAGACCCAGAGATTCCAAGACAACCTCACAGTTTAACACTAAAAGATACTGTGCCATTCATTTTGTTATAACAGCTTCCCCTAACTATGGAGCATTAAGCAGAGAACAGGACAACTGTGCAACAGAACCCACACATACCTACCATTTCTCTGACTTTTTGTGTACAAAAATGACCTTAACCCTTTGAAGTCAGTGGAAAGATATTTTGTTTGGTTGGTTGTTTGTTGTTTTTTGGTTTTGTTTTGGTTTTTCACCACATAATTTCATGAAATCAGAATAACTGTGAGACAACTATTTAACTTTGGGTTTTGATTGCACAATCGAGGCCCACCAGTATTTACTAAATTCCAGGATGGATTAATAACTCCATCTGTATCAGTGGCACATATCCTACTAACTGTCAAGCTTCACCTTGACAATATTAGGACATACTTGTAATTTTCTCAGTGGTCCAATTTAAGTATAACATCCAAGATGTAGCATAATTTCAAGGGAACAGTGGATGTTATTACATGATAGTTGCCAAATTAATTTTAATATAATTTTTGAAAATAAAAATAGAAATTAGCATACTTCCGTGAAGAAAAGACTAATTAAATATTTTTTTCTGGTTGGAGAAAGTACATTTTCTTTTTCTTTTTGGTTTCAAGAATACTCCTTCTTGAAATGAACATGCTCCAGTAGAAACATGTTTCTATTTGTGTAGCTTGTTTGTAACTCATTAGTATAATAAGCATATGCAATTCTTTAAAAAGACAAATTTTGAATTATTGAACATTTGTGTGACTAATATTCCATTTAGCCAGAAAGGACCTCAACTGCATTTTTCATACAGTATTTAAAAATAAAAGCACATTAAGTAATGGTTCCCATGGTTAAATTTTCATAATATTTTCTTCTTTGTCATAAAACAATCTTTTTCACTCTTTTAAGTCCCAGTTTTACAGCTTTTTGGTTTTCGTGAAAATAACCCTCATCCCATTCTGCTGAGCTTATCGCAGCACAGAAGTGAGGGTCAGACAATAAAGTATGAGATAGTAGATGCTATTTCTTAAGCTAACACTGACCCCAGAATGCTCCTATCTTCTTATGAAACAATCGACAGCAGCACCAGTTTGGGCAATGTGGTCTGGAGGATGAGTATTTTTACAAAGTGATTTGAAGAGAGATTCGTCTGAACTAATGTAGATATATGCCTCAGAATTGTTCTAATTGTTATCTTTTTACAGTTGAGGGAGAAAGGCATTTTTAGGATGTGATTCATTTTATCCTAAAGTGCACATCTAAAACAGATTTTAAAAGTGTCCTAGGAATGCTGTTTCTCTTCAGAAATGATAAAGGGAAACTAGAATGAGCAACTTGCACAGCTCTATATACTGCAAATATCTAAAATTATCAAAAGAATTGCCCAATGTCACAAATGCAGTGATGTCATTTATACGTGTCAGTGGATGCCTGAACATTATAACTGTAAGGCACAAAGGTGATACAACCCACTACTTAAAATGTAGGAACCCACATGTGCTAAAACTTATGGTAAGGAATCACTGTTTATCTGGATATTTCATCTGAAATTCTTGGGAGCTGGCAGCACCTCTGGCCTTCCATGTCGAATAATGTTCAAGTTTTCTAAAAGCCAATAACACTTTTCACTTGCAAATTTTGAGAAAGTTTATTTCAAATGGAGTGATTGCTATCCTAGGTTGTTACTGCTAGATTTTTAGACATCTTGTATTAATTAATTCTCATATGCATTTCTGCTAATCTCGATAGTGTTTATCAGAAATTATCAAAATGTGAGAAACAGCCCCTCATGAAGTGTGTTTACAGTGTATGTCGTCGCATTAGCAGTCTCTAGTTCTTTACTACATGCAGTCAATTTAATAACTAGTCCATATTTCTGTATCCAACCATAAACATAGACAAAATATTTTGGTGTTAATTGTGGATCTTAGTGAACTCTTCTTTAACTAGAACATGATGAAGAAAGGTCAGATTCTTTTCTGTGAAGAAAAGTCATTAAAGGTGAATGTTTTAAAACAGAAATATGTTCATTATTTATGTTACCCTTACGGTAGTGTCTGAGGTTTACTATGGATTACATTTCACACGAAGACCCACAAGAAGATTATATTTATAGTTATATTAAAACCTTTCTGTCAGAATCCCTAATAAGTTTTTGTAACTGCTCTACTAGCTCAAACCTTTTTCCCTTGAATTTTTTTTTTCCTCTTTTCTTCATGCACCTGTATCTCCTGAAGTTAATTTGGGGCATTTCGTCACAGAAATGTATTCCATATGTCTGCAGATATGCATACAAAACTGCTAAGGGCATATAGGTAGAGATGGTACAATAAATAGAGACAACACGACATTACATTAATGTTATATATGTTTGCCTTAAAAATTTTTCTTGTATCTTTAGCAAATGTAGCGTCTCATACATTTATTGCAGATTGGGATGATTTATTACAAAACCATTGTATAAATGGAAAAGGGATTCTGAATTTCACGTCAAAAATATATCTTGAAGAGCAAAGGCTGAATGAATTGCAGAACCAACCAACCCCAAATAATTTTTTTCCTCTTTAAATGTCCTTGAAGAGGATTTCAAAGTCATACGGATGGGTGTAGTGCTGTCATTTTCACAGATTTCATTTTAATTCAGGACTGTGGTTCTCTAATTCGTCCAGAGGAGTCCTGTGGCTTGCAGCCTCTGTCTCATGAATACCTCTCAGCAATTTCACAAACAGTGTTTAAGACCTGTGAAGCTGGAGACACAAAAGGTTTGTACTTAATCTTCTTTTTTCTGAAAATGAACTTATGCACCTCATCAAAGTAAAACTAGAAACAATGTTTCTTCTTTTCTATGAACATGCAATAACCTACACACAATAACTTTAACTAATCACTTGTAATAATTACAGATTTTAAAAAACACGTTAATTTGTTTCTAAGGCAATTTTTGGTTAAAAAGTTTCTAATCAGTGATCTACCACTGCTTATGATGTTGCCATGTAGCCTTTAAAATACATTGCAATATTTCCATCAAAACAATTTAAAATAAAAATTCTTTATCCTAAATGGAAGGGATTATCTCCTCCAAACAAAAATTAGCATTAGAAAATGAACATAACATTTTGATCCATTTGAATTTTATATTTCCACTTCTATATTGGAAACACAAGACCAGCTGACACTTTCAAACAGCAAAGCATCTGGGTTTTTTTCACATTTCGAGACCTTAAAAAACAAGATGGACAAACCAAACATTATACAATAACCAACACAATCAAGACACCTCTTTGGTTGCGTGAGAACCTGGATTACAACAGAATAGCAGACAGGTATTCATATCTAGGTCACAGATGCATGAAGATTTATGCAAGTGTGCTTTAATAATCTGAGTAATGCACAAGACAACTCAGGCATGCAATCTTATTCATAGCTGAATTTGTTGCTGGATTAGACAATAAGTAATTCTGTTCAATTCTTTATTAGACAAATGAAAAATAACTCAACACTCCTGTATGGTCTCCTAACACAATTGTATTTTTAATCTTGCCATAAATAGAAGAAGCGTCTCACAGCAGTAAATTTGCAAAAACTCATGGAATAATCAATACAGAGTAAAAGGAATGTGGGAACTGCCTGAATGCATTACTTTGTGTGAACCAGAGAGGCATACATATATTAATTTTGTGTTATATGAAGGGAACACAAAGATGAGACACTGTGGTACCTGGCAGCATATTTTAGCCACACAGCAAGTTGTGAATCATAAAGAAGCACAACTCATCCTATGCTACTATATCAGGACATAAAGTTCTTGACTAGGATGCCCAAATCAAATCAACAGAAGGGTCTTTCTGGGGCAGATTATCTGTTTCTACTGATATATAACATGTTTCTTTTGAATATTGTATCTAGCTAAGTGAAGCTGAATAGAAGGTGTCTTTTACAGCCTTCTTGCAACTACTATATACATTTTAAATGGAAACAAACTTCAGCAGATGTAGTCTCAATGGACAAGTGTATTAAACAGAGAAGAATAATTTCTGCTTATAAAGGGAAGATTGCCAAGAGGTGTCTACTAAGCCTAGAACTGGGGTTTACAATATCTGGCAATGAGTGGTTGTATAGTTTTAATGTACGTCACAACTTCCAAGTGGAACTGGAAAGCATTGCTTTTTGTGGAAAATTGTTCCAAATTTGTAACAACTGAATGATATCTGATGCCTGGCAGTTAACATTTTCCTAACACGTATGGGAGCAATTGCAAATTCACAGCTAAAGCAGCAACATCTCTTTTACTTAAATGAATTTTAAGAGAAGCCAAGCAATGTCTTGTTTCCTCTCGGAAGAAAATCCAAAACTTCTGCAGAAGTAAGGCAACCTCATACGTTGTTCTTATACCAGGGAACAGCTTAGTTGTATAGCGATACCGAGGTACTACCACAGAAAAATGTACCTATGCTGGCAAAAGCTTGTGTTTGTACAGACATAGGCAGAGAGAGAGATGAAACCTTAAGTCTCACATTAATGTAAAACTCAGAAGTCTGCTTTGCAGTTCAGTACAACCAGGATTTTGTGCCTCATTTCTAGTCCTTTGATGCAGTGCAGAGGTGGTAGTTCAGGGTCCAACAAAAGGCAGAACTGGCTGCCTCCCATCCTCGTCACCGTGGCACTCTGCTTTGGAGGAAGCTCTGCTCTTAATTCACGCAATTTCTTTCTCTTTCTCTCTCTCTCTGTTTTTTGTTTGGTTTGGGTTTTGGGGTGGTTGTTTGCTTTAAAAAAAAATACAAATTGGAATATTCAACAGGGGAAGTTTCTCTCTTTCTATCTGGTTTGGATCATGGCATGAACTTACGGATTTTGTAGCCACAAAAAATCCTTTCTTCCTTCAGAAAATGCACTTTGATTCAATGGCATTTGAACCAGGCTATCGTAGGAAAATTACCTCTCTGTTCAGTATTGCTGCATTATTAATAATACAGAAGTCAGCAGGCACTAACCATGTGTTTGGCTCCTCAGAGAGAGAGAAAAAATTGACAGAAGCCAAGAGAACCCAAAATTGTGCTAAACTCCTGCTACTGCAGTCTGTGGAAATTTTGTGTGCAAACAATTACAAAAGCTGCTGGGTAAGAGATCACAGCTTCACTTCTAATGTTTTGCCTCGCTGCTGTGACGTGGTTTAGTTGTATCCAGCTTTCCACATTTTCCACGACTGTATCCAGTTTAACACAATTCTGTAGGAGCTCCATCTTTGCATTCAACAGCTACCTGGATTTAGGTCCAGCAGAGACTTAAGCTGATATTGAATTAAATGAGTGTCTCCTTTGATTACAAAGAGTAAATTTCAGTTTGGATATAAGTTTGCAGGCCTGAGGCCATTTATTCTGTAGCATCAGAATCATGTTCTTTAAAAATATTTTTTGTTGTTCATAAATGCAACTAAAAGAAAAAAAAAATCTATAATAGATTCATGGATAAAACATGTTTTTAAAGACTTAGGAAGCCAAACAGACACCAAATGTAAAAGTAAACTAGCCATAATTCAACAAGCTGTCTTTAGCATCAATTGAGGTTAAATATTCATATTTGGAGTTGTCAGCTTAGCATTTTTTTTCTTTTTATATGGATAATTGTTTGGCACTATAGAAAAACGTTGATTTTGTTCTTGAAAGCAAAATATGTGTACCTGTGGCTATGAAAATGGGAAAGTTGGAATAAAGATAAAAGAGGCTGAAAGCCCTGTCCAGAAGAAACAAAACTATCAAATTAAGTGTATAGCCTTTATTGGTTAAAACTTTTTAACTTTAGGCTATTATTTTTAAAATACAAGATAAACAGTCCTAATGATTTTTTTAAAGTATATTTATTTACATACCATTTTAGGAAAACAGTTTATGGGAGCGGTGGCAATGTTTAATCTCATATCTTAAGCAAAAGATGGATGTATGCAACTGAAAAACTGCTTTAATGAGCCAAAAATCCAGTTTACTTTCAGTCTTCCTGTGGAAAATCTCTTATCTACAGGCTTTCATAAACCTTTGTCTTTACCGGTTTTTAATTTGGGGATAAACCTAAAGTAACAGCAGCTCGCTCTTTCTTGCTCTCAGTAAAAATTCATTGACTAACTGTTGTGAAGTTACAATAGGAGAAGTTAACAATAATTAAATTAATTGCATAAATTTACATACATCATTTTAAAAATCCATATAAATATAAAAACTGCAACTATTCTATTAGCATTAAATGTCAGTGCTTCCTATAAACATGAACTTATCTCCATATGTCCTTGTTCTCTCATTGTTTTACGTTTTCCACTAACCTTTAGCATATGCCAAAAATTGACCTATTTTTTTCTTAATATACCTAAAGAGCTATTGAATATAAATCAAACACTATTTGAAAGAAGCTTTTCAAAAGTTACTTATCACTTTCAGTAGCCGAAATTTAAACTTTTATTGTTCACATGTTTCAGCCCCTTGATAGTAATTTTATACAGTTCTACTTTTCTAGTTTATTACCTAAAACCAGATCAGCTCATAAACGTACAGGATGTTAAGAAGAAAATACCATAAAATGAAGGATCTCAGATCATAGAATCATATAAAGTCCTGAGTTGGAAGGGACGCACAAGGATCATCAGTTCCAACTCCTGTCCCTGCATAGAACAACCCCAAAATTCACACCACGTGTCTGAGAGCATTGACCAAATGCTTTTTGAATACTGCCAGGCTTGGCTGTTATAGACATTGACAGAATGTTCACATATTTGGTTTGAAAGAAAAATTATGTGAGGAAAAAACTGTCCAGTTTTCATTTGTTTTTTTAACATAGTGATAGTCTCAATCCAGACTTCAAACCAACCAACCATTCTGTCCCTACTCTGTCACCCAAAAGGCATAAAGCGGTAAAATAAAGGTATTTGCATGGCATCTATTGCTGTGTCATCAGAGACCTTGCACTTCGCAGTCTCTGTGAAGCCAGGAATGACCCTTTAGCCATGGATTGCAAATGGGGCGCAAAGGAATCACAGAATCACAGAATCACAGAATGTTAGGGATTGGAAGGGACCTCGAAAGATCATCTAGTCCAATCCTCCTGCCAGAGCAGGAACACCTAGGTGAGGTTACACAGGAAGGCGTCCAGGCGGGTTTTGAATGTCTCCAGAGAAGGAGACTCCACAACCTCCCTGTGCAGCCTGTTCCAGTGTTCCGTCACCCTCACTGAGAAGAAGTTTCTTCTCACATTTAAGTGGAACCTCTTGTGTTCCAGCTTGAACCCAAGCTGAGGGCAAGATCCATAACTGGTGACAGGAATCGTGGAGGGTCAAAGTGTGCCTGGCCCCAGCGGTGGCCAGGAAGCCACAGCCTGGAACTGCATGGTGGTAACACTGTGGGATATATTCTGCCCTTAGTTGTACCAGTGCAGGCTCCCAAACAAACAATTCTTGGTGGCTTTATTTAGAAGTACATTTTTATCTGCTAAAATAATTTGTCCAGCTACTTACCAAAACATTTGCTTGGGTCTTTTGCTCAGTGCAAGGACAGGCTGCCTCCCTGGAAATTCCCTAGCTCCTGAGGCAGCAGCCGACTCTCCCAAGGTGCTGGGATCCAGCAGGGTTGCTTCACTCAGCCTCCCACTCAGTCCCTGACCTGATAAACGTCCACAGGCAGCAGCCTTGGATTTTTGCTGTGGCTTCTTGTGTAGCAGCAATCTATCACACACAGTGAAACCACCCAGCTGGCTGCTGAGCTGCTGCCCCGTAGTAGTGGCGGTCACCAACTCCAGGATCAACTCTGCAAACATTTGCTTTTGGAGCTGTTTGCTGGGCTGCAATGAGAAACCCGGCTGTGCCAGCAAGGTCTGATAGCATTGACATAAGGACCTGGAGGCCTCTGCATCTTTCCTTGTGCAACGCCTTTAATCAGCAGCCAAAGTAGGTTTGTCTGGCAGAGGTACATTGACACTGGGAGATATTGTCAAGATGATGCACTTGTTTGGGTGAGAAAAGTGGTTTTTGTGTTACTCTGAATATAAAAGCAACTCAAAACTTTTCTCTCTTCCTTCAGAACATAAATACCTCTGACTTCATGTAGGATTTTGGAAATTAATAGCTTTAGAGAACCAAAATAATAAAATCTTTCAACCTTAGGTAAGAGATGCCTAAAACCCAAGGAATTTTTGTAATTCCACTTTATGCTCCTAATATGTAAAATCATTTTTGAAAATAGGGATCAGGCTCTAATAAATCACATAGGTTATTCACCTCACCTTATTTTCAGCCTCTGAAATGTATACATGTAGTCTGGGGTGTTCTCTGAACTCCCACAAATTTAAGTAATCAGTATTTCTGAGGTAAAGTCATCCTCTCTCACGTGTACATTATCTGTATAATCTCATATTCGTGTTTCTGTCAAGGGAGTCTCATAATTTAGCTTCAATCAACCACCCAGCTTTTAGATGTTTAGTGGTAGGTGAGAATGAATCTTGTCTTCATACATTTCTGAATGTGAATATTTTCTCTTCCTATCCAGTCTCCTCACTCCCTTTCCATTTCTCGTATGCCTTCTGTGGAGAAAGGACAAGCTGCTACAAGAAAAGTAATGTGAACTGAAAAATGAACCCCCACACAACTGTCAAATTCAAGCATTTGCAGCTCTTTCATGGAAAGGAAAAACTCCCATCCTCGCTAAATGAAAAGGGCATAACACAAAGGAAGGAAACAGTCTCCTCAAAGGGTTGGGGGGCATTTAATTTAGAGAAAACTCCCATGAAAAAAACACTCAAAAATATCTCACTGCATAATAAGGCTAATCAGAAAAATACAGAGGAGACGCTGGCATCCTGTTACTGTTTTCCAGGGCAGTGGATCGTCCCTTGCCTCAGCTGCTCTGACAACAGGACCTGTGACTGGAGAGAAATAACGTGGCAGCCCCACGGCTGCCGACACTCTGTGCTGGCCAAGCCTGAGCTCCAGCGCTGTGTGGAGGGCAGAAGGGTATGTAACAGATTTTACATTTTTATTTGTTTTTATTCACCTGGATATTTAGTGTCCTGAAGGCTTAAAAACAATTTTATGATTGATGTGTAAGAAAAAATCCCTTTTAATTAGAATTGGAAAAAGATTTGGATGGAAAATCCACAGCAATGAAAACCAACCGCTATCTGTAATTTAGCAGCATATGCAGTCACATTTGTCTGCTGCTGTTTCACATGGAGCTTACATCACGCCAGTGGAGTTTCAAGACCTATGGTGTACATGGTTACTATTTAGACCTGCAGTGAGTATATAAGGACCATAAATGGAGGATGGATTTGCATTGTTGTCTCAGTTTGTCTCACATTTGACACGCAATTGGGTTTCTTCTGCTGCATACCTACTGCATGGCATTGCTTGTGCACACTAATCTTACCAAGTCTTCTTGCACATTCTTTTCTTGTAGTGAAGCTTCTAAGGTGATTGCTTGGAAATACAAGGTCTCGTTAATAAGCATGCTATGACTGTAAAACTGTTGAGAGCGCTCTGGTCTGAGGCTCAGGTACCTTACTGAGGATACAAATATCCAGAAAGTAAGTAAATAATTGTTATAAAGATTTTTATAGTATATTGTCTAGGTTAAGAAAACGGTAACTAAGAGTGGCATTCAGATAAAATCCAAAAGCATTTGTATATAGACAAATACAAAAATAATAGTCTTTTGGTTAGCATTTCCTCCATATTTTCTGGTCATTTCTTGTCCTGCACAAATTCCTTCATTGCCATTTGGTTTTATTTCTGCCTGTGGTTTTCTCCATTACTATAGAGCTGTGGGCTTCTCCTAAAATATTTTTCTAAAAAAACTCCTTAGGTTTATATGATAGAGGAGAAGCTTGATTTGGTCCTCATGTACAAAACAAGCACTTCTGGACTGACCACGGGAAAAATATAGAAGAATTTGATAGCTTTGCTTTGGTCTTTAATTTGCATAGACATTGGGCTGCTTCAATAAGCAAACACCCTTTGGTCAGACAATTGAAGGGCCGCAGGGGAACAATATGCCGCTATGGAGTCATTGCCAGGGTATTGCTGGGAGGATTATGCTGACATTCCCACCTCCTGAATTTGACCACTTACATTCACCAGTGTCAAAAACAGGACAGTGTTTCTTAAGGGTCCATTAAATCCAAGTATATGAAATGAATGTTTGTGATCTTGATTTCTTAATTCAAATTCCACTATGTTCTGACTCTTTGAGGTCACTGATCTAATGTCAGATGAGTGTCAGATCCTGTGTGATCTACATTAACACCATGCAAGAAAAACCTCTGTTAAACTAATTGCACTTGTTTCCCATTCTGCATCTTTTGCAAAAGTCTTCCATCATTGTCTGATAACCTTCACTGCTCTGTAGAAATCTGCTGGATCACTCCTGTTACCTTTGCATAGATGTCCTTTTAACCAGTTTATTCCTTTAAATCATCATTGTAATGCATGTTCCCCTTTTGGTATCTTTCTCCTATATCTTTCCCTTTCATGTTATTTTTGTCATCACTTTGCAATGGTTTTAACTTTGTGTGGTATTTTGCAATAACATTTTTGCTTCTTTCACCAAATAAATAAATGTAGAGCCTGGACCAACTCCCTTGTGTCAGTAGAACTTAATAACTGAGAGAGTCTTTCTTCACACCTAAGTCAGATGAGTAAAAATGGTCCTCAGCTTGAGTGATAAGGTCCCAATTCTGTCTGTGATTCTGGCAAACTTTAGAATTACTTCACACAGTCTAACCAATGCAATAGAAAAATAATTTTTTTTCAGGTTGTCACTGAAAGAGACTTTTGCCATCAGTTTTATAATGTGCTATTATATATGATTAAGAGATCTGGATCTTTTATAAGGGAGCTATTGAATTGACAGTAATAGATAATTTTTGTGAACAAATAGGTTTTTGTTATACAAGAGATTTTGGTAACCATCTGTAAATATTCATGTTTCCTATCTTATTATATTCATTTAAAACCATTGTATACCTTGACTTTAAGCACTACAGAGATCATTGACTTCTACCCAAACTAATGACGTCATAGTTTCTGTAGCAAAATAAGCTGAAAGTTTCAACATTGGAAATGTAAACAGATTACAAAAAGACCATAAGTGCGAACCATAAGGGCAAAAATAACCCAAGTGAGGACACTGAGATGATCTAGAATACTGTTTGATTTATACTGTCATTTGCTGAAGTTTGATAAGAGCAAGAGCTCACTCATGTCCACTTCTCAAAATGTGCCCAGCTAACCTGTGTGCCCCTGCATTCTGGGCTTTTGTAGTGTGCCGCCACACTGAGCAACTTCAGCTTGTGTAACTTTGGTCCCTGCAGTTCAAAATCTTTTATGAAAGAATCATATAACTTGACCTACATTTTGCAGCATCTGAGGCAAAATTGTTCCATCAGAACTGGAAGTCACCAGGAACTCTCCCTACTCCAGCACCATTTTCTTACCTGCAGACCACACTGCACCTGAATTCTTGCTAAAAGTTTATCCTGAACTAAGGCAATAAAACCTCCATACACCCCACATAATTACCAGTCGTTCCTCAGGAAAGCAGACGTGCAGGACTGTAGCATCACTGCGTCAAACGATGTCACACTTTCCATCAAAACACTAACAACCTTCTATGACCCAATTTGTCTTCTGAATACCTTTCATAAAAAGGTCAGAGTCATGCAACATTTGACCAGGAATCAAAGGTAAAGCAATTAGTGGCATTTGTGATTCGCTAGACTGAACTCTTTGATTTTTGGTCTAAAAAAAAAAAAAGGATTTCAGGATTCTGACCTGCTGGCTTTACTTCTTATGGTTAAAATGTCATGATAAGACATTATAAACAACAGAAGTGTGTGTGCTTATGTCTTTTCTTTTAAACAGTAGATGTTAGTTGACATACTGCTGCTAAATTTCAACTATGATAACTGTAGGCTCTTTTCGTATACTTCCCTATTAGTTTTATAAACAAAACAAAGAATAAAAAAAAGAAAAAAAAGAAAGAAAGAAAACAAGCAAGCCTGCTCGTCTTTCTACTTCTAATGAATGCGAAGGGAAGCATGCAATGAGTTAACCATTGTTTTGCTGTGTCCCTGGTCTGGATGCATTGCAGCAACTGATGAAATAAGATGTATAGTGAATGCTTTTTTTTGGTGAAAGTGCGGCACATGTAAGATCAACTATTTAAGTGCAATCATTATGGTTTTCCCACGTTTTATAAAACAACAGTAAAATGCAGCATTCAGCTAAGTCTCTTGCTCATTAATTTCTTTTATGCATTTGCCAATGTTTCTGAAATATGTTTATGGTCATCCAAACAGAACGTTTCTTTCCTATCTACATCATAAATAAAACTTAAAAAATACTTTCTAACTCCAGGCTACTTTCACATCTTATATTAAAATTGATTCATTTTTTTCAGAGCTCATCTCTAAAATTATTATCTCCTTTCTCTATAACAGAAGTTCATTTTCCCTGCCTGTGACTTCTGATTGATTTCACATCATCATTAATTGCTATTTTAATTTGTGTGGATATAAAACTGTGTTTCAGCTAAGTTGTTTTCTGTTTCATGAAAACCTAAGACCACCTGTAGTGAAACAATAACACTCAGATTGGTGGAGATGTGAGAAAGGATATACATAGACAAAAACAGTTTATGAGGCCTTATTTTGCTTTATGATGTGTTAGCAACACTAGTCAGTCATATGTTTGTATTTCAGACACAGTAAAGAGCAAAATTTTGAAGTGTTGAGGCTAACTTGATTCTGACTGATTTTCTTTCAGTCCACTTTTAATATTTGCAGTCTTTTTTCTCCTCTATTTTAAACTCTAAATGTAATGAGACGCAGACTGTGTTGTTCTTGGGGAACCCCATATGTATGCCCTAATTGAATCAAAGAAATAGGTGATCATAATAAAAATATTATATCTGTATTATATTGGCTCAACAAGATCCTCTGTAACTGTGGTTAATGAGTTTTTGCTGTAAGATTTATACAATTCTGTTATGATGCTTTGATTTTTGTACAAGAACTTTTAAAAATGGGTGAAGGAAAAGCATTTCTAACAGGTAATTATTTATCCAATTAACAGCATATAGAAAGCTGGCCTCAATAGTGGGAGGATATGTATTTTGTTTATCATTAAGAAATACTACTCAGAGTTTAGTCTTATAATAAAGTACCATTGAGTCATGTGTAATTAAGAACAGGAAATATGAAAAGGCAATATTTGCTGAAGTACTTAAAATTCAGCTGTTAAAACAGGAATTTTAACTTATAATTTCTTAATAATATTTTAGAGTTAAGTAGTGTTTTGGACTTACAGGTGTTTAAATTTCCTAAGTGTGGTTAATTTATAATGATAGGTCTGGTTAAGAAGTGAATTCCACTATGCTTACACAATCTCTTAAAGCCTGCAAGCTATAATGGAATATTTCACACAAAACAGTTGCAACAGAAGACACTGAAAACATCTGTCTGCGTGAAAGTGTTGTTCTTTGTCTGGTAAAATTATAGCCTTCTGTATGTCTGATCCTTTAGTCATCCTGCAGACAAATCCCCCATTGACCTGAACAGTACATGACTAAGCCTTGTGCCAGACTGTAAAGAAAACAAGATATGGCATATTCTACACACCTGAGCCTTCGTTTTACTCATTGTTCTCATAGCACACACAACTATAGTAAGTTCATGCAACTGTATAGAATTAAATATGGCCATAGGTACCACACATTCAATTACATTGAACAATTATTCTAATTCATTTAAGCTTTTGGCTTAGTTTAATGATATAAGTTTTCTCTTGAGGCTATACACCACTTACTTTAGCTCTTGGGTCTTTAAGTATTTTCTGTAAATGAAGCTGACTTGCAAAAGGTGGATGCTTCGAAAGATGATTCCTGATGGTCTACATACCACAACGAAATGTGTTTAACCGGGTCTGCACAAGACATGTCACATCTGCCAAATCAATGTAATTAATAGCTGAATATGCCTTCGCAATTAGAAGTCCCAGTGTGCAGAGATAAAAAAATGTTATCATATGTGATGAGAAGTCAAACAGAAACAATCTAGCATGTTCTACCAACTGCTCGATATGTGTAACCCAGTACAGCCTGTTTGTTATTCTGCTAAAGTTGTTCTGAGTTTTAACAGAAATGTTCTCACCCACATCGCAAGTTAATGATATCCTGGCTGCTAATATCTGAGAACTGCTTTTTAAATAGATATACATCTAGATACTGCAGTGTTGGACTTATGAAACAGAGATTAAAGAGACATGGATATAGACAGACTGGAGAGACTAAGCGATTTTGCAAGTTAAAAGAATTGGGTTTTAAAACCTCAAGTTAACCTACTTTATAATTAGGACATATTGTAAGTGTGGACTGTCTTCCTAATTGTAACTAATGGTGTACATGTTTGTGTCTGTTAGAGGGGAAAAGAGAGAATACCATCCAGTCCTTCCAAGGATCCTTGACTTCTGTGAGTCATGTTATGCTTAGTTTAAAGAGGTTTCTTCTGACACAATGTAAAAAGACTTGGAAATCCCCTTGCATGTGAGAGAAGCACTTGCGTAGTCCAAGCATGAACAACAGCTGTTTAAGGATTTACTCTATGAAGCAGCTTTGAGAGGTGCAGTACAGGCAGTGTTTGGTTTAGTTCATTTGCTACCATACATAACCTATCAAGGGCTTCTCTGCAGCCCACGATGGGCAAGGCATGGGATGTTTAAGTCATTCTCATGCCCGTTCTTGGTCCTTGCACTAGATCAGGGAATGTTCATCTGAAACTGCTTCTTTTCTGTGGCAGCCATCATTGGTACACTGTTGTGGTTTATTTTTACTCACAATAGGTTCACAGTGGGAACTGGAATCAGCCCCTAAAACTGTCACATTCCTGAAGAGAATAGATAAATAGAGGCATATTAGATGAGAGAAATCCAAAATGCTTTCGCCATGTAAAATCTCTAAGAGAAGCTATGGAAATGTATTCTTAAACACGTCATCTTTGCAGTCCAAATTTTATTTGCATAACCAAATATTCAAGGTGGAAGTGGTAAAGCATCAAACTTCAAACCAAAAAACAAAACCCCAACTTGCAGGGTGCCAACTACCCTGAGTGCCAGAGAACACAGGAGAAGATACACACTGCTGTGCAGAGAACGGGGCTGTTATTGTGTTATGGCTCTATGGGTTTTCTGACACCCAGTTTTACATTTATGCTCCTCTATGTGGATTTCTGTCTGAGGTGACTGTGGTAATAACTGATTACATACATAGTTTCACTTGCAAACCACAGTGAACCTGGGTTCTCTTCTCCTTTGGACTCCTGTCATTGCTTACATGTTCTCTTCAGCAGGAGGAAATGCTAGTCATACCCACTAAAAATAGGGCAATTACATTAAAAACCCCCACACATTAAATTCTGCGGTCCCCACATACAGAGATGTTTGATTTGTCAGGGGAGTCTACAGAATGACTAGAAGCAAGCCCAGATTTGACTTTATCATTCGTTTGCAAGTTCAGAGCACCTCAGCGAAGACTGCTGATACTTGAAGTATTTCTGTTAACCTGATGGCACTTCTAACTCCCTTCAGGCTACAATGCTTCCTGGTGGTCATATCACATGTGCCAGGGCTCTATTCAAATTATCTGCCAGGAAAATAACCCCTTTTCTTTCCCTCTCTGAAACTGCAGAAAGATCATCTCTCTACAACGAATGCAGCTGCATCCATTGATGTGTGTGAGTGTGTGTTACTTTGGTGTTAACACAACATTTATGGAAGACAGACATTAACTGAGATGTGCTCTGTAGGAGCAAACCACATTAAAAACTGGAGGAAGAAAAGCAGGAAGCTGCAAGCAATCATGAGATGCTCTGTTCTAGCAATTGGAAGTCAACATAAACTTAAGCAAAATAAACTACCAACAAAGATGAAAAATGCAGGACTAACTGCACACCTATAGCCATCTATAATTTGTACCTTTTATCTTTGAATCACTTAATATAGCTTTTTGGTTTTGATCACATTGATTTTGTTAAAGGAGAATTTTAGTATTGAGATGTTAGGGCTCAAGAGCTGGCAGCTCAGCTTACAAAGAGTTTTCTTGAACATTATGCAAAGAGTTTAAAAGCATCCAGGCTAGCTGTATTATTTTTGTAGCTTTTGTTTTTTGGAGTGTACAACTTCTAAGTCGGTCATATCTTTTTTTCCGTCCAAAGATTCTTTTTATAGGTGACTCAACTAACAGAGGGATGATGTACTACCTAATAGAAAGAGTGAATAAGACTCTTCAGGAATGGCAAAAGACTCATGATGTTAAATGTTATCACAATATCAATGAGGGGAAAACATTTATCAGTTACTCCTACTACCCCCAGTTTTGGATGAACACAAACCAGAGACCAACTTTTGAGAAAGCACTAGAACAGCTGCTACAGAGGTACCGTACAAACTCTATTGCTGGGTCATTTGTATTCTTGTTGTATTCACAAATGTGTTTAACACATTTTATGATTTAAGTCAGTAAACAATTAAATGTAATGTGTGCAGACTGTATTGTGTGGTTGAAAAATAGCAGAAAATGACATGAGGCCTCCGATCAGCATGCCAGATACAGTTCACTGAAATGCAGCGCAATGCAGTTAAAATGTTTGCCATCTGTTTTAAGGCAACACATGTTGTTTTTCCTTTCTGGGTTTCAGATCACGTCCCCTGGAGAACACAGACCAGACTGTATTAATTGTAGGTGGTGTTCAGTGGCTTAATTCCAATCATCTGCAAATTATCCAAAAGGTGTTGAACAGGTAATGTCATGTACTTGGTGTTATTCCAAGCCTTGATATGATAAATTATGAGAAACAATATTTCATTTGTTTTCTCATGGGTGTGCAGTTAAGTGACTTTGGAAAGATAAAAATGCAGCATCTTTTGATGTGTCTGTTAAGTAAAATGCATGTCCTTTTTTCTTTCTTTTTTTTTTTTAATTTGCTAAACAGGGAAAATCTATCAAATATCCTGGTAATTATCAAATCCATAGGGATGGGCTTTCATCTCCCAGTGGATGGAATACATTCTCTATCACAGGTAAGCTACAGTAGGTTTAGAGTGCATTTTCATGGAAGACTTGTCCTTTCAGCAATAATTTTGCCATCTGGTCAAAATATGTTAGAACCTCTCATAAGCAAGCCGTAAGTGGAGCAAAGAAAGAGTGTTTATATTTGTTCCTACAACTTGCTAATATAGATTCAAATCAGTTTCCCTTATTTCATGGATTCTGCTGCAATCAGAGGGCCATTCGAGACTCCATGCTCAGTCAGCTGTCCCAAGAACCAGAAGAAGCCCTGATATTGCGTGGGCTGCTAAAGCTGAGAAATCGAGCTGGGAACAGGCAGATTGAGCCCTCACCAGGCTTCCTCCATGGTTACTGATGGATTAGATTCAGTGGTGTGGCTGCATTGCACAGCTGTCCATAAATCTATCTTAACCAATCTATAAAGCCAGAACATCACAGAGCAGTTGGAATGTACCGGTGAATCTAGCCTGTTATTTGTATGTTAATTGGATGTTACAGTCAGTTTAAATCATATCCAAGACTCTCGGAGTAACAGATGGGCTCATTTCAATGCGCTGTGTAACTCATTCAATTCAATATTTTTATTTAGAATTTGGATGGTGGTTCTCTATTGAACACATATAAATGTGTGGATAAGATGGGGCTGGGAAGCGCCCAAGGGCAGAACGGAGGCAGTGATGCCTACCAGCACTGCATGTAATGCTCCAGCTATTCACTGGTGTTGAAAAGAGAAAATTATTCGCTTTCACGGTTTACATACAGCACTCCTATCACACTAGGGACCGGCACCCATGTCTTTTTGCAACCATAGCACACTGCTGTATTCAGTGTGTGACTTACTGCTACTCTCACCTTTTTGCTATAGAAGCTGTCCTGTCAGATTTTGCCCATTCCTTCTAAGTTAGTACCTTGTCTCTACTGAATGTCTTCTTATTGATTCCAACCATTTCCTTAATTTATCTGGATGACCAAATTAGGATACAGTAAAGGAGTCATTGCCATGAACATTGCAGTAACTCCTGCTGTAGATTTCAGCAGAGTTCAGTCCTACGAGGAAGAAGCAGAACTTTGGTCGAAGGTAGGTGAGGCAAGGATAGAAAGAGTATTAAAGTCTTCCCAGGACTACCTTTTTCTGTTTCTCATCCAGTAGATTTACAAATCTCTAGAAATCAACTATAGTGCATAACTAATTTTCTTTTCCCTTTCAATATTGGAATAATGTGCCAAATTACCCATGTCATTGGGTGCTCTAGACTTCTGGATTATCCGAGCTACTCTCAAAGCCCTTCTATCTTCAGTGTTAAATCCACTAGCTTGCCAAATTTATGGCTAACCTTTTTTCAATTCCTGGTCTTCCTGCAGTATCCTGAGAAATAATAATCTGTTCTTCAGCATAACCATTTCTAAGATACTCAGGGCCCTATACTTGTTTTTAAGCAGGTCTCAATGACTTTGATTTAAAGCTGAATTTTTCTTCACAGGAACAATTTCACCATTTGTTTCAGAACTTCATAACAGGAATTTTTTTTTGCCCAACTACACCTTATATTAGCTAAGTTCTTAACAAAAACAGTTACCCAGTAATTATATTTTAAACGACATTGAAATCTTCCTGTGAAGGAAGCTGCACAAATACTGAAAAGTAATGATAATTTCTGAAAAAGTCTACAACGGTCTTGGAGGAGCAGCTGTTTTGAAGAGCGAATTTATAGTAATTCACGTCTGGAGTATAACATAATTGCTTTGTTCAAAATACAGTTTTGCTATTCATTTCCTTGGCAGAACACAATAACCTTTAAACAGTCCTTCTGACAAGACATTGCAATATTTTATTTGCAACGCAGGCAGAAGTGCAAAACCTGTGGAATGAAAACTTGGTTATTCTGGATACAGCAAAAAATTTCGGCTATGAAGTTGTTGACACCTTTATCATCACCATGGGGCGTTACAAAGAATTCCTGCAAGGGAAGTGCGGCTGCCATTTCCATGAGGTAGTAGTTTATGCTTGTATAATTCCCAGGTATTTAAGAGAGAATTTAACTGACAGGTGCTTCAAAACAAAAGGGTACACAATGAGGTTTGCATCTGTGACTCAAAGGTAGGCCTAAATAAAAACAGTTTGTACCGTGGCACTTGTCCCTCGCCGTTCACAGTGAGATGCTGCCCAAGGACGGGCAGAACTGCTGCAGTGGTCATTCCTTGAAATAAAAATAAGCATGTTCTTCTGCAAAAGAAACATGTATAAAAGGATGTTGCACAGCTTCCAGGTTCTTATATTATTTGCTTTGTATTATATATCCCTACTGCTTCTGCACAGGCGCAGTTTATCTGTTTGCCATACCTCAGTCTCACAGGGTTTTGCCAAAAGCCTTCCTAACTGAGCAGGTCATCAGACTCCCATCAAAACAGAGATACATTTCAATGGAGCTTAACATTGAAAGACCAATCTTACTGCTGTGTATCTGTTTCCATATGTCCAAGAAAGAGTTGTCTGGGACAGTTATAGTGACTGGCTATACAAACAGAAATATAAGTCCATTGCTCTCACTTATGCCCATAGTTCTGGTGTTTTGTTTTTTTTTTTTTTTGTCTGAAGTCTATGGAAATTCTGTCTTCTGTTTTATAACTACTGGATTGGTGAAACTGTGACATGGTAAAATATAGGAGTACGGCAACTGAGAATATGTTCTTCCGTTGGTTCAAAGTTCTGTCAAGGCCTCTTCACAATATACTACAAATGACAGGAGCCCACAGTTTAAATAAAAAATAAATAAGCAAACACATTATTATATCTAGCCACAGAATCAGCCCAGAAGCTGCCAAACCAGTGAAAGAAAAGAGTTTGAAAAACAAGATATTTAAAGTTTTTCTGGTTTTCTTTAAGACGTATTTCGAGTATGCGGTATGTCTTTTTATAGCGAGTGCTCTTTGCATCAGCAAAGAAGGGATCTGGTTTAGGTTTGCGTTTCTTGTGCTTTAGGTACAGCAAAGGAAGAAGTACACCCCTGGTTTAGTGAAAGCGACCCTAAATGAAAACAGAGAGTATAATTTTTGAGCAGTCAAGTAAGCAGGTACCCTTTGCCATGAGGCTGATGACAGTAATTTTGCATGTGACAGTTAAAGAAGTGTCACCAAAGCCACCAGCCTATTTCTGTAGCTTTCAAGTCCTTCCTCGTACTCCTGACAGCAGCTTGTTGGCATAGAAGGCAAGTTCCCAGGTGGGTGATCATCTGCTGAGAATCCAAACATGTCATTCATTGCCCTGAAGAAGACCCATGAATATTACATTACTCCCCTTGGAAACCAGAAAAAGCTTTGAGGAATAAAGGAGTCTCATACCTGTCCAGGTGCTTAGCTCTTGATTCCTGGTAAACAATATTTCTTCAGTGAAAACTGGAATCATGCACTCAGACATCCTCAGTAAGCCCATGCCTGAATTCCTCAATGAATACAAGGACAGAGGAGCCTGCTGGTACCTCTATAGATAAAGTTATATTTGGCACAGTAAGAAATACCCTGTGATGCTACAAGGGTATTAGTACTTATTAACTGAATCTGGATTGTCTGCTTAACAAAAGAGTAGGAAACTACCACAATTTATTCCATTAAAATCTGTTTCAAACCATAAAACTTGAACTGTCGTATCTTACAGGAAGATTGCTTTTCACAGAATCACAGAATCACAGAAAGTTAGGGATTGGAAGGGACCTCAAAAGATCATCCAGTCCAATCCCCCTGCCAGAGCAGGAACACCCAGATGAGGTTACACAGGAAGGCGTCCAGGTGGGTTTTGAATGTCTCCAGAGAAGGAGACTCCACAACCTCCCTGGGCAGCCTGTTCTAGTGTTCTGGCACCCTCACTGAGAAGAAGTTTCCTCTATGTGATCAAAAGAGATATGACAGGTGCAAGTTCTTTCACAGAATGAAATACAGAATGAGAAGAAATTGTTACCAAAAAGTTAAAACAGGAAGAAAAAAAAAGATGCAACAAAAGATGTCTCTTTGAAACCAAGAGTTAATAATTTATAGTGGTTTACAGTCAGTTGGGGGCTTTAAGCCAGTAAGAAGCTACTAGTTGGTAGAAATCTCAGGAGTTTGCTTGCTGACTAGAATAATAACATAAGCAATTTGATGTGTCACTTAGAAGACAGAACTCCAAAAGTTAATTCTTATGGGCAAAATCCCAGAACTTTTTTTAATTAGAGTTATCAAAAGTGCACAAATATTAAAAAATATTATCACCCACACAAGTGAAATGCTAGCATTTTCCCAGCATGAATTTAGGAATTTGTTTTCTGTCAAAACAAATTACTTCAAATAAGAGAGACCACCAAATGTTTTCTGGATCTCTCAAGAGAAGAATAAAATCCCTTTGCTTATTTTGCCAAGTCATGACTATTTTTCTGTAAGCCTCACTCTTGGTCAAGACTGTTACGGGACCTGTATGTGTGCAGGGATAGCACAGAAGCTCTGTAGAGCTTCACAGGTACAAAGATGGACCATGATGCCAGGAATGAAGTGGAAACACTAATTTTTGCTGTGAAGAAATGTCAGGATAGCTGTGATATATTTCCCCTAAAGACCCCAAAAAAGCAAAGATCTAAAAACAAAGTTTCCTTCATCAGACACCCACAATACATACTGGAAAACAAAATATACTGTAGCTAATTAAACCTAGGAGTAGCTTAAACCAAACAAACTGAAATTTGGTGGTGATGATAGTAAAATTCAATCATAGGCTCTGGAGTATCCTTGCGGTGTCTGCTGGCCAAGGACTAGCATAGAAATCCTAACTATTTTCTTGTAGCCAGTGGGTTTTATATATATATATATATATATATATCTATATATATCTTCACCACAGCAGTCACCTTTACATAAAGCAGAATAAAAATATTAATAACTATAAGGCTTTGATTTTTCTCCTTAAATATCACAGGCAGAAATATAAGAGTCAGTCTACTGGTCAACAAATGCATTCCCCAAAGAGAGTGGGGAAACACCTGGCTGCCACTGGTTTAGCCTCTCTGCCAGTATGAGGCTTACTGGGACTGAACACAGGTTTGAGAGTGTTATCAGACCCATCTGGCCTCACGTGCTTTGCGTCAACCTCACAGCTGGTTTCCACCTCAGGCTCCTCAGCAGCTCACACGTTTTCAGCCCATTGCCATGGCCTCTGTCCTGCCTTGGGACCAAACTCGGCAGGTGTGGTTAGTTAACCAATCCTTTAATCTGCTCTGCTCAGTATGAAAGAGGCACAAACATAGCTCAGTCCAAATGGAGCTGGGAAAGAGGGAGTAAATCACAGAGCAGGTATTTATGCATGGAGAAAATTCCTCCCTCTGTTTCACCCAGAAGGCTGTATTGACCCTTTTTTGTCTAGAACCCAGATGTTAGTGTCTTCATGGGTCGTTGCTGTTGCTCACCATTTCCACAGAGCTTTTGAGTAAAAAAGAGAACTTCAAAGTGAAATATTTCAGATGCTTTGTGTGGAACTGGGTGGAAAACAGCAGGGCGTGATCGATCGTCAGCATTTTTCATGCACTCCTCCATCATTTTGTATGAGCTCATGTGCAGATTTGGTCTTGCTTCTCTGCCGGAGGAATTTCAACAGAGAGTATGCACTTCTGGGGAGGATCAGAGGAGAATTTGGCTCTCAGAGCTGTTGTTAATGAGTCTTGAGAGGCCATTGTGCCTAAAAGAGGCATAGATGTGCCCAGGAGAAGCCATCAACCTCCAAAAACCAGACTCAGTCCTTGAGGAAAGCAAAAAGAAAGTCCTTGAATCCTTTTGATACCTCGTTAGTTTTAACAGTTTTGTCATCAGTTTATTTCTGCATCCTGGCAAATGGAATTTCATCAGGTGCTGAAGCAGCTTGCACTAGGAAAATGGCATTTTGCCTTCAAGGATGGAGCCAAGAACACTGTGTAAAATCCCAGAACTGTTTGCGTTTTATGAAACCAGATGAGACGGATTAAATCTACCGCTTTGTATTTGCACTTTCTTTCTCTTAAAAAGTGACTTCCTAAATTCCCAGAAGACGAAACCCCTCTGTAAATGCCTCTGAGCTAAAGCACGGCTGTGCAGGAATGGAGGGCTGGCCATTCTGTGCAGTCAGAAAACAAGATCTGAAATGCATTCCACCATTCCCATTTAATTCTCACTAGCTGGCTGAACAGAAAGACATTTCCCTTGATTGTTCTGATATATTGAGTTCTCACCAACTCACTTCAGAGGGTCTTGGGTCACCCTGATGGCACAGAAATCTGTGGCTCTGTAGGTCCTACAATCTTCACTCAGATTGCCAAGGGATCTGGACTCATGAAGGGATTGTACTAATTTGGGACCAAAAATCTGGCACTTTCTGCCCAAATATACTTCTAGTTCTATGCACACATGCAAACCTGATTTTTTAATTGCCTCATTCTTCACAACTGCTTATGGAGAAGTAGATTGGCCCGCAGTTATAAAGACCTTAATGGAATCTATTTTTTAATTCAAATTTATTTCATAATTTAACGGCAATGGAATCATGATCACAACATAGAAACTAGCAACCTTGTGATTTTGGTATCTTAATCAGTGGCTGGCTGCTGCATGAGTATTAGATTGCATTCCTGGGAGATTATGCCTAATAGGAATGCAGTTTGGGTGATTGGTTCAAGGTGGCATCATTTTGAAATAGTTGTAAGATCTAAGGCTTTAATTTAGAAAAATGAACCTGCAGTAATTGCATGAAAACAAATAATAGCACTTGGCTTAGCTGGATGAAATTCATCAGAGGATATTTTAATTTCCTTCATGGATAATTCCTCATCTTCTTTTTCAGTTCAGCCAGCTCCTTCATAGCTTCTCTGCCCAGACTTTCAAGCCTTTGCATGTTAATCTTTCACTCACATTTAATTTTGTATGAGTTGTTTCATTTATTATGAGCTTCACTATATGTGAACATTATTTCCGATTGCTCAGTGACAGTAAATATACATTGTATTTTTGAAAAGATAATATGCTTCTGCATAAATCTATGCACCAATAAATGAAGTCTGCTTTTTCAAGTATCTGCTGTGATGGATATAGTGAGAAAATTGATGGGGATCAGAGCTATCAAAGAATATATTTACTATTTTAAAAATAAATTAACCACCTGGCCCTTTTTCTACATTGTCTGGATTTGCCAGTGCCTGGATCAGGGTCCTCTGTCCTGCCTCTGTGTAAGGTTCTAAGGTTTTGTCTCTACTGAAGTTCCTTCATTATTCATCAGTGACTGTATGTTCACTGAGACAAGACCTTCAGCATCTCACAGGAGACTCCTGACAACCATACCTTTCATATTCTTTCTTGGTAGTCCCATGGGCATTTGTTTATTCCATACAAATTGAACATGATAATCCCAGAGCTGTACATATATTGGGGGGTCCAAAGAGGAGCATTCTTCTGTACTAAGTTACTGAAGCACATTGTGGTTATGTCAGTGTAACGTCCCAGGGAGAGGGATGTTAAATGGCACCATAACTCCCTCCTTGGAGGAACACGACATATGAGTGTTATCATCTCAACATGGAGCTGGGCCAGGTTTGCACCAAGACCTGAGGGTGAGACATTCTAACAGGGCTCACGGCTGAGACACAACATATGCTCCTCAAGTGCACGAGATCAGAGCAGGATTTAAACCTTCCTGCAAGCTAGGGCTGTCCTGACTTTATTTTTTCCAATGGTAAATACACAGACCAGCTGTTAAGTACAAATTTTGTTGTTCAGATAAACTATCCCTAATGAGTCAAGTCTAATATACAAAGACATTATAGAATCAACTGAGTACAATGGGCCTCTACATTTAGATTTCAAGGCTTAAGTAAATAAGATCTTGCACTTTAATTAGTATCTAACATAACGAATTCGCCCACTAAAATACTGGTTTTGAGCAACTTGCAGCTCAAGGTAAGATTATCAGGACCTGCTTTGTGGAGAACTGTCTCTGCATTTCTGTACACATAGCTGTGTATCCTTCTAAGTGCAGGCAGAAAGCACTCACATCTGTCACTTTTTTTGCAGGTGGTGAAATCCAATCCCTCTGAAGAAAGTCCACACATAACCATGACGTTATCAAGGCACCATACATTGGGGAAATACTTCATCAGTCAAAGCAAGCCATCACAACTGCAGGACTATGCAACAAATTCTCAGTCCCCATATCACGTCCGAGGTCCAATAAATCAAGTTTATTCTGAAATCCTTCTCAGCAGGCTCTGTGCAAGAAAGAGGGAACTGGTCAGCATGTAGCCTCTCTTGAATACAGCACTGGGACTAGAGATGTGCCACTACCTGAGTGACAATCCAAGGGCCACGGTGAATTTATGATGTGCTTTCTTGATTGGCTGCATGTACACCAAGAGAGTTTGGGTCATATGGCATTTTTCTGAAAACTTCATGAAGTCAAGATATGCCCTGGCGATTCTGTGGTGTCAAAATGGAAGATGGAGGGATGCAAAGGGGAGAAGAGGCAAAGTTGCTTGAACTGTTGCCAAAAGCTAGAATAGCTGTAGCTCAAGCAGCTGTGTATTAATGATAGTAAAACCAGAGAAATATATACACTTGAAAGATTTGGAAAGGACTGCTTTAGCTCTTCAGCAGTATCTAGTTTTTCTATTTATAGAGACACTGTAATATTTGAATGTATTTACAAGCTGGCTACATTCCATTTTAAAGAGTTTTATGTGGATAGGTTCCCCTTCACTATCAAACCTTTCCTATTTAGACACTTGGTTTATACAATTTGCAAATATCTATTAGCATTCTACTGATGATGCCGTTTTGAACTCCAGTGTTTTTAGTGAAAACACATCCCTTCTTTGTATCTTAGATGGAACAGATGTCTATTCTATTTTTTTGCATGTTCTAAAGCTAATATAGAGACAGATTACTTAGACTTGAGACTGACTATAACCTTCTTGATGTAACGTGTAAATATAGCGAACACGTTAACATAACCTTATTTATGGTCCCAGTTCAGGAGAGTGGCTATATGCAGCAAGACTGCTTAGATATGTGCTCAGTGTCTACCTTGGCCTGTAAGTCAAGCAAGTATTCTCCCCGCATGGAAGTTCCATTTCTTTTATGATTTTGATAAAATACTTGCTGATGTGTGAAGCCAGTACCACAAACAGAAGAAAAAATCCCCTTTGCAAGCATACATAAGAACCTGGGGACCTGGTTTTTAATCTGTTAGGAGCAGTGTGTGATGTGATGGGAGCAGAATATGCTGCCTGCAGCTCATGCTTGGCAGCGACAAGACCTTCTCTGAACTCCAGATTCATGCTGTAGCCCAGCTGCACTCCTGATGTTTACAGACCTGCTCTGGGTGAAACCCCAGGGAGCAGCTTAACCACCACAGGGGAGAACTGTCTGCTGATCCGCTGCCACAGCATTGGCAGCACATGCATTGGCCGTTGTGGTGCCTTGATGGGAAACCAAATCTGGTCCAGGCTTATTAGCTGCATGATGGGTTAATGGCACCCCATAAGACTCTTCTCCTTACAAATTATCCAATTATGGATTTTTATGAATCCAGTCATGGACAGGCAATCAAGACACCAGTCTCTCCCACCATGCACTAGAGAAGGGAATCAGAATCAGGTGAGTATGAGGACATGCCAAGCTCTGTGACATGCTTCCCCTTCACATTTTTATAAATAAACTTCCACTAGCTTCTGCTGCCTTTGGGAAAGGATGCTGCAAGCAATGTCAGGGAAGAAAAAAAAAGTTATAGCATGAAACTGATCACCATCCTTTTGGTCTTAGTAGCAGACAGAGAGTCTGCCCTGTATAGAAGTAGGACTAGAAATTCACGTCACCATATTTAGGGTCTGGCAAAGATGATTAAACTCAACACAGTCTGTATCCCCAGCTAAAGTTTTGTGAATTTTTAGTCCTTCAGATAAGATATGTGGGGATATAATTTGGAATCATCATGCCATATGGACTTTGGCTTCCATTGATGATTGATGATTGAAGAATCCTCAAAAAGAGGATCTGGCACATCTATTTCAGGAGACCTTCCACAATATTGACAAAGCTCCTCATTTAGACAATGACATTACATTTAGTGAGACAGTGTGGATATCTGTTTCTCTATAATATGCTGCTGCTGTGCTTACAGTAAATGTCCCTGACTTTCTATGTAAGGTTTTCCCTGGCATGGAGCTTTACATGAAAGATGGGTCAAGAACTGTGCATAAATACTGAAAATGTCAGCAATTTTTTTTTTAGCGATATGATTATCTAAGGAAAAGAATTGTATGCAAATGATATAATATATAATTTTGAGTCTGGAACTCCAAGGCTGCACAACCTTAAGTTGAAGGATTTAATACCATGTCATTAATATCAATAGATGTAAAATGCAGCCAGATGTTTTTGGTATTAAGATGATCATGATAGGTGTATTACAATTCTGCTTCTGTTAAGATATTTTGTAGCTCATTTAAATCCACATGCTGTTGCTGTTATTGTTCTTTTCACAAATGTTTTTAGGGCATGAACTGGGGCTTTATATTTGGGTTGTTTGGGTTTTTTGGTGTTTAGGTTTTTTGTTGGTTTTGATTGTTTGTTTGTTTGTTTGGATGTGGAGGTTTTTTGGTTTTTGTTTTGTTTGGTTGGTTGGTTTTTAATCAAAGGCTATTGCTGAAGCATCAGCATAACGATGAAAAGGAAAGAGCTGACTTTGTTATCCTGTAGATGATGCCAGCAAATGTGCAATTCATCACTTCTGGTTTCACCACAAATGGTTTACATGTGCTGTGCACCCAGATGTCTTAATGTTTTCCAAATCTTAATATTTTTTCAAATGTAGCAAGTGGAATTTTTTCTGTGTGTTTTCTATTTTTCACATGTCTACGTACATATATATGTGTCTACAAAGTCATTGGTATAATTTGCAAACTGATCTTTATTTAAACAGTTTAACCGAATAAGTTTTTTCAACACTATATATGAACCATGCAATCTTAGGAATAAGCAAAGGGAATGCTGACTAAAAGAGGTACCAAAGTGCATTTTTCATTACTTAACTTTAAAATGTATCTAGCATCTATAGGTATGTGAAAGAAGAGAGTTAAGATTGGCATGGAAATATCGCTCCCTCATACACATTAAAATTTACAGATTAAGACAGTAAAAGAATTATGTTTGAATTCCGTTGAGAGCACATATGTTGCTATCAGTGGTTTACTCTAGAATTATTACATCTGCTGTGACACTTTCCCTGAATAAGCATAAAAGTGTTCCTACTATATTAAGACTGATTCACAATGTAGGATATTTTCCTTAGTCCCATGACTTACCATTAAAACAGCAAAGGACCTAATTATTAAGGTGAGTTCCACCTCCTAATACAGACATGAACTGCACTGCAGTTGGTGGGAGGCTTGAAATATTCAGGCTGGGGAACAAGAACTCTGAGAAGTTGTGTTTCCTGCTCAACCTTGCCCAGCATCATGTGGAGTTTAGAGTGGAACCAAGGTACACTTTAATCTACGGGTGGAGAGACTGAAACTGGGTTGCAAAAAATAAATACCCTGACATACAAAGCAGTAATCTCAGCTACTTTTGTATCCCTTCACACTTTAGCTGAAACTACAGTATGATGTACCAGTGTCCAATGAGTTATAACTCCTTATCTCTCATGTAACTCCATAGGTGTTGCACAGTGACCCTACCCTTGCAGGGTAGATGGCCACTCTGATCAAGTGCCTCTCAGTGACTATCTTTGGAATAAATGGCTAAAACAAAAAATATTTCCCTATTTGTAAGGAAATGCCTTGACAAGTCAGCTCTGTCTTCGGAGATGCTATATTTCAAATAGCCTTATTTGACAAGGAGCTGAAAGAATGATCTACGAATACTATTTTTACACTTAGTAGTCATTTGAAAATGTTAATCTTTAGAATAATCTCTTTCACACCACTAAATATCAAGCCTTTACTTTTCTCTTTTGTGACATATTAAAGGGACATCAAAGTCAATTTATTTGCTTAGTGGGTGGGGTACTGGGGCATCCAGTTACCTCAAAGTTGAAATAACCACTAAAAGTTATGCTTCTGTTGCTGTGCTGAGCCAAATAGAATGCTTTGAAGAAGCAGATATGTGTGATATTAAGTTGACTGCAGTCCAGGGATCTTTCAGATTAGTTTTTTAGAGTAAAGCAATTTTTTAGAGGTGCAGCAAGCTACTTGGCATTGAGTCAAACTACTAAACAAGCCTCTGGAGACTCAAATGAAAAATATAGTCTAACCTTTTTGTTTGCCTGCTAGCCTTGCATCTGGCTTGTTTTATATCTCTGTTATGACTATCTGTACCTGCTCTATTCCACACCAGCCTTTCTTTCAGATGACCTGAGAAGTTTCTGTTTCATCTTAGAAGCAACTTTTGGAAGTCTGAGAGATGATTGTCGCAGATTCAGGCTGAATCTTCAAAATATCAATGTAATTACCTTCAAGTTTTTGTCAGTTCCAACAGCAAATGATCTACTGGTTGCAGCAGGGGTAGAGCACACCTCTTCTCTAGGGCGGTGATTTTCTCTGATGACTTTAAAAGACTTTAGTTGTGGAAAGTACTTTGTGTGTACTGGAATGTAGCTTTTCATGGAGCTTGCCTTGACAGAGCCTAACGCCATCTTTCAAACTCCACTGCCATCTTTACCTCTGTAAATCTTCAGAACACAAGAACAGTCAGTGTGGTATGCAGGCATATTGCTGCTGGTACATATCTTGCAGTATTTACTGGTACCTTCACACTATCCTTTGAATGGAAAGGCCCTGACTACACAGTAAAAAGATGCTCTGCATTTTAGCCTGACTAGCATGGGGTTTGGTGGTAGTAAAAATAGTGTTACATATGTCAGTCTAGGCCAGTGCCTAGAGCCAAGTGTCCTAGAAAACTATTCGTCATTGACTTGAATGGGCCAAATGGTCCTGTAGGGTCACCACAGGGGCTCCTGCAGCACCAGTTTCTGTTGTGGTGGACTTCTCTTTTTCAGGGTTCATTTATCTGGCTGCTTGGCCAGCTCCCCAGCAGCTGTGGGCAGTCCTTCCTGCAATCCCTTAAAGATGTTCAACGACCTTGGTAATGTACACCATGTTAGGTAGCCCTGAACTGGAGGTAAAGCATATGTTTAAATGAAAACTGAACTGAGGTCTTTGTGGAACACAGCACCTACTCAGCATCTCTTTAGTTTTCTCTAGAATTGAACTGTTCTAATGAGGAGCAGAATTCAGCCCCTTTCAGATGAATCTCAGATAATGGGGTCTTTCCTCAACTTTCAACAAACTTTCTTCCCACTCCTTGCTTGCCTGAAATAAAGGGAAGGACCTTCTCTGTATGCTGCAACCTAACAGAGTGAGATGAGGTGTGCTTGTACAGTCACTGCAGTGGGAATTTCCCTCATATACGCCATTATGGGGACAAACTTCCCACGGCAGATGGTGTTTTCAATATTGTGATATTTTATGTGTCTTGAGCAGTGAGAGGCAATGTGGTTGAAACAGCCAGTGCCTGGCTCAGCGTCTGCCAGCACCTCCTGCCCCAGTGCTGCTCTCAGGATGCCAGGGAGATTCTGGGTGAAGACAGACTTCAGAACTAAGATCCTTGAGTGAGGAATCAAAATGCCTCAGACGCCTTTTGGCGAAGTCAGGGCAGTTACGAATTGCTCACTACAGATCAAGCGGGTGAAATCAAACTTATCAGGAACTCTTTAAAGTCAGTAAATTCTGGGGGATATTGCCAGGGTTTGAAGACCAGGTCTGTATTTGGCAGAGTTTCTCACTTGCCATGTTCTGAAAACGTCTTTTATCTTTTCTTTTGTACTTGTCATTATCAACTTCCATATTTCTGTTATGATTCTCTGGATTAAGAATCTTAAAGTAATATTTCTGCTCTGCCTGTTGACTGTGCAGCCTCCCCAGATGGTATTTGAATTATCTTATAGATCAGAGAAGTTTTATTGTTTTTGCACTTTTTTTTTGCTTTTACTTCCACATGACAGCTCCAAAGATTCTGTATATCTACAGTTAATCATCAGTGGCTTTAGTTATAATAGCCTTAATGCCTCCAATATATTTGAAGAAACCTGCTGATCCCTTTTTATCCTAATAGGACAGAAAATACTTTAAAACTTGAAAATCTGACTTTGCAAGTCATTAGACAATGCAGCACCCAGCATGACCTAGCCCATCACTGGCTTCCTTTAAAATAAAGAATCAGAGTCACGTCTTCATATATAATAACGTGATGTTGTCTCTTACTAAAGTTTTTACTGGAGTGATTAGAGTTGGAACATTATTTGTGTGGACTGAGGTTTTTTTGTCTCAGGGCCTTTGTTGAGCTCTCTTTACAGCAAATGGTATCTACTAGCTACTGTAAAATCCTGTTTCAACATCCTGTGTGCATTGTCTCCTCTGCAGTTATTATAAAATACATACATACAAGAGGATTTACTGCTGATGGTCTTACGGCTCCACCCATTATAGGTCTTTAAATTCCACATTGCGTCATTTCTGTGCAGCAACAAGGAGTCAGGGTCTAGCAACCTGGTAATGCTGGCTGTCTGCATGGTTCCTCAGTCCCCAGAACAGTTCAATGCTGAAGCCCTGATGGAGCTACCCAAATAGCACACCTTCAGCTATGAAATGCATACAACAGAACCTGCAGACATAAACAAAATATGCCTGTTGGGTTAAATTCACCCTGGAAGTCAAGAATGACAGATTCAAGAGACTATCTATTTTCAGACACCAGAACCTGGAATCCTCCTTAACTCTAGATATTTAACTGAGGCATTTTAATTATGAGTGTGGTCACACTAGGCTTTGTACCCATTATAGAAAGACCAAGATCTGAATTATTCCCTAGAGGTGTCTATTACTTCTACAGTATTGCTTAATGTACAGGGAACCCAAAGAAGCTCTCAGAATTGTCTGATAGGTGCCTAAAGATTTGAGAGATTAACAGCTCAACAGATGAGTCGGTGTGGGATTTATTGTGTGGGTAAAAGATGTCTTCACATACCCACTCTGCTCATTTAGACCAGGAACTTGATCATAAGTCCACCACCACCACCACCACCAGGACATGCTCCCAAGCATCACCTAGGGTGGTACATTCTCAACATCTGCTCCTGGAGCTGCTTGATCATTTAACAGTGTGCTGGATCAGAGGGAAATCAGCCCTGCAGGTAATCTGGTGAGCAGAACATTTGACGGTAGTATGGAATATGCAGGTTCAAATCCCTTCATTTGGAGAAATGAAGAACAAATCTCCATCTACTGCCTTACAAGGAGGGTGGGTGGGTGAGAAAAGCCAAGCTGACAAGCTCTTAACTCCAGAAAATAATAGAGGTTCTTTTTCAGGTTTAGAAACCAGATTAGAGATAGGTGCCTGGTTTGTATCTGATGGTTCCAGCTTCTGTCACTTATGCCTGTCCTAGAAGTGTATGGCGAGCCCGAGTAATTTAGAGGCTGCTGACTTTACAATGCAGTAAAAGCACCTAATAGGTGTTGAAAACCTGAGCCAGACACCTTAGTCAAATACTCTATTTTGGCTCCATGAAGAATTTACGACTCTGAGTATCTCTCCATGCCTCACATACACAAACACAACCCCGACATTATTGCCCTGTACTTCGTGGTTTACAGCTGTTCATGGAATTGCTCTCTAACCCAGCTCGCTCAAAACAACACAGGCTAGAAGAGATCTCTGTGAACTAAAGCACATAAACTATGCTGGGCAGCTTCAGGTTATTTGACAGCTGTTAGATAGCAGCTACAGCAGTAGATGAATGGTAGCATCCCTGAAGACACAGAGGGGAAAGGCAAATGATGAGCTGGAGGCAGGGTGGAGCTGACAATCTCTCCGCAAGTCAGCTGCAGACAGAAAGAGCATCTTCCCCTACTGAAGGTCTCTTGACAGACTTGTCCTGCAGCTCCTGGGGTTTGAATGCCTGACTTCAAAGCAACATCCTTAAATTAATATGAATAAATACTTAGTACAAATACAAGTCCATAAATTAAACAAAAAGGGTCGAAATCAGGAGGTTCTAAATGTTCAGTAATGTATCTAACTGTGCCTAGGCTGTCCCTAGAGACTATAATGAGTCTATAAAACAAGTTAACACCTGCTCCTCACACTTTCCTTAATTAAAATTCAGTAGAGATGTAAGTCATTTTAATGAGTGATGTGTGGCTCCACAGGGGCCAGTCTGGACTGGAGGCTGTCTTGACAACACTGCAGTTTGTGTGAGGCAATTACTGCACTTTGCATTGGACACACTATCTTCAGTGCTGCTCCAATCTGGGCAATCAGTTTTTTTCCTAGGGTCTGAGGGACAGAATATCAACCATTTAGTCATTGTTTGTCTCCCAAGTTCACATTTTTATCTAGTTTGGACTGATACTCTCCAGAAAAAGCTGTGTCATGACTATAAGAATGTCAATTCAGGTGCACGGACCTGCCTGTGAGGTATGAACCCTCAAATAAGAGAATCACCGTCACAACACTATGTAGAACAGTCCTGCAGTTACTGAGAGAGAGTCAGTACAGTTAGCACACCCCAAGCAAAGTGACTGATGACCAGATACCAGCCAAGGCAGCACTTGCACATCTAGTAAGAATTTTCTTGCCCTGAAGAGGTGCTCACTGCAGAGGGCTTTGCTTCAATTTCTTCCACATGGGAACATAAGACCTAGCCTTGCTCTCTCCACCATAACCAGGGCTCTGCCTCCTTTGGGAGCCTGAGACCATCATCCTGGCCACACATTTTCTGGGATGTGTATAAGTGAAACATCACACTTTTTGTTGCCTTGTTCAAGGTTGTTGCTGCCTGTGCTGCACAAAGGCTTTCTACACAGAGCGTAGAAGATCTGGGTGAGGAAAACTGATGGGAAGAAATGTCATTTGGCACATTTAAGGTTTTGACAGTAATTCAGCCACAGACAAGTTGCTGAAGTGAAAAGTATGGCTAGTGTCCAAGTAGCGGCTCACTTCAACACAAAATGAAGGAAAAGTCAAGGCTTGATTTACAAGGGCTCTGGTTAAAATGTTATGACACAACACTGGTAGATTTTTCCCTATTTGTGTCTTAAAATCTTTCAACAAGTAATATTGAGGAACCTAGTCTTATTTTTTTGTTGTTGTTTCTGATTGAATATTTGCAGTTATTTTCTCACCTCACAACAATATTAATGGCACTGCAAGTTATGCTCAATAGACAGAAATCTAAGGTCCAGCCCTGGTTTGTTCATGTGTGATATTTTATTACGTTTGAAGGCAAAGAAGACACTCAGCGGAAGTGCCCAGTGTCTTTCCGGGTTGTTGTTGACATCTTTAGAGACAACTGCTATGAAAGCATCTGAACACCGGCCCCGCCGTGGCCAAATATTCAACTGTTATTAATGGACTTGCTTCCGGGGTCTATAAACATTTCATGGACATCTAGCCAAGAATGCAGATAATGCTTTTTGGTATTGTTGTCTTTCACATAGTTCCAACATTTGGACCAGCTACCTGGGTCCTTTTCCTCATGTCTAAACTCCTCCCTCCAACTGCTCACATTTTTATTTGAAAAGATCCTCAAAAAGGGCTTCCAGATGGCCAGAAAACGGCAAAACTCTGAAATCCAAAGTTCTTCAGATTTGCTCGTGCTTTACTTGGATGCACACACTGCTCTTTATGAACATGAATGCATGCAAGCAATTCACAGACTCTCCTGGCTTGTCTTGATGAGTCCTACAAACAGATAATTCCTGTACTATTACAAAAGGATTTCCCAGCCTTTGCCTTTTCCTGCCTGTTGTTGAATATTCCTTTGTAAAATCTGTCAGCCTTTTCCATTTCCATTATTTTGCCTTACTTCTCCTGGGGTCCCACGCTTTCCATGTTCTCTCACTCCTGCCCGTGTGCAGCTGATGGAGCTCATTTTTCCAGTCTCCAACCACCACCTTCTCCTGCTGGCTATTGTTCAGATCTTGGTTTGTGAAGTCGTGGTCTCCATCAGCTTTACTTTGGTGGACGAGCAGTGAAGGATTTGCGAGCAAGCCAGCTTGCCTCTGTGCTGCAGCCACTTTCATAAGGATTACAGGCTATCTTGCCGGCAACTAGAAGGTCAAGTTGCACAGTCTGTTTCCTCAGAAAGTCAGGGAGAGCTGTACAGTGGCTTAGAACAACCTCGACATCTCAGCACACCTCTGTCTCAGTGCGCCCCTCCTGAGCTAAGACTCCTTGTCTTCACAACTGGGACCCACTGTGTGACTAAAATCTGATAGAAGCAAGAGCTGCAAAAGGATGAAAATTAAAGTTGGGTCGGGATGCATTTCAGTTTTCCATGTTCTCTTACAAGAGCCATTTCTTCCTTCATCTCCCTTGTTTTGTTCACCAGCACATGAATTTCGTCAAATCTCTATTTTCATAGAAATGTATTTTACTTAGCCTTTTAAATTCCATCCCCTGTGCCCATATAGGTGAAATTACATCGTGTGTTTACATAGTCATGTCCTCCTTTCTAGTTCGTCCTAATACAGTGACAACATATTAAAGGAAAGAAAGTTTTGTGTCAGTGAGGTGGAGACTCCTGATTTGAATAGGTGGAGCTGCATTCCTGTAACATAGCAGATTCTGGATTGTGGTGAGTAAATTGCACCAACTCTCACACTCACACATGCATAAGTGGTCTCAGGAGTCTACTGTAAAGCAGTCTACCCTGTAACACCTCACCTCGGCACACAGCTTTAAGTGTCTTAAAGCTTACTTCTATAAAAAGTCATTTCCATAGCTCCTGGCCACTTTCTGAAACTCACAGATTATGCAGCTAGGGAGTAGTTTTACATCTGATTATTTTTTTTAAAACCAGTTTGCTTATTTTTGTAAGGTAGGTAAATTTAAAGTTAATATACAGCCCCTCTGTAGTCACGAATAATACAATGAAACTTTGTCCTTCAATATTGCTGCAGGGATTTGATCCAGTAGACACTTACTGTTAAGTTTATATGACATAAATATAGTCTGATATAGTTTGATTCAGCAGACATTTATTTTTTCTGCTTTATTTATACTATACAGATAGTGTCATTTATTTGCCGAAAGTAGCCACAGATATAAAATAGAGACCATATGAAATATTTGCAAGCTCTGTGGATTTTTATAACCATATCTGAGAAAATATTTCTCCCCATTTTGAATACATATGATTCACTTAACCTTTCATATTTAGGCTTCCCCTCTAACTATGCTGCATTAGTTTTTGCCATTGCCAGTTTCTATAACAATACTAGTCAACTTTATTGGTAAAGATAAGTGAAAATTGTTTACTCTCTGCCCTTCAAATTCATTCTATATTTTTGTTTTGGCTTTATCAGTGTATTTTTACCTCTCGATTTCTACATTTAGCAGAAGGAGATCATTAATGGAGATGTTATTGTTGGCATCGCTAACAATAGCATTTTCAATCTCAAATGTAAAAATAAAACTAACACATCGGTGCCTCAAAACCATGATAATATAAAATTAGTGACAGTTACAATAAAAGAAAATATCTTGCATTCCTTTTCATATATTTTTGCACCTGTATCACACACTCAGTCTTCCTCTACAGTCATGAAATCTTTTAATCACACGTCCAGTAAGTTGCACTTCAAAACACAGGCCAAGTATCACCAAGTCAGTCTGCAAACCTTTCCTACCGAATCACCTATTAACATATTATTGGCCAGCAGCCTATGATGTCCTGCATAGCCTGAGGGTTAGATAGACAAGCAGTGCTCAGAGATACTGGACTTGCATGCTAACCAAGTTAGTTTTGTAATATTAAAAATAGAAAGAAAGCCCTTATCGCTTTCCTCCCCTTTGTTCCAATACATGTTAAAGAAGTGTAACAAGCCTTGGAAAACACAAGGTGAGGTGAAAATAGTAAGTCATTTCCAGAACACAGGCTCATTTTCCCTTCTTTTCTGGGAGTTGGACCAGGCCTGTTGTATATCACTATGATGTTTGTCTGTGAACTAATGGATTCTCTTGGGACCCTCGCAGATAATACCCGCCAGGGTGCGGCTGAAGAGGGTGTATGCTCCATTAAACCACAGATAATGGGATGTCTGGCACTGGAAACAATTATGAATAACCATATATAGCTTACACTCAAATTTTGTTATCCAAGCATATGCCTTCCTCACTTCTGTAGAAATAGTCATAGAAATTAAAAAATTCAGCAGCTATGATGAAGAACCTGTTAGGCTCTCACACATGAAAGTAGCAAACACAGCTGGGGCAGAGTGATGAGATGGACTAAATTCTACCACAACTGCTGAGGATACTTGGGAAATAAAATAGATTAATATTTACACAAATAAGAAATTAAGGGATTTGATGGTCCTCTGTGTTGTTCTTCACTAGATAAAGGGCAGAAAAATTCTAAATCATGAGATAATTGAATTTTCTGAGGAATAACAAGTGTTGAGAGCATATGCTGTGAGCACATTGAAACTATAAATATATGTGTAATTTCTAGACAGAAGTCATTAACTTGGTGTTGAGGCTGTAAATAAATTGTTCATTCAAGAACGAAACTTAATACTGTTCGCACTATTAAAATCAGATATTTAGAGCACTGCAGCACTTAATTTTACAGCTGTGTTTGTGAGCTCCTCTATGCTTCATCTGGGGAATCTTTCATACACCCCAGGAGCTGCAACCGGCAGGAGGTTCCAGGCCTCTGGGCAGCAGCCGTGTCTGTGCGGGGCGGGCGAGGAAGGGCCAGGGAGCGACAAACTGCCCAACTCCACGGCTGGGGTTGGGATCAGCAACCACACTTTGAAGGAGCTGAGATTCTTCCTTCAGAGCTGTTGGTGTTTATGGGTCCTGGCATCACCCAGACCCTCCAGGGCAGCATTGGGCCGCACACCTCCCGCTTGCCTCTTGTAGCAAAGACTAACGGGCTGTACCAGCACCTGAACAGGGCCGGGGTGGAGGTGCCTTGCCCTGCTCTCCAGGATGACTCCCAAGGCATGTTTGCTACTGCCCAAGCCGTGCTAAAGGACACTCCCCTCTGCTCACGTGAGTAGGGGATATTGGACGTGCTCGAGCTCCACACTGACCCCATTTTTGCTACTGCTCAAACAGCTCAAAAGACAAGAGTCAAATAAGTTTTCAAACAAGTAATTATTAGCACAATAAGAAACAACTCATGGGAAGGGCCTAAAACCACAAAAAACCATCCCTGAACAACCTAAATTATTCCCTTTTATCCACATTGACCTTAAATTTCACATGATTTAGGTCTATGCTATTACAAGGTTTCTGAGATGTCAAACCCCAGCTACTTTGATAACTCGTCAGTTCAGCAGAGAGTTCAATTTGTTGGGTACAACCTAAACCCTGTAGACTTTGGCATCTTGCCTGCGGCTACACACGTTTTAAACCACAACCACCCTGCCTCATGCAACAGTGTATAAATATCACAGCTGCAGGGATATAACAAGGATAAGATTTCCAAAGCTGAAAGACTCTCTGTGACAATGGTGCTAAAAGGTTTGAGTGGGTTCAAATGCTCCATTACCAGACCCAGCCAAGAAAAACATGTTGGAAAGAGAAGAGGGGATCACTAAGGAGAAGAAATAAGAAGGTGGCTCAGGAAACAGGTAACATGTAACACTGATTTAGGAAGATTTAGTAAGATTCAAAAAAGGATTTGATATTTATCAGTCAACCCAGTCAAAAATATTCAAAGTGTTATAAACCTGCTATTTCAAGGCAACCTGTGACCATTTGACATTAAAATGAACCTTTATGAAGGGACAGATTAGCTTCTTACTAGGGAGTTTCTTGCATTTTCATTTTTAACATCCACTGTGCTCATTATCAATTACGAGATATAATTTTACATGGGCCTTGGATTACCCAGAACATAACTGTAAGATTTTTTTAATTTTTATTTTATTTTCATCAATCAAAAAGGGCTTAATGGAAACAAGAAAACACATGAAACTAGGAATATTGAGGGTCTAAAGGAAAAAATACTGAGGCAGAAAACATGAAATTAATGCATAAAATTGAAATTGGGGAAAAGGGCGGGTAATGAATTATTTTAATCCCATGCTTGGGATTTTTTAGACGTTGTCATATAACCTGAAAGACTGTTAACTTGAAAAAGTAGGCTGTTTATTCTTTCCCATCAGTACCACATTGTAGGTGGCAGTTTACTACAAGCAGCTACTGTGTTTGTCAGCATTATACCATTCCCTACCATTTCTTCCTGAGCTTCTTCCTTTTAAAACTGGGCTCATAGGTAAATTCATATGTGTGATGAAAGTAATCTGATGGCTGGACCAAATGCTTTGCAGATTAGCCACACATCCATACCTCGATGAATGAGAATATAACAAATTGAGTGCCTGCTTTGTGTTATTACAGTTACAGAGTAGATTGTTGTTTCTATAATACTATTATCCTCACTCAAGGGATAAAAAACTTGTTAGAAATTGAATTAGCAATTAAAAACTGAGGTCCTAATTGTGGGTTTGATGATGATGTGTTATCTGACTTCAGCAAGTTGAATATCTTTCTGAATCTGAGTTCTCTCATCACAGGACGGCAATAGTTCTGTATATGTGAATCATGTCACTATTACAAGATATAACAAAATTATTACTATAAAAGAGTTGTGTGGAAAGTGTTAACATGAACTAGCAGTTGGGGTAGGAATATGAACTGAGTTGCAGACAGCACAGTTCCCAGGGGAGCAGCTCGCCCTCTTTCCTCTGCCTGTTGCGTACCTAAAATACAGCAACCTCCTTGTGAGCACGCTGCTTCTGTGCACTCGATGAGTGCACCTTATCCTGCTTATCTCAGGAACTTCTGTATAAAGCTTCCACATAACAGCAACAAAGCAGTGGTGTGACACCCTCAGAAGGATCTGATTTAAAAGCTAAATAAGGAAGACTTCCAGACTTCCTCTATCCACTAAAATCACTCAAGTTCTTCTGTGCACTTGAGCTACTTTTTTCCACCAAACACCAGAATGACCTCCTAGAAGTTCCGCAACACCACCCAGTAGCACCGTTCTCCTCTATTCTCATACACTTCATATACAAACCAAAAAAATAAAAAGTTTAAATAATGCTGCTTTAAGTATGAAGGAAAACATTAAGCAAATTTTATGTCAGTGAAAGATTTTATTTTTCGTACTCTCCTATCTACCAGAGTGTTTTCTATCCTCTTCAAAACAGCCAAGGAAATTCATTGATGGCATAAAGGTGAACTGTTATCAAATACGATTTTACTACTAATTTTAATTTTTAATAGTAAGGAGAATGTAGGTGAAAGAAGAATTTAAAAGTTGGGAGTTTTTTTCCACATCATTCATACCCGTCTTGGTTAGGCTTTGAAGCCTTATCAGCATTTCCTTGACACATTTTCCTTAATATTGGTATGCCAAAAACATCCCCCTGGAGCAACTCCAGAAAATACGTACATTTAGACTGTCCATGTCAGAGACCAGAATTTGCCAGCAGTGCTTCAGAAGAAAATTGCATCTACTTCCAGGATTCCCCAAAATATAAGCAGATCTCAAGTTCTCCTGTGAGTACTGGTAATTCCAGGATACTGTCACTGGATTTGCAGCCACAGGTTTGGTAAATACAAGATACTGTCTGAATTTGTGACTACAGGGAGCAGCAGACTCCGAAGTCAGGCTGAGTCCCCTCTTCCTCGGCCCTGGCTTTCTGGCAGCACACCACCAACAGATGTAGATTGGCAGGAGATCTGCTCAGCAATTGCTTCAGCAACTGTCACTGGAATTATGGGGTCTGGGAAGCTTACTTGGAGACTACACTGACTTTCCTCTGAATTTTCAGTAAGGACAGAAGAGATTGTGGGAGGCCTGCTCTTTTCTTGCCTTCCAGGTCCTACTTCTCCATTTTTTATGTATCCATGCACATGCGGAGTGTTAAGAAAAGAATATGGTTCTGTGTTGTGCAGCTATTCTAAAGACAATATTAAGAGGAAGCTGTGGAATCATTACACATTTGCGAGGTCTGTTTGTGATGTCTTTGCCACTGTGTCATTACTGGATGCATTTTAATTGCTGTCCTCATCATGTGTGAACTCAGCCTGACAGGTCTAAATTAGCAACGGATGTGTGTACTTTCAGGCTATACATACCGAAATGAAAAATAACACCGAGAACAGCAATAATATTACACCTCTGGACAAAAGGCGGACTTTAGGGGACTATGTATGGGAGAAGGGACATCTCTCTTTTTCTAATTTCCCCTACCGGCCTGACCTTATTGAGGGCTTAAGATTCATCTGCTGAGACACTGCCTCATGCAGAGATGCTGCATGGTCCCCTGTAAGTGGAGCAAGAGTGTAAGGACCCCTGCCCTGAAGTCAGAGGTGTCACTGCGCCTGTGTCCTCACATCCTTTCCCACTGAGGGTACAGTGGTCTCACAGACCCCATGGTGCTACAGCTCTGCTCTGGCACCGCTGTTTTGCCGGGGAGGGGGACATGAGCAAGGCTCCCCGCCAGCCCTTCCCCGCTGCCCAAGCAAGGTGGCTCACACAAGCATTGCTGCCTGTGGGCCAAGGAGGAAGGAAGTGGAGGCAGAGAAAAGGGGCACAGGATGGCTGGGCTGGGTCAAGCGTCCCAAGGCACAAGCCCAGTTTTGCAGATGGGGCAGTGTCGTGTTATCAGTTCCAAATAATCCTGGCAGTGTGTAGAGCTGTGCACAGAGAACTGTGATACTGCTGTGCTATCAGGGTATTGCCCCGCACCGACTGTGTAAGTGAGCACAGGGCAATTCACAGCTACAGGCTGAGGAGCAGTTGTGACCTTTAGACTTACTTCAAGGCTCTGCTGGCTCGTGATCTCTGAAAACAGCCTGGGTGCTTTCCTCAGAAAAGATCGCCACAGCCAAAACATATAAACCTTGATGACAAAACCTAACACTGACACAGTTCCAGTTGCTTCAGTGCAAAGTCTCGGCACGTTCCCAGCTCCTGGGGCTGATGAACACCATGATGCAGCCAGGCACTGGGGTGCATTGAAAGTACATTCGTTGCATTGGAAGTGCAGAATTTGTACTTGGTCACCAAACATGATAAATTTCAAAGCTGAAGGGATAACATGGGAGATTTTTCTGTTTGTATGGTGGTTTTATCGCTGCTCATGTTTTAAGATAAGGGCATAATGACCACATCGGTCAGTAGAGTGCATATGAACAGATGGGACAATGCAGTCTGCTGTGGGGTGTTGAGTTTTTCATGTCTCTGCTGGGCATCGAAAGTTCCAGGAGAAGGAAAATAATTTGAACGAAGCTTTCAAAAGTGGTGACTTGTTTGGGAGAAGTTAACTTTGCATGTACTTCTATCTAGTAAGTAAGATGTCAGACCTTGATTATAGCAAGAGCCCTAGCCACTAACTTTTTAAAGAGACAATTGGTCTATCTCTGTAGCATATTATCTGTCAAGCAATCCATTTATTCACACAGATTCTGCACAACAGGATATTTTTTCCTTATCTAAGAGCAAATCAATAAAATATATATCTGTAATTTACTCTGTCAAGATCACATTAATCATCATTAAACAGTAAATTACTAAATGTCCAGTCAGGAAATACCACTCAGCTTAGACACATTTCCTTCTTTTTTCTTTTAACAACAGTTTATTATCTTCTTTTTAAAATAGAAAAATGTAGGGGTTTTAATATGAATAGCCACAGATAGCCCCACGTTGGTCAGAGAAAGCAAGATAAACAGTAATTCTAATTTATCTTCCCTGATTTATGGTAAATTTGGATCATGCAGGCTTGGCACTTGACCTTGGCTTGGATTCTAGTTCACTGTCTCTGCATCACATTCATGTAGCTGTCTGTCATGGGATGAATGGTCTCCAGGCAGAGAGGGCTCTGAAGCACCAGTGAATTAGAATTACAAACTTTAGAAACCTTCGGCAAAATTCAATACATTTTGGTAAATCAGCAAGGTATTTCCAAATATCATGTCCCTCTACAGGTTTGCAAAGCAGAGAGCTTGCAAAGCAATTTGATTTCCCTTCCTAGTAGTCAACCGACACAGCACATAGCTCTAGACTAGAGATACTCCTGTATAGAAAAACTCCTGTATGTGCTGCTTTTGCCCAGAGAGGAGACTATTGCTTGAGGGAATAAAGAAGAGACATGGTGTAAAAGGCAGGTGGGAAGCCGAGAGGCAGGAGAAGGGAAGAGGCTGAGGGATCTGTGGGGAACCAGGCTATAACAGCCAGACAGGAGAGGCAGGGACTGTAGGCAATGGGGGAGTGGTTGTAAGGGAAGCAGATGGGAAGAGAGACAAATATGGAATGGGGACACAAATGCATAGTAAACCAAACTTCTTTAAATCAGACGGCCATGGAAAAATGTGGTTTTCTTACAGTCACTGCTAGAGATTGAACTGGATGATCTCAAGTAGTCCTTACAATTTATATTTTGAACTGGATGATCTCAAGAAGGCCCTTAAAGTTTCTATTTTTTACCATCAGCCTTCCAAATTGCAACTGTTTCACTTTACAGGAGTGTATGTGATCAAAAGGTTTTCCTATCTACTTAATGGTTATTATAGAAAAAAAATGTAGAAAAGATCTGATACCAGCATACAGGAACCCAACAGAGAAATAATCTATTTATGATGAAATATATAAAATATGATACAAATAGGACTGGGATTTTTGAAATAAATATTTTTCTAATTTAAAAGTTACATTAATTGTTATTAGAACATAATTTTCTGGAGCTTCTAGAGAAAATATCACATTTAAGAACTTAGGATCAAAAGCTCCATACCAATGAAGAAGAAAAAGAAAAAAGAAAAAGAAAAGGAAAAAGAAAAGAGAAAGAAAAAGAGAAAGAAAAAGAAAATGAAAAAGAAAAAGAGAAAGAAAAAGAGAAAGAAAAAGAAAAAGAAAAAAGAAAAGACAGAGAAGAAGGTAGTTAAAAGAACTGGCAGGAAAAAGTCATTTCAGAGTGGGTGATAAGTGCATATAGTAGATTAAGAAGCACATAAGAAATACACGGCTGCTAGTTCAGGGCTTTGAATTAACTTTAGTAGGTGAAGTCAGGAAGCAGCAATAAGGATAAAACAAACCGTGCATCCTGGACTAATTAGATAATACCCTAACACAGCCCACACAGTTTCGGCTGGTTCAGGCCTGTTTCGCAGCCGATTCCCTGTGTCCCGATGTCATCCTCCATCCATTTCCCTCACTGCAGACTAAGTGCCTCTGCAACCACAAGCAGATGTTCTCCAGACTAAAATTCAGAACAGAGAACACAAGCTGTATCAAAAGGTTTAAATAGCTCGTGGGGTCATATGGCATCTGCCCAGAACTGGTGACGCTTTGGAGACCCTTTAAGAGCAGGCAAATGAGCACAAGTAGGAAGAAGACACAATTTTACAGATCTAAATGTACCACTGCCTATTCTTTTAAAATATCTCAGCACATCCATGGGGAAAAAGACAGAGGGAACATGACATTTATGTGATTATTTCACTACATGTTGTACTCTTAAAAATGTACGTCTGTCACCTGAAATGATTTATTGCGCTCTTCACTTAGAGCTATTGTCAGTCAACAAGAGCTATTTCTCTAATTTACAACTGTGTCAAATGAAAGTCTTTACAGAGCTGCCATTTTATCCAGATTGGTTTTAGTGCAGGTGTTTCACTTACACAGAAGGAAGCAGCAATATATAGTGACCATGGAGGACCTGGAAGTCCAGAGTGCCAGCACCAGCTCATCATCAGGTGCTAGCTGACTCATTGCCATTTAATATGTAAAGTGAGTAACTGGCAATTACTAAGGTAGAAGTTGATAACTGTGTCTCACTGAAGTTAAAAGGAGTGGACAAATTCTGTCCTAATGAACACTTATGCTGACTTTAGAGCCGGTTAGTTAATACTGCTAAAGCATTAGGAAATTCGGATGAAATGTATGGGGAATGTTATGGTTTAGTAACATCGGTATTTTGTGCCTTCTTCTGTGGATGCAGTCACTGCAGACCTACAGGTTCCTCCTCTTGCAGTCCTCGGGCCCCTCTAACACCCCTCGCAGCCGCTCTCAGCGCTTCCCATCGCAGAGGAAAGGGGCAGCATCCCCGCGGGTCTGGCGGGCAGCTGCACTCGCCCCGGTCCCGGCACACGGAGCAGCGCGGAGCCCCCGCGCTCCCGCCGCGCCCCGCCCCGGCCCGCCCCGGCCCCCGGGCGGCCAATGCGCGGCCGGGAGAGGCAGAGCCGGGGAAAACATCAAACCCAACTTTCTCACCTTGAAGGGAATCGAGCGCTCCCAATGCTTCTCCTCCTGCCGCCCTCCCTGCCAGTCCGTCCTCTTCGGGACGGCTCTACGACGGCCCTGGCTGCCCCTGCCAGCTGTCCCCTGCCCCACGAGGAGGAGAGAGCCGAGTAGGGGGACACCACTGACAACCGTCTCCCTTGGTCCCTGCTGGCCGGGGGGCCGGGCGGCGGGCAAAGGCGGTGCGGCGGGGCTCGATGCGGCGGCCATGGGGCGCGGGGTCCCCCTCGGACCGCGCCTGTTGCGGGCAGCGCTGCTGCTCGCCCTCTGCCGCCCCGCCGCCTGCGGCACCTGGATGTGAGTAGCCGGGCGCGGGAGGGAGGGCTGCGCGGCGCCCGTCCCCTCGTGTCCGCCGGGGCCCGGCGCTGACCGGAGCGCTGCTTCTGCAGGTGGCTGGGCATCGCCGCCGCCGGCGGGCCGGAGAAGCCGGGCTGCGCCAGCCCACCGCTGAGCCGCCGGCAACAGGACCTGTGCAAGCAGAAGCCGGAGCTGGTGCCCGCCATCCGGGAGGGAGCGCGGCTGGGCCTCCAGGAGTGCCGCAGCCAGTTCCGACACGAGCGCTGGGACTGCCGCCCGCCGCCCGCAGCCCGCCGCGGACCCGCCGTCCCCGACGCCACCTTCGGGCACCAGCTGAGCAGCGGTGAGTGTCCGTCCCGGCGGGGCCGCCGGCCCACAGGTGCTCCCGCCGGGGCAGGGAGGGGAGCGGGGCTCTCTGGCTCCGGAGGGGTCCCGCGGGGCGGGCGGCGGGGGTCGGGGCTCCGACGGGGCGGGCGGCGGGACCGGCCGTCCCGCCGGCTGGGCCGGGCAGCGGAGCGCCGTCGTGGCGGGCGGTTACCGCATCCGCCCCGGGAGGCTGACACAGGTACGCGAAATGCACCGAGCAGACAAAACCTGGCATTGTCTTTCCAAAATTATTGTTGCTTATTGCAATTTTTTGCTTAACACGTCCGTGGATGACAGTGCCTTTAACTAGATGTACTCAACTGTGTTGAAACGTTGTTATTTTTATACTGATGCTGGGTCTATCCCCTTATGTCATAATTACTAAATGAGTGGGGTAATGACACACAGCATTTCGAAAAGGTCACTTGATTGCAAGTAAAAATCTGCTTACAGCACCATATACGATGTGAAGTGCTTTAAAGTGTATCATATACGCTCAATTAGGCAGTATTACTGAACACAGCAAGACCAAAACTACTTTCGTTCCGTGAACCAATAATGGAATTGCTGAAATTTATCCTGAAATAGGGAGAGTTTGTTTGTATCAAATAGCTGTACCAAAGGTCTTGAACCTGCAAGTTATTTTGAGCACTGCTCAATGATTTTGGCATACTCATTGGTGTGAACTTACATATTGTGGTACTTCATTTTGCATTTGTGCAATCTTCATTTTATACTACAATACAACAGTGAAAAAAACCCCAAACATTAACCATGAAAACGTAAGATCAGCCAAAAAAAGTGATGCATATTCCAACAAGGAAAAAAAATAAACAAACAAACAAAAAACAGGAGGCAGTTTACCCTACTATATGTAACCATATATATCATATGTTACTCCTTCTGTTCAATGGGAAGGACTGTTCCTGGAGACCCATAAATGAGTGGCACTGCTAACCCATGAAGCTTCACTAGTATGTCCTGTGGAAGCATTTTATGATGGTACCAGCACCACAGACTAATACAAACAGGCGAAACAAACAGGAACTTTCCTGCCCATGAGCATAAACTTGGGAGACTGGAAATAACAACTTGTTTTTCCAACAGTAAAAATTAGCACAGTGAACTTTTATGTGCAATTAATGGCCAGGCATTGATTTTCAGTTTGCTTAGAGAGTTTAACTTGCTTAACGTGGTTTAAAGATCTGTGCCATATTATGCCAGAAGTCTCAGAGAATGGAACTGGCTTAAAAGGGCTGGGCAGGTCCCTCCAGGACTCTTAAGAGATATAGTACAACGGTTAAAGCCCTTTTATACTGCTTACTTTCCCATGGCCAACTTATTCTAGGAAAAGCACATGGCCTAAATATTCTTGTGCCATCCTGATTTCTGCCTGTGTTAAGGTTCTTGTGGCTGTTTGCAACCTTTGTGAATTAGAACAACCTCAATGTTTGCTAAATTTAGCGTGAGGTAAGTTCTGGCCCTATACCAAAGTAACCCAGAATCGTGACAGCTTCAAGTTCCTCCTCTGAGATCTGAACTAACCTTTTCTTCTTCAAATCAATATGAATAGTGAAAAGCAGAGTGGAGATTAAGGGGTTTGAGATGTGGTCTGTTTGGGGTTTGATTTTTTTTTTAATTAGTAAAACTTAATTAGCTTGGAAGTTTCTGTGGCAAATAAAGTTTCCAACCAGATTTAGGAAGGACTTACCAAAAATCACAAGGTACAAGCAGCCAGAAACAGCACCATTAATAACATGGTCATATGAAAAGGCCCTGAAGTCTTTTTTGGATGTGAATATCCACTGCTTTGAACAATTTAACACTACAGACCAAGTTGTGATGACTTTACACTTGTAACCGTTCCCTTTTAATAATAGTCTTGGCTTATAAAATCGCTTCCTACAGCTCTGCTGGGAAGGTGATCAGAGGGAGTTATGAAGTAACATATTTGTGCCGTGCTTTTGTAGGCACGAAGGAGACGGCGTTCATATACGCAGTGACATCAGCGGGCCTCGTGCACTCGGTGACGCGATCGTGCAGCGCAGGAAACGTGACCGAGTGCTCCTGCGACACGAACCTGCAGCACGGGGGCTCGGCCAGCGAGGGCTGGCACTGGGGCGGCTGCTCCGACGATATCCACTACGGAATTGCCTTCAGCAGAAAGTTCCTGGATGTGCCCATTAAGAACGTAACGGGCAAGAGTGGGAGCGGGCTGGTGGCGATGAACCTGCACAACAACGAGGCTGGGAGACAGGTACGTATCACCATTAGGAAATGGGAGCAATTGCTTGTTCGCCTTCATTGTCAAAATGACATCAACCAAACAAGGCCTGTCCTTGTCTGCAGGTACAGGTGGGGCCAATGGCAAGAAATGCACTAACACCGCCAAAGCAAACATGTACAAACTCAGAATCAGAGCTGTTTGTAATTTAATAACTAAACTCCACAATCAAAATAAAATCCACAAAATAAGAAGTAGATCTGGAGAGCTAACCAGAGTAATCTCTAATAGATATTTGATATCTGATAGATATTTGATATTCTGTAGAAAACTTGAAATAGTCTTGTTATCGGAATAATATGTTAGCAGTTTTTTCACTTGTTATCTGTTATATTCTGTTATTATCATGACCTGCATTTTTAATTCTCTCTAATACTGAATGAGCAGACAGACAGGACATGAGGCATCATTATCCATCCGTAGCCTGGGGTCCACATCCAAGAGCAGAAATCCAAAACTGTTCAGAGAGGAAATTGAATGTTAACTTTTCTTTCAAAAGATGGGATGGAAATGGCACTTCTGTTTTAAAGTAACCCAGTGGTTAGGGCACTCACCAGATAAGCGAGGTGAGCCTGGCTTCGGATAGCTCTTCTTCAGCCCTGGGGATTTCAAACCCATGGTTGCAGAGGAAATTGTATGTGGGTTTGTGACATTGGGTCCTCCTGTCCTGTTCTGCTGAGGATGATAAATAGGAGTAGAAATGGCCAACACGGGGAGACGTGAGTCCGTAATCTAGCGCTTGGGGCTTACATCTGGAATGATGGAGACTTGGATTCTGGTTCTTGCTTTAAAATTAGTTTCTCTCCTTTACTTTGGAGTTTTTAACTTCATAGGTGTTTAATGGTTCTCTCTGGTCCTGTAAGTCTTTAAATCTGCTCTGCTCAGTGACACAGCTGTAACTGAAGAAAAGAGATGGAGAACCTCTGGTTTTGTCTGCACATATTGATCACACTTGCCGGACTCTCTTGTAACGTGGTAATTTCCTGTAGCCAGAAACAGCATCAGTGGGTTTTACTGAAAACAACTTTCCTATCAGGAATAGCCATAGTAAGCCATTTTATGACAAGAGCCCTAGTGGTACCATTGCAACCTATTTTGAATTAAACCTATTTTTACAGTTTACAAGGTAATATATTGTATTGAATTAAGTTATATAGTTGGAAAGCCAGAAAATCTTTCAGAGACATAGACCCTTTTCAGGACTGGAGTGACAGAAGAAAACTTTAAAACTAAGCAGATGCTGAAAACAGTTACAGTGAGTTTAATTAGGTGCCAGGCAGCTAGATCATCTCCAAGGAAATGTGGTTGGTATTGTACAGTAGGGGATGTTAATAAGAGGAACAGGAGATTAAGTGGTTATTTTCTTAGGGAAAGGCCAAAGTGTCATTTATCATGTTTGTAGGGAGAGATAGTTAAGGGAGGAGATAACAATCTCCAGAAAATTCTCTCTCTTAATTTAATGATTTTTTAATATACAGTACATATATGATTTAAAAAAAAAATTTAATACTCATGTTTTTCATCAGACAGTGCCATTTCCTTGGATTAGGATGAGAGTGTAGGAAAATTGCAAGGCCCCAGAGGAACTTGAAAGAGAGAGCTGTGATTTCTCTCTTCAGGTGGCAGCAACACAGGTCTTCTCTTTGATACCCTGTTCTCTTTTCTGCCTCTAGCTTTATGTTAGCGGCAGCAGTAGTTTGCTGTCATTTTGACTTCAGTGACAGTGTTCGCTTATGGTCTTCCAGCACCATCCTTGTGCTCATCATTTGTTGCTGACCGTGTGCCAGCACAACTGCCTGGGGTCTTGCTCTGTGAACTGTACCAAGGAACCGTTCAGCTTGAAAAAAACACACACGCAACACAGACACACACACACACACACAGCCTAGAAGAGAAACTTTTCTTTTGGAGCTGATTTCTTTAAATTTGGATTAGTTCCCTGATCTCATCTACAGCGGTCACACAGAGAACTGGACTGCCAATGTCATGGGGATAGGCCTGACTGGCAAAAGAGAAGAGTGCATTCAGCCAGAGATAATTTGGATCCTGTCAAAAATACTATTCATGGAAAGTGAAGACGTGCTTAACTACATCCTCCAGCTCCTTGTAGCTTTAGCTCACTGTTTGAAAACACGTTATGTTCATGAAAATATATTAATGGTTGATTCTGAATCCACATCTTTAATGTCATGCAGCTGCAGTATCTTCTATTACTATTCGTTATGAGTGGTACTTCTTAGTACACATAACTTAATGAAAGCAGAGTTTTAGACTAGGATATCAGTCTCTGGGAATGCGGTAAAATCTGGCCCAACAGGATCCATTAGGTCTTGAAGACCTTTCGGGATTTCAGGCTTTTCACAATACTGAGCTCTCCAACAAGGCCCTCAAAGTATGTTGTCACAGGGGCATTTGGTGCACACAACACATGTGCTCATTCCTTTTGCAAGACACTTTACTGCGTTGTTGTTTTGGTTTGGTTTTAATCCACTGGAATCCTGAAAGGCTGGGAGATCCTTATTTCACCGATTTTGTATCAATGGTGTATTTGCTGTCCCTTATCTTGGAAGAAAATATGCAGAGTATTTAGTCAGCTTCCATGCATAAATATTTTGTAACTTAATGGCAAACTGTAGGATAAAGCAAATATTTTGTCCGCTGTCCAGAGTGAAAGAGAATGTTTATTGCTGGTGCTTGAGATTTCTAGCAGTGACATTAACTGAAGTAAAGTTTAGCAGAACTCTGGATTTTTGTAGTTTCAAAATCTTTAACTAGGAGATGTTGGAAAATGTTGACTTTCATGTTTTGGGACTTACAAGAACAATGTTTTGCAATATATTTTGATACCTTATGGCCTTTTGTAGTAAATAATATCATGTTCCTGGTTCTGTGCCTTGTAAGAACAGTCTTCGAGGGTGAATACTTGTTTGGAGTTACTAATGGAACTGGTATGTGCAGAATTCTCTTGTTCCTTTCCCATTTACATACAAAATGCTATTTTACATTTCTACATCTCATAGTTAAATCCAAGATATATCAATTTCAAAACAGTAAGCATCCTTTGACTGAGTTGTTCGCTGTTTAGGATACTAACCTGAACCTCAGAAGATCCAGATTTCATTCCTTATTCTGACACAAGATAAATGCTCATCATCTTTCAGCATTTAAATGTTCAGTGTACTTAGATGTGCCTATGTGAGCTGGGCACCTCAGCTCCTTACATAAAAAATGAGGGGAGTCAGGCACTATGGTTTGAGTAGTATTGTATTAGTATTTTTTTACTGATGGAAGAATTTCTGCTCAGTTTTTCACTTGTGGGACTCTATTTGATCTGCAGAACTTGTGTTGTCACATTGAAATAGCTTGGCTCATCAGAGAGTTTATTTTTAATGAGATTTGTGAACTGGTAACAGACCCACCAACAGTCTGTGACTGTTCTTAAGTGCTATGCCTCCATTAGGACGCGTGCTTGTCTTCATGAATAGTCCTGTCAGTTCTACTGATGGCTTAAATTAGGCTATTTGATTGCCCGCAGTGATTCCCATGGCAAAACAAGTACTGGCAGCCCCTGTATCACAGCTGAGAACAGTGCCTGCAAGCACAGAGCTTAGCTTGGAGTTATTAAGCATTAATTGGCATTAAGGGGTATATAAACTGCAATTCCACTGACACTCTCCTTTGCTGCAGACAAACCTCCGCTTTCTGCCCATCTGCCTGTTCTAGCCACACTTTTCCACTCCACCCCAGTCCCTCTGTTAATTTCTTTAAACCAGTGAGAGAAAATCAGTTTTAAAATTATATTTTCGGAGGGTTAATTTTTAACACAGATCAGTGTTCAGCACTGTATCCAGTTCATCACTTGACCCTGCACTCTTACTGTGCTAGTACCAGCAGGGCTGAGGTCAGTGAGTAGCAATAGGGGCAAGAGGAACTGCTCAGGTTGGCTGGCGGCTGAACCCAACACTCGTGGACCCGGCTCAGTTCCACACAGATCATTTCTCACAAGCAAACAGACATTACTGTTTCATGACCAGCCTAAGAAAACTGAAAACTTGTCTCAGTCTCCACAGAAGGACACATCTAACCACTGTGTTTCTGAGACTAATAAAGCTCCTCTAAAGTTCTCTATGAAATTTTGCTCTTTAGGGACAATCCTGTCACCGAATTTTATGAATAACTGGGAAGATTCACCACATGAATGTAAAGGTGTGAAACTGAGCACTGCTTGTGGAGTCAGTCTGGAAGTCATGCTCCCAGTAATTCTCTGAATCCCAGTAACTGTGCGCTGCTGAGACACAGGTGCATGTTGCAGGCACATCCCACCAGAAAGCTGTGTTGGCTCTCTAGGCACTGTCTTAGGTTTGCTTGCAAGAAAGCAGCAAGAGAAGATTTGAAGTCTGTATTTCACCATATGTTTGGCTTTGGGACTTTGTTGGAGTTCACATGGCAGCCTGAAATCCAGCAACACGTTCTGCGATAAGCCAAAGCAAGATGTCAGCTCCCAGTGCTGGCAGTACAGGCAACCTGAAATATCTTAGAGTCCAGCCAGAAAACTTGTCCATCTTAGCAGCTGGGAAGCAATAGCCCGAGGTCATGCAAGACCGTGATGACACCAAAAATTGTGTACACAGATCATATCAGAGCTTCATGTGAGAATCCCGAGCAACACAGAATAAAACCACAAATGTTTGTAACTGCTGTGGATGTTGCTCAGTGCTTCCACACTCAACCACATTTGTAGTTCTTCCATTGATCTGATCTTCCATACGCTGCTAATATATGCTGCATTTTTATATTTTGTTGTCAGCTTGAGACTCCAACATCAGGTTTCTCTGTTTAGAAACTCTGTCTCCCTTTAGTTTACATTAATTTATCCTCAGAGAAAGAATCTGAGTGTCATCTGCTGGGCTACTCACCCACATGGAAATAGCTCACCCTTCGCACCTAGCAGACATGTCCAGTGCTTCCCCAGGCAATTTCTGGATCCTTCTGCCTCATGCAGGTTTTACTATGCCTGGTTCTAGCAGACTTGGAAGCATACTTCTTTCCCCAAGACAAATTGCATATTTTCACCTGTTGTTTCTTCTCTAATTAGTACCCTGTCATACTGCAGTGAAAGCAAGGGTTGCTTCTATAACCTCATAAATCTTACAGCACAATGTGATTTCAGACTACTTTGAGATTCTAGTTACTTGCCTTGATACAAATAACTAGACATTAGAAATTAGAAAATACTATTTAATCTCCTTTGTTTGTAAACCGTGTGTAAAATTTATCTTTCAATACCTTGTTTCTCTTTACTATGAGATTTTCTTAGGGTATCTGTATCCTAACAAAGACTTTCTGTCTGTGGATCTCAAATTCTCATCTCCCTCAATCACTGTTATGTCTTGATAATGCATATTCTGACTACTCGGTGATTTCCTTATTGATAGATTCTGGAGATACAAACAAAAGGTCACGTCTGTCTATTAAACATAAACTGGCCTGTGAAGGAGAGAAGATAAGTATCTACCGGAATTACTGCCAGTTGATTTGCCACTGAAAGAATCTGTGTGTACACTGGGGTGAGAATCTGATTGTTGCTATATTCTTATTTCTTCCAGATTGGGGAAAAAATCTCCAATCCCAAGCACAATCCACAGCACCTAGAAATATCTCCTGTATTGGTGCATCCCTTCACCAGGTTTAATTTGAAAGACTAATGGCTGTTCTAGGTCAGGGCACACACCTGCTCTTTCTTGCTAATGGTTCTTTGAATGCCTTGCTTGTTGACTTCCATACTGACCTCTACCAACAAACAGGTCCTGTTCATTCACCAAAGATGTGACTCCAAGCAAACACTTCAGTCATGTATTTTTAATAATGTTTGTAGAGTTATATGCAAATACCAGCTCAGGCTTGTGTCAATATCTTTGGGGTGGAACGTGCCAGGAGGCCTCAACTCCCACTGAACTCAATGGATTTAACCATGTTGGACTCGTCCCAAACTTTAGTGACTGCATTTGCAATGGTGAAAATTCCCATCTTAACACACAGGGTAGAAACATCTCATTTTATCCGCTCCATGCCTTGACTAGCTCTGAAACCTTAAGGATGACATTTGTGCAGCCTGAACTACAAATAAGGAGTCTGGGACTTGAGTTTATTTCTGGTCATGCATAGGGTCAGTAGGGCTCGGTAGAATTTCAGAACTCTGGTCTCACTGCAGAATTGGGGCTTAGGAACAGGCACAAATGAAGCTACTTTCTCACAGAAAATCAGAGGAGGGCGTTATGTAGATTTGTCTTCTGGTTTTTGTTTTGCTTTGTATTTCTCTAAGACGGTTTGAGAAAGACATAGGTTGGCAGCAGTTCATATTTATAAGCATTGTAGAGTAAGTGAAGGTTTACGGTGAAATTTAATAAACATCCTGAAGATGGGGGGGATGTTTTTCTTCCCCATTTTGTGGGAAATAGTGGCTCCTCCACAGCAGAATAATTTGAATCCTTATTGGCCTTGCTGCCTGAGAAGCGCCGAGAGAAACTTACTATGAGTTTATTTAAAAATCACTCATTCTGTTACATTTCCCAATTGCCTTTATTGTGGAAAATAAATATGGGGCAAAAGTTTAGTAAGGTGCAAGATGGTAGCATGGACTTTCCACACCATTAAACAATGGCTTGTATGAATCTACAAGATGGCTCCAGAGGATGCATTTATAGAAAGGTAAAACAGAACAAAACAAAAATTATGATACTTTTGCCATATCTGTGCATGTGATGTTTTTTCCTGTGCAGTTTTCAAAACTATAATACAATGCGAGATGTGTCGCAAGGCTAATTGTGTGATTTTTATACTATGACTATTAGATATTCCAGACAAAAATATTACATTGATTGCCTGCTCTGCTGACTGTTTGAGTTGCAGTCCTAGATAAAGAAAGTTACTGCTTGTTTACAGATTCCAGTTTTTTGAGGCTTGGTCTCATATAAATTGAGCCAAAAATCCTGAGTGTTGCAAAAGCTTATCACAGGCTGTAGATTCCCATTATTGGTCAGACAGTTTCTGGTCAGCCCAGTGTTTGCATCTGTGTGGGTGTGGAAATTAACCCACCTAAAGGTATGCTGATAATAAATGTGGAAATTTTGCTAAAACATTTAAAATTATAAAAGCGATGTGAATAAAACTATCAAATTTTGTTAGATATGACCACTATGCAACTGGAAACACTAGAAACCCATGATAGTACTAATATGCCAAAAGTACAAGAATAAGGTTTGATCCTCTAAGTGGGAAACACCTGAGGTTTACTCCAGAACACCTGAGTTGAAGACAGATACCTCTGCTGAACCGTAGTGGCTCCTTTGATGGCCTTTACCTGCAGCTCAGAGACGTGGGCATTGTCCTGCTCTTCCAACACGGGTCTGCCCTGAGGCACCTCCAGACCATGCGCTGCTTCGGATGCTGAGCCACACTGCTCACACAGACACTGTCACCTCCAGCCATTGCTGTGGCCGTAGTTACGGACTGTGTTGTCAATGTTTAGTGATCTTGATGGGAGCTGCAAGGCAGGCTTAAAAGACAGCATAGACCTGCCCAGTAAATACCTTCCAATGGAGGAATGGGGCTGTTACCTGCCCTGTCCCTGCTTCCCCTCCTGCTGTTCCCCATGAGGGCTGTTTGCATCCCAGCAGAGGAGTGACACAGGGTGTGTCGACTCAGGTATTTAGGATCCTCTGGCATGAAAACCCAACCAGAAATATAAGCTTTCGTTATTGTGATTTGATATTGCCATTGCAAAGTGCAAATGCAGAGCACTTCTGAAGATCAGGCTTCCCACAGTGGAGATCTGTAGTTGGAAACCTGATTCATAAGATGTATCGTCCTTTATTCAGGCTTCCCCATCACTGAAATGACGATGACAGCTGTAATATTAAATATTTAAAGATGCCAGGCAGTATTCCCAATGAATGAAAGACCACATCCAAATGTCATTCTCCCTTTGCTTTCAGGCTGTAGCGAAGCTGATGTCAGTGGATTGCCGTTGTCACGGTGTTTCTGGGTCCTGTGCTGTGAAAACCTGTTGGAAAACAATGTCGTCCTTTGACAAAATTGGCCGTTTTTTAAAGGATAAGTATGAAAACAGCATACAGATATCAGACAGACTGAAAAAAAAGCTACGCAGGAAAGAGAAAAGCCAGCGAAAAATACCAATCAGGAAAGAGGACCTGCTGTATGTGAACAAATCACCAAATTACTGTGTCGAAGACCAAAAATTGGGCATCCCTGGGACTCAGGGAAGGGAATGTAACCGCACCTCGGAGGGACCCGATGGCTGCAACCTCCTCTGCTGTGGGCGCGGGTACAATACCCACGTTGTCCGGCACGTGGAAAGGTGTGAATGCAAGTTCGTCTGGTGCTGCTATGTGCGCTGCCGGAGGTGTGAGACCATGACCGACGTACACACCTGCAAATAAGATGAAGTACAGAAAACAAGCCCAAACCGTCCCGCGCTGTTTGGTACACGCAGCGGCAGCCCAGGCAGCAATTGCTCTGATCATGTGGGATTGCAGGGGGATCAGCCTCAGGGGAATAGGTATTGCTGAAAAACGGGTAGTTCAAACATTTGGCGTATGAAAGAGCAACTGAGTGAACAGTGGCCTGCAAGCAGGGACAGCTAAAACAACAAAAAAGGACTCCTGATGACGCATTTGGACAAATAACTCTGTGAGCAGGGACAGACACTAAACTTCCAAGTCTTTAATAGCCACAACATTGTGAAGATCCTTGTGGTCGGTAGGTACAATGGAGAAACTCAAGATCTTGTTAGCCATAGGCTGAAGAGTTAAGAGGGCGTGTAAGACACGTTAGATATGTTCCTTATGTCTGTATTTCTAAAACTGGGACTAGATGAATCCACTAGGTTGTTCGTTTCTACAAACTTTAGGGAAAAAGAAAACAAAGATGGGGAAATTTTCTGCTGTTGACCATGAAGAATTTGCTTTGCAACCCTTTGGAGAGTTGCCTTCTGTATAGTATGCAGAAAAGTGTCTGGTACTGAGAACCAAGCGTGACTGCAGAGAGCCGGGCACTGCCTGGGAGGAAGAGGAGGGTCCATTGGTGTGGAGCGAGCTGTGTCCAGAGTAGGGGAGCTGGAGCAGCGCTTGATGAACATGAACAATGTACCAAATCACAGAATCACAGAATGTTAGGGATTGGAAGGGACCTCAAAAGATCATCCAGTCCAATCCCCCTGCCAGAGCAGGAACACCTAGGTGAGGTTACACAGGAAGGCGTCCAGGCGGGTTTTGAATGTCTCCAGAGAAGGAGAATCCACAACCTCCCTGGGCAGCCTGTTCCAGTGTTCCGTCACCCTCACTGAGAAGAAGTTTCTTCTCAAATTTAAGTGGAACCTCTTGTGTTCCAGCTTGAACCCATTACCCCTTGTCCTATCATTGGTTGTCACTGAGAAGAGCCTGGCTCCATCCTCGTAACACCCACCTTTTATATATTTATAAACATCAATGAGGTCACCCCTCAGTCTCCTCTAAGCTAAAGAGACCCAGCTCCCTCAGCCTTTCCTCATAAGGGAGATGCTCCACTCCCTTAATCATCTTTGTGGCCCTGCGCTGGACTCTCTCCAGCAGTTCCCTGTCCTTCTTGAACTGAGGGGCCCAGAACTGGACACAATATTCCAGATGAGGTCTCACCAGGGCAGAGTAGAGGGGAAGGAGAACCTCTCTCGACCTACTAACCACCCTCCTTCTAATACACCCCAGGATGCCATTGGCCTTCTTGGCCACAAGGGCACAATGCTGGCTCATGGTCATCCTGCTGTCCACCATATATACCTTGGGATTTTTTACAGGTTGTCTTTCAAACGCACAAAGGACACGTCTGAGTAGGGACAGAAATACAATTTAGTATTTGAAGGAAATAAAATCGTTTGCAGGCATTTCCTCAGTATCTGAACACACAATTTGCAAGTCAGCTGGTCGTCACCCAGCTGTTGGACTGTATGTAATAACCTGCCATGTTCAACCACCTAGCTGGTGGTTCACCATCACTTTCACAATTAACCATATGAGATTCAGCCCAAAGAAATCTGCCATAAAGTGAAAGATTTTTTAAAACATTGCTTTCTCTTATAGAAGCAGCAGCTAGAACTTTTCATTAGTTTGCATCCTAAGTAAGTTCGATGCACAATGTAGTTTATGGATTGGCTCACACCACTAAAATATTTAAACTGTTATTGATAACATTTTCTCCCCCTCCATATGTTGGCTCAATTTTAGTTTACATCTGTGAAAGGTTGTTTATTTTTATGCAATGATTTAATGCCTAGCTTAAAAAGCATCATGTGAAAGAATTTCTGTTGTTTAAATGTGCAAAGACCTATTTTTGATAAGACAAGAAAGTTTATATTTTGTAAATATTTAAATTATGCAAGTTATGTAAAAGGTCTCCAAAACTAATGTGATGAGATTACAGCCTTTGACATTTGTTGGTTAGGTATTCGTTACTATTGTAGTAGCCTTTAATTGATTTTTATTTCCATGTGCAGGGGGAAATTAGTCAGAGAATTACATAAATGTTCATTTTATTACCATCAGGGTGGTTATAACCATTGCAGTTAATACACACTGATGAGAAACACTATGATTTTCTAAATGAACAGTTAATTAATATTCTGTATACTTTTTTTTATTCTTTTAAATCCATTTTACAAACAGTGAGATCTTGGCTGCAGTGGTAGGCATAGAATCCTGCTGACATCAAGGGGACTTGCAAAAGTTTGCAATCCCTTAACTTGTTCCACACTAACACTCAGTTTTTAAAAAGAAATAAGTTTAGACAGTTTGACTGAGGCTTTCAAAGTTACTTTGAGAAATTAATTTCCTAGTTGTCAATTATTTTCCAACGAAAGATGGTGACTAGATTCTCTGTCACTCTTTATTGGATGTGTAGGTCAGGAAGATGCTAATAAAATCTTCTGTGTTGTGGTACTTCACTGCCTGAACATCAGTTCAGCAACCAAGAAGTCCTTTATCTGCTGGCTGTTTTTGAACCTTCCCTCCACATTTGGCCAGTTTTTCTCCATTGGCCAGATAATTATCCTGAGGCGATAAAATCTGCTATCTATGGGAAGGGTGCTCAGCGTGCCAGTCGCTGTCACAGGAGGATTCAATACCCTCCTGGTGAAAACTTGGATAGGGAGGACACATCCTGGTGGAAGACCCTGAAGACAGGGTTGTGAGTTCCCATCTTCTAGCAGTGGAAATAAACCCACAGGCTCCACAGGCCATGCCACGGCACCTATTGGCAGCATGGATGGGACATACTCCTGGTCACTGATGATGTGATGGTGTTATAGACACCACCTCTCTCTGAATCTGCTCTCAGTCAAGCTGCTGGCAGAGGTGAGCACCTTAGTGCCCCAAGTGAGGCTGCTTCTGGTGGTGCCTCCAATTAATTCAGTGTTGAGGTCACCACCGTTTTGTCGTACAGGGCTCCAGCAGGAACCAGCCACTGGGAGTTCAGTGTGGTGACCAAGATCTTATCTTGAAGCAACCCTGATCTGTGTCTCAAAACTACCTTAGATTTTATTGGACCCAAAGGTTCTTCCGCACCTGATCTGTAAAGTACAGAAAATCACCAATGCACTTCTCCGTACACTTTAACTTCTGGTTGTGTAGAAAAAGGGGAAAAAATGGTCCCGGAGTCCTGGGCCTAAAGTGAGCTTCAGAGATCTGCCCAGGAGCAAAATCTCAGTAGGCTGTTTCTGTGGGTTTCAGAAGGAAGGACACTCCTGTCAGCGTTGAACTGAGACATGGGCAGTCATGGTGCAGCCGGTGCAGTCGGGGTGTCTCCTGCCTGCTTGGGTAGCCAGGAGGTGAGGCTGCGGTATATTTGAGAGGTCATCTAGTTCCAAAAAAAATCTTTTTGTTCTTAAATGTTGTTAATATTTTTTTTTTCTAGTTTATGGGGGGGAAAGTGTATTTTTTCAAAGCCTGGCAAAAGGCAACGAAGAGAGGTGGCAACACACAAGGTTTATGAGAGCTAAAGTGCTGAACAAACAAGGCACCAGGGGTTTGAAGCTTCACTGGCAGTGGTAGAACTCATCTTGCTCCTGAGAAGCCAAAGAGAGCTATTCCATGGGAGATGGTGTCACCCTTTGCGTCCCGAGGGCAGAGCACTGATGAGAGCAAGTGTGTGTGGTCCGAGGGGCCGTGGTCGCTCCCCCGCTGCACCAGCGTTGGGGGCTGGGAGTGGGGAGCAGAAGTGGGGCTGAGGGTGTCGTGGAAGCTGGAGCATGAGCCCCTCTGCCTCTCACAGCTGAAACTGCTGTTTAGGTTAAGCGCCATTGTAATGTATCTATAAGTTACATCCATAGAACTCGTTCTGGATGGGCAGCATCTGTAAAAGCAGTTCTGGATGGGATCAGGATATGAATATTGTTTTGTAGTAGCATCAGGGCTAAAGAATTAGTTGACATTCATTGCAGTAATTATTCCACAAAACTGCCTTTAGCCCTTCCACACTCTGGAAAAGCTCTCCTTGAGTGAGAGGGAGCGGGAGAACCATCTGTAAGACAGCATGTCTCCCTAGCTTTCAAAGAGGAGCCTACACATGACATGTGTGGTTCAGCTACTTTTGGGGGCATATGGCACCAGGATGTATTTCAGCCACTCACTTTAATATGGTGGGATTTTTTTTCCCAGTGCTGGGGCTGGAACATCAAGGTTGTTGACTTTGAAAACATCACCTTGTGTAGCTTTGCAATAACATATCCTTTCTGGTTCAAAGTAGCTATGTGTGTGCTTATCTGAGCAAGAGGGATTAGGAAAAAAAAAAAAAAACCGGAAAGAAATTCACAGTTTGAGTGAGGGAAAGGTTTTATCTCAGTCCTGTCCCCTCACATTGCCCTTTTATGCATGGAGCAGCAGTTTGTGAAAAGTAGCAAACCTATGAAAAATGCCACAAGTTTGCTTTTTGAAGAAAGGATGATCGTAACCTCTTCTGAAAGTGAAAATTATATACCCTGTTTTGAAACCAGAAATTCTTGTGCACTGAGTGCATATTTTAAGAGCAAAGTTGTGTTGTTGACTGAAGTGCTGACTTAGGCAGAGGAGTTACTGCAGGAACACAGCTGGTCAGTCGACTTTCCAGCCTGTGTGTGCTGGTAAGTGAAGAACATGGTCTTGTCCTTGCCCATTGGAGACCCCTTGTCAAAGATGTGTGACAAATGGAGATTGTTTCCATTGCTGTCAAAATCTCTCTGTGCTGGGCAGCACTTTTCAGTGAATGACAAGTATGTGAAAGGTACATGTGAAGTAAACAGCAACAATTAGCACTGGTCATTCTGAGGAAATGCACTTTAGCTGAGGTTTCTGGCAGAGCTGAGATGCTGGATTTCATTGAAGGATGAGGTTTCACAAGATAGCAAATTTGACTTTAGGGCAGTTCCTCATAGATCAAAACTGACAAGGCTAGGTCATGTAAAGTGCTGAACAGGCAGCAACTCACTCTACTGGCTGAAGTTTGTTAAAAACATGTACAAGGATCATCCCACTGCGGCAGACATCATGCCAAACAAGGCACTGTTGGTCTGAGCCCTGTAATGTATTGTAGATTTCACACAGGGTGGAATATCGGGGAGGATCAGAATGGAATAAATGTTATTATTTGTTCTAGATAACCTGCCAAAAATGCTAATTTTGAATCCTTTCCTGACCATATTCCCATCTGTCTTGCAAGGTTACCTGGAGTGTCCAGATCCAGTAGTGGCAGTAACAATGAATGTGGTACCATAACTTCATATCTTTCATTTCAGACAAGGGTTTGCAATAGCAATTTTTAGCATTCTGCACACACAATTTTCGCTGTCAATGAATCGGCACAGGCAGACAATAGCTAACACTACGTAACCGAGAAATGAGGCTTCACACCTGTAAGTCCAATGAGCATCACTAAGGAGGGTAGTAGTGGTAGTATTCTGACTATAAATGGGTAACTAAGAGGAACAACTTTGCTCAAAGTCACTTGTAAAAACAGTGGCAGACCTAGGTTTAAAAAAAAAAAAAAAAAAAGAATAGTAGGCAGGTCTCCTTATTGTCAACATAGTGCTTTAGCTATGAGGTCACTGCATTTGTTTCTCAGCCTGTGTATTTTAAAAATCATGGTTTGCCATTTAGGACTGTACAGTAACCATCCGAGTTGTGACTACTGGGCAAGTCCTGCTCCAGAGCCCAGTACAGGCTTTCAAGGGCAGGTAAAGACTAAACCAGTTGGCTAAAATTGCATTTCCTAAACCTCCTGTGGTTTGTATTTCTGGAAGTCAAATACACTTTTTTTTTTTTTTTTCCCCACACACAGATGATAAATTCATCCTGAAGAGAGTGGTGTCTGTGAATAACACATTAAATGAATGCTGCAGACAATTAATGCTAGAATACCCATGCCTGTCCCAGAGTCTGCTGTTACACTGAATCGACAGCTGTGTAATTTCACAGGTAGTTCTGTTAAATAGCTAATGGTTTATTCAGCAGAGAATTAAACGAGAATTAATTGTCTCTGGCCACTGTGTCAGCTCTGCAGGGCTGGGGCTGTGGTGGCAGATAGGAACAAGAGTCTGCAATTCATTTCCCAGCCAGCAGATAACACTGACTGCTGATCCCTCTGTCAGAGGCTGGAATTTGGATGCCGGGGCTGACTGTAAATGGATGGGTCTTCCATGGAGGGGACCTGTCACTTAATTTGCACAGCAAAGAGATGTAACAAATAAAGGCTTTAGGAGAGTGAAGGCAGACACACACATGGAGTTTAGATGCACTAACGGAACTGGAGGAAGATGCAGATTTATTACAGGGCAGTGCCACAGACCTTGTGAAACCTTCTGCTGAACGTGAGCCTGCAAGCACAAGCACAGCTTGTCACAGGCTAAAAGATCAGAGCTGATCTCAGGGTTTGGCCGTTTCGTTTTCCTCTCAGCCTCACTGTGTTTATGACTATACAGTGTAACATTAAGTGAGCTGAACGTTTTTCTTCAAGAATCATCAGCTTACCAACATTTTTACGTTATTATTTTTAATATCAACTTAAGTGTGTATCAGGATGCCTCAATTAAAATGCTTAAACTTCTGATTGAGTAAGACTTGTGTTATAATTTTCCCCAAAGACCTGAAAATCTGTATTTGATTGTGAAGGAGAGTGAAACAAATTTCATAAGAATTTTTCTAGAGAAAAAGCTTGACACTATACTAGGGGTTAAAACCAGATTGCAGGATTATTTATGTGGATGATGATTTACCCTCTGTGTTGACAGGTACATTGTGCCTCATGTCAGTAGCACAAAACCAGCTGACAACTGAAACAATGTCCCTTTCTCTTGCATGGACCAATCTGCCCCATAATCTAGGAACTTAATCTGACACTCTACTGTGCCTCAGTATGTGCTAAATAATATTTTGACATTAAACATACTGAGTTTTTAGATGATCTATGTATCATTAAGAGAATCAATGTGCAGAGGAACACAACAGCAAGAAAGTATCCAACTCCAGTTTAAGATGTGCTATTTGGGTTTTTAAAACACTGTTCTGGCTGGTCATTGCTCATTACATCAATCGGAGAAAAACCAGAAGTTGTGTGACATTTAGAGAACTGAGTTAAGTGTTACATTTGCTGATTTTGGAGCTTTGGCCTGTAGCCTCAGGCAGGCTGGATTTACCTGCCAGGTTGCAGAGCTCATCGGTTTAGAGACATGGTTTACAGAAATGCTCCACAAACAAGAGGTTTGGCTCAGTTTGGAGCAGCAAACTGAAGCAAGGACATGGCAGTAAGAACTGAAGGAGGTGACCAGGTGTAGTCAACTCCTTGAGCCGACTGTGCTGCCCACGTCAGAACATTGTCCAACTATAGTTTTACACTTCATGTACATTGAAAACTCCAGGTTTTTAACATAAAACAAACCAACGAAACTAAAATCCACGCAGCACAAATGGAAAGTATTTGACAGGTGTTCTGGAAATGAAGCAGCTAGTGAAATAAACCCATTCTAGTGATTTCTATGCAAGAGGTTTATATAGAACCAAACTCTGGAATTATCCAATGCTAACAACCACCTCCTGCAGAAGTTTCACGATCCCACACAATGTGCTAACATAGGAGTCCTCTCAGGGAAACAAGCAAGCCATGTACAGTAAGAAAGGTTGATGCTGCAGGGCAGGCATCAATGATTTTCTGGCACTACTACTGCAAGTAACCACTTTAAAAAGCTCTCCTTGCTTTGGGTCGCTCAGAACTAAACAGCACTAAGGCAAGACAGAACAGTATCATACTCTCTGCTGAGACCATATTTGGGATAAACCAATTTTGACCACTTAAATAACCTTGAAATGTTAGTTGGGTTCAATGTTGTCATGTTGTGGTTTATTTTGTTTCTTTTTTTTTTTTTTTTTCCATTGGCTGACTGCCCCATAACTGGAATGATAAGAAAGGAGTCTAAAACTCCTGCATTGCAGTGCAAGATCAGCAAGAGGAACAGAATTAACCAGCTGCTCTGGGCTGCCTCCAGGGATCAGAAATTTCCCATAGAGGACAGAGTGACTTCAGTGCATTTTACACAATACATAATGTGGCTGGACTATTAGAGTGCTCTATACCAATCCCTAACCCTCTGCATATATAAAGCTCTGAAAGAAATTTTTCATTTCTACATACTTCCAAGGTTAACAAATAGACAATATTAACTTTATTTACTAACATACAACAAAACTTAACACAAGGTATCGTTATCTACCTTGTGTGTTAGGTGCCTTTGAGACATCTCTGAGGGTTTAGATATAGAAGACACAGATCAAGACATCCACCAAGTTTTCCGACAGGAAGGATGATTCAGCTGCCAAAATCTGGGAACATGAGGCTGTACTGATAAAAACAGTACTGAAATATTCAAGGCCAAGGAAGATAATTAGTCAGAGAGGACTGGAAAAAAACATTTGCAGGCTACGTTCCACAGAAGACAGCACTCCCAGCACCATCCGTCAAGCTCAAATAGGAGATATAATTCCTCCTCAGCTGGGTGTGCCTTTTTCATGTCAGTGAGGTTATAACATATCCTGCTATGGGCAACACCCTCAGAAAACAACAGACCTTTTTGAGGGAATGGGTGATTACAGATTTATCGATTAAAACAATTTTAAAAGGATAAATGCAAGATTAAAGGAACTGGGTTGCATGTTCTAGAAAGGAATAGATAGGGCCAGAAAGACTGTAAAAGACATTGAATAGGAGAGTCACCAATTTTTAACTTGCAAAGAAGTAGTAATTACTTTTCAGCAAAGATGATTTGGATGGTACATGACACAGACTATCTAGATGGATAGTTAAGAATAGGAAGAGACATCTGAGGAACCAGTTATCACCTGACTCTGTGAAGGATGCATTATATCTTGTTTGTAAAGCTGAAAGGGACAACACAACAGCAGTGGGGAGGAACCAAAAGTCATTTTAAGCTCATATTAAGGTAATCAGAAATGCAACAAAACATTCTTCATTTTTTCACCTCCAGGGATGCAGCAGCAGGAGGTGGCCGAGCCCAGGTGTTTGCATCCTTTTGGCACAGTGCTCAGAGGGCCAGAACCAGTGTCCCTCTTACCTCTAGTATAGCACCAGAAGCCACTGACACCTCGTGGTACCACCGAGCAGGCCGAGAGCCGTTCTTGCACCTTCCTGCTTTGACCTCGAAGTTCCCATCCAGCCTTCCAGGTTTCTTTTTCAATTTTCTTAGCCAAGTGCCTTGTATTGAGGCTAGGGTATGGCCTTACAGATGTAAAACTGCAGAGGATTTCATCAATAAAGAGTCCCTTGCTTGGCATCCACCTTAGCCATGACCCAAGTCAGTTTAGGCAGGGACTACAGCACTTCCCACCCTTACACGGGTCAGTCAACACTTACAGTGGCAATATTAGTATTTTATTTAACCTCCTGGAGTTATCCACCCAGCCTCTATTTTATTAATACGTTCATTCTTGAAAACCACTCAGGCTGCAGAAAATTCAAAAAGTTTGGGGGACATTAAATGCACAGCAAGCACTTAGTCGTCATGTCAATGTTTGAGGGAACTAAGACATCTGGAGAGTGAAACATGCCAAACAAAGGGAAGCTTTTTCCGAATGAGCACTCAGGAAACTAAAGCTGTAAAAGCCTCTGATGTTTCCACAGGAAAAAAAAAAAAAAACAAAACACTAAACAAACAACAACAACAAAAAAGGAGGGGGGAGAAAAAAAGTTCAACCATGAGACACTAGTAAAGATGCAGAGGGCATGTCAAGGCAGAGCTCCCCTTTGGCTTCTTTCTTAAGGCTCCTGTTGTCCACATAAAGCAACACCAGCACAGCAACGGAGAGCTGCAGTTTACAATGAAGTCTTCAGGTGGCTTGGACCCAAGCTGGTGGCTCCTCAGGGTAAATGAAGTTACAACCTCCTTGTGTCCTCCTCCCCTCTTCTCACAGCTGCATTTTTGAGGTAGATATCCCCCACAATCTTTCTCTTTCCTTCCCTCACTGCTCTGTTTTCAACAAGTGTGCAAGATGCCACTAATGTTCCCATCATCTCATGTAGGACAATATACATCCTAGAGCTTTGTCACGTACAGGTACTTTTGCACAAAGCCACCTGTACACCAAGTCTTCATCTTCGCAACCTACCCCCAGCTGTGGGAGAGATCAGGGAGGCCAGAAAAGTCATCTTTGTGCTTGGTAACTGAAAGGAAATGCACACAGAATACCAGAAAGTCTCACTTCTCAAAAGTAAGCATCAGAAAGTTTACCTCAACAGGAGGATACTGTAACTAACCATGACTAGATCATGGCAAGTCAACAGACCAGCATGATGGACAAGAGCAAGGAGACCCCATTTGGGTGGCCACTCCAGTACAAGTTTTATATATTTGAAAAGATTCTTATTAAATATGATACGATAAAGCCGTGAGTATACAGGTTAGAGGGCATGAGGAAGATTTCCATCAAAATAACAAGAATCAAATTAAAGTAGTTACAAAGTAAAGTAGTTACAAAAGTAATCCTTTAATGCTTTATAATCCATTATTTAAGTGGTTTGTGGCAGATACAACTTTAAGGGGTTAAAAGAGTGACAATATATTTACTTAATTCAGATTGCTGGAAAAAAGTAAAAAAATTGGAAAGACAGAAGGGCTAAAAGAGGTCTGCCTTTAGTCTTATTTCCTACTTAGTTTTGTAGAGGAAACTTGAACTTTTTAATTTGATGAAAAATGAAATATTCCTCGACATTCAAAACCAAAAGAATGAAGACAAGAGTAGTCCAGGGAAACTATTAATGCAGACAATTTTTTTTCTCTTAAGCCCTTGCCAAGTAGCTTCAAAATTATTCTGGTGTTATTCTAGACAGCAGCATAACCAATACTGGCATATACACCAACAAAACAGTATTTCCACAAAAAATTCCATGACTTACACAATTAGTTTTCCACAATAGTCTAACGTTATGAAATAGAAGGGGTTTTTTTTCCAATTGATAGAAAACAGAGGGGGCTGCTTTGATGAAAAAATATTCATTATTTTTACATGTTTGCCTACATAAGAAAATTAGAAAGATTTGACAAGAGCAGTTTCACTGTATAAGGTGCATTTATTGCTGTTCTACATTAAACTTGAGGGAAAACCACATTATTTAACAAGCTAGTTAAACATACAGAACAACTCAGAATCCAGTCTTACTCCGGTATCACAGGTTATCTGACTTACAAAGTAATTCCCAATATTGCTTGAAAGTTTTAGTGCACAGAGTTAAATTTGTCTCCGAAGACAACGATAATAGCATTTAGAGCATCACTGTGTTCACCTCACACTGTGGGTTCCTGAAAAATCCTTTGTGGCTTTTGCCCAGCAGTAGGAGCTAGAAGTTTTTGAAGATTATACCAGAACTCCTGACAAAAAGCTCCAAGAGACTATACCCAGTTCTGTGTCAGCCACTATTTTGTGAATACCACCACCATCAGTTCCTTCTTACTAACTTAGTTTCAGCAGAAGTTCAAGCTGGCCCTACTTAAAAGAAACAGAAGTTTCCAAAGAAAGCAATGTGTTCTGACAGCTCTGATACGAGCTAAAAAATAAGGCCACTTCAACTTGGTCCATTGTCTTCCATTAAGAAAAAACTATGAAGGAAACATTGCCAGTTAAGTTTAAATGTCACACATCACATAACCCAAGACACAACGCTTCCTCTAACATCTCCCTGCAGGAACAAATTGCCTCAGCTCACACTGGATGTAACACAGGTTGTAAAGCTGCACAGTCATGTGTCCTGGGACAACTCTCCCCAGAAGGCAGCCTGCTTTCCAACAGGCTCTCTGGGGTGGGAAATTTATTCCTGCTGCTAGAACTAAAAGAGGAAGCTATGCCATTATGCACATTCACTGTGCGTCTTGCCTCTATAGCTGAACAGCCACAGGCACAATCAACGGCTAAGCAGCAGTACAAAAATTGCAATAAAAACTGAACAAGTCAGTCACAGTACAGCTGCTTACCATGCCAAGTCTCTTCTACAAAGTAAACATTTTTTTCAAGTTAAGTACAAATCCTTCCATGCCGCTTTTAAATATCATGCACACTATTTATATATTTACTTTTGTTCTTCCCCTAATAAAAATAATTTATATTGTGCTTCTCATGGCATATCTGTGTTACACTGTCATGTATTCTTCCTTTGCTGATTATTCAGTTTTGATGGGGGACAATGAAATACATTTTTGGAGCACTTGGTATTAGAATAACCAAATAGCTTTAATAAAAAGTGATGCTGCCATTAAAAAGGCAGAGGATAAAAAAAAAATAAAGCTCTTTATTAACTTATCACTAAAATCTACAATATTCCACAATGGTTACATACTCACAGCAACTTTACACTGTTAAGAGAACAGTAAAACATTTGTCAGGATCTGTTTATTATCCACATATGCAATTTATTAGCCAGTTGACAAGATATTATTTACCACAGGCAAACTAAATACTGTGCTTTTAAAGAAACCTGCATAGAAATGATTGGATGTTTCTTTTATTTTGGACATATTTACAAAAAGGATTTCTATGTGTGTTAGCAATAAATAATCCCAATATTCAAAATGTCAGTGCTCATGCACACACCGACAAGATGGTTGCATGCTTTAAAAATATTATTTACAGTACAGTCTCCTCCATAGCCCTCTCTCTAATAATAGCAGAAAGTGCATTTTCTTCCATATTCTTTCTCCTTTGCTTTTGTTGTAATTTAGTCTTGCTTCTGAGGGATACAGCCTTCCATCTCAACAACTTCCGGCCAGCCTTCATACTTGTTTGTGTCCTTGTTGTTCTTTATGTGCTATAAACAGAAAACATCAATTTACCGTTAATGTAAGTCACTTTTATCCTGTTGCTTTAACTCACAGCTTTAAAAGACATTCTATTTACTTATTTTCAGGCAACAAAGAGAAGACATCACTATTAGCCTCTTGTGCTTTCTATCAAATATAACTACCTCTCAGTATTCACCACTTACTGTAACTTGCTCAGACAAGTGTACGCTAAGTAGTTAAGCCATACTGGGAAAACATTTTAAAAGTTTATCGTGGATGTTTATTTAGGAAGAGAGACAAGCAAGAAGATGACCAACTGCATTAAAACATGAACCACTGTGGAAACAAAGAAGGATACTAAATTTACAAGGCACTGAAAATGAATAGTGAGAATTTTAAGAACATTAAATAATGTTGAATGATCAAGTTTTTTTCTGCAGTCAGGTAAGACATCACTGCCTCTAAGAGTTTGCCACTGCTCCTGCACTAGTTTCCACTTCCTCGCAAAGCTGGCAAAAGAGAACACACACACATACACCTTCCTTGCTCTCCTAGTACAAAGCTACCTCTATGGTAATTAAAGGCAACAATAACACATGTTGAATTTTAACAGCTAAAGTATGGGAACATATTCGATTTCACAGATTTTGCTATGGCAGCAATAATTTTTGCCAGAAGAGCAAAGCAAACAGCTGGGAACACCACCACCGTAACTACCACTTATCTGTCAGAAGTCTAGTATTGTTAGTGCAACTAACACACAAGAGTTAGGCAGTAAGTTTTTAAGCCTTCAGTTTAACTGGATTCATTAAAAAGATAAGTAATCTAGTTATTGGGATACTAAGATATACCCCACAAGATTTTTTTCTTATTTGTGAATCACAAACCAATCTTTTTTGTACAATTAAAAGGAGGCTAGTCAAAGAATAAATTGGAAAATAACACTGTGTGTCACTACTGCAATAGATACCCGTCTTGAACAAACACATGATATTTATAAACCACGCTATGCCTTTATTAACGTAAGCTGTTAAATTCCAGTAAGTTACAGAATCACAGACCTGTTCAAATGGACTTTTAGTCTTAATTCCTTTTCCACCGCAGAAGACCCAGTTGTCTCTAAAGCCAAGGTTCGTAATAGATGTGCTTCCTAGGTCAGCGATCAGTTTCCGTGCTTCTTCGTTAAGCCTGAAATAAAACAGAAAAGTTCAGTACGTGAATAAAAGACACATCCTTAGAGCTTTCATTGTTTCAACAGACCATTAAGCTTTAATCTGATTATATATAGTTTAAGTCAGTCAATATTGGGCAAGATCTGTCTTTCAAAATCAGATAAGACTAGTTCTGAAATCACCTGGTCTAATGAGCTCTACTCTTTAATATTATCATCTCAAGGAACCAGCATACAAACCTGTCCGTACACCAACAAAAGCCAAGAACCCTCTCCTGGGAGGATTTACACACACACATCTCAAGTCACGTTAGGAATTCTCCAAGCAACTAAAAAAGTCAGTCTTTAAAGTAAACATTGTTTGCAGGTTCAAACCGAAGTCTAGATAAAGTAAAAGCTATTTTACGTTAGAAGAACGACCTAAAAATATGAAAGAAGTTTTTGTCTGCTTGGGTCAATTCATTCAGAATGCTGCCCCACAGCACGGTTCAGTACCTGTAGGTCCAAGTAGAATAATTTTAGTATGGAAGGGAAAACAAATCTGTAGGATAATAAGTCATCATTCCAAAACCTCCAAATAACAGCTCTTTATTCCTTCCTTTCAATTACTGTATTTGCCTGATATAGTTATATGACTCACTTTAGCAAAAATTATGAAAATGATTAAGTACTTCAGAGGTTATTTCAGAACTCAAGCTCTAAGTTTCTAAAGCATTAGGGCAACATATATATGTGTGTATGTATATATATATATTTAATCTTTTAAACACGTTGATTCTTCACAATTTTAATTGTTTTCAAGAACTGCAATTTATAACTATCATCAACCACGAGTAGTAAGGTTTTCACTAATTATGTAATATCACTAATAAACAGAAGTTTCTGGCTGTCAGCACAAATGGGTCTAATTCACCTTCTTGTTCAGCTGATATCTACATACAAACTTTCAAAAACGTCAGCTGTGACATGATTATTGAAACAAACTAACTGTACTTATTTAAAATATCAAAGAAGAAATGAAAAACAGCAGAGAGAGGAAAAAGTAACAAACCAAGAACAGAACAACAGACAGAAGATCCAGCCTTGGCATAAAGAAACATTAAATTGCTTTCTTCTCCTAAAAGCAGTCGATGTATGGACACTTAACTATTTACTGCAAATATAGCACACTACAACGTCAGGACGTAGTCACAGGAAAGTTGCTCCTATATCAAAAATACACACAAGCAGTGGATAACAAATTGAACCAAAAGAGACCAAGAACACATAAGAAAAAAGTCAAATATTATTAAAACAACAGAGGAAAAGGAAAAAAAAAAAATCTTAATTTTCACTATTAAAAGCAATCCTTTGGACCCGATGACTTAAGTGAGGAGTAGATTACAATACAAATTGTACAGTAATGCTGGGAAGGTTGGAAGATAATGCTTAAAGAGAACTAAAACCTCTTAGGCTATTGCTACTTTAATAAGCTTTAGGGTGGAACAGCTCCAAACACTGAGGCCTACAAGTACGGGGCACACATGAGCAACCTCAGACTTCAAAAGGAAGGATACAGGCAAGGCCTGTTGGGAATGGTCTCTGCGTCCCTGTAACCACCAAACTCTATCTTAGAGCTGATCCAAGAAAAGTGCTGGGTAGAACAGACCCATTTCCACCAGGGTAGGTTCTCACAGTCATGTTCCTATGTCTGGACATATCTGAATTTACTAGCATAAGACAGAATGAACTATCAGCAATAGGAAAACCAGTGCATCTCCAAAAAGACAGATATCCTTGGGAAAATACATTAAAAACAAACAAACAACAAAAACCACACAAACAACCAAAACCAAACAAAACCCAAAAAACAAAAACAAAAAACCCACGAACAGATGGGGACAAATTTTAAGAGAGAGCTAGAAACCTACAGGGTCTTCAGGAACCAGGGAGGATAAGGGTATTGTTTAAAAAAAGTACAATGCCTGACATCCAAATCTATTCTTCATAGCTATGGGTAAGGGGTTCGTTGGACTGACCATATGTCCTCACTGTCTTCTTGTTGCATTAACATCTTTTCTCAGAGGGGCAAAAAATCCAGCTATGTGTACTGATATAGCAAGTGCTAATTAGTCAAGTATTAATCTTTAGCCTTTTCAGATTTCCAAACAACACTTGGGATACTGCTGCTAAACAGTCTAATTTAATACCTGATTTATTGTTTCTCTGCTGTTAGGATCACAAAAGTATACACCTAATAGTCCTCTGTGTAATTACATGCAGAACCCATTACACCTGCTTAGCTTTAATTTGATCTTTGTTGTCTTGAATCACAGCAGCATTATAAAACCAATAAACTGAAAGCATCGTTTCAAATCCATCATCCTGGAAGAAAAGAACTTTATCAGAAGTGAGTGTGTAAAAAAGAATGCATTTTTTCTGGTACAAAACAGCATTTAAAAGTTTAAGCAATATTTACTGTGTAAGTCAATGACATACTTGGTTGCACCATCATCGTATGTTCCCATGAACACTATTGTTCCATCTGGGATGGACTTCAGAAATTCAATAAATGGTGCCACATCTGTAAAAAAATTTTTAAAAAAAGAAAAAAGAAAACACAAACCTGTTTAATAACAAGCAACCATTCCATTTTTAAACACCTGTCATGCCTTCCTGCAAAGCTATTCATTTTTAGGAGTATTTGTAAGTGTACATACAAGTTTATAAAATGATGCTAAGTTGGAGAAAGATAAAATGCATCTGAGAGAACTCTCTCATTTTACAGAGTTTCATCCATACTGTGTAAAAAAGTAACCACTAGTTGGAACTACTCAAGAGAACAAGTGTGTTTGATGAGCTATCCCATTCCCTCCCACCTCAACTATTTGTGTTTCTTTAAAGTTGTACTCTCCTCACAATTATGAAAGCAGAAATGAAGCACCTTAAACCACCACAGCTCATGGAGTCTGGAGAAGGGAAAAAACAAACAAACAGGTAGTTGTTTTTCTCTAACTAGCTAAGGTAATCGTACCTACCTCCTCCCCACATGTCAAAGAATTTAGTGTCTAATGTTTCTCCTGTTTTACCTGCAGAAAAAGAAATATTTGGCTTAATCAAATATAGCCAAAGTCATATTACAGACAACATGCTGAACTTCTCTTAATGACTCTTTCACAGAAAGTGCTGCAGAAGACACTGTATGAATCCATTACTATAGTAACTCTAATCCTTCATGAAGATTGCTTCCTAAACAGCACAGTAGTTTGTGAAAAGGTGCAGGAAAAGGTAAGAGGAAAAAAAACAGAGAAGATGCAAACTTTTTTTTGCTTAACAAAACAAGAGCCCACAGACTCTAAAACCAATAAAGGGAATTCACTTCATGTATTTGCCTTTTTAAGTTGTTTTTGCACAAATAGATAGTATAGCTATAGGTTGCCTTTAGTGCCACATGGAAAGTAAGAAAGACTAAAATTACATTGCGTATTTTGCTACAGACTGGAAATTCTTAGTCAATTTAAACATCCAGAACAAACAGAAGAAAATGGACAATACAGTAATCTTGTTAGCACCTTTTTTAACTATGCTTTCTACAAAAGCAGTACCTCATGGAAGGTAGTTTTATTTTTAATTCATATATTCATTTAAAGGTTGGAAGGCAGGGAGAAAGACTGGCAGCTATGTAATAGAAAGGTAGGTATTTTGGTTTTGAACAGATTGAGACAATTTAGGAGGGTAAAAGACGATTAGTCAAGTATTGTTCGAGTCATACTTTAGATGACTTAAATCTGAGTACAATCCAAAAATAACATTAATTTATATTACAGCAAAATGACAAAGTGCTGTCTCTGTGCTACAAGGAACTGCTTCCTACACACTGAGGACAAACGCCAGTACTGACACTCAGTTCAGCTTTCAGGGTGACACGCAGGTAAATTTGTTTGGTTTTAATGACAGTTCTGAATCCTGAACACAGTTACATAACATGACGCATTTAGGGATGATCTATAGATACAGACTAATCAAATATACTGATTTCAAGCTAGGAAATAATGAGCTGGTCTTTCCACGTAGTAACAGAAGTGTTAAGTAAGTTTTCAGTGAAAGAGAGCAACAGAAGAATTTAGTCTACAGAGTTTTATTAGTGGTGGCAACACGCAAAGTCCAATGAAGTAGCATGCATCTCATGCCTTTTTCCATTTTATATGTGCACTAAAACTTATCTGATGTATTACACAGATAGTCACCACAGTACTCCACATTACTATTTTTTCCATACATCTTTAGAAAAAAAAAATGCATGGAGTTTTTCTGCTAACAATGGAGTGTAAGTGCCAATATCTGACATTATATCAGTATCGATATGCTGAATACTTCCTTTCTTCCTCCTGCTTGACTTTCTCCATCCCTTCGTATTTCACCTTAAATTTCAGAAACAATTTGGAAATGAAGACAATCTGCTCACTTAAAATGTCACTTACCATTGACCAAGGCCACATTTATTCCTCTGCCAACGTTATTTTTAACTCCACTCATTAAACTGAAAAAAAAAAAAACCAGTTTTATTTTTAATGGGATGATTTTCTGATGTGAAATATTTCTGGTTTTTAAATAGGATCAAATTGTAAGAGATACATGGTTGAAAGACCACATGCTCCTGAGTACTTAAATGAAGCAAAACCTCCTTGAACTAATCTGCGTGCTCTTACAGCACCATCAAATTGACAACAATAATAGATCAAATAACCCCAGCTCTATCAATTTCATTTGATCATTTTATCACTTTAGTCATCTTGGTCTCCCAGTATGTGTGTATACTAAAATTGTGACAAACAAAGTGCTGTTAATGTGTTTAAGGAAATTCCTTGCAGTTAAAGAGCCTGAAACAAATAATAATTTGAGGAGCTCAGTACCATCATGTAACCAACATTTTAAGCTATTTTGTAAGCATATGATGAACAAAAATCTGTTAATGAGTTTAAAAGTTAATCAAACAGAAGCATTTAAAATGAATATTGCAGCATCACACTAAGAAACAAGACAAAGCAGTTAGCTACTTGTACCTAGAACAGGAAACATAGAACCAAGAAAAATAGTTAACGCACTGATGGGACTTTAAAGAAAAGTTGAATGTAATCTTGGAATACAGCTACACATCCCAACAAAACCATCACAGTCTACAGCAGCAATCACCTGGTCAAACTCAGAGTGGGAAGAAGAGAAGTGCTGTGAAATGGAAGCCCTTCAGAGCTGTGAAGAGCTAATGGGAACGTCAAGACTGAGCTGGCTGCTGTGCTGCCCTGGGCCGTGGAGGTGAACCCCTCCGGTGAGAAGAAGCTTCTAGACCTCTCCACCCCTCTTCAACGGCACTGTGTCAAAGACCTCTCACCTGCCTCCAGGCCCCAAATATCCCAGCATTAACATTTTGAAACTAGGAATAGAAGGGTTAACACGCACAAGGAGAAATAGGAGTAAGGCTTGAAACAACTGCATAAATCAAGATAAAGTAGTCTTCAGCTGAGATTGAAGAAATCACCTCAGCATAAGCATAGGGGTGCACATATCTCATTAATTACAAACACACTCTAACAGATGCTTTAATTCCATCCGAATCAGGATTTCTCTAACCTTCCTAGCTTGCCATAGGAAGGGGCTGCAGATGTGTATGTATGATCCTGTTATGTTTGTTTACATTTTTTCTGTGATCATACGATTTTCAGGTTGTATCGGAACACCTGTTCTAAGCAACATTTGGGAAGGACCAGATCCTCACACACACACCTGCGATATCAGCTTTCTCATGCAAACTCACTAGTGACGGACTACAAAAAAGAAATGGTCTATCATGGAAGTATGAAAAAAAATCTTCCCTGATGCCGTCTTTTGCACCCAGGATGAAGCCAAATTTTAGATGAATGCCCAATATCAGGAACAGACTCAGTATTAGTTCAGAGAGCCTACAAAAGGCTACTGGTTAATGGTAACTCTTGGTACAGTGACTTTGATTTTAAAGAAACAGTAATCAGAGATGAAAGAGTCCATATTCTTCTATTAGTCCTAAGTTATACAATCTGCCAAATATTCTGATTCAAATTAAAACTCTAATTCAATAACTTCTGAAACAGAAAACCTGCAATTTTCTGCTGAAATACACAATCCAGTTCTGGTTAGCAGGGAACTCCAGAAACATTTTAGCCACTGGAGGATCATTTCTTCTCTGACCACGTGATTTTCAGGTCACATCCAAGTATCTATTCTAAGCAACAGAAACATGGCAAATAAACTCTGAAAATATAGATTAAAAAACCCAGTGAAGATCTGAATGCATGCCTTCGCTCACATAAAATGTAGTGGACATTTAATTTAGCAATAAAAGCTTCCTTTTACTTTAACCGCAAATTTTTCTGTAAATAAGTGCCAGTCAAAAATACCCAGTCCTGGGGTGACTAGACACTGAAAATCCACACATACATAATGAAAGTTATAATGAATTTCATATAACAAAAAATCCTGAAAATACAAACACAAAAAGTACTAGTTATTAAAGGAATGTAGTGCAACATTCTCCTATAAGGTTATGCAGCACAAACATGTGACTGCCTTCTTAACAGAAGAAGTAAAATTGCATGGAGAAGTTGCTGGTAAAGAAGAAGAGCAATATTGTTCCTTCTTCTAAAAAGCCCATGAAGTAGCAACTACAATATTTAATATTTTGATGATGACTACGGTATGTTTTTTCTAATTTGGATTATGTCCTTCCAATATAGGAGAACAAGGCTATAACTGAACTTCTATACAGAAGAATTACTATTTCACACAAGAACCTCTACATAATTAAAAAGAAAAATTAAGAAATTGAATGCATTCTGAATTATATCAGCACCTTTAGTGCTCTCATAAACCAAGTGATATCCTTATGTTTATTACTACACAGCAAAAAAAGTACACTGGAAATATCATTGTGAAGCATTATGAAAACTTGTCCTTGCTTCCTTGTCCTGGAAGTATGAAGAAGAATACAAAGTAATCAGAAAAAAATATTTTGCAGGAGTGAGTTCACAGAATATCACTAAAAAAAGAAAAAAAAAAAGCTACTGAAGAAGAAATAAGTTATTTCACAGCTCTGAGATGCTACTTTACACACTTGAGACAGCTTATGCACTAAGTCACAGACGCCACGGGCTGTAATGTGACAGTCTTATCACATGAGGGCAGCTGTTCATCAGTTTTAGAATTCTTCCAACAATTTATAATCAAATTTTGGGAGTTTTTAAAAGAGAAATCAAAATGTCTTATGAGCAAAGCAGGAGATCATATAAAATTAACCAAATTTTCTGGCAGACCTTTAAACAGACATTACAAGTCCTCCTCAGAAGGAATTCTGAAAGGTTTTTGCCATGGGAAACTGTACTAAAGACTCCAAAAGCTGTGCACTACTATTAAAAGATTTCTTGCCAGCAACTACTTTCCTTACATCACTTCCTGCAGTGAAATACCTAGTAGAGGATTTTTATTTATTTATTTATTTATTCTTCTTAACAGGAACAATTTCTTCCTAGTTAACCAGAATGACAAGGTGGCTTATTTTGTAACACCAACAAAAAGACCAAGCAGAGAGATTAGATAAGACTGTCCAGGGTCACAAAGTACATCAATGATAAGAATGGAAAGCAGAACATTTGTTAGCAGCCTGTAATTAGTACGTGCCAACGGTGAACTCTCACTCGCTTTGCACGTGCTCCCCGACTACACCGTGATGCTCCACGGCAAACACACTCCCACGCAAGCTTGATCTAAGTCAGCCTCGCAGAAGAACAGCTTGAAATGTGAATGGTACTTGTGTTTCTACTGACAACACAAAGTGAAGAAGCTCCACATGTTTAGTTGTCAGGGAAAAAAGCTCCCATTTCAATTTTGCTACATCTTAATTGCTGGACTTAGTGCTAAAAATACAGCTTTCTCTTTAAGACCATATAAGATCTTACAGACTGACCTTAGAGATTAAGTTTAGAGAATAAAGTGATGGAAAATGTAAACCAACACTTTTTATTCTCTTACAGATTAATTATCCTATTTACTATATTAGATGAGGTCACATTCACAGCAAAGTTGACATTTACTCCTTGGCACTAACTGCTGTACGTGCTACCTGAACCACTCTGTACTAACATAGCGTGGGCTGAGAAACAGATCAACTGGAGTAGAGTAGTTTAAATGCAAATTGAAGGCAGAGGCTTGTAAGTGTGACTGATATTAAAAAAATATCCTTCCAACAATGCAAACAGCATGTCTTTCCCAACAGGTGACATGTAAAAATGTGGATAGATTACGTTAAATGAAGCTGCACACTGAGTGACAGTGAGAAGGAACAATCTGAGAGCACAGAAACAAAGAATCTAAAAATGAATATTAATGCTCGCATTATGGGGATTACTGAAAGGTATTCAGTTAAATACACCAGGCACAGTATTATTGATAATACTATGTTAAAAATACAGTTATCAGAAATACAGGATTTAAACCGCATTTCAAGCAGTTCCTTTCCTCATTTCATAATTATTTTAATTTTACTAACTTAAGGTACAATCAGCACAATTAAATAGCTACTGATCGTTAAAATATTATTTTTCCCTTTTTGAAGTCATCCTTTAAAGAAAAGTGGAAAATACATTTTGACATTGGTACTATGGAAATAGCTTAAAAGATGACTTGCAAAAGACAGTTCCACAGTACTATTTTAGCTTATAACATTGACTTACAAGTATCAAGAGTAATGAATTAAAAATACAATTGTTCACTGAATTATTAATACTATTAGAGGCACAACAACAAGTTACTTGGAGGCAAGTCTGCGTCTGACTTGACAAAGTCTGACTGATCTTTAAGTCTCTAAACCTGAAATAAAGTCTAAACTGTCTTGTATGTATTAAAATAGATACATTTCTGCATGTACTGCGGAGTACTAAGCGTGCTTCATTAGAGATTAAGTTATAATGCAATCTATTTTTTTCATGTTGTCAAACCACTGGCAAAACAAAACCTACAAAGAATCACTTAAATTACTGATTTTGTGTGTGAAGCATCTAATAAAGAGATAATTAGAGACAACAGGCAGAAATACTTACACATTATCTTCTACACAAATTTTAGGTCCAACTACATTTGCTGCTCCACTTGCCATCTTGAATGCAAAATGCTTTTCAGGACAAGCTTTAGAGATCCCACATTTGTATCTCGGAGGTTTTGTAGCTTTCAAAAGGAAATAAACCAGGATTTTAGAGACAACACCACAGGTAAACTAACAGAGAAACATCAGTTAGTTTTCTGAAGGAATTCAAGGAAAAGAGCAGAGACAAACGGAATCTCATCAGCAGTTTCATAGGAGCTTAATATAATCTAGGTTCCCCCCTGCTTCCTCTAGCACTGTCCTCAAAAGCCACAAGACAAATCTACAAGTGAAATACTGGCAAAAAACAGACTTTACCAGAAGTTTAGTAAAATCAAGAAAAGAGGAAAATTAGTTTCTGGTTGCATTTAAAGTGTAATTAAGACTTTCTTAACTATGAAAATTCAACATTCTTTCCGTTATTAGCCAAAGGAAGTCACAGCAGTAACACATGCATATGAACACTCACAGCGTGCAGCTGCATCCAGTGCTGATCTGGCTAAAATGCAAAAGGAAGTTTTACAAGATGTTACTATTGAAGTGTAATCTGTTATAAAGTATCTTATAAATTAAAAACTCTTCTGTATCCCTATAAAAATGGGCTGGTTGAAATGAAGTATCAAATACATCTGAACATTATGGTCCAATATAAAACATTAACCTTTACACAACAGAAAAATGAGAGTGATCGAGGACCCAATCTAGAAGCACTGCCTTAATTTATGACTCTCCAAGTAACACAAAAATCCACAGAGATACAAAACCATCAGGGATATGTGGAGGTGTGGGCACTAAAGTGAAATGAATTCCCTTCTTACGGCTTCCCCAGGATGGTGTTGGTCTCACCTAATGCTGGGAGCCTGCAACTCATGAATGGTTGGGTCAAAAACACCTGACTCCCTTTCTCAGGATGGGAAGAGACACACGTGACCTCGTCATGCACATACCCACAATACATCTGTAATAATCCACAATACATCTGTAATACTTAATGACACCTGTGTCTCTTTAATGATGACTAAAGAGGCCTCTGGTGACTGGTTTGGATATCAGCTCACAATGTAGTAATATGGAGTTAAATAATGTGAACCTTACTCATGTACCTAAAATTGTTGTTGTTGTTTGTTTGGTTTTTTTTGTTTGGGTTTTGGTTGGTTGGTTTTGCTTTTGTTTTTAAATGAAAAGCTCCTTTAAAGACCAAGTTGGTTCAAAACATACACTCTGGATTTTAAGTCACCTCAGCTGTTAATTTTTTTCTGTGTAGAACTTGGGCACATCCAAGATGTTTTGATTACTGCACCTTCAATTGTACACGGTAGTGTACCTGTGCAAGCAAAAAAGCCCACCCAAAACATAAATTCTGAATTGCTTAAGCAGCAGAAAGGCAGAGTACAGATTTACAGAAACATCATTCAGGTCAATTAGTCTACAATTCCAGACTAAGACTGTAAGTACCAATAAACAGAAAAAGCAGGTAAAACTATGCATACCTGGCAGGCAAAACAATCAAACTGATCAAGACAGTAGGTTAAATATTTCATACAGAAAAATAACTTAATACACACATTATATATTATGTATGTATAATATATATTAAAAAATAACAGGTACACACATTAAAAAGCCACAGAATTCTTAAGTGTAAGACCCCAAGTCAAGCTTAAAGCAAAATGAATATGATATTCCTGATCAGGGCTCAAGTGAATATTAATAGTTGTCTGGAGAAAACAAAATCATCACTTACCAAATATGTGTCCTAAGTTTGCATCCATTTTTATTTCAAACACTTGAGATATGACATAAAACGTCAACAAAAATATCGCTACGACTACTACGAACTTTGCAGCGCCTATTCGGAAGCAGAAAAAAGTGTCAAAAAAACTGCAAATGATAATATTAAGTTCATCAAAATTATCGACAAGAGAAATGTGTATCAGATTACATTAAGGGGAACTCATAAACAAGATGATCATTTGTGGGCTCACTAAGCAGAAGTCATCTGCAAGAAATAGACATTATGATGTAGGATGCAGCTGAGCCAGTCCATCGGGTTGCTGTACCAAACACAATATACCCTGCTCTCGGCTCGCTCCAGCTTCATGCTTGTCTGACACCACAGCACACCAACTCAGCTCAGCAGCTAGGAGAAACCACAGACTTTACCATGGAAATCCAGCTTAACAAAATTAACTAAGCTGATCTGACTGGCTGCTGTTCCAAAGGGAAACTCCCACCTCCCCCTATTCCACTTCCCTGTTCTTATCCATGTGTACTTGCTTCTTCACTGTTCACAAATACTTTTTTTTCCCCCCTTCAAATTGAGCTACCTCTATTTTAACATATGGCCTCGACTGAGTGATTAGTGATCTGTCCACATAGTGTAGCATGGCTGCTTTGGTCAGTCAGGTCTGAGCATAACATTAAAAAACCCAACCAACCAAAAAAAATTAAAGCCTCCTCACCTCATTTTCAACAAATTTAAATTGCTGACCTTCAAAAAGCAAGTTTGAAGGCTCAAAAAAGCTTATTTAAAAAGTAATAAAGACCAGTGATGCTTCCCTCCCTGTATTAATATGTCAAAGCCTCATGCAGGTCGGAAGTTTTACAAGGCTAACTTTTCCCAGCGCTGAGCAGTCAAGCTACCTCCTGGGAGCAGAGCTGGAAGCACACAACCACAGCAATTTACCTCTGAGATGAAAATTCAGGTTTGTGTGTTACTGCCATGAACTCCACCTTTTTTCGGCATAATTTTAAGTAGATTTTTACAGAATACTCCACTCTTAGCTTATTGTAAAAGACCAACTGAGAGCAGAAGTTGGGTGAGGAGGCATCTGATCCACATCCTGCCTTCCTGTCTCATGCCAGTAGGTCAAACTGTTTGGAAGAAGCAACCCTACAGCATTCTTCTGTTTCTTAGATTACCAGGCAAATAAATCCTTCGGAAAAAATACAAACTTATGTACTGCAGATCTCAGACCGCGCTGTTCAGAAAGCCTTAAAATAGACAGATTACTCAGCCTTCAGAAGGATGAGAGACATTAATCAATCCTTCCAAAAGGCTAAACAAATATAAGGGGAGAGAACAAAAAAATAAAGATGCAGAAAGAGACACAACTTGTTTGTTTGCTTGTGGCTTGGTCTTCCTCTCTTGTTTTCCCTTTTCATGTGTGTGAGCACATACATACTATGTAAGATGCAAACTTAACTGAAAAATACTACACTGGAACTCCAAAGATTATTCCACTCAAGAGGAGTTGAACCACATGTAAGCACTAGAGAAAACAGATGATCTGAACATTCATTAAGAAGTAGAGAAAAGGTTCTCAAAGCAACATTGCTTAAAAAGGGAAGATGGTATCAGATTTTGGAATGTGTCGTCTAGCAAGTGGCACTTGGAGAGCAAGTTGTTTCAGTAGATGGGAGGCAAGATGAACGAGAATGTGGTCTGAGAACTGACCACCCCCTCCACTCTATATCCTGAGCCCTTCAGCTGAACTGTGAGTGCTCCCCCTTAAGGGAGAGAGAAATCTAGAAAATTCTTTTAGCACTTGAACCACACACAGCCTGTTGGCTACAAGTTGAACATTCTATAGGAACTGCTGCATCTTGTCTGTGGGTTGTAGCAACAAAAACAGTTAGATGAAAGAAAAAAAAATGAGGTTCAGGTGATTTCCAGGTGATTTAGCCATCCTATAAAAATTGCAGCATTTTACAGTTCTTTATCAGATTTACTTTAGCAGGTTGCTCCCAGGTATATATATTGAGGTTAACAACTTCAGAAGTAGTGACAAAAATCAGGACTAATTTCATGCATTAAGAAAGCTGATGTGCAGCTCTCTTGGAAAAGGTGTCATTCTCTCCTAGAAGAGCCAACAGTTACTCCTTCTGCAACATAACACCACAACTATTGATCAAAGTGCAATGCATCAGAAACTCAAAACTGTTCAATTGCCACACAGGCTATTCTACTGCAAGGAGGCATCTAAAATAATATTTTTTGTACTGTTATATTGGCAAATATCTATCTTTACAACCACTACCCCTTCTATCCAGTAAAATCAAGATTCTCAAACCCTGTACTACAGTAACTTACCTCTATGAAAAGGATTTTATAGCTTTCAAACTCCCAATAACCAGGAAGTTTCGGACACTATATTACAACAGCGCACAGCACTTTCGGTTGGGATGTGAGTCAGGGAAGAAATCACTTAAGACATCAATTGGCCACTTCCTTATTATTTCATCATCTTACAGAATTAGCAGGCAAGTCATGACACCTTAACAGTCCCTACGGCTCAGCTGAAGCATTTTAACCAGCTGCTTGCTCTTAGACCATCCCAAATTCCAATATGAGTTTCTTTAAACACCGATTAAATGGAACAGCAAAGCCTGTTATGTCAGTTAAGTTTATTTTAAACCTTTATTGTCACAGCTTATTAATGCTGTCCATAGCACCTGTTTCACAAGTTAAAATAGTCTGATTTTACTGACCCTACTAACCTGCTATTCTCATGTTTGGTCTTCAGTCAGCTATTGACAGCACTGCATTAAAAATAGCAACCTAGGGGAAAAGAAAAGCACAAAATTGTAATTACAGCCAAATAAGCACTTTTGTTATGAGTTAACAGTAAAAAAAAACCATAAATAATTAACACTGATTATGATTCTCCTGAATACCTAAGTAAAGGGAAGACTTAAGATGGATTTTTGATGTATTGCTTTCATTTGTTACTCCATGAAGCAAATGTTCTGAAAAACTGTGAATTTAATTTCATCAAATCCACTACAAAGTCTGTTCAACTTTCAGCCCTTCAATCTGTGACCTAAATATTTATGAGTGTTGTATCTAAGCAGACTTTGATTTCCTGAAGTTACGTGGTAAAAGTCAACAACTTCAACAGCATTGCTTCAAAGTCCTAGCAACCTTTGGATGCAAGTTGTTATTTGATAACATAACACAGCAAACTGCTTCAGAGAGAAAATATTTAAGCGTTTTGGCCTTTAGGATACTGCATAAACTGCATTCAGTGGAACCAAAAGAAGGTTATTCTAATACTTTAATCTATGTGTTAGAGAAACGTAAGAGCACATTTGCCACTTATAGCAGTATTCAGGAGATTCAAGTGATGGTCAATGATGACAGAAGCACCAACCCTAGAACTGTGACTATTTCAGAGTAAACTGAAAACCACCACCTATGAGCAAAGACCACGTAAGCATACAACAGTTGCTGCTAAAGAAGAGCTTCCACTACACAGTCAAAATGTGCCACAATCTACACAGGCTCTGCTCAAAGATGACACCTCCTTCTCAGCAACCCCTTGTACCTGAGGGTACCAAGTCTCTTGCCCTCTGCCTGCAGAGCTGTGACTGCTGGTGGCTCTGTACCATGGTCATGGTCAGCCATGGTGGGCCCATACTGCTCTGAGCATGGACATCTGTCTCCAGTTTTCCCTCACTCCTGATGAGCAAAGAAGACGACCACATATAGTCCCTTGGCACCCCCTGCACTACACATGGCAGCTGAACAAATCAGGTTTGGTAAACATTATGATGTCTACTAATGAAGTACTAAATATCCATTAGGGACACGGTAATTCATTTTAAAACATTTAAATAGATCAAGCACGTAAAAAAATGTTTTTAATTAACTGAAATTAGAATTTACTTGGAAACAAGCCAGTTCAGGTAGCGTACTACCTCATTTCCTCTATTTTTATCACTGTAAGAAGAAAGAGCCCTCAGTTACTTTTAAAAAATAGATGAGGTGTTCAGACAAATAACAGTCTGTAATCAGTACTTCCCGTCTGAATAAATAACTGCACTATTTCTGAATTCGTGTTTTGCTGCATAGCTACTTACGCTTAATATGGCAAAATAAAATCTACTGGCATTCAGGGATCTTATTGGATCATGTAGACTAAGGCTGAATTTGAAAACGTAATAAATACCATTCTAACCGAAGCGACCATCCCACAGCCCCATCACAAAAGCTACAGCGTCACTAACACACTGCAGTCCTGATTCTCAAAATCAACAACATTATCTTCAGAAATTATGTGTAACACTATCATTATTAGAAGTCAGGATATGCAAATCATTTGGAGAAGATCACCCAAACCCCCACGTAGTTCTCACAGTGTATGCTTGGCAAGAAAATTTGATATTACACAAATAACCTTTTGCCTTAAATCAGTATCTGTAAATTCAGCAATTTGTGCCCAGATTCCCCTTGCCAAAGATACAGTCATCACAAGATGCTGCCTAAAGTGTCCAAGAAAAGTCACCAGAGAAATAAACAGGAAAAGAAATAGACAAGTACAGAAATACTTAGTTCTGCTCCATAAGAATGTGAACATAAATATCACCAGCAAAATCTGAAGAGCAGACAAATGTTTTTGAATGCTAAGGTTGTACTACAAGGGAAATCTCATAGCATATTATGGACATAATATACCCATTAGATTTATATCCACATATGGTATATCCATATATAAAATCCATCATATCTTCTTTCAGTGAAAAACTACTGTTTATCTGTCTTATAAAAAGGCAAAACCAATCTGCCATGGCAGACAACTTCCTTTCATTTAAAAGTCTGTGAAGAGAATTACTCTAAGCTCCTTCCTCTCTTCTCCCCAGCCCCAGAAATATATCAACATTAAAATAAACACCGTCTGTAGTTTGAACAACCACAAGCTCATTTCAAGTCGGTGCTGAAAAAGAGAGTTTCCTCTTTTTTATTTGACTATAAACAAAAACACATAAGGAAGTCAAAGCATGACAGCAAGAATACGAACAAAACAAAAAAGCAGAAACTAAGTGAAACGATCACACCACCCAACCTTGACTGCAGGATGCCTTTATGTGAACACCCGGATCCACCCATCTCAGTAATCATTATTTGTTGCAATGAACAAATATTCAACAGATACGACGTATTAAAAAAAAAAATGAAATGTTTCTTTGATACAGGAAAAAGAATTAATATGTTACACCTCAACTTGAAAGGAATTTAAAAAGATACATAGAGATTCTTTTTCTGAATTACAGCATACCAAAAAATTGTGGGCTTTGATCTAGAGAATAAATACAGAAATGCTACAGTACAGACGAATCTTGTACACATTTTCCAGGTGCAAGAGACCTTAATTTATGAATGTCAAGTCCTTTTCCTATACAGTATTATCTTATTTTTTTAATTAAAGACAGAACAGGAAATAAAATACGACAGCCCATTAGCCCTTATGAATGCTTATAGACCGTTACTCCACATCTTTAGTATTAGACCTCATTATTAGAATTATAGAAGTGATATAAAAATGGATCTGGGATTTCCAATAGTGCTTAGTTTAGGGTCATTTAAAAACAAAGAACGAGCACAGGTTCACAACTGAGCTTGCACAGACTCAGATGTACAAAAACAATATCAACAACATTACTTTGATTGCTTTAGGAATGGGCTAAAGAAAACATACACTGTTTCTCTCCTCTTTGACCTAACATGCCATGAATCAGAGGCAGCAGAATTACAACCCAAGTATCGTCTTGACTTATCAACATCCAGTAATATTATTACTACATTAACATAATTTATCTGTCAGGCAGCACAACAAGGCTGACATTTATCACTTACTAGTCTGAGACTGAGGCAGGAGGTGCAGCCTATAGCAGGATTTATAGGCAGCCCCTGATGGGCAGAGCAGAACCCTACACAGATGAAAACGCCAAGGAGAGCACCCTGGAACAGACAACAGAAGTGATCAACAAGTCTCAAAGTAGAACAGCTGGCTTTGGGAAGCATTATATTGTACAATTGCGAAACATGGAGTTTCTTTTTCTGCAGATGGTTTTCCTGGTGCAGAACTTAACAGGTTTATCGGTCAAGGTCTAAAATTTGGACAACGGAAACAAACAAAACAAATCCTTCGCATGCAGCATCAAGTGCCTTTAAACAAGAAGCTATCCACAGAAGAACACAAACCAAGTGCCTTCAGGTGCCAGTTTTCCTCTATGTCAAGAGAAAGAAAGTTATTACCCCCCAGGACAGGCTAATGGAAGGAGAGGTCTGTCAAATTGCAGGTTTGTATCTATCCTGGACAGCAGCAAAGGTGTTCTAAGTCAGACCAAGTTCTAGTTACAATCAGCTTAGTCAAATATCTGCACATGGCACATGCATTCATTCACTAGATTAACATCACTGTGAATTTCAGCTATTAAACTTCCGATATTCCTACGTTGTCAAAGTAATCTTGTGCAACTTGTCATAAGGGTGAAGGAGCGTGTCATCCTGGTCCTGTTATCTCACTCAGTGCTAAAGCTCTGGACACGTCTTCTCTCAGCAACAACCACACATGTCAGAGAGCTTTCCGAACCCCGCTGCCCATCATTGCCAACTCACACCAGCCAGCACTCTGGAGAACAAGCAGTGGCAAGATGTTCAGACCAGTTACCTCCCAAGTACAGCAAGCTGTATCCATATCCTGAATAAAGAGCACAGGAACACCAAGAGGTGGTGGTCTACAGGCTGGTAGAGTCAGGCCTCCTATCAGCAGCTGGCTGATATCGTTCTTGTAAGGCCTGGCTGATGCGAACCTGCAGCTGAGCTCAGCCAACCAGACACGCTGGTCCAGCGAGATCATACAAATCCAGTATGTAGAGCTGCGAAATATTGAGTAGTAGAAAACAACGAAAGGAATGCTTTCTTTGTTAAACTGAGGCAGAAAGTTTTCTCTGGGCTGGCAGAACCTGATGGCCTCACTGACAAAAGTAATGGAAAACCAGGAGACAGGCAGAGAGCTGGTGCTGCCATACTGGAGAGTTGAGAGGTTGCTCTTTCAGCACAGCCGGGTGCATGGGTCGTGAAACCCCTCATGAATAGGAAGGAAAAGGTAGACGGAAGAGGAGTGGAAGAGGAGCTGCAGGTTAAAAATGCTTTTCGAATGCCAGCATGTCATTAATTGTTCAGTTCCCTCATGGAGTTGCACATCTATCCATGCAGAAAAGAGTTATTTATTCTGGATGCAAACTGCTAGGGTGTGGATTTGTGGAAAGACAGCTGGGAGCTGAGGTTACTGGTTGCTTTTTTTCTGCTCCACCCATTCTTATGCATTGTGTTTTGTCCCAAGGCAGGGGCAATTTCCAGATGTTGCAATTTCCAGTGCTAAGGCCTTTCCACGTAGCAACTCCCATGACAGCCCAAAATGCTACACATGGGGCAACACGAGAAAAGTAGAAGGAAAAAAAAACAGCAGCTCACAATGAAAATAATTTTTAAAAGGGCTTTCGCCCACTTCTTTGCTGCTCACTTTCAGTCTTCAGTGGATTTTTGGTTTGCTGCTCCACTTGTTGATTAACTTCTGTGGGGATGACAGAGTCAACACAGATCTGACAAATTTAGTACATATGTCCACATAGCTACTACACGTATTCTGATACATACTAGAACTAGCTTCAACCAGCAGAGCGGCAGACACTTTTTAAAGTGACCTGTGTCTCTTGATGGAACTCTGCCAAGTATTTCACACAGGGAGCTTATGGTTTAGGAAAACTGTGAGCCTATAATCCTGCCAAGCAAATAATAACCACGTTTTATTAGATGATATAAAGTTTCCAGCATGCCAAGATTGAGTTCTTTCCATGTTCATGTATTAGATGTGAGGGTCATTGAGCAACTTTTCTTGCTAGAATCAAGGTGCAAGAGGAAGCTGTATTGAGGTGAGGTTATGGATAAAGTAAGAGACAAACAGTTCAGTCCCGAGCTGAATGCAATTCAATTCAGTCAATTCATCATCAGCCTTGCTCAACGCTCTTGCCCAGAGATGGTGCCATGGGATACATGACATGGGCACAGCCTCTGCCCCACGCACCGTGCCTGAAAGCTTTGGTCACTTGCAATGTATTAATACTTCTGTTTATAAAGGTTTTTCAAATACAATCGTAACAAATGTTTTTATGGATAATAACAGAATGTGTAGATTAGTCTACGTCATTCCCAAGATAACAGTATTTCCATTAGCAATTTGATAGCGTGAGGAGATTATACTTATGAAATGGGCACACAAAAACAAGCAGAGACAAGAGGCAAGAATTTAAAAGGTCAAGGCAATTTTGAATTCTGACCTTAGTTGATTAGAAAAAGGTCCAAAAAAATCAGCAACGATATTTAATAAACCAGAAAGTAATACACTTCAAAACAGACATCAAGCGTGGCAAAACAGGGAGCAGTAATGAAGAATCCAAGAGATTATAGCAGCTCTCTAATATCAGTGTCAACAATGTGGTACTGCTGCAGAAGTGTGACTGCTCCTTGTGAACTGCACCAAGGGGACTGTGTGTGTGAAACAAAAAGCAATTATTGTGCTCTGCCTAAACAAACAATACTCTGCCCTATGTGCTACCGAGACATTTAACTGAGACCCATATGTAGTTTTTCCCTAAGTCTATCTTAAAGTATAATCTCCAAATGGAAGAATCTAGATAACAACTACATGACCTAAATAAAACAACTAAGGGCTAAAAGAATCAGGTTTGCTTTGCAAGGAACTGTGAAAGCAAAGAGAGCAATAAGGAACGGACGCTCTTTGTCTCTTACCTCCAAGGCATACTTAAAAATTTTTTTTAAAGATGCTAAGATGGACTGTTCTCAATATCCACTGGTTGCTACTTATCTATTTGTAGGTATGTTAAATAAAAGCAATTTTTCAGCTACAAGGATAAATGAAATACAAAAGACAGCTGTAAATAATCTTAAAACTCTGGAAAAATACGAGACAGGTTTTCTTAACCTAGGTAGTTCATGAGGTGTGAGTTAGTGTCTCCTTCAATATTAATCCCATATTTATAAACTATTATATGTAAATCTATACCCAGATATGTAATACTAAATCGGCATCAGCCTAAGATGCTTTGAACTAAATTCACCGTGGGAATTTTCTTCCTCCCCAAAAAGGATTTAAAAGTTTGGATAACTTCAAAATGGTCAACGAACATTACATGTGGTTTTATCTGTCTTTACTACCTGTTAATATGCATAGCATTACCAAGTATATACCAATGCTATCCACAGCATTACCAAGCACACTGTATTAGAATTAGATAAGCACTCAAAACTACTTAGTACCAATCGGGGGAAGAAAAAAAAAAAAACACCAAAAAAAAAAAAAGGCTTGAGCTTTTATTTTTATATCTGAGCCACAAGTAGATTAGGACAGTGTTTGATTTTTGCAGCACAAACCATCTTCCTCAACGATTAGCAGATGCATTCTTTTTCCTGTCAGAGAACAACTTTAAAAAGTCATTTTACCTTTTCATATCTGATAAAATGCAATCAGTGAAACAACATTTTGTCTAATCCAGCTTCTGTTAATAGGTATTTCAGTCTGTTGCTTTAAGCAGTTCAGAGTGGTGGTTTTCTCCTCAAAATTACACAGTGAATCAGATATGTCAGGGACAGCATTAGTTATTCTTATGCAACCTCTGGTTTTAAACCAGTGGTTGTGCCAACCTGAATTACATGTTACGGACCAAACAGCTGAGACAGCCAAAATCATTCCAATTCTAAATTGGAGAAGGAATCTAGCCTTCTAATACAATTATTTTATTCAAACACAATATGGAATCTGGAATATTGTGTCCAGTTCTGGGCCCCTCAGTTCAAGAAGGACAGGGAACTGCTGGAGAGAGTCCAGCGCAGGGCCACAAAGATGATTAAGGGAGTGGAGCATCTCCCTTATGAGGAAAGGCTGAGGGAGCTGGGTCTCTTTAGCTTGGAGAAGAGGAGACTGAGGGGTGACCTCATTAATGTTTATGAATATGTAAAGGGTGGGTGTCACGAGGATGGAGCCAGGCTCTTCTCGGTGACAACCAACAGTAAGACAAGGGGTAATGAGTTCAAGCTGGAACACAAGAGGTTCCACTTAAATTTGAGAAGAAACTTCTTCTCAATGAGGGTGACGGAACACTGGAACAGGCTGCCCAGGGAGGTTGTGGATTCTCCTTCTCTGGAGACATTCAAAACCCGCCTGGACGCCTTCCTGTGTAACCTCACCTAGGTTTTCCTGCTCCGGCAGGGGGATTGGACTAGATCATCTTTCGAGGTCCCTTCCAATCCCTAACATTCTGTGATTCTGTGATGCATTTCCTTACCCAGACAATTGTTTATTCCTTGCTAGACTACACACAGTCTTTCCACTACGTTTACAAAATTCATTTAATTTGAAACTGCTGAATGGCAGACCTCGAAAAGAACTACATCTTTAAAAAGATAACTACTGTAGTTCAGTTTTATTGTATGATCATACACCATTTGTGTCTTCTGGTCTTCTGTCTATGACCCAAGCAGTTGTTCCCTATAGGCGCTCCTATACCTATACGAATTCCTTGTGGTTATGGCAGAACTCTACACATGCAAAAGATCTGCCCAAACAGAACAACTTGCAAACTTGCTGATATATATTTTTTTCTCCTTTGACACAAATACTACCATGCAGCGTAATTATTAACTTCTTACAAAAATGATACCGCCCAAATTGTACTCTTCCATATATACGTAAGATTCACCTTGGTATTCTGACAACACTGAAGTGTTATTTTACTTCTACCAACTGCAAGTGAAACCAAAACTCATTCCAAAATTAAAAATAGGTAATTCAGCTACTGTTGCATGTCCTGCGTTGCCCATACTGCTATGTGGTTTCACTTCTAAGAGAGGAAATCAACATGAGAAGCAGTATTACTCTGCCAAGGTATTTGATACTTGATGTGCAAAACAAACGTTTCCCAAATGATGTGTCAAGTTACTGACCATGCAGGCTTTTGCTAGTGGCATCCATCCAGTATTTTCACCTTAGGCAACACACAGACTAGTCTGTCTCACAAACAGGAAAATTCTCCTGAATCCTGGGAAGCCCAAGATAAAAGTACTAAAGCAATCTTCCCACTGAGAATGAAACTCAATCCACATTCCTTTTGCAATTAAAACAAGAACAAAAAAACCCCCACACCACCAAACTTCATAAGCAGCTAATCCATACTTTGGATACTCTTCCCAAATATTACACAAAGTTTACTGGTCCAGATATTTTAAAATGGGATTTAATTTACAGTCCCTAAAATCCATACTATTTATATGTGATGAAGTAAAGTGCACCATTGCTACTGATGTACCTGTTAAAGAGAATCTTAGCCTTGGTATTTCATGGAGTTAGATAAAATCACCTAGAGAAATTCAGATAGATAAAATCCTCAAGGATGAATTGCTGAACCTCCTTCACCCACTTGCTTTCCAACTTCATCACAGAGAAGTCCATAAATCTCACAGTAGAGATTTAAGAGAGAGAACTTCAATATTTCCTTCTGACAAATGATGAACAAACTATTTGGGTAATTGAAGCACTGTTGCAATTACTACCTGTTCAAAAGTTCAAAACCATCAATTTGTTTTCTGTCATGTTTTTTAAGAAACAAATTACCACCTTGATTTCATAAGACAGTCTGTTAAGTCTTTCCATGACAGGAAGGAGTAAATAAAGCTTTGCAATGCATTTATCTGCAAGATCACCAGGTCTCACTCGCAACAAGGTGTTGCCAGAATCCAGTTTCAAATGTACAACAGCTTTCATATATTTGTATCAATAAAAAAATACCAAGCCTGTTGTCAGAATAATGCATCAGCATCATACATCTTATCCTGTCCTATACATCAATAGAAATACCATACAAAAAAGTTATGGGTCCGAAGAACGTACATACAATTACTACGACTTCACATAATCACACAGGACCACTGCAGAAACTTATTTGAGGCTATGGTTACAGCATCTCACTGCACACTGGGACCCATTTTAAATAAAGTTATCGAGCAAGCAGAACAGGCAAGAAGCGTTACAAATACTTCCTCTATAGGTCCAAGTTCACTGCAGGAAGACTGATCTGCTCCTTCACACTATTCTTCTCCCCAATCACAACTAGATTCTAGACAGTAGCTTTAAGATGTCAGAATGAGATCATCTTCTTAGAAGTGATATTCACTTACTGCACAGACCACCACATCAACCTCATCGCAGAGCTGCACGTCAAGACCACAGACACAGCCAGGCACGGAGCTCCTACGCACTTTGCAAAGCAGAGAGGATCAAGGATACACACAGCAGCAGGGGACACCGTCACAATGCTGCTGCCAGAAAAATACTACACTACTACCGGTATTTAAGCTTCTTTAATAAGAGTTCAGCATGATCTGAGGCTGTGTATTGGCGAGGAGTTTTAACCTTTGCTCAGTAGCAAGCTGATCTCAGCAGGAAGCCAGGATGTGCCTCTGGGGAAAGTCCTCCCTGATGACCGCCACTGCTCAGAGCACTGCTGGCATCTCTCCCTCCTCTGGCTCTAAGGGATACAGAAACCCCTGCTCCACCAGAGCCCTTTCTCATCCACTCATCTCCCACGTGAGGCAGCACTTTGGCAGGACCTTGGCCCTTTGCAGGATAAAAAGAGTGTGCCACTGGCTGAGTGGAACGCCCAGCACAGAAAGCGTCACCCACCAGCTCTAGGGAGCAGCAGCACATCAGGCCCAGCCTGCAGAGGGGTCGTGCTGTGCTGACAGGACACCACAGAGCGGGATCACATGGCCGATATGCTGCCAGCGGCTCATAACCTCCATGCTGTGTGGTGCACCCAGCATCGCAGTGCTCTTGGGGTACAGGCCAGACATTGTCACGGGTCCATACCAGCACTGGACAGGCCATCATTTGTGTGATGAGGTGGAAGATGCTCAGACACGTCAGTAACATGATCCTTAACAGCTCTAGAGTGACTCACTTCTTCCTTGTTGCAGCAAGGAGGCAGCAACAAAAACTGCAATCTCGAGACTGGTTTCTGAGCATGGAGGGATTAGAACGAAGATCCATAACTACCCCCTGGCTGGGTGCAATCTTCCAGCAACCAGTACCAAACACATAAACCATATCTGAGAAGAATTAATGTCACAGCAAAAAAATAATTCCAGAGGCAATGAATTATTTTTATATTTTTATGTGTATATATATACTCTGTATACTTAAATATTTAGTTAACAATTGGTACACACCACACTAAAACCCACCACGGCTATCTTTTATCCTTTGAGATGCTAAAATCTAAGGCTCATCATAGGTGGGAAAAGTCAAAAGTTATGTGGGATAGCAAGATACTGCATATAATCAGCTATGGAGAATTTTTCCACATTAAGTGCATGTAAAATACTTCGAGGAATGGTATCCTTCAATGACAGAAGGGTGCTTACCACTGTGAGCCTGCCACCGAGACCCCATACACAGCTGATAGAAAGGCACTGACATTCAGTCACTGTATGCTGTAACTACTCCTGATGCCACACCTCTCTGGATCATGCTGTTGGAAAAGAAATTCACTAATTATTACAGAAATTTCTGTCATAAACTTCTGCCTGAATCAACTCAAATGCAGCTCTAAAACCATCCAGGTGTCAGTGATGTTCAGCTGACCAGCAAATAAACAAAAAGTGATGGCAGTTCCCTCAGCCACCTCACCTGGTGCTCACAAGAATATCTGGGTAGATCCAAAAGCAGAAATAAGTGCCTGGGAGCAGGTCAGCAGCTTTCTGGCAGTGGTAGTACTAGCTAATACCAGCTTAAATGTTTGTGAAATGATGACTCAATTAACTGGTGATACCAAAACGGATCAAAAAAAAGAAAGTCTTCGCTACTAGAAGATGGTTACTTTCTCCTCAGACAAAAGAAAACTGTAGAGAGGGTGGGAGAAGGGGTCAGTCAGTCACAAGAAGAAAGTAAGTCTTACGAAGAGAGGGAAGGCTGTTAAGTGTCATGTATTTTAATTAAGATTTTAACTGGAGTCTTATGAGAGCTACCATGCTTTTGTACATATAAACACACTGTGCAACTTTCTGCCATTAAAACTGACTCAACAGCAATGCAGATTAAATGCAGGACAGAATTTACTACAGCAGCTCCCTCTGTCATCAGAAACTTCTCCCTTCTCCCACTAAGTCTCTTCCATATCCTCTTGGCACTGAGCTCCAATAAGAGCTGGGAAAAGCCAAGTTGCAGTTCTGTTTGCAAACGAAGATAGGAACTATTTTTGTATCACAGGTATACGGTACCGTATATGGGGAGCAAAAATAGTTGAAGAACAATTCCAAAAGAGTAACAATTGATAACTCCCCATGAAAACTTAAGCGTGATTGCATTTCAGGTAGTCTGGGTAAAATAAAATTTAATCTTGCCATCAATGACTTAGACTACTGAATAGGGATAAGCTTTTTTAAATTTGTGGCTAATGTCAAGATGCAGGCAGATGCAAAAAAAAATTAGAGGGCAGAATTAGAAATGCAAATTATATTAAAAAAATTTCTTTTAAGAAAAAAAATCCTAAAGCCCTCTAAAGGATGCATATACCATTAAGAAAAGCATGAGGAGGCTACACTTGGTTTCATGGTCAAACACAACATTTTAGACGATGAAGCAGGAAGCCAGGTCACAGATGCTCTAATATCCATCAGAGTTGAAAATTCTGGTGCTAAGAAATGAGATTTCAAGCAGCAATGCCAGTTTAAAGTTATTTCCTCATCACTGCTCTTTGGTGTTCTCATATCACTGGACCTCAGGTCTAGAAAATACTCAGAAGCATGAAAATTTATGACAGGTGAGCTCACCTGCCAAGTTGCTCCAGCCCCACTCACTATTTCTCCAGCCCAGGCCACACAACTTTGCTCACTAAGGAAAGCTAACCCAGCAAAAGAGAACTGATATAAACTCTGCAGACAACTTTTTATGAGGGCCAGGAAGCAAAGTACAGCAGCATCAGGCTGTTAGATTTGCTCAGAAATCTCATGAAGCCTCATTGTAAAACTAAGATTTCTGACACGGTTGCAGACTACATTTTTCCTAAAGTAATCTTGAGAATTTATGGACAGTCTTAGTTTCAGACCAATGTGAGAATTCCCAGAGGGATTCTTCTAAACCGTGAACCAATTACAATAGTTCCAGTGCTGTTGACAGCAAAACGGTTGTCACAAGATGGTGTAGCTAGGCGCTGGCATGGAAAACATGCAGGTTTACAATAATTATGCCTTAAATTCTAAACTTTCCCAGCATATTTTAGTGAAAAACTCAAAACTGAACATATCTATCACTTATATTAGGGCTCATAGAGATATCGATCGCTGATATAAGTGGTAAGACTTCCAGCCCTTATACTAATATGTCAACCCTCTGACTTCACTGGGACTGCAGGTTTAAAAAAACAGAACCTAAGTTCTATATGAATAAGAACTTCTCTTTGAACAATTTAAATCTTAAGGAACAAGTTCTCCGTGTCTGCTGCAGATTCATCTTATGGACACCTCATCTTTAGGCTACAAAATAACCTGTAAGCAAACTCTTATTTTTGCAGCTTACATAGTACCAATTCATTTCATGATCTTACAGAAAGAAAATCCCTTCCCCATATAGCATGTTAACGTTCCGAACAAAACACATTCAACAGTTCACTTTTTAAGTATTAGCTTGCCAAAGTTCCATTAAATTCTCAAAATCTGTCTATATTATCACTCTCTTCTTAAAGCACTGAGAATTCTCATTAAATGTAGAGCACGTATGCCCTGAAGCACTCGCTCCGCACCTGAAGAAACTAGGCAGTAACTTGTGGGTACTGTGGTATGACTTCTGTAACTACGCACTCTGCACTCTAACTGGGTGAAATGGTCAGGACTGCTAGAAGGAGAAGGAAGCAATGGCCTGCAGCAAACCAGCTATCAGCTTGTAGAGCCTACCTGCAGGCTTAAAGCAAGTTACAGAACTTGTTTTGCCACATAGACAACTAAGCAAACCAACAGATGAAAGAGATTTCTTCATACTTAAAAGAATCCCTGTGGGGGATATGTGCTAATGAGGACATTCATACCTTGATTAGTTTCGAAAGCTTAAAAAAAAAAAAAAGACCGTTGTGAACAGTCATTAACCGTCCATTTCTATTTGGGTTTTGTTTGGTTGATATTTGTTTGTTTGTTTTCCAAAATACTCCTCCTCCTATTAGTATTAAATAAATACTTTGTGAAGAGGACCTGTCAGCTAGGTTCACCAGCAAAGAACAAGGCTCTAAACCTGTGCGTCATTATGAGGCACACACATTATTACAAAGAATAACTGGCATAGGTAGAGATCTCTACAAAAGCCTGGAGTTACTACGGTACCATTTAACCTCTTCTAAATGTGAGAAAAAGGAAATATAAACGGGTGAGATACACAGCCCCTCACAGCAGCTCTGGCAAAAATGTAGCTTAAGACACGGCAGCACTTACCCACTCCCCCAAAAAAAGTATAGAATTACTGTATTTTTTCCTACTTCAGTAACTCAGAGGCTAGAAACCAAAGGAAGACAGGCTGCTTCGACAGGTATCTCTCTGCAAACCTGAATGCAAAGCACTCGTTCTCTTTCCATACCGGTTCACGACTGTTCTCTGTAACGGTGCATTTAGTGTTTTAGTTAAACAGCAGTTAAGCCTTAAACCCCATCTGCCAACGGCCGGGATCTGCTGCTGAGCAGCGAAGAGCAGACCACAAAGAGCGGGCAGCAGCACCGCCTCGGTTTCGCTGCGCTAAGCCCCTTGTTTCAGCAGCAAGAGCTGCCTACACCGCTCACACTTCACTTACTTCACCGGACCGGGGCTCCGCCGAGCGCCGCCGCCCCGCGGTGCCTCCCCCGGCCCGGCCTCCGCCGTGCCCGGCGCTCCGGCCGCTCGCAGACCCGCAGCTCCGGCCGCACCGCCCCGCAGCCGCCGGGCCGGCGCTCGGCCCCCTCCCCGTGCCGGCCGGTCCGACGGAGAGGAAGGGCGGGGAGGGGAGACCCCCGCCCCGGGGAACGGGGCCGAGGGGAGGAGAGACCCGCTGCCCCCTCGCCACTCCGTGGAGCCCCGGGGGACAGGCTGCGCCCGGGCCGGCCCTGCCCCACACCCGGGGCTCCTGCCCGCCTCACGCACCCCAGCGGCAGTTCCCGGGCGCGCCGGGGCCCGAGAGCCGCCGGGACCCCCGAGAGGACGGGGCAGGGCCGGGCGGCGCCAAGAAGCCGGCAGCGGGGGCGGGCGGCCGGCGCCAGCGTGCTGCCCCGCGCAGGGCAGAGAGATGCGCGCCCGGGCGGCGGAGCCGGCGGCAGGATCCCCGGCGGGAGGGGCAGGGGCTGCCCGCCGCCCGGCCGCCCGGCCCCCCGCAAAGCCCGGCGAAGAACGCGAGCCCCTACCTGGGCTGTGCGGCCACCGGCACGTCGCGCAACGCCCGCGCGCCCCCTCAGCGGCCGCGCCGCGCACGCAGCCCCGGCCCGCCCGCCGGCGACGGAGCAGGAAGCCGAGAGGAGGCGGAGGGAGGCGCGGAGGCGGCGCGCCCGCCCCCTGCCGGTGGCGGACCGGGCCCGCGGCGGCACCGCCCCGCAGCCGCGCCCCCTCGCTGCCGCCGCCGCCGCCTGCCGCGGCCGGAGCGGCTGCCCCGGTCACACGCGGTGGGGCACAGCGGCCCGCAGGCCGCAGCGCGGGGTGGGCTCCCGCCGTGGTCCGGACGGCCAGAGCTGGTGGCTCGGTCCGGGGGCAGCGGGGCCTCCGCTGGCCGTGCCGGCTGCCGCCCGGCCGTGCTCTCGGGGGCCGGGAAGAGGCCGGGGTCGGATCAGCCCTGGCTGGCGCCTCGCACGGGAAGGGCTGTGTTGGACCACAGCTGTTCGGTGTAGGCTGAAATTAAAAAAATAGCTTACGCATGTACATCCGCAGTCCTCCATCCACAAGTGAGCGGTTGAGGGTGGCTGGTGTGCCCGAAAGTCAGCCTGGTGCCCCGGGACGGGAGGGACTGGGGCACCGACTGAAATATTTGTGCTTGTTTTCTTTTACATTTTGATTTTTTTTTCCCCAAACACACTGCATTTTCTAATTTTAAAAAAAGAAACAATACATTAAAAAAAACCCACCACCTTTTTGATCAGTAGGACAGACCCGATGTTTTATAGCATAGGAAGGAAAGGTACTCCCTTTCTCTTCATTATCCTTGGCTGTGCTGTGACTGCTGTTTCTTTTTCCTTTTTTTTTTTTTTTTTTTTTTCTTCCCACTGATGTTCCTCTAACCCCACCATGAACTGGCATAGATAGGGAGATAAACTGGAAGGGCACCGTGTGGAAGAAGATTTCTGTTGGTCTGACTCCCTCAGCTGGACTATTGCTGGGTGGGCACAGAAGGTGCTGGGGCAGCAGACAGACAGATTCAGTCCACTAGCCAAACCACAAAGATAACCTCTTTACAATATCAGTGTCGCACTTCTCTTAGCAGAGAGCAAAGCCACAGCTAAAATATAGGACATATTGCATATCATCAAAGTCAGGTAGACAAAAGAAAGTTTCCATGTCTTATTTTAGCCACACCTAGTCTACAGATCTTTCTTTTAATGGATTTAAAATAAAATAGTTTGCTACCAAGTGTTCTTTGGTATAGGATAGTTATTTGTACATCAATCAAGTAATTTTTTAGCAAATTCTCACAACACATTGAAGTTTCAGACATGCTGTAATCCCACAATGAGCAAAGAAATACCCAGTGGGAACATTGCTCAAGAAAAGAAAGTCTTTATAGCTTTTAATTCTAAATGATGGTATAGATACCTCTTAGTTTGACAGTTATTTAATTGCTTAATATATGAAATTTCACCATGTTCCCTTGATTACTTATTAGGTGACACTGCCTACATAATAGACTAATAAGGTCAGTGTGCTAAAGGAGGCTGGCTCCTTTGATAAGCAAATGTTTGCAATAGAATCAAATATTTTAAAAAGATTACATAAGCGGCAGTATCAAGTTATTAAAAGAAGAAATAATATTATCTGCACAATAACCAGCACCTCAGAACACACCTGTATCAAAGTCAAAGAAATAAATAAGGTATGAGTATGGCTGTGATTAAACCCCTTTGAATATTTACCTGGCTGAGACGGTGCTACAGGAGAGTCACAATTCCTAGGACATGTGGCAGCTGGCTGGAGCCCAGAGAAGAGGTGGTGTGCCAGCCCCGCTGTGTCTCAAACAGTCTCCGAGTTCTTTTTTTCCCTTTATTTCTAATTTGCCGTATAATTTCCTTTTTTTTTTTTTTGGGTCATATGCCTTATAATGAAGTGGCTGCGGCTGTTAAGTAGAGGTCTTCCATAAGAAGTGCAAATAATATCTATACATACAGGAGTTTATTTTGCTTTTTATTATTGTCTGTGATGAACTGACCATTTTTGCTTTTGTAGATTAAGAAATTCAGTATGAAACAGGATGTGTTTCATAACCACATACGTTCTAAATGTTTCATCACAATGTAATGTGTTCTAAATTTACACTTTTTAAATCCAAAATGCCCATATCTATTTAAAACAATAAAACAACAAGGTAGCTTGTTTTTATCATTACACTGTTAAACTCTAAGAAAAACATATACTGTAACTATTTATTTTGCAAACATCAGAAACCAAAGTGTCTTAAGAATTCAGGTACATTGGGCCTGAACAAAGATGACCTCGTTGGCCTTACTTGCATCTTTGACAAGTTGCTTTGCTGGTATCTCTATCATTTGACCTGAACTTTCTTTTTTGTCTCTCTCATAACTACTAATTTTTACTAAGTGAAATTATAGCACTGCATGATGTTTATTTTTTTAATTGAAAATGAAAACATTCCCTTTGTGTAATTACCAGGAAGCTGGATGTGATGCATGCCTTATTTAGCATCCTAGGGCTAACAGGGATAAATGTAAACACAGTAAAATACAGAAGCAAACCCTTTCAGGTGCTTTATCTTTAGGCTATTGATTATCACCTCTGGTAATAGATGTTCTGCTAATCAGTCATCAGTCTTGATTCTCAGTTCTGGTATCAAAGCAATTCCTGTTGGCTTTTAAAAGTACTTTTTTTTCCTGTAAGCCTAAACTTCACGTTTGTATGCTATAGACTAATACTCCTGCCTTAGCAGATCTTTCCATGGCCTCAGACTGCTGGCAGAGACCCAGGTCTCCAAAACTTGGAATATCTGTGGCATAAAAGTTACTTTTCTCAACACTGGATGACAATCATATCAAATACTTATCTTTGCATTTGATAGGTTCAGTATTACAGTCCTGTGTTAAATAAGATGCAAATCCTAGGCTTTCTCTTCAGTATTATACAGAAGGAAAAAAAATGAAGAAAAGAGAAGAAAGTTGCTTAGAGAATGCTGCAGGCAGCTTGCCTTGAAGCAATTGGAAAATGTGATTTTCACCAAGTTGTGAGTCGCTTGACTATAAATAGAAACTAAAATATATAAGCACAACATGAAGCCCACTCCTCTCTCCTCTCCAGCCTCTTCCAAACACACAAGAACATATATGAAAAACATCTTCCTTAAAATGACATCTTGTTAGTTTGCTGGCTGGTGTTATCAAGCTTTATATAAATGGTATGGATGTATGTCTGAAAGAGAATCTATTGTTTAGCATTTGCCTTGCAATGTGGTAGGTATTTAAAATAGATAGCTTCTCATTTTTGTGACTTCTTTGTTGCTATCACAAGTTAATTTTCAAGCAGTCAAAATAGATAGAAAGGACAGAAATAAAGGTAATTAAAAAAAATCGAGTCCACAGGATGGATTTGAACAGTTCCAAACCTTTCTTGTCACTGATGCACTGATTCTGATCAATATTTCACAGATATCTCCTTTTTCTATAATGTCAAAATAAACTCCAGGTCAAAGCATTCCCAAACTTTTTGCCTTTATTTATGTCTATTTTTATTTCAAGTTAAGTGCATAAGGTTATAAAAGGGGATCTGCAAGTGAGCAAAATTCCACTGGAGTCAGTATAATTGCAATTGCTAAAATAATGTCACATTTCAACCACAGGGTTTCTTGTTTACTTTTCTGCCCTGTGAGTACATCTAGTATTGTTTAAGTCTTATAGACTGACAACAGTAGAGACCAAAGTCTTCTGTAAATTACATATGCAGGATATATAATTATACATGCAGGACATAAGTTTTCTTATCTTGTTTGTTAAAGTACCTTAAATGCTACAAGGGCTATTCCTTATGTATGATATCCTATTAATTCATTGTGAAATGTAATGTTTTTTGTGAAATCAGACAATTTGGTTCCAATGAGAACAGGATATTCTGTCATTTAGACAAAGTAAGTGGAAGCTGGTAATTTTCTTTTGCCATCTGGGGCTCATAAATATTTGTCTTAACATCTGGGGTGCGTGAGGTGGCACAGGTATTAGTGCAGATGCACCACTTCCTTGACAAACTGGTCCACCACTTCCTTGACAAACTGGTCCACCACTTCCTTACCTGATTGTAGGTCATCGTCTCCCACCCTTCTCATTCCTAGTGTGAAGCTTTCCTCACCACACTGGCCACCCATTTGATGGAGTTGTTTTTGCCCCACTTTGCTGGGTGGATCCTGTTTCTTCCTTACCCTCAGATAGGGTCCTATAATAATAAAAACCAAGTCCCTGTTATTGATGCCAGCTGCATGATGCCGGCTGGTGATCTGCAGTATCTGTCCACTCCTCCTCAAGCCCTTCCTTTCCCTTCTCTGGTAGTTTTCAAGGAGAAAAACCTGTGGGGTCAGACTCAGCTGATGCCACTGCTTTGCTGGACCAAGCTCCTGGCCCCTCAGCTGCCACCAGGGCACTTAGTCTATTTTATAAGTACAGATCTGCAGATGGAGAAGGAGCTTTCCTCCTCTTGCTAGAAACCACAAGCCTCCAGCCTTCATAATAATTTCTTTCCTCCCACCTGTGTAACTGCGTGAGCAATGTGCTCTCTTTTTCACAACACAACTCAAATGGGAGAGGAATTGATGGACAGTCTCTCCATGTCCACCCACACCTTAATGTTTAGTCAAGATAACAACTCTTCCTGTCTTGCCAACACATAAACCATTGTCAGTAGCTGTCATGTCTGTGTTTTTCTAGTGAAAAGGTAAGAATCCCATCTTGTGAGGAAACTCTCAGGGCAAAATGACAGGGAAGCTCAGCAAATATCTGGAGAGGAGAGCCCGTATTCAGTTGGGCCCCTGAGTGCTACTATGATAAAAACCATTAAATCGTACGTATCCAGAGAGAGAAAGCAGACTATAATTACATATTCTGCCAGCTCACATACTTGTCACCAGCATAGAATGACCGGATTCCATCCTTCTAAGCCTCAAGTGATGAGTAAGATAAAAAGTGCAGGGGCACTGGTGATCACCCCATCCCTACTGTTCTACTTGGCCAGACCACACAAGAAATTGCATCCTTAGCTGTACATTGATAGGTGCGTCTCAGAAGAGGGGATGCTAGCTCTAACCACAGTGTTGCAGAACTGGTAACACGGGTATCTGACTGACTTTGAAAGTGAAAAAGAGAACCTGGACAGCAAACACACTTTTTGTGAAGCAGATCCAAATGCAGCTGTTTTTAGGCCGAAGGGGTTTATCTACAGGCCAGACTAGGCTGCATCATTGTCCATCTAGGACAAGCAGCTCAGCTCTAATGAAAGGATCCCTGGCAACCGTGGAAACTCCAGGAGCAGACACCTGGTGATGCAGCAGAGCTTATGGCTCACCAGCCATAAGATCACACTGTAAAAACAATCTCTTCAAGGACCAGGAGATTCAGTACTCTGGGACTAAAATACTGAAGCTGTCGCAGTTTGGACACTGAGATTATATAGCATTTCTTTGCAGCTGTGGAGCAAAGAACCAGACCTGTGAGAACTTCTGGAATGACTTGGAAGATGTTGGCTCCTCAGTTAACCGTATGCCCTCTGATACTGTTCACTTTCCATCTTCTCACCAGTATTAAGCCTCTATGGATCTCACTGCTATTGCTGAGAGCGCAATAACCTTCATGGTGAACTGCAGGCAGGCTCCTGCTCTGCCCGCAGCTGACCAGCTCCTGTCTGAAAAGCTCTTCACAGTCCAGCTGGGGCAGAGGTTCAGTCTTGCTGAGCGATGAAACAAATGCAGTGGGGAATTTCTGTTCATCTGGTCACAAGCATGGTGGTTTTCTGACCTCAGTACTTCAGGAGGAAAAAAATATTTCTCACTAATTAGTTCCTCCTACCACAGAGCTGACATGGCCACAGCAGCTCAGATGTCTTTGAAGGAGGCTTACCTCAATAGTCAAAGTAGTATGGTATGAGAAGCAGCCAATTTTAAAACAGTCTCATTAAGCAAGATACTTTGTCAAAACTGACACCTCGTATTTGCAGCAGGACACTCATTTCTTATACACTGGCACTTTTACCTGTTTCTCATGCTGTTTCTCAATACTGTACCAACCTGACGCCAGAGATTTTCTGACAAAAGAACAATATGCTTTTCAGTGAATTTTAAAGACAGATATTCCCATATGATACAACTACAGGTATCTTAAATTTTGCTTCAAATGATGACAATCGGAGAATGCTTACTCTGTTTCATAGCAACACATGCTGTACAAGCAGCATAGCAAAGAAAGAGCTCACGAGGCACAGGAAGATGCAGCTGGTAAGTAATTCATGCAGAGGCGCCCACCTTGCTGAGGAAAGCCAGCTTCTTCAAACAAACATGAACTTCTTCCTCCATCAGGTCTGCACAGCAAGCCATGCCATGTCTTTTGAGCCTATGTCTCTGAAGGAAATGTCACAAGTTATGCAGGATGCGAGATTGTACATGTGGCTGCCTGTGTAAGTGCACAAATTGGCTTGGACTTCTTAAATAAAGCACTAACAGCCCTTTCTAGCAACACTCCCAAAACATACGACATCAATTTTTTGTTTGCCTTTTTTTTTTCCTTTTAATTTTAACAATATTGCTTGTCGAAAGGAAAATCTATTTAATACTTAAAAAAAATAAACTAGTCAAGACTTGATTTCTGAACTTTCGTTACTTGCAATCAGTCTATTATCCTGCAAAAAGGAAAGGAAAGGAAAGGAAAGGAAAGGAAAGGAAAGGAAAGGAAAGGAAAGGAAAGGAAAGGAAAGGAAAGGAAAGGAAAGGAAAGGAAAGGAAAGGAAAGGAAAGGAAAGGAAAGGAAAGGAAAGGAAAGGAAAGGAAAATACTGGAGGAATGAGAGGCTGTTATGCTGTTGCACAGTTAGTTTCTAGACAGGACATATGGAAGCTAAACTCACTTGATTTATACTAGACAGAAGTGTTACTGTAACAGATTTGTGTTACAAAACATCCTTTTGATGTACTTTCCTCCTGGAAGTACTGTATTTCTGTTAAAAATTCACTGGAGATGTTTCTCCCAGTACACTGGTTTAAATTATCCCTAAATCCTTTCCTTTTAGAATACACCAAAACCGTTACTAGTTGATCAGATAGTCACACGTAATTTCCATAGAATATTAGGAAGAAGTTGAAAGGGACCTTTAGCGGTCACCCAATCCATCTGCCTTCTTCCCCTCAGAATAATGAACCTTTCCTTACAACTATTGCTATATATTTATGCTACCTCCATCTGGTGATGAAGAACCTAGTTTCCGTAAGCGATGATACCATTACCTGCCTATGCTTATGATCCTAAGGTCTAACCTAAATGTTCATTGTTGTAACGCAAGCCCATTTCTTGCGTTCATCTACAGTGATGACAGAGAAGTGTGTATTTCCTTCGCCTTTGCTATTAGTCTTCTCGGTGTTTGAAGACTTTTTTAAACCTCTCCCTTCACCCCCCACCCTGTTTTCTCTCAGCCTTCTTTAAACAAAACAGTCACACTTTCTCTAAACCTTCCTCACAGATCATCTTTTCCAGACTTTCATTCACCTTCTCTGGATTATAATTTTTTTGAAACTTGATGGCCAAACCTCAACACAACTCTCCTATTTAGGTGTTAACAACAAAACATTATCTATGGCATGCTGTGCTTTTACATGACGTTTTCTTCCATTTTTGCCACAGCAATGTTGTTGACTGGTGTTTGACTGTGGCTGTGTATGACCCCTACATCCTCTTCTGTGGAAATGCTACCCAGCTGAGAGTTTCCAGTCCTATATTTATACAGCTGATTTTTCAAACTCTAAATTGCAACCTTTTTTATACTATTTCTGCTGTGTATCAAGATCTTCTTGAAGTCAATCCCATTCTCTAAACTCTTCACAGGTTTTTGCAGATTGGTTGCATCTGCTTATTTAACAATTAGATAGTCCATCATGTGGAGTGTTAATGGGAGTAGTGTTCTGTACTAGAACCAGGACAGACCGCTGGGGATAGCACAGCACAAAGGAATTTTGGCATTATACAGATGAGGGCAGGTGGGGTTTTTTTCTATCAGTGTTGCACCCATGCCACAGCAATTCTCTTGAAATCTTCTATGCCAAGATTGCTCCTAAAAGTCTTGTGAAAGGCAGAGTCCACAACCTCACTACTGTCAAGGTATATGACATCCACCTCATTTCTCTTATCTATGTGGCCTGTTACCTTGATTAGGTCCCTCACCTAAATAATTTTATCCTTCTTTAGCATGATAGAGCCTCTGATGATTACCTGAGGAAAGACATCTGGTCTTCATGGTATTTGGAGTAAAATTTCTCCTTCATTAATAGAATTTTCATTGATTTCACAGAAATTAGGTGATATCTGCCCACTTAACCACAAAACACATTTATAGTCACAGAATGTTTGTTATTTACATACCACCATTTTTAAACTGAAATAACTAGAAAATACTACACTTTTTGAAGCTGCTTTTGTGGGATTAGATTTTATTTCTTGTAGCACTATTACAAGCTGTCTAAGTGAAAAGAAACTACTTACAGAAACATATACCAAGATTTCCATAGGATATCTTCCCTTCTTGTATTTAAGACTAATCTGGTATTAATGTGTATCTTTAATCAGAGGCAGGCTTCTAGTTCAATTAATTGTGTAAGGGCTGTTCTGAAGTTAAGAGCACTTATGGGCATGTAAGAAATGCAGCAATTGGTTATCTCTTGGTAGCAGCATGCTTCAGTTGATAGAATTTCTCTAACTGAGGCCTGAATGATGGAGCTGGATCTTAGATTTCAGCCGGAGGGAGGGGTTCCTGGAGTAAAGCCTCAGAACCAAATGCCACTGAATGTTCAGAGTGCTTTGCTCATTAATCTGATCCTACTAAACCATGTGGGAATGAAAAAAAAATCTATAAAACAGCTTTATCTACTTCCAGCAGAGAACAATCTGACTAGAAAATTTCTGATGAAACATTTTCTCATCAAGATATGCCATTCATTTAAATCAAACTGTTCCACAAGAGAATTTCCTTTTTTGACCAATTTCCAGTGGAATCCAGGCAGGTTTCCAGGACAACTGAGCCTGCCAGTTTGCCTGTCTGTCTTCTCAACAGCCCTTCTGGCTGGTTCTAGGGGATCTTGGGCTTACAGACTTCTTCGCTTGGGGGCTGGCAGTGTGCTGAGAGCTGGAAAGGAGGGACGCTCGAGTTTGTGGCTTCTTGGCAATCCCAATTCCCCAGACATGCAGGGGTTGAGGCTGACAGGCTGCCCCAGAGCTGAGGCATCATGCCATGAAAAGACTCAACACTCCTTGGTTTCATTCCAGATTTTGAAATATTAAAATCTTCCATGGGAAAATAAAAATCTGTATTTTTTCACTCTGCTCTAATGAGCCTATACTCCTGATCAGAGCCTAATACTGCAAGAGAGTCCATATCTATTTTCACAAGCTGTTGTATAAAATTACACAGACATTAATGGGGCTCTGGCAGGCTGGCTGCACATAGGCATATAAACTATAAAAGTCACACCTGAACATAAGACAAAGGAGTAGTTCCCATGGTGATGTGGTTACACACCGCTGAGTTACTAATGCTTTTCTTCACAGTACTTAACAACTGATTAGTTCTTCCAATATATCCTTGAAGTACTAATATGTAATATTCCATTTTAGAGGCAAAATATTCACATGGAAATGTCACTGGTTTGCTCAGAACCACAAAACATATCAATATCATTAGGTTTACTATTGGACAGTCCAGCATATTTTGTTAAGAGTCTTAGTTAACATAAAATATTTTCTGTGCCTTAGATGATCATCCAGTTCTGTCTTCAGCCAATGAAAACAACACTTTCCCTGCTGATCTTTTCACTTTTCACTTTTTACATGCTAGTCTTACAATCAAGGGACTTATGCCCTTACAGCTCAGCTCAGTTCATACAGAGAGTATGTCTGTTTCTTATCCACTTCCATGTGATGGTGTTGCCTCTGTCTCAAACTTAGCCTGACATGGCAACATGACCCATGTACTGATTCTGCTGTTGACTTGGGGATCTACAGGAAAAGGACAGTAGAAAACAGATGTGGAGATGGTAGTGACTTAAAAGCTGCACCAGATCTTTCCAAAAAGGTGACCTGCTGTTCATGTTATTCATGGTTGCTTGACATTCCAACACTAAAATATCCCTTTCATGATCCACAATGTCAAATATAGAAAAATATACAATTAGAATTATGAAATGTAGTGAAAACTAGTAACAATCAGCTAAATTGAGGTAATGCTTGGCCTGCCAAATAGTAGAGTTTTAGTCCAGAAAGACCTTTGGAAACTTGATGACTGGACCAACAGAAACCTCATACAGTTGTAAGAGGGGAGGTGTGAAGTTCTGCACCTGGAGCAGGATCACCCCATGCACTGAGAATTAACTGGCTGACTAGCAACAATGATGAAAAGGCCTGGTGGCGGGGGTCACAGTGGATGCTAAGTTCAATATGACTCACTAACATGGTGAGGGAGTAGGAACATTTGATGTACAAAGCCTGAGAGAGTTTGTTCAGTCTGGAGAGAAAGCCAAGCTGTTTTAAACTGCCTAATGAGGGAGGAAGGTTTTAAAGATAAAACAGAGTCTCCTCAGAATTGCACGGCAAGTAGACAAGAGTCCACATTCAAAACCTGCAGCAAGGAACATTTCAACCAGATAGACAGACTCAAAGCCCACAGTGGCAGAGATTAAGCACAGTGGGAAAGATTGCCAACAGAGGCTGTGGAATCTCCATCCTTGAAAATACTCAAAGCCTAGTTGGAGAAAGCCCTGAGCATCTTAATATAATTTTGAAGCCATATAACTTTGAATGCTTTGTGTATTAGGTTAGACCAGGTGATCTAGAGCAGACCTTTCCAATCTAAATTATTCCATGCTTTTGTAACTGCGCTCTCACAGTGAATAAGAGAAATTGCATGCTGGGCTCTATGAGGAGGACACTGGTCAGTAGATCAGTGGGAGCTCTTATCCCTCTTATTCAGCACTGGTGAGGCTATCTGTGGGATGCTATGTGCAGGTTAAGTATCACCAATTGAAGAAGGATGTCAAGAGCTGGATAGGACTCACAACACTGTCAAGGGCTTGAGACACTTGACTGATAAGCCATAGCTTATCAGCTAGATGGTTAGGCTTTGTTTATCCCGCAAGCCAGAGCTCATGGGATTTAAGCTTGTTCACTCCGGAGAAGAGGAATCTCAGGGGTGATCTGATAGCAGCCTACAACTGCTTGAAGGACAAAGACAATCGATCTGAACTTTTCCCAGTAGTGACAGATAGAGTGGCAGCCACAAAATGCCAATTGGGAGGTTCTATCTGGACATTAGGAATAAATTTATCTCTAGGAGAATGGCTCAGCAGAGACACTGGTCACCCAGAGAGATTCTGGAATCTTTGTTCTTGCAGGTTTGCCAGTCCTGACTAGATAAAATCTAGCTGACCTGATTTAATGTTGCCTGTATTCCTGCTTTGAGTAGGAGATGGATCAGTCAATTTCTATAAGGCCCTTCTAACCAACATTTCTATGATTTGTTAAAATTCTATTTTCTAAAATTCTATTTTATTAACATTAAACACTATTATCTGGCTGAAATCAAGACCTCTGGAAGGTTTTTTTTTGCAAATAAACAGGATATCAGGGTAGGACATACCATGAAAAAACCCTGCTATGTTGTACTCATGATTTTTCCTAACCTTTTTTCCACAACTATGTAGTACTAGCCATTGTCAAATACAGAGCTAAACGGACCATTAGATTGACCTATCCGGTAAGGAAAATACCGGTTCTGGATTCCTAAAGAAAAGTATAATGGCTCTTTCTGCATTTGTAGAGTACAAACATTTGCTGAAGGTAATAACAAGTCTGACTGTCTTCCAGTCAACGTCACAGCCAGTACAGTATGTTCAGATACTGCCTCTGAGGGAGTGAGAAATCCTGGCACTCTGCAACATCCGTGAAAGTTTTCCTATTGATTTCGGTGGAGCAGGATTTCAAGCAGATAGTCTTAATCTGCCCACTTATGAGACTGTAAGACAGTGGTAGCTTACCATTACTTGGCTAAAATTAAGAAATATGTAGTTTTGAAAGTAAACTAAGCAAAAGGGTGTGCCTTATATAAGGACAAATATGTGTTGACAAAGATGAGGCATTGGATGGATTCACCTTTGACTACTTACCTAATACTCTTTGCATATAACAAATGAGTTTTAAAATATCTTTGTTTTTGCTATCATGCCAAATATACTGCCATGTGATGAATATGGGGGAAATCTTGACTCCTTTGAAGTCATGGCAAACTTCCCATTGGCTTTATTGGCCAACACCTTGTATGGATGTGACTGTGTGAGGTACATGAAATGAAATTTTAACAGATGTGAGCAAGAGTTGCTGGTAGAGTTGTATCTAAGACCAAATCATATGTTATGTAATGATTTAACTTTAATTCCTGCTTAGTCAAACATCCAGTCATATTATGGGATAGCAGCTACTGTGCCATAGATGGAAAACACAGAGCGACTGGGCAGCAGATGAAAGGCTGGTGCCTGAGCCTATCTCAAAGCTCAGGCTCTTCTTTCTGCCTGTTACAGCATTCTTTGGCTAACCCACACTCAAGTTTCTTTTATTCCTTGATTTTCTTTCCAAAATACTGGGCCCTCAATTTCACTCTCATTGAACTCAAAGTGAGTAGATTCACTCTCTCTATGGATACACTTTCATCTACTCTATTGCAATTTTTTGTATTTTATGGGTTATTTTTAATTGAAATCACAAAATTTTAGTTATGCAAAACCTCTGGGTTGTTTTGACTCAATCTGAAATGTATGTATCTTTGGGCTCCTACTACTATTTGTCTTGGCTAACTTAGACAGTTCTCATTTCTCTGTATGTTGCAGTGCTTGGGAACTCCATTGGTAACTATTCTTGCTCTTAGATAGGATTTTTCAGTCTTCTAACCTAACACTTCTCCAGGAGACAAAAAAGTAATATTGGATGCAAGAGAGAGATGAGTTCATTTTCTTGAGTCTTTTCTCCATTGAGTATCCAGCCGGTCAGAAAAAAATACAGCTGAAAAGGCATTTTATATGTGTAAAGTTAAGTCCAGATTGATTTGGCACAAAGTGGAGAACCCTACCCAGAGAAGTCAGAGATACCGGTATAAGACTAGTTATATCTACGCTCATCATTTCTGACAGGGGTTTCCAGTCCAATATATTGCCTCAGACTTTCTATTCATAGTTTAGCTTATGAACTGTCTAAATAGTTTCCAGGCTCTCTGAAATGATCTAAGAACCTAAATAATTTCATTTGTAATGTAAATGGTCATCACACCACAGCCATATTGCAGTCTGGCATCACGACTGAACTGGCATCACAACCACATTGGAAAACTAGTCTGCAGCACTGCTCTGCCAGGTGTGCACACTCTTACTTTACCCATTTTAGCAGTAGGCTGGTGCTTTTATGAATCACATTCTGAACTACCGCTTTTTTGCCACTTGTCAAGGATTCCTAAGTGTGTGCATGTCCACAAATCCAGGATATGCAGCAACTTCTCAAGTGCTTACTTGTGCTGTAGCACACAGGCACAGCATGAGAGATTTATAGCATATGGGGCCCACTGTGCAATTGATTTGCACGTGCATTGAGGTAAGATACATTTTGAACACTAATTTTGCAGCACATGCATTGAAGTTCAATCTGCATGTGCACAATAGCTCTGATGCATCTGGAATACATCAGGCTCCATGCACATGCAAATATGTATGAGCTGTGTCAGTCTAAAATAAGATTAGAAGGGTAGAGCAGGCAAAGTTGAAAAGATGATGGTCTTTCTCTGGCTTTGTTGGACTCAGTAGCAGAATGAGATGCCGTCCAACACATGTCTGTAGCACCATTGGTTTCAGGCAATATAGATCCTTTCCCCAAGGCTGCAAGATAGTTTGAAATCAGAGGGCCAGGTTGCTCACAGTTAAAGAAGAAAATGAGAAGTATTCTCATCTCAGCCTTGTACCCTGGTAAAGCCTATGTAAAACTTCACAATTAATTGATTCGGAATTAATAGCTATGCATGAATCGCTATTTAATGGAAGCCTGTGGTAGTACAGTGTGACCTCCCCGTCAACCTGGCTGGCCAAGACAGACATCTGCCACATGATCAGAATGAAAAAGGTATGGTGCATGAAGAGATGCTGCTGTGGATAACTGCCCTACATACTTAAATGGCAAGTGCGCAGGAAACTTTCTCAGAATTGGAACTGTGCTTCCTATAAGGACACGGTGCTGTCCTTTCACGCCAGTGCTTTGAGAGCAGTTCTGTCATGCAGCACACAGCAAGGAACAAAATGTAAACCCGTAAATCAGGTATCAACTCAATAAACCAAACCAAAAAATTAGACTTCTTTGCTGAAAGAAGGCAGACAGCTAGTACTGCAGTAGCTGCTAGAAACTAAAAGTAATTTTTGTTCATATACAAGGAAACTGCCAAACTTGTCCACAGAGCTTCCTGAGTCTAAGCAGGCTGCACACGTGTGTGTATGGTACAGTATATTTGCACTCTAGTAATTTCCATTGTGTAGAGGGGCTAGTTTTGAATAAGCTGAGCAATAGTAGAGGGTCTTATCACAAACTACTACACTTACTACTTCTTTCTTCTCCGTTTTTACTGCCAGACATCTGTGAGTTCGATAGGGGTGCTCACAACCACACCTATACTCAAGAGATAACACTTTCTGTTGCAAGACACCGCTGTTGTAACATTGGTAAATACCATATTATTTTCCCTGTTAGCTCAAAAAGCAAAGTGTGATGCAATATTGATTCGACCTTAACTGCAGTGGCTTGAGGTATGAAAGTCTGTACAGGTACAGGTTTTTCCACTTTGTTTTGCCAAAGTACTTCAGCCATGATGTAAAGCTTGTAAGCTGTTCTGATCCCGAGTCTGGGCTGAACTGTAGCTGTCAGCTCTGATGATTTTTGTGATGTAAATGGAGAGACCTCGTGTGAGATAACTACCAAAATTTTCACTTTAAACTACAGATTAAAAAATGAATTAGTTCGAATGGTACTTTAGCTTTAAGATCTCCAAGCTAAGGCCTTGAGAAAAGAAAGATATTTATTTAAGTTTTTTGAATTGTTTATTGAAGAAAGTAATATTAATATGGTGTTAACAGGTTAGAATATTTATTAATAATACTGTATCCTTGACTTTAACTGCTGGCAACTGTACTTCACAAGCACCTGTGAAAATGAAACCTCTTTTTGAGAACACAAAGCTGATACTCATAAAGATGAGGACATGGATAAAAATAAGTATTATAAAGTAGTCACATGATTTGTTAGCTCCAGGACTAAATTTGAGACATTTTTCGTAATTACTTGAATGCATAATAATACTTTAATGGCCAATGAAACTGGCTATAGTTGTCTTGAATGAAATCCCAAAATAATAAAAAGTGAATGAACAAAACACTGAGCACAAACAATGGCACTATTACATACTTGGTATTGTCATATTTAAGCAATAGAATTGGGTTCCTGCCTACATACCTATAGTATACTAAGCAATTTATATTCTGTCTTATTCTTTCTTTAAAAATATTACAAGCAAAATATCAAAGCTGTAAAACATATCACATCAACAGGCCTGGAAGTTGAAGGTCATCTGCTCATTCCAGGTGAAAGTCAACCATTCCTGAAACAAGCCTCAAGAATCTGGCTGTGTGCTCAGTGACTGTGGTAGGAGTAAGAATAACTTTTTAATATATGCAGGTAAGTAATTTAACACGTTCACCTTAGTTCTTTATCCATTTTAAAGAAAAAGGGAAGGGACGCTTTGGTATTTCACAAAATATGAGACAGACAGGCACACAGACTGCTCAAGTAACAAAGTGATGAAAGCCGTGTAAGGATGGATAAGTGGCCACCAGTTGGACTTGGGGGCAGGTGCAGGCTCTCAGGCAGCACTCACAGACACTCACCGCTCTCTGCTCTGTGGCAATCCCTGAGGAGCAGTAAAGGTTTCATTCTCTGTCCTCTGGCAGTGCTTTCAGCTCTTCTATGAGATTGCCAGCACGGATGCCGGTTAGCGGCAGGAGCAGTGATGATTTTGTGATGAAGATGTGTGTCTCCTGGGAGCTGGATGAAATCCACCTGACTTATTTTTCAGGATTTATTTCAGCAGACTGTATTACAACCTCTTTCAGTCACCATGAGCCTGACTCGATTCAGATAAGCAACAGATTCAGGAAGTGAAGAGGAGTTAAACCGCGCTTTTGAAATGGCATTACCATATCTATTCCTGTTTCTGTAAGTAGTCGTATTTTCTTAGGACTCTTTCTGAGCCATAGTGATTTTTGACAGCTTGTTGTCTAATTTGATTTCCCAAGAAGAGACACAAAACTGGATGGCAGATGAGATACTTTTATTAGACACACTCGCGTCCATCAGTGTGCTGGGAAGGACAAGGCAATCAATTCTGGCTTGCTTTTGCCCTTCCAGCACGTTCATTGATATCAGCCACAGCCACAGAGTATCCCTGTTTGAGTCATTGGTTACTTGTCCACCTCCCCATTGCTCTTTGGATGAGCCTATGTATTCTCTTTACGTTCCTCCATTTGCAGACATCACAGAAAGTTTTAGCTTGTGGCCTGCTCTTGTTTCACACCAAGGTTGATGTGATGTTCTTAAGCATAATGACTTACAACGTTCACTACCTGAAGTGTGATTATAATTACTTAGAAATAGATTTTTTTGTTTGCCTGAGAGGAAGCCTTTATTCTTGAAGTCGTGTTGACAGGAATGTCAACAAAAGCCCCAGGCTTCCAAGGATGAACTAATATTTTTAATTTTTTTTTTTTAGTATCAGCATAAACAAGCTCTGCATAATTCAATTTCTAAGTGAATTGCTGATCTCAGTCATAGCTGCTTGGCTAATTACTCTGGAAAATTAATTTTATTTACTTGACTGGCTTTTAAAAATGATTACTTCTGTGATACTGCAACTTAAGTGTAATTAGTTATTTGGGAGCTGAGGCGTCTTTGTGATCTAATGACTATGAGAAAAGTGAAATCTCTGTGCTAGCAAAGTTTATTTTTAGTGCTGTGGTTTCTACATTTACTGTAAGATAAATGCAAGCTTGGCACATCAGATTTTGAAACTTTTTAGATAGCTTATGCTAATTTATATGATGTGTCAGATTCTTCTCTGTCAGCTCCCAGTCAAAACCAGGATGTCTGTCATCAGTTTTAGTTACTGGAATGCAAAAATTCAACTGCATAAAGCAGAAGGGCATCATATGCCTGCTATTAACAGAAGACAGATTGCTGGAGCTGAGGTCATTCAAGAGAAGGAAGAGTATGGTGGAACAGTGAAGCTGACAGACACCAAAGGTTGACCCTGGCTCTGGGACATGACCTCAGTTAGAGATAAATGAGTGGCTTTTAGGGATCTGTGTAGACTGAAGGAAAACTCGAAATGAATGAATAATATATTTTTGTTTCTTTCCTTTTCCTCAGTGCAAAGATAGGGAGCTTACTACATGCTTGAAAATAAAGAGAACATTAACAAAGAAACAAACTACCAAACACTTTTGCTTCTAGATAGAGTAGCCAACAATTCACTGTTTTTGGCTAGCCACTCAGGATGAAGGGAATGGCAGTATTATCTAAAAATGCTGCTTTGTCAAGAACATTTGGACTCCCGTTATGTTAAAGCAATGTTATGGTTTAATGAGTTACCAGTCCCAAAGGAAGTCCAAAGCAAAGGTTGCTCGTGTAAAATTTTACTACCTGTTCACTACAGAGTGAAGCCTTTCAGATGCTTTTGGTGCAACATGACAGATGGGTAGGCGCAAGCATGTCAGCAGATTGATAATTGTGCAGTTGCAGGCAGGGATTCTCCTTTGCAGCATGTTGTGGGGACAGAAGCTCAGCAAGACCCTGTATACTCTATCACTGTGGATCCTGACAGGAGCAGCTCCTTCGGCCTCTCGTGCCGTCCCTTGTGACTTCATGCATGGCTGCTGGTATTAGCTGTTAAGATTATACAGCATTTTAAATCATCATACTTGTTTTTCAGTATCTTTTTTTTATTCTTATTTTAGATGCTCAGAGCCCATTATGGTGAAATTTGTTGAGAAGCATGGCTAAATGGCAGAATCTGAAACAGAAGTTCATTAGAGTTGGGAAAGCACCATTTGCTGTGCTCACCAGAGCATGAGTGCATTTTAAATCTTCAAATGTTCTCAGCTCTGGAAGTGAAGCATGACTCTTTTGCAATGCAGCAAAACAGAATACTGCTGCGTGTAAATTCATTGAGGGCCTTTGGAAGCTAGAAAGGAATTAGGGAGGGAGAAGATTAATAATCTGAATGAAAGAAAAGCAGCAGACGAAAGAAAATTGAAGGAAAGAGGCTATAATAACTAAGATATATGTATTGGTATCAACAATTTCCAAACTAGTGACTCTTCCTAACATAGCATCTTATTACTACTATATGCTTTTCCAGAAGTTCAAGTGATTAAGTGAGCACTGGGAATGACAGTTAAATGTTAAAAAATAGGTTCAAAATTGGTGCACTAAAATAGAGAAAGTATTTTAAATTCACATGTTAAGAACCTAAAGAATGACAGAATTGAGGATTTCTATGCAATTTTAATTTGCTCTTTGATGCACAGACATTGTGATTGTCTTTAGTAACACTAAACTGTATTGCCACTTTTCAGTAGTTTCCCACCTTATACAGTGATTTCCATTAAAAAGAAATTTCATTTTCTTTACAGAGGTTTCAGAAGTGCTGTTAATAGAATAAGCTAAGTAATTAAAAACCATTATTATAGTTATCTTCACAATGCTACTATTATATTATGTGGTATCATGATTCTCATTCTACAGGCAGAGGAATGAAAGCCAAAATTATCAATACAGAATATATGCCAATTTCTACTGCTTAAAAAAAAAAATCAAGGCCCTAAATATTCAAAGCATGAGGCTGACTTATTGGCAAAAGAGCATGTTAAATGTAAAATAAAAATGTCTAGAATCGCAGAAACAGTCCATAACCAAGTGAGGGTTAGGATTCAGTCCCCCAAAAAAGCACTCAAGTATCTAGTCTTAAGGTCTTCACTTGCCATCCTGCTGTTCCCCAGCTTACCCTCTGCACATCTACTCATGTCTTTAAAGGAAGCAAACCACATTTCTCTACCCTTACAGGCTCCAGATTTGTCCCAGTGCATCACCCATTTGGAATATCTTGTAATTACGTTACAAGTAAATATGATATCATAACACTCACGCATAAGGAAGAACAAACTGAGATTGCATGAAGAACCCTAACTGGGACATCTTACAGGCTTGTGAATTCTTTGCTTTACTGTCATCTTATTTTTTTTTCAATGTTTGTATTAGGAGGGATGAAGCTGATTTCAAACATGTTTCCAGAGAGGGCATGATCATCAGAATGCTGGACTTGTACTGACCTTCAGTGTTAGCAATAAAGGAATCAGCCATCCAAATAATCTTACGGTAACTATTGTGTACTCAGCTGCTCAACTGAGTAAAAAGAGAAGGAATAATTACAAATTTCAAAGCATAGTGCATTTTTAAAATGGTACAGGACATTATACTACAAATTCATTCTTTTGCACTGTGTGTTAATTGCCTGTCATCTTCGAGATGGCTGAATCTGATCCAGCTCATCCTGAAATGTGTGAGGATCTTTCCATTGTCTTCAGCAAGCATGTCAGCATCTCTGGGTGGCTCTAATGTTTTTTGGCATTTGACCTGAGCTATGCAGATTCCGCACCTGAAATTTTGTATTGCTGATGTCAGCTCTTTTCTCCTAAACACAGTGGTTTCACAGACCTTAATCATTCTTCAATTTGTCTGTTTGAAATGATGCTTTGTGGTAGTTATATTGCCATGTATTTTTAAATGCATGTCCTGTAGTAGCTGAACCTGAGAACAAACTCTGCAGAATTGTGAAGAGAATGTCACTCCCTAACTGTAGCTTTTCAAGCTCGTTAATGCTCTGATTACAGCTGTGCAAACAGAAAGCTAGAAAGAAAGAGAAATGTCAAAGACTTGTAAGTAGAAAACCCTTACCATACCCTTGACTACAATGAAAGTAAAAGTACAACAGTGATCCCTCCTGCTGGAAAAATACCAAGTGTGACTTGGACCGAGTCAAAGACTTCTGCAATCTATACAAAAATAAAGTTATCACTTGAATAAACAACTCTGCAAGGTTCAAAAAAACACCTCTTTCTCAAACATTCCTACTCCGTGCTATCAGGGCCACATGGGCTGTGTCTCTCCACTGCACACACGCAGAGGAAGGCTTGCATTAGTGTGCGGTGACACAGGTACACTGTATCCCAGGGCTCCCACGTGTAACTGGGGCACCCAGACCCTACAAACTTGCCGGCCCATTCTTGGCTCTCCCCAGGGAACCCTACCCAGCTCTGCTCCAGGGCGGGTGCCCCAGCAGATGAGGCTGGAGGAGTGCATCTTGTTGCTACACTTGTCAGTGTCAGGGTGCTAGGCTGGATGGACATTTGATCTGAAGCAGCACAAACACGTTCTTAATGACAGCCTATAGTATAAGTTGAGCAAGAGATATAGATAAATAGTATTATTTCATGAACATTTGAAAAATGATGATTAATTACTATGCTAGGATCCTTTTCATTATGCATGTCCTCTTCGAGCACTGCAGGTAAACGTGAACATTAGATTTGACTCCAGCCAAGGTGATAATACCAATGTTTTCCACAACTTGAACATTTACGGGAGGGAAGAGGAGAGAGCATCCCAGGAGGTGCTGCATATTTCTTACTCCTGGAGGTCAAGCAGCCTTATTCAGACAAGCAGAAACCCTGGGTAGAAAATGGTCTGAGGACTAGAAATAAGGAGCAATTGGGGACAAAAGAGCCACAGCAGAGAAACTCAGTAGATTCTTTGCTTTGCTTTGCTCCTGGGAGGCTCCCATGAGATATACATCCTTTATAGCAGAGAGATATGATGAGATAGACCGGTTTGAAGTAGGCATACCTAAATATTTGGACTTAACAGATGATTTAAATGTTAATAAGTCACCAGGATCAGATGTCATTCACCCAAGAGTTCAGAAAAAGACAAAGACAGAAAAAGACAAAATTGCAGAATTGTTTGCCATCTACAGCAAGTGCCACAGGATTGACTGGAGGATGGATAAAGGATGGGAAATACAAGACTGCTGTTTTCCAAGGTGAAGAAACATCAGTAGTGGAGTCCTGTAGGGACTGGCGTTGGGACCAGATTTATTCAGCATCTTCTCCAGTGATCTGGAAAGGGAAATGCAGAAAAATCCTCAAGTCTGAGGATGATAGTAAGATATTCTAATAGGCATTGAGGAAGTCCAGGAGAAGTTTACAAAACTGAGTGGACAAAAAGGCATCAACTAGTTTCATGTTCTCTAAATGAAAAGCAACACATCTAGAGGAAAATAATCCAATGTAAGCCTACATGCAGGATTGAGAATTGGTGGTTTCAGTTCAGGAAAGTGATCTGGGAAGCATCATGGTCAGTTTACCAAAATCATTGCCCTGGTGTTCATCATCAGCCCAAAAAAGTCAGCAAAATGTAGATTATCATCAGGAAGAGTATAGAGAATAAGATAGGGAACATCATTTTACCACTATGTAAAACTCTAACCTGGTAGCTTAAAATTTCTGGATCCCCAAGAAGAGCACAGTGGAGTTAGACAAGGCATAGAGAAAGGCAAGTGAAATAACTGAGGGGGAGACATGGCAGCCTTATTAGGAAAGATTAAAAAGGCTGAAGCTATTCAATAGGGAAATGAGAAGGATGAAAGAAAAAGGGAGTAAGGTTTAAAAAATTATGAAGGTGCTGGAAGAGGTCAATGCAGAAGTGAAATTCACTACATCTTGCAATGCTAGGGCTAGAGAGCACTTGGTGAAGCTAGTTTAAAATAGACAAAAGGGAGATGTTATCAGAGGCTTGAAAGGGAGTAGACCATTTCTTTAAAGGGAACAGGCAGCGATGTATGTGTACCTTCTGACATCTTTTAACCAAGACTTGTGAATGCTGGGGAACTATCAGGGGAATAGACTCCAGATAGTGGTCTTGTCTGCTTTCTCCCAACAGCAGCGTGTATTGCCACTGTCAAGAGACAGTACTGGCACTGATGGTTTGACTCTCTGGTCCTACAATAGGATGTTTCATGTATTCTTACCCACAGACTAAATGGGCTGGACTAAATGAGACGTAAGGAGAAATTTCTCTCCTCATAGTGAACTCATACAGAAGCCACTGCTTAAAAAAAAAGAGAGAGGAAAATAGGAATTTCTTTTCACTAATTTCTTCCTCCCCCTCATTAAGACATCATATTTCCATTCCTTCCTTTAGAATCGGTTTATTAAACATTAACCACAAGTTGTGCAATACACTTCTATTGAATACTAATACAAAAATACAGTAAGTACAATAAACACGAGGACATGGCAACAGTAATAAAGACTACGTTTCTTTCTGAAAGCCTCTTGGCCAATCAAATAGAAGATTTTCATTTCATTTTGTGCCCCTCACACTAATGATCAAATGAAATGAGACTAGATTTCAAGTTTTCATGGGTCTTTTCATCTCAGAAACCTACAAAAGCTTTTACTGTCCTCCCACCCTGCTCGCTGCTCCTCTAGCTGACATGCAAATAAAACCTGCTCTCCTCGTTCACCAGCTCCCTTCCTCCCACCTGAATATATAAAAAACAAAACAGGAGTTTCTTTCCTGACTTCTCACTCTGTTGATGAACAGGCCTGAAACTTGTCTTCTCACTTCCCTCTCTCATTCACAATCAAAGAGAAAAGAAAGGAATACTGCATTATTTCCTTCTGGTACCCGCAAAACAAAGCAAGTCAAATCTTTTCTTTCTTCCCACACTCTGTTACTTATCCTGCTTTACCTGCTGTCTTCATATTAACCCCAACAGGATGGCACAGTTATTTTTAGTTGTTTCATTACCTTTAGGAATCTTTACAGTTTCTTATTCTCCTGTAATCCTCATCTATTCAGGGCTCATTCATCCTGTTACCTTAGTTGAATGGTTAGTTACAGCTTCCCATGTGTATCCTGCACCTGCACCTAAAGTCCTGGTCGTTCTGCTCACTTTGAGCTGCCCTGGAAGCTCAGATGTTGCCTGGTGTTACCTGTTGCCCACATCACCTGTCCTGAGTGGGGATGCAGCAATACACTCCACAAGCACACGCAGCAGTGTCCCTCCACTGCTGCTCAGACAAACACAGTGCAAATGAGACAGAAAGAGCCTTTGTCCCTGGTGAACATTCTGTGTTATTTATGTTGAGTTGAACTGAATAAGGGCAAGTGACTGGAACATCAAAGTCCCACAGTCCCTGCGCTCAGATTTAGAGCACTCCTCTGGGTAGTGTTTGTTCAGTTGTCCTTCAGCAGAGTGGCACTTTGAACTCGGGCCACCCTCAGCCCTGGGGAATGCCCTCACCAAAGGTCTCTGTCAAGTGGAACTGAAACTACACCCAGCCTTGATTTCCTCAGCCCCAGCAGGGCCTCGGAATGCAACTTCTCATACTAGGCATTTCATTTGCTCTAAAACTACTCATTCATCCTTTTGAATAAAAGGTTTTTTAAAAAGGCAAGACTGTATTCTAGCTTAGGTAAATTGCTAAATTGCACTTTTTTGAAAGGTTTACATTCTGCCACTGAATTGGATGAGCAGTTAGTCATAGAGCTTGAGAGTTTTCACCTAATAGATTGCTTAAACAGCTAAGAGAGTCATAGCAATAAATGTCTCAACTGGAGGTATCATATTGCTCTAGAAAGGAAGCACAATTATGTAATAGTTTTGTAAATTAATGTTGAGATCAGCTTTTTATAACAATTAGAGATTTGAATTCCATTTTCTTATCATTTATTATCCTTTTTATTAATTAAAAAGTTTAAATGGTTGTATGGTATGTAAGCAGATGTTACCTTTTTATTTTAAAGACTGTAATACATTCCAAGCACTAAGATAGAAAAGTAAGTCAGCTTAGAAGGGGGTAATTTACAGAAAAATATCTTTATTAATATTGTATAAATATCTTAACATTTAAAGGATACCTACTAGGCCATTTCTCATTGCCTTTTTTTTTTTCATAAAAGTTCAGAGCACATATGGCTCTAAGAGAGACGTTGTGGTGCACGACACTGATATGACCAGAAAATCATAATAGAATTAAATAATGGATTGTACTCTCTAGCACCTAATTTTTGAGAGGAGGCTTCAAAACTCATTTAGTTTCTTTTTTGAATAGAAAAATCTACAACTTCTGGCTTCTTGCAGTTTGAGAACTGTGCGATGATAAAGATAAACAGAATGCTACTTCAAAAAACTTCACCATTAAAATAGCTGTGAAACTTAGGTCTTCTCTTGTAATAATACAAGAACTAGCCCAGGTGTCCTGGATCCTGTCTTGAGAACTTCAGTCTTGAGTGATGTACCTAAAGAACACTATAGTTTAAGTATGCAATTAGGATATTGAACTCCTGTGGAAGCAGAAATGCAGATGATGTGTAGTGGCATCCTTAGGAAATTAAAATGCTACAGCAGAAGGCACTTGGTCAGGGATACTGTACAATGGACCCAACTGGTAGTATTTTAAAGACAAGAGGCCTACATTAAAACTACCAGAGTTAAAAAGTTAGCTGAAGTTTTGATTGTCTGGGCATACAACCTTTAGACAAGTACGTTTCCTGTGCGTTTGTCAGAAAGACAAGAAATGACATGAAAGAGGGAAATAACAACTAAAAAACAAGTGACTGAGTCCTGGGTGGGTGCTATCATTACAGTAATGAAATCGTATCTCAGATAATTCTTGCACGTTCTTGGATATCCATTGCATCAGGATGCAGAACAGCAACTGCAAATACAGGAGTACAGAGAACTACTGTTCAAGATAAAAAATAAACCCTACTTCCACTTTTAGCCAAGTCATAAAAGAGCTGAGCTAGATAAAGAATTTAGACTGTGAGATTTTGGTCTAACACTTTGCAATATGACATACAGTTACTATATACATGCTTATTATCCCATTGCATTAGATTACATTAGATTACATTAATACATTTAGATATATTAATTTTTAAATAGGAATTAGGAAGATGATTACAAACTCAGCTGTCATAGAAGTCTGACAACACTCACAGTTCTCTGTTAAGTCCAGATAGCCAAGAGTGAAACACAAAGATTAGACAGATAAATATAAAGGGATTTATCACTCTGAGACAGAGTTTATAATGGATGCATCTAACTCTGTTAAGCAGCTGGAGAAGCCTTGGGTTATAACAGAGGCCCCCAGGTCTCACAGGAGCTTGGCACCTTGAAGTGGTGCTTACCACCTCCAGGTGTTAGGCAAGCTGTTCAGCACCTTGAAGAATGAGATCTTACTCGGAGTCGCACATCGAGCACCAATTAATGTGCATTAGATTCACAGGCTTGATAAAGAAACAGGGTAATTATCATTTGTCTGCTTAGATATTGCTGACTTCTTATAGCGCTGAAGAGCTCCTAGCTTTTGAAAACATGTTGGTTTAAGTAAAATAGATTTAACGTGTGCTTTATAGTTCAAAAAAATCTAGAGGAAATACAAAATTTGCCTATGAATTATGTTTTAAATGAAAACTGAAGTAACAGAACAAGCCAACTGTTCATTTAATATAAATGGTCTCCATAGATGAAAAGATATTTCTCCAAGAGTGTAAAGAATTAAACAGATTATGGAAAGACACTGCTAAAGCTAAGGACAAAGTATAATCACTTTACAAAATTCATCCTATTTTTTTTGTCTGTTCCCCAAAGCCATGGTATTAATATCCATTATCATTCAGATTTGTCCCAGGCCTATTTTTTCAGACTATCTCTTTTTAGACTCATTTTTGGAGCTGTTTTACAAATCTGGGCTATCCCTACACAGTAAAAAAAGGAGGAGATGTATTCCCTGTTCCTCTGAGAGTCCATTTCTGGGAACTATCTGCAGTCATTTTTACTGTAAAATAGGGTTGCATTCAGAACTATCAGTAACTGATTCAAGATCTAGGAGACAGCCAAGAATAAAGCCTGTTTGTTGGCACTGAAACTTAACTTGGAAGCCCGTAAAGGACCAGTGACTCCTGAAATACAGACCACACTCAGTAAGGTTCTGGTAAATTTTGTATTGTCAGCTTGTGTCTAAATTAAGAACTAAACTCTAATCTCTTGCTAAGATATACTCTGTGATATGCATATCTGGCTGACAGAGAAAATGTGGAGTTTAAGTAGGGTCTTTTTCGTTTAACTTGTTAACAGAGGTGTCGGTGATCTCAGGTTTTCTTTTTTGGGTTGGATCCACTGCTGTGCACTATACACTGGTTATTTTTCTCATGTCTGAAATGAATGTAAATTGGCCTGCTAGCAGCTAACTCTGTTGGTATAAACGACTGCCTAAGATGCAGAAAAATGGTGATTCAAATGTGCTGCATGCATTTGGGGCAGACATGACAGAGCTGCCTTCCTCCTGGCCGTGTCAGAGGGACCTCTTTGGCAGTCCATCACATTGCACTGCACAAAGCTGTTTCATTCACTCCCACCTCAGTCAGCGAGGCAGGCTCAATGACCTCAGCGAAGCAGGCAAATGCGTTTTTCTGCCCCTCAGTTAGAGGAGATTAAGTATATTATTTTATCCTCATATTGGGTCATAAAAATATCAATTTAATGGCAGCAGCAAAGCTGTTCACTAAAGTGTTGTGTTCCATGACCAGCTTGGAGTGCAGAGGCAGAGCAAAAATCCTTCTCAGCAGGGGCAGCCTGCTTTGCCTCCTCCCAAAGCCAGTTCTGCCTATGAAAGACTTGGTATTTATTCAGGTTCTTGTTGTCTAAACTTGAGCTATGGGGGCTGATCATCCTCCTGGGGCATTTTTCATCTGACTTCAGTGAGAGTATATTCAGATTCCAGATATGAGAGCGAAAAAAATGATGAGCTACGTGTCTGCTGAAACCAAAAGTAGCATTTGGAAAAATTCTGAGGCTCTACATTTCTTTTTTTCCTTCCCACATTTTTTGTCCAAAATAGATTGTGTAAAAAAATTCTTCACTAGACCATCTTTAACCTTGTGATTGCTGAAGCAGGAACTGACGGTGGACAGAGGCACTTGACATCAATAATGAAAGTGCCTTGCTGAGAACTGTAAATATTGAGTATTCTGTACTTAGATTCCATGTTATCTTTTCATAATCCTATACAAAGTTGATCCATTACTATTCAGCAGAGAGACATTGTTATGAGCAATGGACATCCCATTTCAGGTCAGTACTAACTCCACGGGGAGACACAGACTTATCACGTACCTACAAGGCTAATTGGCGGACAGGTTACAATTTCTTGTACATGAGTGGTGTCAAGCCAACCCTTGAGAATTTAGCTCTAGTGTATTAGTAAAAACAGAGGACACTTTTGTGCAGTAACTGCTTTTCCTGTGTCTAAAGTGCTCCATAAGTCAATTCTGTAAGCTAATGAGATGGTAATGGATCAATAGCAATAGTGTGAGAAAATGTCACTCCAGCACACAGAGACCATCAGATAAGCTGATTAATGCTCCATCAGTCTTCTGGTACAATAGAAATAGTCATTATGAAAAAATACCAGTACATGATCTCTTTGGAAAATAAACACTCAAACCCAATATTTATTTCCACAAATGCTGGAATGTTCTCTAAAAGTATTCGTGAAGCAGCCAGATGCATTGACCACACATAATGCTAGAAAAAACAGCTCTCCAGCCATAACTGTTCTTCAGTCATAATCCTGAGAAACACAGAAAGTGAGTCTTTCATTTTTCCCATGTCCCTGTGGTGTCAATAAGTCAAATGAAACACCCTTACAGGAATTACCTAGAGAGGGATAGGTTTGCTTATTTTTGGGGAGTGTATGAACAGGGGTCATTCTGTCCCTCAATTTATGACCCACTGGCTAATCTGCTAAACTAAACCCAGGAGTGTGGAGAAGAACACAAGGGCTTAAGGATCTGAGTAACTTTTCTTGCCAGTAGATGTCATTATCTCATGTTATTCTGAAGCAGTCTTGGACTTTGAAACCCAGAAATAAGGGGCAGGATTCAAAGTCTCAGTAAACTTATAAGCCAAAACTGAGCCAAGCTTCACCCTGAAACCTGAGAAAGCCAAATGCCTCCCTAACCAGGTTTGATGGAAAGCACATTATCACTGACAAGCACTGAATGCTTTGCTAAGGGGATGAGGACAGGAAAACCTTCATTACCTGAGGAAAGCTTAAGGAGAATCAAACAGCTGGCAGATGTGAATAGTGAATTACAGAGTTCTTGCAATGAGGGCTCCTTTCACCCTTGAGTTTTATTTTCTTGTGCCCTCAGATGGCTGCCAGTGGTTAGTGAAGTTTCTGGGCCCAGGGGTTTTTCAGGAAGACCCATTTCCAGCTGCCTGCTTTCTGTGAAGAAGCCTTAGAGATGCTCCTGGCTTGGTCCTGTCCCCTGTAGCTGCAGTATTGCCAGAAGCAGTCACAGTGTTTCTGCCTTATCATTTACCCATCCATGCCATATGGCCTCTGTGCTTGGTCTGCTCAGCCTACTCCTACCTACCCCACCAGCTCTAGGGGTGGTGGTCTTCCATCCATTTCTCCAGGCAATGCCTGGCTGAGACAGAATGGTGCTCCACAGCCAGGATGGTGCTCCACAGCCAGGATGGTTTCTGGTCAGCAGAGTCCAGACAAAGAAGAAAGCAAGTCCTCAGACCAAAGGCTGAATTTCAGCTCTGTGAGGACACTTGAGAAATGTCTGAGCACCAGAGATAACTTTCTGCTTGACAAGACATCTCAAACCTTGCCCTGGCCTGCATCCCTGAACTGGGTGTTGGATAAGGCGCTGTGTTCACTCAAGCATTTTAAGGATGTGCTGTTTTTTGGCATCCTTCTTTTCTTTTTCCACTGGCCACTCTCACCTCTGGAAGCTGTTTCTACCTCAGCTTCTTGCCATCGAGAGCAGTATCAGCTGCACCCCATGCCCCATGCTGCTGCAGACAGTGAGGGGGAGCAGGAGTGGGCAGCAATGGCGGGAAGGTCAGTCTCCTGCCCCACCTGTGAGAGGCAGCAGTGCTGTGGCAGCTCTTCCATAGCCTCTGAAGGAGGCATTTGTCTCTTCAAGTGTCATTCGTACTCGAATAGCTATCCCATGTCCTCCAGGGAAGAGACCAGATGGAAGTGTCCCATATGCCAGATTTGACTACAGGTTGCCGGTGGGAGCACAGTGGGTCAGACAACAGGGCTCACTAGCTTCACACCAGAAATTCAAAGGATTTCTGACCAAACTCCACGCTGCTTGGCCTGGCCTGAAATCATGCAGAAACTGCCTACTCATTTCATTCCCTCCTCTGCGGCCTCTGTAGATGGCATCTCTCCATCTGTGAGCTTTAGCCTTCAGGGCTAATGATGCTTTTGTCATTTTCAGTCTTGGGTAACTCTAATGTGTGGCACTTTTACAGTTATCACAAATCTGCTCTTTTCTGCGGTGGAACCAGTTGATTCACATAGCTATAAGCAGAGCATGTCAGTGGTCATCAGGATACTCCTGCAGAGTCTGGATGCTGCAATGGAAACCTGCAGCATGAGACACATTATCTCCTGTGGAACACCAGAGTTTATCACACAGTTATTAATGCCTACAAAGATATGAAGTGTAAAAAGATGCTGTGAACTAACTTAGGCTTAAGCATGATGCAAAATTATGCTCACAGAATAAAAAATTACCAATCAATGTCAGTGTGCCTTTGAGTGTTCTCACTGCAGAAGAGTGTGAGGAATTAGTATCTTACTAACTCATTCTTGGTTTTATAAAAGTTATTTCCCGTTAAAAAAATCCCTCAAGGGCATGACCTACTAAACCACATTCTGTCATGCAGCCTGAAGTATTATCTGTACAATAACAATCCTGTCACTGGAATGCACACCACGTTATTTTTAGCAGATTAGTATCCAAAATCATTCAACCACAAGCCAAGGATCCCTTCTGAGAAAAAACATGAGCTTGATCATCCATTTATTACCTGCTAAAATGTTCTTATTTGCCTTCCCTTTGCAAAATTTGGCTCTCTTATTCAAAGAGATTCAATTTCAGAAAATGTATTTTCACAGTAATAAATATCTGTATTGCGTCAAAGGGCGTGATTTGGAGGGGAATATGGGGTGGTATGCAGACAAAACTGTCTCTAGGATAGACAGGCTCGATTTCATCATGAAGGAGTTGTGGCAAAAGTCAGAGCAAAATGAACCCGCTGTTGCAATACGTTGCAAACTCATTTAACCAGTTAATACAGACTGGATGCCTCAGTCAGTCCTTCCTGGGCGGAGAGCAGAGGAACCTGCATGGAGTGCCCAGCTGGAAACACCTTCTGAACATCTGAGCAATTGCCTTCTCAGTGCATTTATGTCAGTGGGTGTGCAAAGGCAAGAAGACATCTTTCTAAATGCCTTTTTCTAAGACAGAAAGAAATAATAGTCTCTGCCAGCTGCCATGACATTAGTGGTGGCAAAAATGTGAGCTCATCTATTTGGCTCTTTATGGTGACACTTCCCAGACAAAGCATCTCTGTGTCTCGTAGGCAGAGACCTGCGAATGTGGCTGCTTTGCAGGGAGGAAGACCTGAGTGTGGCATCACCTTTATTGTCTCTTCCCGGGGAAGAACGCTGGCTCATGTGTTTTCCAGAAGGAACAGGCCGACTGCTCCAAATGTTGCTTAGGGCAAAGCTATGTCCTAATGCTGCAAATCAGGCCAGATTTGTTTTGGAAACCTGCTTTTCCAGCGTGGTCTGGCTGACATGCTAATTATTCCCTATTTTTGGCAATTGCTTGCTCTGACTGAATGTCCTTTTGAAAACTGTTGACAAGATCTACGCACCACCCAGAAGAGCCTGGCCTGCACACAGCCTGATCTACACACACAAAGTATTCTTTGCTGAAGTTCACAGTGTGCAAGTGGGTGCTGGACAAAAAACTAGCTGCAGATATGGACAAGGAGTAATTGTGGTTGGCACCACTGCAACTACCACGGTGAAATTCACGTCACAGATCATTCACAGAGAGACAAATCCAAAAATATTATCAGATTTTTTTTTTGCAAAGAGTACCATGACATTCTGCCATTTTAGGCAGTGCAACTTCGTTGAAAAGGTCTAGATTATTGTCAAGGGAATCCCTGGATTTGTTTAAGTCAAATGCTGTAGTACTTGATGTCTAATCTTCCCCTTTCATTAGGAAACATTCTCAGGCTGCCACTGTTTTTGCTGCCCTCAGTCCAAATTAAAAATAACTCCTTATGCAAGGAAAAGCAGGCACAGATGTACTGCCATTATATTCAGTGGCAATGCAGGAACTCCTGGGAGAAGCAGAGTTTTTGAAATGGAAGGTGATTGCCTCCATGGAACTGTTCTTTCCTTGTTTCTGTGGCTTGCTTTTTTGGGGTTATTTTCCTTTTAGTGAATTGTCCACACAATATTAGCCTTGAATAGAGATGGTCTTAAAAGAGTCCCTTTAAATTCAGAGTGTATTTCACTGTCTTATCCGCTTCTTCATGCTTTTGGTTCATGGGTGCTTCTGAAATCCATTACAGGATGTTCACCTTCTTACACTTTGCTTGTGAGTGCTAATGATATACCTTCTTAGTACTGTATTATTCAACAGGGAAAAAGATGAATGGAGCAAGTTAGTGTTAATTTTTGCCTCAAGAGAATGGAGTTCCACCAGCTGTTTGGTTTAGTCTTTTTTTGGGGTTTTATATCACGTTGTTTATCAGCCAGAGCCCAAACACTGAATTAGGCAGATTGCTGTCAGAAACCTTTGGCTGAATGATTATTGGAGTTTGCAGTAATACTCTACTTAAAAAAAATCACTACCATAGAGCAAAACATCACCTCCAGTGGTAGCAAATCCCCCAAAAGAAGAACAATTATAAGCTGAACAAAGAGGTTTTGCAAAGTGCTTGTGATGAATTTCTTGAGCCCTTGTCCACTGTGGTTTGTTTAATTCCCCAAGGATCACCCTGGGAAGCAGCCTGCTGGCGCTTCCCTCTCCAGCACCCATCCTGCTCACATGGAAAGCAAATGGGTGGTGCTGCACAGCACAAGGCAACTTCAGGATTGGCTTTCAGTTGTAAGGCTGCAATTGCTCAACACATTCTGCTTCCCCGAAACTGCCTGATCCCCTCCTGCTTACACAGGACAATTTCTGTAGATTTTTACAGGAGAAAGAACATGAAATGGAGCCATTATTTATCCTTCACTATAGTGCTTGCCATCTGGTTTATTAGGTACTTGTTTATAGCATGCCCCAAAATAAAGTTTCTTTCACTTTCTAGAAATCAAAGCTAAATGCGATGAAGACTGAAGTCCTCTGTCATCCTGATGACTAGTTCCGTGTGGGAATGTTTGTGAACCAGGAGAACACAGTCACAGCAGCTGAGAAGAGAGATCAGTGCATGGAGAATCATGAACATTCAACCTGGGCTTCTCTGCAGTGCAAGTATGCTGTATTTTGCCATCCCAGAGTGAACTGGCCATTTCTTCCACAAACAAGGTGCAGAAGGCTGAAGGGCAGGATGGATAGGTGAGGGAAGAGCCCAGGGAAGCTGAACTTGCAGCCCTTGCAACACCTGAGAAGGGCCCTGCTGAGAAGGACTTGGGGGTACTGGTGGATGAGAGGTTGGACATGCACTAGCAATGTGCGCTTGCAGCCCAGAAGGCAAATCATATCTTGGGCTGCATCAAAAGAAGCGTGGCCAGCAAGGCAAGGGAGGTGATTCTGCCCCCTACTCTGCTCTAGTGAGACCCCAACTGGAGTCCTGCATGCAGTTTTGGAGCCGCTGGTACAGGAAAGGCATGAATCTTGTTGGAGAGGGTCCAGAGGAGGGTCACAAAAATAAACAAAGGGCTGGAACACGTGTCCTGTGGGGACGTCTGAGAGAGTTGGGGCTGTTCAGCCTGGAGAAGAGAAGGCTCTGGGGAGACCTTATTGCTGCCTTTCAGTACTTAAAAGGGGCCTATAGGAAAGATGGGGACAGACTTTTCACAAGGGCCTGTTGCAATAGGACAAGGGGTAATGGTTTTGAACTAAAAGAGGGGAGATTCAGCTAGACATGAGGAACAGAGTTTTTACAATGAGGGTGGTGAAACACTGGCCCAGGTTGCCCAGAGAGGTGGTAGATGCCCCATCCCTGGACACATTCAAGACCAGGCTGGACAGGGCTCTGAGCAACCTGATCTAGTTGTAGATGTCCCTGCTTGTTGCAGAAGGGTTGGACTAGATGACCTTTGAAACTCCCTTCCAACCCAAACTATTCTATGATTCTATTCTATGATCTGTGGGGTATGGAGGGACAGAAGGGTGATTACAGCATGTGTCAGAGCCACTTGTCCTGCAGCCACCAGCTCATGACCCCCTGCTGTCCCCCTTACAGCAGCCAGAGCAGTAGGTGGCCTGGCTTCCCATGCTCTTGCCCGTACAATGTGGCTCTCAGGCTGTGACTCTCTTTCCTTCTCCCCTTTTTCCCCAGCAGTCCTGCACTCTCTCCAGCTGCCTACTCACCTCTGCCTCAAAGCAGTCCCAAAACAGGGTGGAACAGAGGTGACCCATCTGCTGCCAACCCAATGCCAGTGCTTATTTTCTGAAGAAAAACACAATTACAAAATAAAAGCGATGTTACTTCCTGTAATACTTTATAGTAGGTACATCTTAATGCAGAAAAAAAGACATAAAAAATACCCACTAAACATAAAACCTTTTAGTAATAACAAGCTTTTATTCAGCACTGACAGTATTATCTCCTGTCCTACAAGGAAAGTTTTTTACATGCTTCTCTGTTTCCAAGAGCTCCATCGTTAATATTATTCCTTCATCTATAAAGTGAACTCATGACTCTGCATAATCACTCTCCCTCCTGCATGAGACAGAATCAAGCCAGCATTGCACATACCATTACTCCTGAAGGGCAGCTTCCAGAGCTGCATTTTAATTGGGGTGATATGTTGTTTTGTCTCTAATAGTTCAGGCACACCAGTGGGTTTCTGAACCTTAATAAGTTACTGCATGTCAGCTGAGGCAGGTGACTGCCAAGGTGCTTGCTCCTTCTCTGGCAAATGCCAGGGAGAACATTTTTTCTCTTATTAACCTAGCCTGAAGTCTGAGCTGACACGTTGTACATCTCCTTTGCAGTTAGAACCTCCAATCAATTACCAGTAGCTTGTTAAACTGCAGGTGAAATAGTCTTGTCTCTTAGTGTGGAGTGCTAAGGCACAGCTGTGACTCTATCCATCGTATCTTCCTCAGGACAGCTTGGTTAATGGGAAAGAGGAAAGTTCATCTTCTCTGCCTTCTGTTTCTTAAAAATGCATGATAAATGAGCTTCAGGTTAATTACATAGGTTTGCTGTCTGTATGAGGAAAGATAGTTCTGCATGTTAATGATGAACTCACAGACGGGTCATTTAATACATTTTTACTATAAAATAGCGTTGGGATTTTCTGATATCAGCCTTTATTTCCAGTGGAGCAGATACTGCAGTAATTTAAGACTGAAGCTTTCCTGTGTTACCTGGTGTCATTTAACCTTGCTTGAGCTTATTTATTTACACAGAAAGTGGGGAAAAGAATGCTTGTCTTTCTCACAAGGCTGTGAGGAAGCTTTCATTGAATAATGATAAAAAAGCCCTGGGAACCTTTGCTAGAAGAAATATCATGAACTGATAGTGTGCTCACATTAGTTAGGGATTTTTTTTATTATCGGTCCATTGGAGTAGAACTTTCAGGATCATTCATTCTTTCCAAAGAGTTTCTTTTGGTGACAGACATATTGATCTGCTATTCAAATTAAAATTTTCTTCATGAGCTCCTTAACAACCAAAAAAAGCACATTTGTAATTTAACCAGGTAAGAAAAGACTATTCTTCTTATATTTTTTTCTAAGGAAACAATATACAATTTAGGGCAGGCTATTACATGAGATTGCAAAGATAAAGAAGACAAGGTGGGAACATTATAGTTGTAAGTGTTGCATGGATTTCTCTTGTAGAAAAGCAAGAAATATTCACTTTTCTTATGCTGCAATTCTAGAAACACAGGTGATGTCCCTGTTTAGGTGGTGACTCACTGCATGACTCACTGTTTGCAGCTGTGGTTGTCTCTTGGAACAGATACCAGCTGCACATGCTTTTATCTGCTCTCTTTGGAGACGTGTCCACACATGTGCTGGATGAGGCTGTGAAAGCTCACAAGCCTGGCAGCTCAGAGTAGGGTATTTCTGTATGTTCTTGTGTGCCTATATTTAGACTGCAAAGATAAGGTCCAGACAACCCATCAGACTGCAAGGTAGGTCCACAATAAAAGTAAATATCAGATAGGCTTTACAGGTACAGAAGAGCAGGCTCAGTCACTTGGTTCCAAATTTCCATTGTAGGTAGACACTCAAAATCCAGCTCTTAAAAAATTGCCATCTAACACTCAAGATGCTCAAAGTCCGTAGGTATTAATGTTTCCAACATAAAGTATTGCCCAGTTGTTTTCCTTGTAAATTTTGCCACCTACAAAAGCTCAGCAACTATTTCACATTTACCAGCATAATGACTTGTAAAGTGGTGTTTCTCAGACAGAGACCCAGCCCAGTATGCATTTATAGTATAATGACTAGACAGATCTCTCCTAGATACATGGCTGGAGAGCGTACTAGCAGTGCTACTTTTCTTTTTGTGCAGGTGTTCAAGGATTAGCATTCAAGTGGAAAGAATCTGGGTTCTGCTTCTTCTGCTGCGGGGTGTTGGAAGCTGCAAGCCTAAACTTTCAGAAGAGCATCCAGACTTGCTGTGTATTCAGCAGTGCATGTTGTGCTAGAAGGTGTGGGTTCATCAAAGTGGTGGGTGTGACACATGGGGATTTTGAAAATGAGTCAGTAACCAGATGTTTCAGGCACCTGGAAGAAGACCTGGCCTCTGCTTCGTGTTTTAACCCATACACCGAGCATTAATGAGAGCAGAGATGCTCCTGCTTACCTGTAAAGGTCTGATGGCACCACAGGAGTTAAACCTAGGCTCCCTGTTGTTAGGCGGATGTTTTATCTGGCATCAACAGGGCTGCTAGAAGACCCAGGTTTCTGTTGGGTGACAGCAAGGCTCACTTAAGAGCAATCAGCCCCCGTGCCTGGGGGCTCTCCCTGGATCCCTTACTGACTGAGGGGGGTAGTTCCTGCCTCTGAGAGGGTATGGGACCCATTGTGGTGTGTTGGGAAGAGCATTTTGGGCATATATGAGAATTATGGAATGTTTATGGGAGGAACTAAAAGTAGAGCAAAGGGAGGCATCAAGGTCATTGAAGGAGGGAGGTGTGTGGAAAATTGGAGAGGAAAGGGGATAAAATATGTAAACAGGTAGTTGTGTCTGGCAGTGCCTTGTGCCTGATCCCCACGGTGTGTGAGTACTGGGGGTGTGTGTGTGTGCAGGTCAGAGTACCAGCAACTGAACTGGGGTGGCAGCCTGGGGGTGCCTGAGTCCCAGTGCCAGCAGCAAGGGAGACTGGGACCCAGGGGCAGGTATGAGTCATATGCACGTATATATTTACATATTTTCCACTAATGGGCTTTCATTCCAATGAGTCAGAGAGGGGAACAGGATCAGGCCTCTTGAGCTGTGCCTGTGTAAGTACTGTGTTTTCTGTCTGTGTGGCCAGCCATGTACGTATGTAGATACATCTATGTATATATGCATATGTGTGCATATGTATTCTGTGCATGTGTGTGTGCCTGTTGGGTGTACATGCTCAGCCTCACTGCTGGCTGGGCCCATGAAGTTGTGACAGCCTTGCCTAAAATGGGCTATTGGATCTGGCGGCATCTCTCAGGTGGAATCCAAACCGTGAGCTGTGAATTTGAGGACCCAGGAGAAGTATGAATCCCTTCACAGAGAAGAATAATGAAGACACCAGCATCTCCTTTCCAGTCATGACTCCAGAAGAAGGCTATGGAACTAGGACAGGTTGAGGCTTTTAGTGGTGCCCTGAATAAGGCATCTAAATTTCAGAAGGAAAGGTTTGGGGGTTTTTTAAGGATTAGCCTAGATGGCTGCTTATTCACTGAGCTGATTTCTCCAGACTGCTCCCTTGCATTGAGGCAATTGATTCAGCCTGAAGGAAGCTCTCACTGCTTGGCTCACATAATAATACACAATGTTATGATATTCTTTCTAAATACTTCTCTTTATTATGAAAAGTTCAGACTTGTGTAGTCATGTAAAAACAGGAGAGGGCCACATATGCTGCTCACTTTTTGAGTGGGAGAACTGGATGGTACAGAAGTAGAAACTACTGTTTCTCGGGACTGTAAATAGCATTCCAACTGATACAAATGTCCAAATACAAAGATATGGGCAGATAAAAAAAGAAGAAAACTCATCATCAATAAAAAAACAGATGCCTGTGTTTATTGGCTACTCTCATCTATGAAAGCCTGGGGCAAAAAGCCTACTACATACAAAATAAACAAAAATGTGTGCTAATGTCCTGTCCCCCAAAGAAATCACATGGAATTTTATCACTTCAATGAAACAATGAAGTCACCAAAACTTTTGTTAAAATATTCAGGGAAACAAAATATACTGGGTAGTATCTTGGTCTGTCTGAAGTTTGTGGGAAAAGTTCCACCAAATTCTACCAGAGAAGTATTTCTTAATGAACAGAACAAACCTTTGTTATAGAAAAGTACAAAGAAAAATACTATTGGGAGTAGCTGCTAGTCCTTAGCATGGAGTTAATGGTATTGTATTTTGTTCAGTAACAAAATGAAGTACAGTTAAAAACAGTACCTGGGTCCTAGGGATTAGCTGAATCATACATGGAGACTGGGAGGACGGATCCACAGAAAAGGAGAAATTTCCTGAAGTTTTCATTAGCTGACCTCTGACTGGGCTACTAAAATCCTCAGACTACACTGACTAGGCTTTGCCGGTGTGTGCAATATTTGTAGCTTCTAATAAAACCGGTAAACATTAGCTAATCTTTTCCTGATAAAAAATGGTAAGCATTTGCTAATCTTTTCTTGATAAAAGCAGGAGCTGCCATCTTTGAGGGTAAGAGTAGAATCTCAACTTCCTAGAAGAAGCTGTGAGAAGGACATAGAATTGTAACAAGGAGAAGAGGAAAAGAAACAGTAGCTCATAGTATCTGGGAAAATCTTTTTGTTTCATGTCTGGTTTGTGTCTGTGGTGCTTTTTGGTTATTAATATAAGCTCACTAATAGAAGTTGCTTTGAATGTTTGCACAAAGGTTTAATTGTGGGAGAGAAAGGCTGACAAGGAAAAGCTTTTCCAAAAGAAACCTTAAGATTCAAGATTTTCATATGATTGTATATGTCATTTTCTTTTCATTCAGTTTTTATGGCTTCTGTGGTGTAATTTAACTAAAGGTTGGTGCTGCAAATTTGGTTCAAGAATTGTGCAATGCACATTCCAAGCTGATTACATCCACTTGCATCTTTTCAAATTACGCCCACTTTAGGTGATAAGATCTAGATACAATGGAAGGCAATGTTTCCCTTCAGAGACTGCAGTCAATGGTGATTTTGTCTATTCATATGGAGTATCAGGCTAAGCAAGGTGCTCTCCTAAAACGTGCTGAACACTTCAGAATGCCAAATTGACTCGACTTCTGCAGGAGCCAGCATTGTGAAGCTGGCAGGTGTTTGGCACATACAGGGCAAGTAGTGAAATTACATTTTAGGACTTTTCCTTGTAATTACTTTGCCTCGTGGGAAGTCTAAATTTTCTTTTTTCTTTTTTCCTCTTGCAGATGTTACAGTCATGTGAGAGCTACGTGTAAATGGGTCATTCTCATTTTATGAATGCTTCGCTTGTCACCAATAATGTGATACTTGTAATTATGTACATGGCTCTGTGTATAGTTCATAATGTAGCTCTACTTATCATGAACTGAATTTAAGCTTAAAGGCCTTCTCTGTAATTCCCTCTGCAGGAAAGACACAGCAGAGAAAGGGCTGATTAATTCATCCTCTATGGCTAGAGAGAAGTGTCATTTATCCAAAGCGCTGAGAATTCTCTCTTTTGCACTCCACACTCCAAAACATACCTGTCATGATTCAGAGAGACTAAAAGCTTCATAGACACTGTCACATTCACAGCTTAGTGTGAGAAAAGCTGTAGTAGGTCTATAATATTCAGCAGCGCCTTCCAGCACCAAGTCACGTTCTCACTTCAGTAATGCTAACTCCTTCAATATAATAAACATAAATAATTCGGTATAGCTTCTACTAGGTACCTGCTAGCAGGTTTGGATTAAGTTAACTTTTCCACCAAAAACTCCACATTGGAATCAGAGTTTTTTCCATAGATAATAGTTTTTTTGGAGGGTATATGTTGAAATCCTTACTAATGTATGTCGTCATCTCACTTCTGCTCACAACCCCTTCTGTCCCCTCAGGAGCCTACGACTGAGATTTCTGAGGCTGTTCAGCACCAGTGACCCAATGGGTCCAATTCTGCCCATGGAGAAAGGTGGCTCTGAGCTCAGTTACGCCACTGGATCATCAAGTGTTGTGCTCTTTCACATTTACACCCACTGGGAATAAAGCTAAGATTTATTAAAAAATGATAAAGATGCTGCTCTCAAAATAAAGTCACTTCTTTTCGAAGAAATCCTATGTTATGAATTTTATATCCCTCCTCTCATCATGGTCAAGATGTTCTGGTGACCTTTGAGTCATATTTTAGTCATCTCAGTTTGGCAGGTGTGGGGATAGTAAGTTTTTAGCAGAAGAGAGCTCTATGTAATTTGTGAGGGAGAAATTATTATTATTATTATTATTATTATCATCATCATCATCAACACCAGCTCCTAGTGTTACAGAATAATGATTTTATATTATTATCTATAGTGAGGGAAACTAGGGGCAGAGGCTTAAAAGGAATCTTCAAAGCTTGTGCCTTGAAATTGCAGGTAATCATTCAATGACAGCAATCACAAAGGTCCCTGAACAATTACAGTAGATTCAGAAAGGTCAGAACAACCTGGCCAACCCACCTGCAGTGCACCAGAAACTGCACAACACTTCCTACAACAAGCAAATTTCAAATATTTTCATATAATGAGCCAGAAGCAAAAAAAAATACACACAAAAAGAGAAGGAGAGACCAAGACCACAAGAACATCTGGAAGTTTGTCAGGATCTTAGAAAATGCTTCATGTTTCCACCATGTGGAGGAACAAACATTCCTCACATGATCTGGTTTAAGGGAATTCTGTTTCCTGGTCCGAAGTCCCACAACTTTTAAAACAGTATTCCCCAGGCACACCTATTAGCTACTCACACATTTCTCTGCACCGTAGTTGATCTTTCAAAAAATAATTTAAAACTGAGTATTGACAAATGTATTCCATCACCCTTTATTTACCCTAACCCCTAGCTGTTTTGTGAAACTTTCCCAAAATAGTTGGTGTTTCTTACTATTTAATGGACAAAAAAATCAACATGAGTTGCTTAAATCAAGTCGTGAAAATTCTAGGGAGTAGTTTGCTAGAGATGAGCAAAAAATGAGTGAACTTCTATCAAAAGATGATAAAAAGGAGCTTGTATCTTAGTTTCCGCTCATTTGAACTCTGCAGCTATGGAGACATTCATATAAAAGCTCCCAAGGTCATACTGTCTCCATTGATGACAGCATGTGGATGGATACAAGCGCTGGACCCAGATTCTGATTAGAATCCACTTGCTGGACCTTTGGCACACTGAGTACAGGGACAGATTTGGTAGATGCCATTTAGATCTGTGCTATCTTTAAGTTTGATTCCGTCTCTGTTAAACTGTTCTATCAAACTACCATATTACTACATACCCCAACTATAAAACAAGCATAAAATCAAAGAATCCCAGGGCTGCACTTGAAATCTAGAGCCAGCTTTCAGTAAGCACAAGGATGATACTTTATCTTTTCAACATATGAATTATTCATTTACTATACTGATGTTTGAGAAAATTAGAAATCAGTATCCATCAGAAGTGCAAATGTGACATGGTATGATAAACGAGTGTTTGAAACTGCTTTGCTTTTAGTAAAAAATTCTTATAAATCTTAATGAAACATTGACACGATGAAGCTTAAGGCATATGGTTTAATAACTGCATCCTGTGATCAAGAATTGCTGGGGCTCTTAGTGCCATCTAGTGGTGTTTTCGTGGAATTGAAATGTAGCTATTTCATAGTGTTGTATACACGTTATGAAGATATCCTATAATAAAAAACTCTCCTAGGTTAGCAATGCTATAATTTTCTTCACATAAATAACTCTTTAAATTCTATTGTGCATGGATAATATAAGAAATCACATAGATACTGGTCAGATTAGCTTCTAGACTGCAATGTATCAAACTCTGAAATGCAGACACTTCTGATGGGAAAACGAGGCACTAATTACAGCAGTCTTTCTAAAAGAAAGGAAAAAAAAAAAGGTGAATCCAATTTAAATTAAATGCAAAAATCAATCAAATTTACTGAACCTGCCATACTTGAGCTATCTAAAATGCAAGCTAGTGATTTATATGCTTGGTGACCTGATAAAGCAGGAGACAGCAGACACCTGCTAACTCTGTGTTTCACAGTTCTGGCCCTGCATCTTTGCTGGGTTCTTGATTTCCCCCCACCTCTTTTTCTACCCTGTAGCATCTATGTATTGCTTTACCTTCACAAAAACCTTGACAAAGTTTGGTTTTTTTAAAAAAAAAAAACTGAAGAAAAAGTCATCAGAAAAACTTTTAAGATCCAAACCACAGGTAAGGAATTTACCTTCCATATTCAATCCCAGAATAACTCTGAGGTTACAGCCTTTATTGGTCACATTCATATGTTGTGTTTAAGGCCTATCTTTAACACATACAATGGCTAGTTTTTCTGTATACTTCTCTTTCTTCCTCTGAATTTTTTTGTGAATTGCTGAAAATCCTTAATTTTAGTGTTGGAAAAAGAAATATATGAAAGCTCTTCATTGACCAGTTTGAACTGTAATGCTGTGGTGTCTGAATTTAAACCAGATCATTTCTGAAATACTAATAGTATTACAGTCTTCAGACCTTAGTTAGATGTAAATAATCCTTTACTGACTGAGAATAAGGCACATATGAAATATGAATTCTTGTGTCCACAGTGCACACAGTTCAAATCTGGAGTGCAACTGCACTCAAGTGGATGTACTAAGGAAATGGAAAAACTGGGTTTTGGAACAGTGATAAAAAATGATAAAACGTTGGATGGTGGGTGCAGGTTTGCTCTGCTGCTACAGAGAACTGGTGGAGCTCTTGCCTGAATGCCTGGGAACTGAGTTGAGCTAACCTGCCCCAGCACCATGCTGTAGCTGCTTGAATATCTGACTTCTGCAGGGCAGGAGAGGCATTTGGTGGTGTCTGAACTCCTTTGTCTAGAGACATGCTCTATAAAATCTGTGCAAACTGTAAGTTTTGGGTCTTAGCGGGGGGGGGTGGGGGGGAGAAGGAAATATGCAAGCAAGCATTTACTTCCACTATTATATTTAAACTGTATTTCAGCCAAATCTGCTTAAATGTCTCAGTGAAGAGGAACTCATTTTATAAATACTGTATGGGAGAGGGGACTGCTTAATACAGAAAACTTGCTGGAAAGATCACCAATTTCCCCCCAGATCACCTCAATCTCACTGGGGGGCCAGGGTTACAGCACTGAAGAAGGTAAACTCTGAGAGCAGAAGGAATTTATTGGATGTTTCTGCATCTTTCATCTGCCAGATGAACTCACAAGAGAGGCAGAGGCACAGCCTGAATCAGTGCTCAACATCAACACAAAGCAAGTTTTATTGAGATTTTTTTGTGGAAATTTGCATAACATCATCTGTCCCATTTTGCCATTGGAGCGACTGCCTTTGAGAGGGATGTGTTTTACGATTTACAATAATTATTCATATTGTAGACCTAAATTTCATCCACAGCATTGCATGCTGAGACAAGCTCAGTATTAGATGAATTGGGGCATAGAGTCTCAAAGCATATAGGAGAAGCATTTCAGGTCATTCAGCAAATCTCCCCTATGACAAAAGAACAAGGAAAAAACACCCTGATGACTTTTATTTCTAGCTTCCAAGACAACAACTGTGACTAAAAAGAGCTTCTTTTGTCTCTGATGTGAAAGAATTGTATTCCTTCCTCTAAAATGTGGTCCTTCTCATTCCAACATGTACTAAATTTTTGCAATTCCCAGCTGATCTTGAAGAAATAAAATTTAGTGCCTGAGTTGCACAGCCTCAAGGCAGTGCAGCCCAGCAGCAGTATGGACATCAGATGGCTCCACTCCTGTATTGGCATCAAAGGGTCTGTCTTGACCTTTAAAGCTAGTAAAATCTAGGTCAAGCTTTCAGAAAAGATGACTCTTCTTTCATGGCCTTTGAAACAAGTGCAATATCTCTGATTCAGGAGGAGGGGCAAGGGGTGGGGAAGGAGACTGCTATAGCTTCTTTCCTAAAACATGATCAGTGACAAAATGTACCTGCAGTTGTGACAGGTGGTATCATCAGGCTCTGTCACAGCACATGATACCGAAGAGGATCACGCTTACTGCCAAGTGCAACAGAACTGTTAATGTTTGTGGAGAAAGGACCCAGTGGGATTTGTGGGGGCCATGGATGGGAACACCTGCTAACCTCCCTGCTGCTGCAAGGTCCCTCAGGGGAACTTCATCTCCTGATGCAGAGGAAGGTGTTGGGACGGCTTCTCCTCCAGCCTTGTTTGGTAGGGGAGGCTCTCCTCCCTCCCTACGTCGCTGTGACCCAAGGCACTCTGCCCATAGGTCGTTCATGACAACTCAGCACTGCACTTCTGGGCATAGAAAGCCACTGAAAAGAGCAGAATTGACTGCAAAGAACACATCACAAAGCTAGTTATGGGGACCATGATATCATAGTAGCTTCAGTGGCCAGGTTCCCTGGTGTTGTCTGGTGGTCGTTTAGCACTGTGATAGCACAGCAGCATCTCTGCATTGCCTTTCTGTGACTTCAGGGTGGGCCCTGTGCAGTGTGAGATGGGAATCAGCTTTACACAAGTGTGTCATGCTAGTCAGAAATGCAAATGTGTCTCATTCTCCTGTCACAGGTGATGGTCCCTGAGGAGGATGGGAACAAGCACTGAAGGCAGCCTTATTTAATCTGCAGTGCTCCTGAGCACCTGAGAGAAGAGCCTGAAATTAGGTTGTAGAATAGAGGTGGTTGCTGAGAATGCATGTACAGTGGTAATGTGTAATTTTCCTTTTATCTGTGTGACTTGGTACTAGACTTGGTTTACATATCAATATTTCATCAGGATTAACATCTGATGAAGCTCAGAAATTTATCAAATCCTGTTAAGCTTTCTAATTAACTTTCAACCTGTCATAGCCAATCACAACCACCAAGATAAGCCTCCTATTACTAGCACAATGTAGAGTTTTTTCAATGGTTCACGAAAAAGTCAGTATTTCAGAAGAGCAACTCATTAAACTCAACCATATTGAGTTTGATTGCTTTCTGAAATGACCATCATGTCAACCAAGCAAACCTTTTGTGAGTCTGTTGTTTGAGATTAATTGAATGTCATTAGTCTGCTGATGTTCATATTCAGAAGATGACAATGGCTTTGTTGGACCAAACTAAAAGTTGCTATAAATCCAGAATCCTGTTATTGGCCAAAAGTGGATGCCTAAGAAAGTCTACAATTATAGAGCAGATTGAGCTTTTCAATATGTCCCCCAAGCACTCTCTGATCTCTAACCAGACTCAGATATTTTCTAAACTCTATTCTCCATATTCTTTTTAACACATGATTTGTTATCCAGAAACCTATCAAGCCTTCCCATGAATCAATGCAAACTTTTAACATCCACATCCTTAAGCAAGGAGGTTTACAGCTTAACTACACAACATGAGAAAAAAAGCATCTCCTTTTGTTGGTTTTGAGCTTGCCTCTTCAGTTTTCTTGATATCACCTAGCTGCTATACTGGAAGAGAGAGTGAAAAATCCATTCCTAGTCCTCTTCTCATGCTATTCATCACTGAACAGACCTCTCTCCAACCATGATCAAAACCTGTATCATTTCAATCTCCATCGCCTCTGAGTCTTGGCTGCACTCATTCCTCTTCACAGCAGTTTTCCCGTGTCTACTTGATGCAGAGGGTTTCATAGCCCGGCTGCATCTCTCAGTCACAGAAATCCCTCTAGTGCCTTTCTGCTCCCTTTCCTGACATGGATTTCTCACTGATGGACCTCCTTTGACTTTAAGGGACAGAAAGAGATCCTCCTACTGCTGTCAGGTTGCATCTGTCAGTCTACTGTTGCCCAGGTCATGGTTTCCCTCTTAAAGGTTAGCGTCTGTTATACACGATACATGCCAGCAATGCTGAATGATGGTTTTCGGTATTCACAAGGCGCACTAGTAAAGCACGAGACACTTTCCAGCCTGTGATGTCTAAAGTCAAGAGGAACAGATACAATATAAGGACAGAAATGGTTGTTCTGATCAGAGCAGATTGTTTCAATGATGTCAGGTCCTGGAAAATGTAATAAAATTTTCCTGAGAAATAAAAACACCCCATGCCATTTTTCTTTTGCAGCAGGAAATCTGGCAGGCGGAGCACCTAATGTCGTCTTCATCTGAAATTCCTAGTAGTTAAATAATAAGAAACCACTTGATTATATCCACATATTGAGTCAGATTTTGAATTTTTAATTGATTCTTTTTGACAGGACTGAAGGTGGCTGCCATTTCTGTACATAAAATTCAATGCAGCACAGGACTCTTGCAGGTGGTCTCAAGAAAAAAAAAAGACAGATGTCTTTATAAATCCTTACTGAGCAGCTGAGAATATTTTGGGCTGTAAGCCACAGGAGAAGGTAAGGCAGGTGTACTGACAAATCTTGCCACTAATCAGGGCAGAAACAAGGCAACCACTGATATCGTGTTTCAGCCAAACCTATGTCTCCTGCATTTGATTTAATAACTTTTTGCCTGGCAAGGTGCCTGCTGGGCAGTGATTCACTTCATATTTTAATAAAGAATAACTCAAGATAGAAAATTGAATAATGGATGGTAATGCAATGTAGGGAGTTTTGATGACCTGCTAATACAGTGAACTGAACTTAAGTGGTTTGTGAATGACAACGAACTCCTCATACTAAGCTACAGTAGAGGGTATGTTTTCATTCATATACTATTTATTGTAATTTATAGCAAGAAAAGAAAATCCAAAACACAAATAGTACAGTAAGACATGGATTCCTCTGCGTGAGGACAAACCAGGTAGTTTGGGATGGTAATAGCAGAGAAATCTACCTCTAGTTCATTAAAATGAAAATAAACACATTAGTACCTTGATCTGTTTTGCTTGGAGCTGCTCCAACTGATAAGTATGCAGCGTGGGCTGCAGAGTTAACCTGTGCCACAGCTGAGGGAGGTTTCTTTGTGTTAGACATGGAACGAGTTGGGGAGGGAAACTGTGTCCTCACAGCAACAGCAGCAGCTGCTGTGTTTTGGTATCTGATGTAGAAGTAGGATTATATTTGATAGGGTGAAAGAAGGATTACAGTGCATCTGACAGTAGAGGGGGCTTGCAGGAAAATTGTTTGCTATGGATTATGGGGACATAATCTTTTAATGTTCACAATAAACGTTGATTTTAGAGGAAAGATAAAGAGCATATTAATCTTTAGGGGGAGAGGGGCTGTGTATGTGAGTTTCCATAACAACCTAATATGATTTTGATTTAATTGTCATTGAGAAAGATGGTTCCATTTCACAATGTTTTTTATACATGGAGTGTGATACAGGTACAAATATCACAGCTGTAAATAACAGACATGGAAACAATCAAGACTGCTACAATGCTTTATCTAACACCTTATTGATGTAGACTTCCTACCAGGCAGCCATATTTTAAAAACATTCTGTAATGCCTGTCAAGCAAAACAAAAAAAAATCATGCTGAGTCTTTTTTTCTTTGTTTTTAAATTCAGGCATTGCAATCATCAGATAAGTAAAAAACTTGATGAATATGTGAATAATCTGTTAGTGTTTCATATTTTCTAGTCTTTAAAGAAAAATTGAACAGAAGTGCATCTAAATAACCAGTATTGTTACTCTCCTTCACTTCTGGGAACTCATTTATCCTCTAAAGCTTGTGTGAACAAGTTTTTATTGTGGCAATATAAAGTATTAGATATCAAGTCCAATATAAGAAGGTGCAAATACCATCGAAAAACCTGCAATTTATCTCTTGCCTCCACGTTCTCAAGTTTCCTTCCATAAGCATCCATTGACAGGGAGCTCTGGCAGCCCTGATCTGCAGATCTGAGTCCATTCTGGATTGCTGGGTGCCTCCTGGGTCTCACACCTGAATACCAAAACTTGGCTTACCTTCAGTTATTATTCAATGCTGGTGAAGACAGAAAGTGGTACATGTATTGAGATGTAAAAACATATCTAAAGGCAGACCAGAAGCTCAGGGCTCAGGCTGTTTCAACTTGCCTCTCTGGCAATAAAGGCAATTGACCTAATTTTTGCGAGTGAAATCCATGGGACTAGGATTTTGCTCTGGAATTATCTATTAGTAGTTAAGTATACACAGGAGGATTGTAGGAAAAGTGTTTGAGGCTTAACTAGGAACTTTAGAACAAATAAATAAATAAATAGAGAACAAAGCACTCGGTAAAACCGTGGCACCTACCACAGGAATTTAATTAATGCCTCTTAGACACAATCTACTTATCTGTATTTTGGTACTCAGAAAATGTGGGAATCACATCTGTTACCCGATAGCCTGGCTTCCTTCTTTTCCTTTTCAGCAGAAAAATCCTTCTCATGAGGATCAGAATAAATTGTAATGAACAGATAGTGACAGAGCATCACGATGTCCTGAGCAAGGTGCCACTCAAGACTCCATGTCTGAGCTGCAGTACTTCTGACTGTTGAAACACAACACATTTTATGGTGAGCAAAGCATGGCCTTTGTGGAATTTTGCAGGACCATCAAAACCCTTAGAGACCAAGCTAGTGGAGGGTTGGGTAATTCCTGCAAGGCAGATGCACCCTATCATTATACTCTACCCAGGGATTTAATTTACTGACAAAAGTTGAGGACAACAAATCTTCGAGCGACAGACCTCACTTCTGTGGCCAAAGCTCCAAGCAGATGCTGCTCTCCCCAGGCTCTTGCTTATTGCCACTACAGCCAATAACAAACCTCACGCTGACTTTAGAAGACAAGGGTTAGGATTACCTCGTTTTGCAGACTACGGTTGTATTTAATGTTAGTTTTGAGTAGTGAATGTCATTAATAAAAGCAGCTGAAATGCATATGCGGCTGATTGCCAATGCTAGTATTTAAGTTTTCCTCTGAAGTACTTTACTTGCCATCTTCCAACATATTCCTGCCCCTAATTAATCCACAAAACCTAAAAAATCTTCAAACATATAAATATTCTGCTCAAGTAGACTTTTATTGGTATCCAAAATTTATAACAAAAAATTATGCTGATTACACATGATCAAGGCAACATTTCACTTTTCAGGGTATTTTTACTACAGTAGCTAGACCATGACTAAAATCACTGACAGCGTTAAGTAGATTCCACTTAAACAATCACAACATGTGACATTGATTGTCACAGTGTTTTATATGGCAGCATGAGTATGACTAAAATTAATATGTGAAACAGAGCATTGATTAATTTTTCCCCTGACAAAAAATGTCTTTATGCTATTGTGTAACGGGTCAAGGTGGTCTGCATCTTGAGCAAATGTGATCTTCAGAACGGAAAAAATCATGTTTAATATAATAAAATGTATAGATTCAGGAACCCTCTCTTTGTTTACATAGGCCACATTGCATTTCTGGCATGTAAAGAACTTCCAGCATACTCAGTAGGAGCTACCTGTTCCTGTGTGCCTGGAAAAATTATCGTCCTTGGTATAGAACAAATAGAAATAATTTTTAAGTAGAAACTGCTCTGAAATTATTATTTATTATTGTAGCATAAAATTCTAGTAGTACATCACTCTAGTATGGTAGTATCAAGCCACTAGTACAGCAAAACATTCAAAGAATTGTAGTATCTAAACTATAGCATAATTTTATGACCAAATCATGTATAACATGCTTGTTTTAGAAACTAAGTGAAGGTATGAAGGTTGTCTGGAATTAACTTGAAGTAGTGAGTAACCTTAGACAACAGATGCAATGGAGATTGTTTGCTGTATGTCATCCGAAGCACATCCAATCACACAGGTGTCTTCCATAACAACACACCATTCAGTTAATTTAAAATTTGAAAAAAACCCCAGGTATAGCTATTTCTTATATAAAGTACTACATGCAGTACTGCTATTACTATTGGCAGTCCCAAGACTGATAATGTTTATTTCTAACAACTAAAAAATATTTTGCTGTTTGTTTTGTATAGTGCATCGGGTGGTAGGTAAAATACAGAACTAAAATGTAGAAAAATACAAAAGCCATGTGTTTCTTTGTGAGCATACACATGGAATTCCTCTTGGTACAGGGAAGAGCTGAGCCGTTCTACTCTTAGGAACAGATTTTAGTGCTTTAGTTTAGTCTTCTAGAACTTAGGTGTTTAAGATTGAACAAGGCGCTAAAGGTTCCTTTCATAGCCAATGGAAACAGGTACCTTCATAAATTAACTCTTCTCTTCCTGCAATGGACCTATAAATCTTATTCTTTGTGTTAGAAAGTTCCTGGTTTTTTAAAAAAAATGTAATGGATTGGAGATCCTACCTGTTCTATGCGGACATAAGGAGCTTATTGACCACATAGAGAATTCCTGGGTGGAAATTTGTCCAGTCCCACTTTTGCCCAGTGTGCCACAGAATTACCACCAAATTTAAAAAGTGTTTGTAAAAAATAGCTCCTTTTCCATATAATGCTGCAATTTTACAGATTAAATATAAAAATAAGACAAAATGTACTTTCTTGCTAATGCTGTTGGGTGCCATGAGAATACTAGATTCATTTTCCACAGGAGATAAGAACTAGGTTCAGGAATCACAGTATTGCTAAAAGAAACTACCCATTTTCCTTAGCACAACTTTAAATATTAAATTGGGCCAAGAATTATTTCTTATAGTGACCAAAAGACCTGGAAGAGTATTACAGAAATAAAGAGTTCAGTATGTAAGGCAAGATCATAGAATTTAGCATTTTTGGTACAAATAGTACCCCAAAAGAAAAGAGAGGGAAAAAACCCAGAAAAATCTTAAATACATATATGTAGATGTGGACTTGAAGATTGCCTATAGAAATTAATTTCTTCAGACAATAACTGCACTATGTGTTTAGCAGACTAGATCAGGGGCTAAAGTGTCTCCTGGTATGGATAAATCTCACAGCTTCAGATTAGTCTGAAATGACTTCTAGTGAAATTTGTTTCCTTGAAGAAACTTCTGGTAGCTCTGTTGAGCTATGAAACGCACTTTTATATTTACTCTAGAAGCAATTGATTGCAAACCACATTATTTTGGTTTGTGAAGCTTTCGTGGTCACATCAGGACTGCACAAACATTTGCCATCAGCGAGGCCCTGCTGTTTCATCATGGTATACTCACTTTTCCTGAAATGCTGTTGTGTGGACTTTCCTGAGATTTGATACAAAAATATTAAACTCAGTCCACCAGGTGATTTACCTGTAGCTTGGTGTTAAGAGACACACACTGTGAGAAATTTCAATAGACTGGGGGGATTTTTTTACCTTCTCTAATTGCATTTGTGTATGAATTTTAGCTCATTCTGTTGTATAAGAAGAAATCGTGCTGTTCTGGGTAGGTCCTCTGAAATCATTTGTGTTTTTTCTGTTCCTAGAGATAACAGGCTAAGTGAGAGAAGCCCCAGGAATATGCAGAGCAGCATATGAATGCCTTGGTGTCAGTCAGAATCCTGAAGCTCTTGGAAAGGTTGGATTTGCCCACCTCAGCAGGGCAGGAGAAAGCCTGGCTGCCACAATGTCACTTTGCAATAGTGGCTTCAGCAACATTTGGTCACAAAAGTGGCTGTGGTTCGGCTCGGCAGCAACACCCTAACGCACACAGCCTTTGTTAGCAACAGCAACGCAAAAGCACAGGGTTTGATCTCTGCAGGGAGGCCTGGCAAAATGTGTCTCTTCTGGTGCACCATAGCATGTCCCTAGGCCAGGGGACAAGGGGACAGCTCAGGGTCTTGGCCATCCTGATGCCACTTTGAGGGCAAGAGCCAGCAAAGTGGTCGGTAGCAGAGGGAGCTGCCAGAGATGGTGTTTTATTGCAACAGACCATCTTGTGAGAGAAGCCCATCCATGAGGCTGTTTCCATGACTTTAACAGGTTTTTGACTTCATACCATATTTATGGCTGAGTGTGGGCCCCCAAGCAGCTGGCTAAATAGAAACACTCACAGAAAATGACACCACAGTATATGCCTAAAGTGAGGAGGTCTGACATGAGAGGTACATTAAAACATAAAGGTTGTAAAGAGAAACAAACCTGGGCATTTAAAGACAGAAAAATCTTGGAGTGACAGAAATGCACCCACTGGATAATACTTGTGTGTTGAGCTCTGGGCAAAAGCAAGATTAACTTTATTGAGGTCCATAAATAAACCTCCCCTTCAGAAACAAATTACTTAATTTAGCTCTGTGGTGAGACAGAACAATCTGCAATGCCCACCCATCGCCAGAGCAGTTCTATAAATAACTACCACCATAGCACTTAAGCAGAAGAGGATTAAAGCTCTCATTTAGCTCCCATGCAGAGACAAAATACAAGGTTTTTACTGCATGTGAGCAATGTAAATGGTTGCTTACTGCTAGGTGAATAAAAACCTTCCCAGGACACAGTGTGATGCATTTGTCTTTCCATTTGAGTCACAGAATCATGGAATCATAGAAAACCAGCTTGGAAGGGACCTCAAGGATCATCTGGTCCAACCTTTCTTGGCAAAAGCACATTCTAGACAAGGTGGCCCAGATGAATCTTAAAAGTGTCCAATGTTGGAGAATCCACCACTTCCCTAGGGAGATTATTGCAATAGCTGATTGTTCTCATCGTGAAAAATTTCCCTCTTGTGTCCAATTGGAATTTCCCCAGCAGTAACTTGTACCCATTACCCCTCATCTTTTCCATGTGACTTGTTGTAAATAGGAAGTCTCCATCTTCTTTGTAGCCACTCTTTAAATACTGGAAAATGGTGATAAGGTCTCCCCTAAGCCTTCTTTTCTCAAGGCTGAACAAGCCCAGTTCTCTCAGCCTTTCCTCACATGGTGGCTTCCCAGTCCTTTGACCATTTTTGTGGCCCTTCTCTGGACCCTCTCCAGCCTGTCCACATCTTTTTTGGGACCAAAATTGAACCCGGTATTCCAGGTGTGATCTGACAAGTGCTGAGTAGAGCTGGATAATAACTTCTTTATCTCTGCCGATGATGCCCTTGTTGATGCCACCCAGCATCCTGTTGGCTTTCTTTGCCACAGCAGCCCACTGTTCACTCATTTGAGCTTGTGCACCAGGACCCCCAGGTCCCTTTCCATGGAGCTGATCTCCCACTGGGTAGATCCCAGCCTGCGCTGCACTGCTGGATTACGTCTTCCCAGGTGCAAGACCTTACACTTGTCCTTGCTGAATTTCATAAGGTTCTTGTCAGCCCACTCTTCCAGCCTATCCAGGTCTTCCTGCAGGGTGGCTCTCCCTTCTGAAGTGTCCATTTCCCCCCTCAGTTTGATATCATCAGCAGACTTCATCAGGATACACTTGATCCCATCATACAGATCACTTATGAAGATGTCAAACAGTGTTGGGCCCAATATTGATCCCTGGGGGATCCCACTTCTGCCAGATTGACAGTTTGAAAATGAGATAATATTTCCAGATCAGGAATTAAAGAGAAAACCTTCCCAGAAAAAACAAAAAAACCTCCAACCAACCAACCAACCAAAAAAACCCAAACAAACAAAAAGAGTTAAAGTGCAATCAAAGACCAAATCACTGGATAGGTTGAAATCTGGGTTGCCAAAGCAGTTTGGGACACATAAAATAACTGTTTTAAAGACTTTTTCATGCCCCTTCATTTTTCTTCAATATATATTTTGGCTATATAGGTCTCCTGTCAAATGTCAAAGAAGAACACACTGCAAATAAGTTCTGTTTCAAATATACTAACCAATTCAGTGACAGCCTTAGTTTTTCCATTGGTTTAATGTTAGTAGCTTCAATGTCTGCAGTACCAGAATAAGTTCTGCTTCTTTCCCAATGATTCTCTCTGTCTTTAATTGAAATCTTACTATGAATGGCCAAGGGAAATAGCCAAAATGCAGCATTTTATACTGAGTTGAGGTCCATGAGGATTAGAAACAGAGGGAGAAAGAAGGAGGAAAGAATATCAGTGATCAGATGAATCAGTATGTGAGGCATACACTGGTATTTGTCACTGTCTATACAGCTCCCTGATGAGGATTATGAGCTGCTGAAAATAAGACATTTTCAATAGAATTTTTGAGAAAAATGTTAAAGAGAATTTTGGAGCAATTGTTTTTTGGGAGAAAATTAGCCACCAACTTTGACAGCTGAGACTAAATGTAGGGGAAATGAGGAGGCACCTTATTCATTTATTCTTGGGGAGTCTGTCTGGTTACTTTTTTTACTCATATGTGTTGCCTTGTTTGCTGCCTGAAATGCTGCAAGTCATTGACAGTATCAGCTGAACCTGCCTGGGAAGGGGTTTCCTAGAGATCTATAACAGCAAATCTTCACAGGCCATGGTCAACCACGATTGTAAAAATTTTTCTCATGGAAACACTTGAAGACACCTCTACAGTAGCTACTTGCTATGAACTATTAACTGGAATGTTTTGCTCTTTGGGTTAGTAGAGTAAATGCAGAGAAGCAGCATTTTTAACTCGGCAGCATAAATTCCTAACTCCAAATAGACCTACATTTTTATTTACAAATATGCTATTTTTATTGTGAGAAAAATCCATGAATCTCAAGGTACCTTGCACATACCTGGGGATGGTCTGTAGGCTCATGAAAGGTTTAAACTGAGATCACTGGTTTTATACTAATGCAGAGGAAGCACCAACTTCTGTCTGCCTCTACTGGGTTACTTGTGGCAAGAAAAACAACCTGTACAGTGAAAAGGGTTATGGAAACAAATGGTAATGCTAGCCATTTCCTAAAGGAATATGTGTACATTTTAGACATGACAAGTTTAGACAAAGGCATGGCATCTCAGACACCTGGTGAGATGTGAGTTTCCCAGCAGTGTGTATGTCCATCCTGTTTTGTCTTCTTTTGTGAGAGTCCAGAGGAAGGTACTTCTTAACTGACCTTGTAATCAAATGAACGTAAGAGCAGAGGAAAAGAGATTGGCAAGACAGTGACTCCTCTAAACATTCATTTTTTTAATCTAGTGCTTTGCTTGAGAAATCAGCCAAGACAGAGACGCTTTCTAAGGGAAGGAGGAAATGCAAGTGTCAACATCTGGCCAACAAAGCATTAAGCAGATGGTGCCCATAGTAGAAGCTTTGGAGTTTCTTCCGCCTATATAGAAGCGGCAGGGGCTGCTGCCTCTCCCCAGCGAAGGCAAGCGGCGCAGCACAGAGCACTTCCAAGGACTCGGCTTTTTCCTTAAAAAACAGAGTGGCCTTACCTCTTCTGCTCACCAGCAGCACCCTAATGGCCACTGGTGGTGGCCCTGCCCTTGTCCTCTTTGCTTTACCAGTATAGATGTAGCCTCAAAGACCAAAAAGGGCCAGAGACATAGCAAACTTTATAACCTACTAATTGGCTGGCACTTTCCTGTTAAGTGGAAAAATGACGTCAATCTTTTTCATATCAAAAATGTGTGTAGGACTTTTCTTTCTTCTGTGTTTACAGAAGGATTTAAGGAGCTGTAAGGAGGGATTTGCAGCAGATCACAGTAGGAAATAGGCATGAAAAGACAAAAAAAAAAGACAAAGTGATAAAAGCAGAGAAGACCTCGGGTCTTCACCTCTCTTAAATATTTATATATTCCTTTCCACACTCACCTCTGACAATACATTCTCTTTTTTTTTCATTCTCTTCCATGTCTCCATCTCTTTTTTCTCTCTTTTCCTTCTCCCATTCTCATCATTAAATTTTTTTTTTTTTTTTTTTAATCTCCTTACTACAATGTTTCCTCCTGTCTATTGCCCTCTGGCTCTTCAACCTGCGATTTCTCTCTCCATTAAGTAATATTTCTGGCAGTTACATGTTATTACTAATAGACAAAAATAATTTCTGTCCAAGAATAACAATTTGGCAGAATAGTGGACCAATAATTTTTTTTCCAAACAATTGCCATGGAACACTGAGATATGCTACCAGACAGGCTGAAGGAAGTACATTTAAACAGCTTAAAACAAACAAACAAACAAACAAAATCTGATGAAAGCATAAACACACAAGAAAATACAATAACATTTCTTTGTACATTCTGATTTAAAGAGTTTCAGCTCAGTGCTTCTCAATTTTTACCATTCAATTAGCTGAATAAAATGAGGTTTCCAACAAGCTTCTTATCCCCAAGTCCTATCAAAACTATGTATTATTTTGCTGTGAACTCTGTCTTCCTTCCAAAGGCTGTCACTGAAGAACCGATTTCATCTCAGGTATTTTCTATTGCAGGTATTTAAAACTGAAATACGAGATGTACTTTACAATATTTAAATTTAAAATTTAAAACTGAAATACAAATTGTGCCCCAAGTGACTACTTCGGTACTCATGTACACCTCTCAAAATTTATTCAAACTTGGGCAAGGAATTGCTCCTTCCCAGAATGAATCCCAGATGCACCGTATGACAGAGATTCTGGATGGTACTGGGAGGTGTGATTGAGGAATACTGTTTTGTGCTTCTTTATATAGGCAGTAAACAAGATTCTACTGGAAACAGCATGATTGATGCTGTGTAAATTCTGAAAAAAACATTTGTGGGAGGCTGGAGGAATTAACCCAAATTACTTTATTAACCAGACTTTTAGCCTGTCTTTGTGAATGGTTGATTTGGCACAAGTAGAAGCAAAACAAATCCAAAGGAGGCAGAAAGGGGAAGAAAATTTTCAGGGGGCTGTTAGGGAATAGTCTGCCTTAGCTTATTGAATTATTTGGTATACTTCTTCTTACAGAACATGTTTAGAAACTGCTTATGGACAACGTGCTTAGCATAAGTAGCTTAGGCCACAAGCTTTGAACTTCTGAATTTTCTGCCTCATCAAGCAAAAAAGGGCCCCAGAATTTGTTCAAGCAAGAAGATAAAGGAGCTTTTGATCGTCAGCAGGAGCTACATCCCTAGAGATAAGAAACATAAAAGTGTGTCTAACAGAAGACAAGAAACAGAAGAACGTTTTTGTTATTGCCAAGGACTTCTTTTTCCCCCCAGCTGCAGGTGCAAAATAGCAACTGAAGATCAGGACTTTGACTGATATCTAGTCTGACCAGTAAAAGACAATTACCTGCAGAGATAGGAAACAGCCCATTTGATGAAAATGAAGGATTCCAATGAGGAGTGGGGAGACCTCAGACTCTAATCTTACAATTGGCCCAAATTGACACATGAGTGGTGGGAAGCTTAGATTGTAAGGGTATAATTGGAGTACTGCATCCAGTTCTTGGCTCTCCAGTTTAAGAAGGACAAGGAGTCCAACAGAGAGCTACAGAGATCATGAGGGGTCTGGAGCACCTTTCTTATGAGGAAAGACTGAGAGAGATGGGTCTGTTCAGCCTGGAGAAGAGAAAGCTGAGAGGGGACCTTATTTATGCTTATAAATATCTCAAGGGTGGGTGTCAAGTGGATGGGACTGGACTCTTTTCAGTGGTGCCCAACAACAGCATGAGAGGCAATGAGTACAGACTGAAGCATAAGAGGTTTCATCTGAAAATGAGGAGAAACTTCTTTACTTTGAGGGTGCCAGAACACTGGAATAAGCTGCCCAGAGAGGTTGTGGAGTCTCCTCCTCTGGAGACATTCAAAATCTGCCTGGACACATTCCTGTGCGATCTGCTCTAGGTGAGCCTGCTTTAGCAGGTGGGTTGGATTAGATGATCTCCAGAGGTCCCTTCCAACTCCAGCCATTGTGTGATTCTGTAATTGCCCAAGGTTTCCTTTGCTAGGTGTCCCTCTACTGCACGCACCCAGCTTAAGCTGCTCTGTGCTGTACCTTACAAATAAATTATTTATTTCAGAAGAATTTCTGGAATCCATGCCCGAGTCTCTGCTTTAGGAAACCTGAGGCAAAAAAACTTCCTTAACAGGGGAAGAGGTAAATCACATTCCATCTTGTTAACACCTTTGATTCATTTATTCAGACTTCAGTCTATGGACACAAACCAGTATAAGCCCCAAAATACTCACTTCTAACTGGTCTCAAGTTGTGCCCAGCTGTACCTCACTTAACCATGATATTTCATGCTTTCAGGTAGTCATGTCTTAACATCACAGCCAACCATCAAAATGAAACTATATTCAAACAAGCCAGCAATATGCTCCTAGGACCTCATTTAGGTTTCAGAAAATCTACTGCTAGAGTGTGCAGAACCTAGGAATAAAAGCAGGTATGGCTTTGAGGCTGTTATATCATGAATCTGTTTTCATTGTTGGTATTTTTTCAAGGAATACAAAAAGGGTAGCTATGGAAGACTAGATGATTGTGCTGACTTGCAAAAGGTTAAGGGATCAAGATAACCTGTAGCAAGGACTCCATGCCAGATATAGATTATTATGAAAAAAAATATTAAATGTTAAAAGTGGGAGAGCCAGCAGAAATTCAGGAGGCTTTAAAGAGGTAATGGAGAACAGGGCATGAAAATGAGTGAGAAAGAGCCTCTGACCATAATACAATGGAAAATCAGAACCAGTGCAGGATTTTTATAATTTAATTTTAAAAAGTCATAAATCAACTCCGTACAACACTTAGAGACTAAAAAAAGCCTGCATAAGTTTGCATTAGTCCCACAAATTTTATCAAATACAATTTTGGTGGCCTCAGTGGGTTTAAATCTGCTTACCCCTGGCTGAATTTGGTCCATGTAATTTAGGCAAAGGCTACACAGATCAAACCTAATTCTACTATTACCTAGACAAAGTCTACAGCCACTGAGCCACATGATAAAAATAGAATTATTAATCCTATAATTTTCCATAAGAAAAGGCTGATTCACTCACTTATCTCAAGAAGAAGTTTGAAGACTATATATCATAATTCAAGATCAGCATATTTTTGTAATTAAGATTCATGTGTTTAATCCTGGTGGCTTTAGGGCACTCCTCCCTCCACTCCTATCAATGTGCTTAGCTGCTAGTTTAGACTCTCAGTTCAGCATGACAGGTTCTGTGGAGCAAGGTTTTATCTCTCTCTCCCTGTCCATGTGTAAGGCAGCTCCTTTAGATATAACTCCACCATGGGCTCCACTAGGTTCCAAGGTCCAGTTCCATGTCAGATAGTTTTAGGACTTTAATTGTGATTCAGGGTGTTGGGGTGCAATAGCCAATGGAGAGAATGGTTCAGACCATGGTTCATCCCAGAAATCTTCTGGATTGCCCTTTGGAGGTGTCTATTTTCCCTCATTGGCTGTTGAGAGAGTATACAATGAGGATGTTCCTGTCCCAGCGATCTTAGGAAAACGTCTAAACTTAGCTGGGTTGATTCAGAGCCCTACAGTCTCCTGTATAGACGCAACCTTGGTGTTAATGACTGAAATAGCTCATGGCAAGTGAGAAGGCCCTCAGGAAGGATGCAGACCACTTGGGGATTTTGTGCTCAAAATTATTGTAGCTGAAATGAATATTGCAAGACAGATTAAGTCGTACTTCAGTTTTGTGTGTTTAGAATGGTCGATGTTGGATAAAAAGTTCCTAGCTGATGGAAAAAAGCAAAGCTTTTTGTCTAGAAAGAACTACAAACAAGATGCACAGTAACATTCATAAGGCTGTTAGGACTTTAGGAAAAAATGGTAAGCTTGAATTTGACATAAGTATTTAGCAACATTACAAGAATCTTCTGTGATAATTAATTTAGTGAATTTATACCAACGGAGCCTGCTTGTCTAAAATGTACTTTGATTACCACCCACATGGCAATAAATAACACTGAAAATAATATACTTTTTATTCAGCAAGTAAATCTGTTTAAAATGTTTTAAGTGCTAAAGTGAGATTTTTTTTGCTACAGAAAATAGAAGATGGAAATGCAGTAAGTCCATGACATCCAAGTTGCAGTCCTGGGAACCAGGAACCATTCTTTGGCCCCAAGAGCAAGTGTCATTGTGCTGCTTGACTCCACACAACTAAAGAGTTGTCCCCTTTCCTTCTGTAGCCAAGGTGGTCACATCCACACTTTACCTCCAGAACAGTTAGAACAGTCCCTGGCCTGTGTTAGTGCTGTACACAGGATCTGAAATGGATCATGGTTGTTCCCAGAATCACCAAGTAATTAAACCTTGAGAACAACCATGAACAGACCTGTTTGGTTTAATATGTATGGACTCCTCCATTTCCTTCAGAAATCTAGTCCTTGAGCCAACTGGGTCTGAGTTTGACCTAATTTTAAATATTAGTATTAACAGTATTAAATTTAGTATAAACATTAAAAAATACCTGCTAATATTTTATAATGAGGGCAAGTGTCCCCTTAATTCAAAAAGACACTATATATTTTTTTTCTCTTTTTCTTTTTTTTTTTTTTTTAATTTTTATTTTTAGGATTGTTAAGTGGTAATCAGTTTCTGGTTGGTGTTTTATGGTGATAATCACTAAACCTTTTTTACTGCTATTTTAAGTTGTTTCCGTCCTCCTTTTTCCCCTGCAGCTTGTTCCTGTCCCATTAGCTGGAACATGGCTATATGATTCGGCACAGCTGAGAGGGTAGAGATTTCTGGAAATGAAGCAGCACAGAACAAGGGAGGGGAAATCCTATCAGTGACTGCCAGGACCCCGAGACATGCAACTGTATGTCAAGTTAGTGGTCTGCCTGACTGCTTTTTAATCTCTGGTGTGGGAGCAGTCAATAGGAAAAACTGATTTTAAATCTTTTTTTTATTCCATATCATTTTGCAGCTGAGCTTCCCAGGCAAAATTAAGTCACATTTTGACAAAAAGATGGAATCGTTGCTGCAGCTTTGGCTTACACAGAGACCAGTTTTGATACCATGTTGGTAAAACTCTCACTGAGAGAAAGATCAGGGTTGATGTCCTGCCTGGATCACACCATTGTCAGAAGAAAAGTTTCCATTTCCCATTCACACCAGCTCCACTAAAGCTATCCACAGAATCCTTAAAATTTCATGATCTGAAAGTGATTATATACCTCTTTTTTTTTCAATAACTTATATGTACTCAGATTTTACTCAGCCTTCAGGGCAGAAAAATATATAGGAGCTCAATGGGGCTATAAGGCTCCAGGGCTGTGATTTTATATCACTAAAATACCAACAAAAACGTAATTCCTGTGTAAAAGCAACAAAGTAATCTTGCTTCTCAGAAAATTGGGACAGACAAGAGTGTTACGCTAATTGAGGGTAAAGGTTAGAATGCATTCTAGTTTCTGCTAATATTTGAATTTCAGTAACAGTATTGTGCTAAAGCAGTTCAGAGATTAATAATTTCACTTTCCATAAGGCACCTGACCTCTAATACCTTTGCTCCATCTACCAAGGATACAATATTTATGAGAGTCTTAAGGAGAAGTTAATGTGAAAGGTGTAGTCCACAGTGACAACATATTCCTGTTCTCATGCACGTGACTCTGCAGAGATTTTTAAGTCATTCTCTCAGTTCAGAGAGGTCAGTCCGAAAGAGGCTGGTGGCCTTTTCTTGCTCAGAACAGTGATCTGTTGCTGCCTGTCACTTCTGGGGCGCTACAAGAAGACCTGTGCCGGGTGTCTGTGCCCAGGCGCTGGCCCTGGGGGCTGCGGGGGAACTACCTTAAGTGACTGCAGACAGTGGAGAGCCCGTGCTGGAGCAGGTTTATCCTGAAGGACTTCAGCCCACGGGAAGTCCGTGTGGGAGCAAGGAGAAAATGTGAGCAGGAAGGATCGGCAGAGAGGAGCTGTTATGGACTGATCAGAGCCCCCATTACCCATTCCCCTGCGCTGCTTGGGTGAGGAGTTTGAAGTGAAGTTGAGCCTGGGAAAGCAGGGGAAGGAAAGGTGTTGTTTTAATGTTTTTCTATGTTTCTCACTACCCAAATCTATTTTGATCTGCAATAAGTCACATTAATTTTCCCTGAGTAAAGTCTGTTTTGCCTGCAACAGTGGTTGGCAGGTCATCTCCCTGTCTTTATCTCAATCCATGAGCTTTCTCATCCTATTTTCTTCCCCATCCTGCTGAGGAGGACTAGCAAGTGAGGGGTTGGGTGGCTGTTTGGCCTTTAGCCAAGGTTAACTCAGCACACAGCTATATTTCTTATTTTTCTCACCATTAACTTCAGCACTAATACTTTTTCTTCTCCTCCTTTTACTTTGGTTCCCCTTCCTCATGCTCCTGATGTATGGAATATCATCCCACTACACATTTACTCAGGTGCTTTCAGTTATGGCAGCAAATAGGGTACTATCAGCATTTTTCCATCAAAGCACCTAGGATGTCATACTTGAGGCTAAATATCTGTAAACTTCATAGTGTCTAGTTTATGGAGCACCACAACTAATATGTGAGTGAAGGAACCTGATGAGCATTTAACCTTTACTTGTTCTCTGTTATGCTTCAAATGGATGATAGCAAGTCTGCAAATTCTCATCTGTCATCCAAACCTTCCAACACGTGTGACAAAGCTACATGTTGTGGCTTTATACCACACACAGTGCCATCACTACTACTTGGAATGTGTGTCATCCAAAAGTCTGTTGCATTGACGGATAATACGGTGCTCTTGATTATAAGTTTTTTGTTGGCCATCCCATGCCTGCCTTCTGGTTAGGGATGAGACTGGAGGAGACAACATGAAGTCAATAGATATCTTGCCTATTCCTCTTTATTCAAAAGGAGTATTTGTAAGACCAACATTTGGGACAGGATATCTTCAGTGATCACATCTGTGTGGATATTACTGACTAAAGAAGATGATCTTGTTGTTAGAGACCAGTACTGTGTAAATGTAAAAAAGGCTGAAGGGTAATGTCCTGGTTTTGTTAAAAACAAGTTTCTCTTTTAGTGAATTTCCCTGTCAGCTAAAGTCTTCTTACTAACTGCAGTTTTCCTGAAAGTTAGGTACGTGTTTTGGTAGACATAGCAATGGAATGCAAGGTCATTGATAATGATGCATCCCGCGAGATGTGCAAGCAGGAGGTGAACTGAAAAACTCACCAACTAAAGTATTCCATCCCATTCACGTCACACTTCACATAAAAGTGGGGGATCACGAGGATCTCGTCCCTTTTCCTTATGGCCAACATTGGGAGAGGACCTTGCGAGTTGTCCCTGCGAACTGAGGCCCAGTGACAGACTGAATCCAGCTCCGGTTGGCTGCGGAGTCCAGTCCAGGACTTCGGGTGCCAGCCCCACATCTGCCGGAGCAGCTGCTGGGACTTTCAAGATTGGTTTTGTATATTTTGTATTATTTTCTCTATTTCTATTAGTAGCATTAGTAAAACATTTTTAATTTTTTCCAACTCTCTTCTCTCTGTCCTTCTTTCCCTCCCAATCGCCTGTCCTTAGTGGGAAGTGGGGAGAGGGAGCAGCTGAAGGGAAAAGGGCGGGGAGAGAAGGTTAACCATACATCTGCCACGGTTTTATTGTCACCCCGCAATCAAACCATGACAGTAATTGCACCAAGGATAAAAAAGCGGAGTTGCTGAAAGTGAGGAGAAGCACTTCCACATAAGGCAAAGGTCCAAGGCTGAGGAGCCTTGATGTGTATGACCACAGCCCTGAGAGAGATCAGCTCAGCTAGAGGGAGAATTCAGTTGCTTTTCAGTTTCTGATCTTCAAGAATGCATCCAAAGCCACAGGATCTGTCATATTCGCATTGCTCTGAGCCTCGTTTTCCAAGGATCTCCAACATACTGGTTCATACTGTCAGACTTGTTAAGGCTATTAGCACTGTAATCACAGAAAGCAGCAACGTGCCTGCCTCCAGAGGCAGCTCATCCCAGAGGAGTCAACAAGTGATAGCTGCCATAGGCAGTCTGTATCCATCAGCAAACGACTGTACCCGAGCATGCTGCCAGCCCCTCTGTTAATCCACACTGCTGTTCCATCCCACAGCTGACACCTACTACAGTACAAAACTACTTCTGGGCCTGGAAGTGCGTGGGCATGTCCTTCTGTTCACAGCAAACTCCCACAGGCCTGAGGTACAGTGGTTTAATGCTGGAAAGCCTATGCTGATAATAGTTTGCTGATTGCCATGGTAACTAGGGACCTTACTAGCTGAGGTGTTGCCATTCGGAGCTCCTGAGAGCAATGTTCTTATTGTAACCATAAAAGAGACTATCCAGCACATCCCACCACATCCCAGGAACACACAAATTACCACAGACATCAAATGTGGAGTGGGTTTAGTTACGCCCACACTGTACACCAGGACAGGTGCCCTCAGCCTTTCCCCCCAGAGCTTGTGCTGCCCCTGGTGAGATCTTTCTAGCATTTGCATCACTTCTGGCTTGTCTGCAGCTTCTACACCGCAGTGCAGTTGCACTTAAGAGGTTGCACCCAGAACTGCAGCTCAGTGTCTACCACCATCTCTCTGTGCCATTGTAACATGCTCTGACTTCTGATACTGAGGCCATTATAAGGAAAAAAAATTGCATTTTTATTTTGAGAGGAAAAATATTCTATTTCCAGAAAAAGGTTTTAAAATAATTGTTTGTTATTAGCAGATAATGGAAGAGAGAGAGCCAAAAATCAATTTCAGCCTTTTCTATTAAACTATAGAATGAAACAAGGAATTTTTCTGATCTATTGAATGTAAGACAACCACTGTTTATACGTAGTTGCATTATTTCTAAAAATCCTTGTGGTATCTAGAACTTCTGTAACAAAATTAAATAAAATGGCCGAAGGAGAGGAAAGAAAAGGTGCTTGATGCATACAAAACAAGTGAAGATGTGTAATGGCCTTTGCAGGATAATTAGATGAAACATGAGAAAATTATACATTATTCGGAAAGGCACATTTGAATTAAAAATGTCAGCCTTATTACGTTATGAATAAATTCTGGGAGGTGTTGAGTAATAGCTGGCCGTTACACATCAGGATTTGGTCAGGATAAAGCCCTGAGTAATGATGTCAAGTTGGATGAATCTTCTTTAGTGTGCTGTTTAAACACTGACAAATAAAAGTATAACACTGTCTGGAACAACTAAGAAAACGTATCCTAATGGAAGTGAACGGAGGAAGCGAGTAGCTGGTAAAACATATTTGGGTTAACTGTTGAATTTTGGCCGGTATACAAGCATAAGGTGTTTGGACATCGTGGGCAATAATTTATTATTTTTCAGCTTTTTCTGAATCAGAATCTGGGTTAATTGACCAGAGATACAGAAAGATTTTTTACAATGCAGATTCCTTTTAGTTTGCAGTGAAATTCCATATCTGTCGAAATATTGTTAACTGCATGTTGGCACAAAGAAAGCTGAAATAAATTATTCATAACAATTAGCATAGAAGTGCAAAATTTCACAGGAAGGATTAAACTGGAGTGACTCATTCAATCTATCTTGCTGTTTACAGACTCTTCAACAGTCTAGTGAGGGTGGAAAAATTGCCATGTGACTGAGGTCAGGTGAAGAGACATTATGAATAAGTTAATTGTAACAGCAGTGTTTGAGTAATGTGTTATGTGAAACACTGTTGAAAGGTACAAACAGCTTCCATGAAGTGGGTCTCTTGCTTAATACAGAATAGCAGGCTAATTTATGGATGGTGGATATACTAGGTCAATGGAACAGGCAACCAAGTCTGTCCACAGAGTAGCTCAAAACACCACTCAAGGCAACAGTCATGAAAAGATCTGATCGGAATCTAGGACACAACATTGCTGGACATCCATATGCATTTGAGGCAGAAGGCAATGGTACATTCCACCAGAAAATAAAAGCGTTTTGAGAAGCAGCAAAAAATTAGCACTTCTGGGGCCCAGAACTGACAGAATGTTCAGATATGGCACTTGAAAGAAAAGAAATCGCCTGTATCTTGTATGGAAGAAAACACTTTCACATACATCCCTTGTAAACAAGCACAATTACAGCAAAAGAAATCCAAATCTTAACATTTGTCCCTCTGTCACAATCTTGCAAGTGCCTGATCATTTAAGTAACAACTCAGATCAATGGAGCAAAAATATATTCAAGAACAAAATGCTTAGAAGATAAGAAAGACAACATATTTTACAGTTCTGTAAGGGCCTTAAATGTCTGTATCTGAGGTTCATTCTAGACCACCTAATATCTTTCTGTGACATCACATAATTTTTTAGAGGAATTTGAAAGGATGGCAATATTTTGACTGGAAGATGGGTGTGAAAAAACATTCTAGGATGTAATTCAAGCTGAAGAGCAAAGCTGGAGGAGAATTTGTGAGTGAATAGGTGAAACTGCTAGTAAGCATTTGTAATTTGTCTTGCAGCTTAACGAGAATTATCCCTGGAGCTGTGGAATCATTCATAGTGTAATGTAAGAGTTGACAAGAAAAATTCAATTTCTTCAGGACTTGATTCTTGACTGTGATCAGTACTCTCTAAACTTATGCCCATTTTTTTTTAATTAATGTAATTAGTTAGAAGGATATTTTGTGCAAGAAATCTATTTTGGCCCAATCCTTTTAAAGGTAGCAGGTAATTTAAAATAAGTTGAATGTCTGTTGCATTCTCAGCATTCATTCATTTCCATGAATGATTTCTGCTGGTTGCAATGATGTCAAACCATCAATTTACTAAATAGTAGCAGGGTAGCTGTCTCTGTGTAAGCAACTCCACTGGGCAACAGCACAGTATTTGTAGCTCTTGAAGTACAGTGGGATTCAGGTGCAAATCTTCTTGCTATAAAGAGGAACAAGCAGAGGAAGAATTTGATTGGAGAGTGAATTATAGTAAGTAATTTACAATAAAGGGCCAAATTCAGGTATCTAGCACTGATCCTGAAAGCTCAGCAGTATGCTAGCACTTTTTACCAGGATGCTAATAGAAATAGTTGTCATTTATGGTTATCAGGCTCTGATAGTCTTAAGCTTATTCTGTACTTCTGATAACAAGAAAAATTACAAGATTTGCTTAGTCATGTATTTACCAACCTCATTTCTGCTCCACCTGCAGTCTGCAGAATCACACAATCAAAATTTTTGGAAAAAAAGCTTCAGAATTTAGTGAGCACAATATTCTTTAAGACTTGTTTCCTTAGTATCTCTTGGACTGGTAGAAGGGATGGATCTGACTAAATATTGTTGTTCTGTACAGAAGTATTTTAGTATCTTTCATGAATTGCTGCATAGTTTTATGCAAAAAAACCACCCAAGACTCACATATAGATACAAATCTGATTTTCCAAAGAAGGTTGATTTCTATATAATGGAAGAAGGATTATTCATTTGTGTATTTTTTTTTAATTTTAAGTCTTATCTTTCTGTAAATTATTTCAATGGCTACTGTATTTCTCATTTTGATGGTTCAAGTTCTGGCCCCATGAATCAATCTTCTGTTGCTGCTTCATTAGCGAGACAGAACTGTTTCATGCAAACACAATGCCAATGTAACTGTTTGTGTTTCCACCTTATTTAAGAATTTTTAAAAAGCAAAAATATGTTTAAAATTAGATACAAGAACTTCAATCATATAAATAAAGGAGGACAAAAAAAGAAGTACAACAGCTGTGGTGGGAGAACAGAAGTAGAAGATCATCTGGAAATGCATTAGTTTCTGATTTCAGTAAGGATCAAGTTGTTAAAAATAGAATAATGGAATAATTACATTTGGAATGGACTTCTAGAGGTCATCTAGTCCATCTTCCACTGTCCACTGCATGCCCCCCCAACTCAAAGCAGACCTAATCAGATCAGACATTTCAGGGCCATGTCCCATTGATTCTCAAGCATTGATTCTCCAAGGATGGAGATTCTACAGAATCTCTGGACAATCAGCTTTGGACCAATCTCATGTTTAAAAAATAATAAAATTTTTGTAATTAATCTCAACTGATCATGTTCCAACTTGTTTTCCTCTCTTCCTAGGGCCAAAGATGACCTAGTCACTGGAGATGAGGATATGAACATGGAAACAATCATAATCAAGAAGGAAACACAACTCAAAGGGATTAATGATCTTAAGATGGTTATTTAATTGAGGTGTGTAGGAACTGATTTAATGGGTTGAACACTGTGAGTTGTGCTGAAGAAAGAATTGTTGAGTTGTAGAGAGGTCAGTAGCAGAGTCTTTTTAAGATCATCATTGGCAGTGAGTTTTCAATATTTTCACTAGTCATCTGGGCACAAAAATAACACTTTGTTAATGCAACTTGTTGACAACATAAACTTGGAAGATAAGAACAGTACAGAGAGAAATCAGAACTGTGTAGACACATAAACAGATAACCTTAACTACTGGGGAAAAAAAACCAGCTTTAGTAATATAAAATACACAGAAGTGAAGTCACATACCCCACTATCCCCCATATTCACACCTTTTTAAACTGGAGTCTGGCTGTGGGTCTTGGGCTAAGGCTCAGCCCACCCCTCTGGTTAGGCTTAGGAGATAAACAAATTTTAGAAAGTTGACAAACCATGGTAATCAAAATAAGGTCTAGGCCATAGATACCTAGTTAGGGTTAAGGCTCAGACCAAGACTAGGACTTGTACTAGAGTTAGGGTTGGGGTTAGAGTTCAGAGAGACAAAGGCTAGACCTTCACTCATAGTCTGCCTTTGATATGAAGTACCACTAAGCAATTTCTTCTGTTGTGTTTGCAGTTTCTGAGGTGAGGAAACAAACCTCGGCCCTCAGACGAGTGGGTTCACCCATCCATGAAAGCACCAGTGTTAACATAATTAAAATCTGTCACAGCAAATGTAATCTCAAAGGGAGTAATGCAGCTTTTAATTTTCCCCATACACAGTAGATATATTTGCCTTAGCAATGGAAATGAGTTTAGTTTTTTTCAGCTCAGGTTTTTATGAGTTAAAGTAATTATGCCAGGATATCTAATTTTCTCCTAGTTCCTGGTTTCAAACATTCTGCCGCTCAACTACCAAAGAAAATAGTAGCCCCATGTATGGCTAGTGTTGAGCATTCAGCATTGGATTGTACTGATGTGTGAACATAAGCATTATTTTTAGCATGAGTTTGAAGGCTTCTTTAAATCTCTTAGCACTGCAGGATCAGATTCATCTTGCATGAGAGTCTCCTTTTGCTGCACATGCAGGTTCTCCTGACGTCCTTAAAATGCTTCGTTACAGAGCATTCAGGTAACACATATCCTAACACTGCATACACTGGGAGAGAAAAATGTCCCACTTGTTTGAAGAGTTGAAATATTGAAAGTAAGAACAGGACAGTTTCAGAAAGTTCATGTGACTGTGAAGTCAGTTGTCTGAAAAAGACTACAGCAGAAACAGGATGGATAGAAAAAGCTTCTAATAACATCCATGTTAAACAGGCTATTGAGTGCACACTAGGGAAATGAAACTAATTAGGAGGTTGCATTGGATGCTTCTAACATTTATAATTTTTCAAGCAATTGTCTCTACTTATTTGCTTACTGCACTGCGAACAGAGAGAATCAGAGAAGAGGATTAGTTTGGGAAGAGATTGGAAAGGTTTTTGAAGAGCACACTACCATTGTGCATAAGGGTTAATTTCAGTGATGACTGCAGAGCTTCCTGCTCCTTTGTTTCTGGCATCTGGGGGTCAGGAGAAGGGAAGGCTGGACACGCTGTTCAGCATTGCCTTCCCTTGGGTCCCACATACACTATCTTACAGGAGAAGTGCACCCACACAGGAAATAATAACCTGCACTTAATCAATGGTCTTGTTGGTATTGTTCTAAATAGCGCAGAGCAGTTTAGGCTTCATAGACAGAAGGAGGTACAGAATAATATTATCATTCTACTCAGTAAGGGCCAGAGTCTTCTTAATGTTACAGATCCAAATGAAAACAAATTAAATAAGTCATGTCACTTGAATAATGAGATTGGAAAGGAATAGAATTTGTCCCACTGCTGAAGGACCTCCTTAATCAGTTGCCGCTAGGCTGTGCTACCTAAACCTGTTAGCAGAGACCCTTACTCCTCGGGTATTCCTGGCAACAGTGGATATAGCTGAGAAAGAAAGGGTGCTACAGTGCCTTAGCACTGCTCAGGGTTGCAGGATGAAACAAGGGCTTTTTGGTATCACTTAACTGCCTCTTTCCTCTCAGTTAACACTTCAGCTATATCCCTACCTGTACTGTTATCATATTGTGTAGACAATAAACCTGGCTGTGAACTTTTGTTAGTACGAAAAATTAACCTACGTTGATCATATATGTGTTGGGAAACTCAATGCTTCCTGCCAGCTCTCAAGGTTATGTGTACCTGTAGGCAGATTTTTACTGGGACTTCATGTGCACGTTCCCAAGAATGAATGAAGCTCCAGTTTTAATTACTTGTACCAAAGCACTGAGATGCAGGAGATTTTCAGATTAAAATGACATGTTACAATTTTCTGAACTCACTTTTGGAAATGGCTGGACCCTTCAAACTGAAATAAAAAATAATTACTTTAGGTAGCCATTCAGGACTGGGCATATGCTTAAAGACTTCAGACTGGCAATTGAAGAAAGGATCATATAATCAAAACCAGTAGTGTGAATTACAGGCATCATTAAGAGTGCTGTCTATAGTGAAATTGGACCATTCATTAAACTACAGTACTTAGCCAATTAGAGCTTTAAACATGGTGTATTATAAAAATTATAGCAATCATCATGATAATTAAATGAGTCATCAATGATTACACATGAGCTTAATGTCACGCTTAAGGCAAGAGGTGCACTTTATGTTCTAAAATGTTAATTGCCATTTAAGGGAAAAAAGAAATTAGATAGGCTTAACATAAAAGATAGATGGTCCTTGGACTGTGTTCCTCAGTAGTAGAGTATAGAATAAGAGCAACCTTCCCTATGTGTCTTCATGACCTCCTTGGACTTCTGTGAAGAAATGTTACCTGTAGGCCCAAAAATTCACTCATTTTAAGACATTTTGTATTAGGCAAGACATTAGTTCCTAATCTGGCTGTTAAAATTTTCAAGTATTTAAACATTGTAACAATAAGAGTCATAACTTTGTTGGTGGACACTCCTATAAGTATCAACCATTATTGACTGACATGTGAGCCTGTGGTATTTAATGTTTTATGTTAACAATAAAAATAAGTAAATAAAGCACTGAGTTTTCAGGGAATATTGGATATTAACTACTAGTTGGAAGTAACATAGCACTCCTGCATTGTACAAGATGTATAGGATCAGGCTGTGCATATTTACAAAGCTTGAGCAGCTTGAAACCACCTGAATCAGCCTGAACAAGATTTGCAAAGCAGTTGTCAGATTAACATTGCACCTATTTGCCAATCAAGAGTTAACTGCGGTGGTTCCTTTCATGCGTCCTCCTTCTGAGGGCCCATGACTGCTGTGAAAGTTTCACCTCAGTGTTCTTTCCTCAGCGTCTGTGATATTCCCATAAGCTCTCTCCAGCTCCTGATTTGCCTTCACCTCTGTCTCCTCATGCATGCAGAGCCAAGGCTGGGATGTTCATGTGACTAAAATTATTATATTACAATAATGGGTGATTTTACTTATGGAACCTTTCATTCCTTTTTCTTTTTGTTTATATTTTGTTTTACTGTTTGTCCCTTTGCCTTAAAAATCACATTGAAAATGTCTTTCGTCTCGGCCCTGAGTGCAGCTGTAATAGCTAAAAGAGTCCTAAATTTTGTCAGAGATGTCTGTAACTCAAGCAAATAATTGAGTCCACACTCTTCCTTGCCTTGGCTTCAGGCTCCAGTATGAGAGTCACTAGGCCACTCTGCTTGCTTGCAGCAAGAAGTGATGGGCACAAAGCACTCCTTGCTGTCCTCCTTGAATCTATGGTCTAAGTAGACCATATACGACACAAAAGAGGCAAATGAAACTAGCTCACAACATCCTCTCTGCCCTGGGAGAAGAAAGACAAAAACTCCATGGGTTTGATTCAGATGCGCACCTCAGTCAAAATCAAAAGCTATTAGAGATGCTCTGCGGTATCCCACATTGCCATCAGCTGATGATCTAGAAAGACTAGGATCTTTCACAAGTTTTCATTAGCTGCGTTTTACTCAGTCTATGAAGCACATATCATCAGTTCTAGACACAAGCATGTTGCTGGCATTTTCCAGGGTAAAAACCTGTGTCAGCTTTTCCGTCATGTACTTGTTCTTTTCTCTGATGGCAGAGGAACGTTGCTCTTCTGTGAAGAGACTAAAATTTCACTGAGAACTCCTTCAAGACAGGACATGCCTCCATACCCCTCGGTGGCTCCTGAATGAGACTCCTCCAAAATGCAGTCCTCTTCCTACAGTGAGGTGGGGACAGGACAGAGTTAGTGCTTGTAGGATTAGAAATTCTGCAGAAATTTGAACATTCCCTGGCTCTGGAAAAGCCTATCTAAATCTGTATCATCTAAGGACCCGACTGAGGGGATTCATAATCAAATTACTCCAGACTATCTTGGAATCTAGATGAAAACCCTCTGCCAAGGGGAGCTGAGGATTGTTCCCACAACCACCTATTTCACTCAGGGAACTCTGGTAGATGGGATGCCTATACTGCTGACATCCCTGAATGTCTCACAAAGGAATCACCTCTTAGCACCCTTTTCCCCTCCTACACTTTCGTTCCTCTGTAGTTTAAGCAGCTCTTCAGAAAACGTTTCAGACTCACAGTCAGGTCACTTGAAGGAGTGCCCTTTATGTTTACTCCCCAGTTCATTCTGAGCTAAAATCACTATTTACTCCAATATTGTCCCATGTTTACCCCTGGATTCAAAAAACCTAGAAAGCTTAGTCAAAGGTGCAGAACATTAATAAGAGAGAATGGCTGACAAAAACACTTTGGCAAACACTCTGCTCTTATCCACAGAACTGTGCTGAATAAGAAAGTGATAGACAGCAGCATTCACGTTAGGTGCTTTCAGGATCAGGAATGTTAGAGAAGTGGTAAACAACACAAGCATGGATAATTTAGCATGCACAGTGTGAGACAGAGCCTCTGGGGAATAATAGAGTTAAACCTGAATTTGTTCTCCACTTCTAATATGCGCTGTGGGTTTTGTCCTCCATTCCTCTGAGGAAATTGAACATTGCAAGTAGGCATGCACAGAATTAGGACTATATTTGTCTGCAGTCTTAAAGCCCTCTAAGTCTTAGCTCTCTTGGAATCGCCTGTCCTGTATAATCAACGATGATCTGAAACTCTGACTATGCAGGAGCCAAGAAAACTGGATGACAAGTAGCAGTGAAAGGCACGAGGTCCAAAGATCCTCTTCAGCACCCCAATACAAGACTGTATCATGATACAAACATTAGCTATCACTGAGGCTGTTTGGAAGTTGCTCACATTTTCCGTAATTCCTTGCTTAGCTTTTCATTTGTTTTCATGTTACAACCTCGTGAGGGAATGTAACTGTCCAGTTAATAGATCAGCTGCATGAGCTTCTGCCTGTTTCTTTATTTTCTTGAGTGGATTTCCGATCTCTCAAACACAATACACAGGTACAGACTATAGATATGCTGCAAGCCCCACATCTGATTCTGCTGCCTTGACAGCCATAGAAATGTTGTCGTCAAAGCTGACAAGGCTGGACTAGTGCCAGCTAAGTATAGCTTTAATGGGATCACTTTCTCTGGTGATTGAGGAGGCTTAGCTGCCATATGGTCTCTTTAGGCTTCTTTTCCAACAGTGCGGTGGAAATGAATTGCCTTTTCACAAACTGTGGAAGGGGAGATCCAGAACTGATGTTAAGAAAGAGGAAATGAAAGTACAAGAGGTCAGGCAGATTTATAGGTCAGCAGAGGACTCATTCATCACGAATCATAGAATCATAGAATGACAGAATCATAGAATAGTTTGGGTTGGAAGGGACCTTCAAAGGTCATCTAGTCCAACACCCCTGCAATGAATAGGAACATCTTCAGCTCAGAGCCCCATCCAGCCTGGCCTTGAATGTGTCCAGGGATGGGGCATCTACCACTTCTCTGGGCAACCTGGGCCAGTGTTTCACCACCGTCATTATAAAAAATTTTTCCCTCATGTCTAGCCTGAATCTCCCCTCCTTTAGTTCAAAACCATTGCCCCTTATCCTGTCACAACAGGCCCTGCTAAAAAGCCTGTCCCCATCTTTCTTATAGGCCCCTTTTAAGTACTGAAAGGCAGCAATAAGGTCTCCCCAGAGCCTTCTCTTCTCCAGGCTGAACAACCCCGACTCTCTCAGCCTGTCCTCATGGGAGAGGTGTTCCATTCCACTGATAACTTTGGTGATCTCCTCTGGACCATCTCCAGCAGGTCCATGTCTTTCCTGTGCTGAGGGCTCCAGAGCTGGACGCAGGACTGCAGGTGGGGTCTCACCAGAGCAGAGTAGAGGGGCTGAATCACTTCCCTCGAACTGCTGGCCATGCTCCTATAGATGCAGCCCAAGATACGATTGGCCTTCTGGGCTGGAAGTGCACATTGCCAGCTCATGTCAAATCTTTCATCCACCGGTACCCCCAAGTCCTTCTCTGCAGGGCTGCTCTCAATCTCTTCATCCCCCAGTGTGTATTGATACCAGGGGCTGCCCCGACCCAGGTGCAGGTCCTTGCACAAGCCTTTACAGAAGTCCAAATAGCACTTCCTTTGTCCACTGATGTAGTTACTTCATTGCAGAAGGCCACTAGGTTGGTCAGCCAGGATTTAGTCCTAGTGAAAGATGGCAGCAAATGAAGGGGCAGAAGACACCAAGTTAGCTGTCCTGTAGCACACTTTCCTTCTAATGTGGAATCTATCAGTGCATTCTTTACTTGTGCTTCTTTGAGGTTTTTCAAACTCCTAAGGACTAAATGTTTCATATAATACAGATGAGCCTGTAGAAATGAGCCAGCAGTGTTCAGAAAGCAGGCTTTGGCAATTCCCACAGGAATGCTGAGGAAGATAGTCCTAGCAAGGACCAGGGGTGTCCTGATGAAAGTAGCTATTGAATTTTCAGCACATGATTGGACTGATAATTAAACCAAGTGAAATGAAGTGAGATGAAGAACAAAGTAAGTGGTATTAAAATGTAATCAGAGAGTGATAAATGCAAATGTCAATAATTTAATTAGTGCTATTCTTCCTTGAGAGGTAGCAAGAAGAAAAAAACAACCAAACCAAACCAGAAGATTACAGTCTAGGACCAAGTCTACACTTCAGGACTACAGAAACTGTTGTGCAAAAACAGTTATACTTTCATAGCTGTCCTTCCACCACCATGGCTGTTTCTTCATGGGAGAAGTACTTCTAGTTTACCAATGCAGAGCAAAGTACTGAGGCTGCTGGATAAACTGGCTAGCAAATACCTTCATGATGTAATGCTGATGGTGTAGACTTGCTCTAAGATTCCACTGACACAGCCTGAGCAGTTAAGGTCCTTAGTTTTAGTTTGTTGTTGTTCAGAGTCAACATCCATACATCAGAGCTTTTTCTGACTGTTTCCCCCAAGGGAAGCACAAGCAGTGCCTGGAGAAAGATGTTTTCCCTTGTTGAGATAGGCATATCATCATACTTAGTGATGTTAACCTTGACAATGAAAGCACTCCTCCGTCAGCCTGTCTCCACCTACATAAGCAGTTTTGCTGGCATAAGCATGTGAAACAGAGAATATGATTTTTTCACACTCCCTATGATAGCAATATTTAGTGCAGCTGAATCCTTTATCAGTGTAACTTGAGGATCTCAAGCCAAATGTGTACAAACTTTTGCCGGGATAGCAAGTGTTGGCTAAGACATCAACCTTCCTAAGCAATTTGGTTACACCACCAAATGCTGCATGTAGACCTGTCAATTGAAGAGTGGGGACTTTTTTCACTCCATTTAGCTCTTTGAGGAACACTATACAATCTGGATCGTTAGAAAAATCCTCCTGCTGCTGCTCCACATTGCATCTCCACGAGAGGGCTCTGCTGGCGTGCCTACCTGGGCCCAGCCGGAGCCCAAACCAGAGCCACGTCCCACAGGTTCCTCTGATCCTCTGAACTGCCTGATTTCCCTAGGACAGTCCCTCGTAAACCCTAAGGCTAGCTGAAAAAAACAAATACACAAAAGTCAAATCTGTAAAAAACAAAACCAAACCAAACCAGCAACAACACAAATACGTCAAAATCCAATTCCCACCATTTTTTCAGCTAGCGATGACTGTTGCAAAGGTCTTGACTGAATAAGATGTATCGCAGACTTTTTTGCAAGATAAAGGGCAAAGTTTTGCAGTGAGCAGTTGAACTCTGCCATAGGTCAAAAGACATACACAATACGTGGCAAACTTTGCTCTCCAGTGGCTTGGTTTTTTCAAATGCCTTAAAGCATCATTAATCTTGATCTTCTGCTCCATGGCTGCTGAGTTTCCGTCAGTAGTGTAAATCCAGGTGAACAGAATTCATCTCTTTCTGGTCTGCACATTGCAGTGTTTATCAACTTTATATGAGGACTGAAACAGCAAGTTCACTTTATTTCTTGTTTGCCACTGTACAACTGACCTCATACCCCCCTCATAAGTGAACAAGTTCAGTCTGTGTAACTGAGCATAGGTGAAAGGAAAGCCAAGGCTAGGACTTTCACCACTGTACTCAGTACAAAATCTTCCTGCACTGAATGATGAGATTTCTGAAACAGAAGTTGACTCTCATGTGCACAGCATCAAGAAACCAGAACTAGGTCACTCTCATGTCTAAAAATAGATTGTATGTTTCACAATAGCAAGTGATTGGCTTTATATATTGGAAAGCTGTGGTACCTTATTAATTTTCTAATAATATAACTAATTTCTAATTTTATATCTAATCATTACAGAGTGTTTGCATGCCTAAGGCTGACTACATGTGGGGCTTTTTCTATTTTTGTATCTATATGGAATATTGCTGTACTCTGAAAACTGTATTTTCAAGACATTCTTGTAAAAACAGCTTCAGCAGTCTGAAATAACTGCAAACCTAAAATCACCTTTTGCAAAGGTGGCTTATCTATTTGAGACTTCTACAATTTTATTCAAATCTCATGAACATCTCCCAGGTGAAGGACATTGTGAATAGGGCTAAAGACACTTCTGAAGGGATAAGGAAGAATAAAGAATGTAAAAAATTCAACTCTGGTGGAGGTAACTAGTGTCATCTTAGTTCATGGCCTGAGCTCTCACATGCGTGCAGATTTCCCAGCATAGAGGACAGGTGTATGAACACACCAGTTCGTACTGGCTCACAACTGGAATGAGGCAACTAGCTTTCCGGGCAAGCAAACTCGTGTCAAGACTAGATCTGTCTCACACACTGCTTTTGCCCTTCTAGGCAGAATGGGCACATCCAGCTCGAACTCTAGTCCAGCAGACAGAGACAGTGAGAATGTAGACACCAAATGCAGTGAGAATGCAGTGACTGAATGTAGCCACCGAATGCCTCTTATGCTTTAGATACACAGAGAAACAAAGGCATACATGCCAGCCTGTGTTCCCCTGACCCAATGACTTCACTGTGCTATGATCTGCATTTGAAGACAATTCATAAATTTCAGCTGGTTCAAAATGCAGAAGGCAGCTTCCTGCTCTTTCCTCAGCATTTCTCCAGAGACACTCAGTGCACCATATTGCCCAGAGCGTCCTGGCTCCCAGGCCATTTGTAACCCAGGGGTCACCTGCAGCCTATGCAGTAATATATGCCTTTGTCTTTCATGGTTTTAGAATCTGTTGCGACTCGCTTTGAAGTTCGTGACAGAGCTTATTTTGGCATCAGTGGCAGAATGTTAGTTCTGAAAGAAGGACTGCTGTAAGAACCCAAGTAATATATAATAATAATAAATAGAATATATATTAATATATAATAATAATATATAATAATATATAATAATAATAATAATAATAAATAAAAAAGAACCCAAGTCTCACATGAAATTGAATCAAAAGTCTAGAACTCCTTCCTCTCCACCTTCTCACACACATACACCTTTTTGTTCTCTATCAGAACTACTGAGTTCCTCTGGCAGGACTAATCAAACCCCACATCAGTTGAAACTTTGAAGTCTTGGTGGCAAGGTGATCTCAAAGAAGGGCATTTGACTGGAACTTGCCTTAACCCTTGATAAGTGACCCGGAGGTCTCAATTTCCAGGCTACACTGAAACACCTTCCATTTGGCTTCTGAGGTTGATGATGAAGAGTAGCATTTCAAAGATGTTAACATCTGATGTTTGATTTTTTTGGATGTTATGTTGTGGCACTCTGGATTTGCATGACTTCTAATGTGCATTTTGTCCCAAATGCTGAGAAGCATAATTTAATGAACTGGAAAATAAAATTATTAGTTGTCAGCATGTCTGTTTAGAGATTAGAGTGCTTAGTCACTCATGAATCTGTGACATTTTTAAAGGTTACATGTGATTTTAGTTGTGTGAGTTCTGCTAAAGTCCTACCAAATCAGACAACTTTACCTCTCTCCTTGAGCAACTGATAGGAGGAAAGGAGTCAATTAGAATTAAAAGACCACACATGAGTTCAAAGGGATAATGCATAATTTTTTTTAGAAAACCTAGAATGGATTAAAATCTTGGTAGTCAGTCTGAAACTGTGAAGTAGTGCTCACAGAGAAGCATTTTTCACTTTGCAGACACCATTCCAGCAAAAAGAGACTTGCAGCAGTGAGTCAAGCCAAGGTATCTATCGGTTTAGGTGTATTATGTACTGCTTACTTGTGGTGTAAGGGAAATTTCTGGAATTGTGTAAACCCTGTCTTAGTATTCATATTTTTATTTCAAAAATAATAGTGACAAGCAGAAGAAAGAAGAAATGTGTCAGCAGCCACGGCAGTCAGGCATACTATAGTCTCTCCTGAGCAAGCAATCTGGAGTGTTTTCAGGGCAGACCCAATGCTGATCCAAATGGAAGCACTTTGCAGGTGCAAAGCTGGCCTATGGCAAACACCAAGCTGTGGTTTACAGGCCCTGTATTTCTTTCCTTGAAATGCTAAGCAGGAATTGGAACAGTTGTTACAAAATCACAACATATACATGTTCCGTTTTTGTTGCAGAATGCAGTGTGCAGTCCATTTGTTCAGGATTTCAAATGTCAAACAGCTTTCTACAACCAGGTAGTGAGACATCAGAAAGTCCCACATATTGGCTAGAGCAGTGTGCTTAGCTTTGAAAATAGGATATCTGTGACACAGCATTTGAGGTTTGGTCTACTCTCTGAAATTCCCAGGATAATTCTGCTATGGGTGCTGCTATAAAATTCAGTATTGAGAATCATGTTCCATTGTCTTAATGACTTGCTTTTCACATTCTTCTGCACCTAATTAGACTCGGATCAAATGAAGTCATAAGTGCCTAGGGATAAAGAGAAACTCTTAAAGGGCAATTGGTTCAGACAATACAAGCCTCTAAGGGGAGTTTGAAGCAGATGCAGTGATTAATTGGTTATTTGAACTTCGCGTGCTGAACTGTTCTGACAGGACAGGTATTTTCATGCCAGCTGGCTGACTCCGTTGCAAAAGGAGTTTGGTTGTGTAAGAAAGCTGTAGCAATGAAATGAAGAGATGGCCATTTTATCTGCACATGGCAAGTAGCAAATGGCAGCTGTGCTCGCTATTTAATAAACAGCTGTAATAATTACTATGGGAAGTCTAAGAACATATTTCTAAGGTCTAGAGTGTGCTGAATATTTGTCCCAAAAATGGTACTGTTAGGGATGGTGTGTCAATTAGTAAATGCTTAGCTGAAAAAAACTGAAATCACTAATTTAGGAATAATTGTTGGAAAATGTAATTTTTTCTGTATTATAATGAGAGCATGTTCAATAATATGCAATGAACCAGCAGAGCAATGTTTCCAGGAGTAAATGCAAGGTCCATCGGGACTTGTGCTATTATTGAGAAGCCATGTACTGACGCTGGCACCTATTGCCTCCAGTTCTTGATGGTATTGACAGTGTTAGGATAAATATCCAAAATATCAGTCTGGTCCTATTCTACTCCAATTGGTCAATGTTGAAAAGAGACTCTGTACTCTACAGCTTCCATTCAGCTTCACAATGCAAACTGTCAATTTCTGTTTCATTTACTAACTTGGAAGCAAAACGCCTTCAGCAAGAGAAGGGATTTCACACCTTGGTCCCTTCCAGGCTGTAACCGTGTGTCATTTCTGTGGTATTACTTTGACCTTTCACATATGTTATATTGGTCGTGTTGTTAGAGTACAGTTTGTTCTGAGTTTAACGGCTAACAACCACCTCTGGGATCTCTTTGGGCTCCAGTATTGGAATGACTTTGCATAATAGACTTTCATAACTGACCTCTTCCCATCATTCCCTTACTGCCACATCTTTTGTACAGTCAGATTTAACATTAGTTCCTTTTTATTTCCTTGGTTTGTTCATTCTCTTTCTTCTTATCTTGCTTTGCCTTTCCTTTTCCCTACTGTTGTACCCTGTGCAGACACATGGCCTTTTGTCCTAACATTGTTTTTCCATCTATTTTTATCTCAGTTATATTTTTTTCTAACAAAATACACACAGAGGTATGTACAATGCCTGAACTAGTAAGACTCCCGCAGGAAAAGAAAAAGAAACGTATTAACACATTATATTTTGGGTTTGCTTCCCTTTATTCTTCCCATTCTTTTGATTTTTGGCTTGATCTGTCATGAATAATCAAACCATATCAATACTTTGAAGTAGGATCCATATCCTTCATCAGTACAGCACTTAACACACTGTTGGATGCTATCTAAAAGCTACAATATGTGGTTGAAAATATGTGCCTTAAGAACTCAATGATATGGGTACTTAGCATTCAGATTTGATAATCTTTCTTACGTTAGGCAGTTGGCTCTGAAGTAAGAACAGCGATAACAACATATGGAATTAGTCAGCTTGTATCAGTCAAGGGACTGCTCTTGATTCATTTATAGCTTGTTTACATGCGAAAAAAAAAATCAAGGCACCTTTACTATTTCTCTACAACTTCTGCCTGGCAGTAGAATACTTCTGCACTCCAGATTGTACACTTGATTTATAAGGGAAGAAGAGGAGCACAACCAAAGCTTTAAAGGTGCAAATACTGCTCAAATTACATACTATATTTCTCTGTAAACAAGGTTCAGTGCTTTGAATTTTGCTGTTTTCACATAATAATTTGCTACTATGCATGCCCAGAGATAAGCTACAGAAACGCCTCCGTCACCGAATCACTTCCTCAGGCAAACCCACTACACTCAAAGGGCTCGCGCTCCCTTTTACCAAATCCCACACTCAGTATGGGAGACACCAGCCTTGCCCACAACTTGCTGGTTAGCAAACTTGCCCAGGATGTTTGATCTGCGGGTCTGAGTCTCTTCAGGTGCCTGTACCAGGCCTGAAAGACAAGTCTTTTCCCACGCTTGCAGGACTGCTGCGACCACTAGAATGTTTGCAAGGCATGGAGAGTATTACAGCAGGTGTGAAGGAGGCACTTAACTGTGCTGAGAGGCATAACAGAGAGATCACGTAACTGCAGTCTCTAATAGATACTGAAGAGAGGCAGAACTTCAAACATAACTTTCCCTCTGGGTTTTCCTATGATATCCACCTACTTGGCATCAGATAAATCTTGATTTCCATGCTGCTAGTCCTCCATTCATTACATATGAAATGCAGTCGGGACTATTAAACACTGCTCAAAGAACCAGATACCTATTAGCATGGCAAAATCAGAATCCTTCTTTGAAGCAGGCCAATAGCTTTGGAACTGGAGCAACTAGACGCTGCCTTAGACAATGCGCTGAGTGAGGTATTTTCAAACTAATTATTTGCCAGCTACTAATAGCTTATTATGATTATTATTTAATTAAAAACACTGAAGTATTGGAAGAAAGCAGCAAGCCTGATTTTATATCTCGTATCGTACTCTTAAAGGGTATGTTTAAGGAAAGCTCAATGCAAAATTAGCTTTAATGTTTAATCCTTACAGCATTATGAATAATGCTACATTATTAAAAGTGAATCAGTCTGAAAAATACAGTTTTGCACTCTCGCTGCTGGCAAAGTTTTGGCATTTTATTAATCTGTTGCGATGAACAGAGACCTTTGGGTTATCATTTTGTTTCAATCTAGTCTTACATTTCACTTTGTGGAGAGGATCAAGTTTTAGCAAGCACTGAAGGGAATGTGATTAAACTCTCTTTCACTATTATATTTTTTAATAGAAATGTGTGAATGAGCTTCCCGTTCTGTAATTTGTTGCAATGCTAAACAACACAGCAAAGGTCAGAAAATAATCATCCCCTCCTCAGATGTAAAGGCTTTGGATCCAAAATTACATCATGAAACTTTTCAATTAGTCTGATGTCCAAGAGCATTTCAGGACAGCACAGGTCAGCCATGATACCAAATATAACCACCTGTCTTACAGCACCCCTTGCCATGTGTGTCTTTGAGTACACAGGATCAAGGAATCAATCTGATTAGAACTGAAGTAGAAAACAAACAAACAAACAAACAAGCAAAACCCCACCCTTCGATGTTGTGTGTTTGTGTGTCCCCACCCCCGAAGAAAACAGTCTGTGCAAAACCCCATTTAGTTTTAATCCAGATCAGTTCCTTCACCACATAGCAGCATAGGATAGGTTTCAATTCAGACTCCTAAATGTGCTTGTCTCCAGTGCTGGAGTTTAAAGGTGAGCCCCTTACAGGGTGTCTGAACCTCCACTGCAGTCAAGAGAGACCTAGGCCAGAATTCAGAGGGTGCCAGCTAATATCTCAGGTGCCCGAGGATATCTAATGTACTTCCATGGATCTTGCATGTCTGTTGCAAATTTAAGGCAGACCCATGCCCTTCCAGACTGGTAGCTGGAGGGCAGATGGGTTAGTCTAGGGACATGCATGACATTACATATTTATGGTTAGCCAACTGCATATTAATATAGACATTTTAAAAATTTACCTTTCTTAAACTCATCCTAAGATGTCTTAACCTACAGCAGAAACCCACTCACAAACGTGCCAGCAAGCACCAGAGAGAAGGGCAGTGCGAGCCATAGTTATTGCTCAAAGGCAATGAGACTGAAAGTCCGCTTTCTCACAGCAGAAATACTTACTTCGAGAGTTAAAAGTGCTGAAGGGACTGGTGCCAGGGAGTCAAAAGAAGCCACAAAAATGATTAAAGAAGAAAAACTCCTGTTGATTGCTGATAGACAGTAAACCAGAATGTTATTTAGACAATAGCACTCCTTTACCTCTTCAAATACCCAAAGTAGCTTAGCCTTAGCTACAAACCCAACAGTTTTAGTTTTACACTAAACACAGATACAAAGAGACCTCTACAGCCACACTAGCATTCATTATCTTCATGGAGACTTCACTGAATGGAAATCTCCTTGTGTACTAGAACATGTTTTATAATTTTCGTGCTATTAGCAGAAACAACGACAATAACAGAACTGAAGAGACCTTTAGTTCCCCTTTAGTCCTGCAATGGCCTCTGGGGAAAGTGGTCCAGCACAAGATGCATTTTCTTCTCTTCACTTGTAGTCTCAACCTCAATGCATGTCAAATTATTCTGGAGCATTTTCGGTAATTAATTTGAGTTCCTTTCTCCACAAGTTAGAGCCCCTGACTCAAATTGTTTCTGAACTCAATCTGTGATGAGGGCAGCCCTGGAAGCTCAGCTCCCTCAGGGACTGGGCTCTCTGGTAGTGGCAATGAACTCTGCAGAATGGGACAGTGAGAAAGTTACGGAGAATTCTCCTCCACTTCTAAGGCACTAAAATGATGTAAGTACAAATAAACGTGATTATAAAAGAGAAAACTATTTCAAGAATGCAAACTGCTGCTGATTGTAAGACTTCACAGCCAAATATGTAGATAACCTGAACTGAGCAATGATGAGAAGTCTAATTCCCTCAAAATCCATGTGTTTCACCTCAATTCATTTTTCTTCTAATTTGATCTGAATTCCTCACCTACTCTTTCATAAAACTTGTGGATGATACCTTTGATTTGAATATTTCACCTCTAAGAAAAACAAGTGTTCTTACATCTCCCTGCTTAGGTGGGATTTCTATGAGAATCTTCCTACTGCGCAGAAAGAGAAAAAAACCCCTATTCATTCCGTATTGTCATCTGGATCATTCCTTCTCAGAGGTTACTGCCTTTCCCTCGTATCAGTCCTCTCAATAGAGACTATAAAAACAAGCTGAAAAATGAACAAAGAACATTCAGGAAGCACAAAACTCTCCTTCAATATAAAGTTTACTGATTTTTTTTTTCCCAGTAGACATCATTGCCCAATTTATACATGTATGAACAACGAAGGCTCCAGACAGCACTAGTGGCAGCAGAGAAACATCATAAAGCTTGTACAGAGGGGCTGACTCAAGAGCTGGGAGCAGCCCGCCAGTCTCAGAAGGCATGGGAAGATCTTCCTGAGAAGAGCTGTTGCAACTCAGAAAGTCACTGACTTGGCTAAAACCAAACCTGGAAGCAAGGACGTGCCTGCAGGGACACCATGGGTGGGAGGAGAATTGGATATAACTCACATTTTTTTCTCCTGTTCTTTTGACTTATTCATTTTGTATTTTCTGTGTGTAGTAAATTAGATCAGCTTGTATAATAAATACTGCCTTTTGTATTTAAAAGTCCCTTTGGTCTTCTTTGGGACGCTCACTATGAAAGGAAAGTTCAAGCCAGGGGAGTCAAAGGTCATTCGTTTAAACTTTCCATTAAAAAATTCAGGTAATAAAGTTCAAAAAGTAAATTCTGAACTAGTGAAGGAAACCATCACTGGTTGTGAAATAACAGGATCGAAAACTGCTGAACAATGTTATAATAGCTTTGCTCACATTGCAGGTGTCTCACCAGGCATAACAACAAGACTGCAAATCAATGAGCACATTTGAAATACTAAGATATTTTTTAAAGCCATAGAAGTATAACAAAACATAAAAATCAGAAACTATACCACATGGAATATGAAGTTGTATCTTCTTTGGAAATCATCCATCATTCTGTCCAAGAAGGTGGACCCTCTGCAGGTACATTTGCTTTACCTTCTGAGAATTACCTTCAGCTGCCTACAAGTGGGTAAGCATATGAAGGTGTAATTAGAGCTTTTGAAAGAGACCTCACAAGGACTTAAAAAAAAGTCTTTAGATCTTACTCAGGCTGGACATCATTAGGGATGATAGACACTTCTGCTAAAAGGTCTATAACAGTTAAATATTTTGCATGGAGAGGGCCAGTTATTTCAGGAAAAGGCATGTAATTATCTTCAGACCATACGAACAGACAGAGGGTACAGCTTTTTTTCTATAACAGAAGCATCTTAGTGTTACAAGTACAGCTACAGTATATTGAAATTCTATGCAGACAAGTTTCTGAGAAAATTCAGACAAGGATGCTTGAACCTGCTTAATCAAACTTAGCAAAGATATTTAAAATGGTTGATTTCACAGTAGCTGCCCTTTGAGCATTGCATGCACAGAAAGTCTCCAAAGTTATTCAGGGTGTTGAAAATCTCATGGCAAAGGTAAGAGAAAATACAAAGGTAACAGAAATGCACATGCAAGATATTCTTCAGGTGTGGTTTTAACTTCAGTCATCAAAATTTGTCACTCAGTCTCATTTATTGTCAGCCAAATGTCAGTTCACAGAATAAACACTGAGGTCAGCTCAGCATATCTGCTTGCTAAGCTCACTTAAATAACAGCTGCCTTCAGAAGTGGAGAAGCCAATTGAAATGAAAGACTGCAAAGAGTGAGCATAGCCGTGGTCCTGTGCCGTACACTAAAATATGGCTTTGGCTTATAACAGGAGAATCTAAGCTGAACTGGCTTAAGTCTTCTACTGTAGAGAAACTGAAGGTAAGTAGACACTTGAGAAGAATATTATAAATAAATGCAAAAAAAAAGGACCTTGTTTGAAGCATATCTGACATTTCAATATACCACTATTTTTATGTGTTTCTTTTTGTTTGGGTTTTTTGTTATGTTTGTTTGTTGTTTATTATTCTTTTTATTTTAAGGGGAAAAAAATTCCCTGAAACAAAGCCTTCGCAATGACTTTCAAGCCTTGTATTTCTTTGCGAAGAGAAATTGTGTCCAATACTTCATTAGAAGCAGGACAGTATTTCTTCCAGACTCTTTTTTACTAGCATGGTCTCCTAGATGCCTACACCCAGGCTTTTCTCCACATAATGTTACATTAGCCATAAAACTAAAATCCAATGATCAGGGAGACAAGGTGGTAGTCCTCAAAGTTTTTCCACTTGTGTTTTTCTGTATCTGCAGAAATTTATTGTACCTGGAAAGTCTTAAGTTCCCAAGGTGAAGAAAAACCTCTAGTTTATTTAAGGAGAAATATAAAAACTTGAAAGAAGGACCCTTAATGCTGTGGAAGATCTTGAAAGCCTGAATGTTGATACTCTGAAAAGAGGTTACAGAATTAAAACATGTTTTTAAGTCAATGCTCAATTTATTACTTTTGAGCCCTTTATTTTTATGTCTAGCAGTGGACTTAGTTCATGATTTCTAATGTCAGTTTGCCAGCATTCGTTACCCAGCAATTAAGTTAAACTTGGCATCAAAAGGACTACTTTTAAAATAAATCACATATTTAATGCATATGTGAAGCCAGAATAGGATTTAAGGAAAACAATAATTAATATTTGAGTACTACCTATCGAACAGCTGACTCTTAAAGGCCTCGATTCTTCAAACATTTTCAACTTGCAGTACATTACCTGTTTGATAGTCGTGTTGAAAATAACAGGACTTCTTGTGCGCATCAGTGTTGGAAAGACTCACTGCTAAATTGGCAGGAGCTACCATATATCTATCCTTAACTAAATAGGTTGAAAATCCCCTTTCCTTTGAATCCTTGACAGTTTTGAATTTTTTCTCTTTACGGGTAGTGTTTTGGATGTCAGCTCAGTTCTTTGCTAACTCAGTTGTTTTGGTTGGTTGTCTCTGTTAAACTGAAACCAGCAATTTAAAAATATATTTCCCATCATTACCTGCTGTATGGTATTCCTCCCCCCAGTATCTGCTCTGTAATTTGCAATGGATTTCTGTCATCTGCTTTAGAGTGATCTGCAATACCAATCCATTAAAATATTTTGGATGAATCTTCATGAGTATCAGATTGGGTAGCAAGGCTGTAGATTTTTACAAGCAAATGTATCTGGCCACAGTCATTCATTATGGTATTATTTTAATTCTATCCCTTATGGATAACTAAGACCTGCAGCAGCTGCATGTCTGCCTTTAGGGACACTTTTTGAAAAACAGATGGATATCTCAAAAAGGAAAATGCATCAAAACATTCTGGTTTTCTAACATAAAAATTCATGTAGTTTGCAAAGACACTAAGACAGACTGGTTCATCTCCCAGTTAGGAATAAAAGGGAGGTGTGTTAGGAAATCCAGCAAAACTCCTAAGAGAAAGCAGCTCAGCCTGGCTAAATCCAGTTACTTTCTACCATCATTTACCTACATCTGAAGGAGACTAATTTCATTGTATGCCTCATTATTTAGCATGAAAGCCTTTAGTCACTCTCATACCTGTTCCTGGAAGGGGAATGCTTATTTCTACCTGAGGCTTTACTGCTTGGTAGTTAATTCAGACAGGCCGCACTTAAGTCCTGATGGCAGCCTAGAAAGTTAGTTGTGCTCAAAACAAGCAGCTAACTTCTCCTGACCTAATGATGCTCTTTTCCTTTTCCCTGCACTTCATTCTAAGCATGTTTGTGAAGATCATGGAAAGTGGACTGGTCTGAGTGCAGGCCTCTTCATTTGAGAAATACAGCAAAAATCGCAAGACCGTGGGCAATGGGAAGCCATCTCCTTGCCTAGTGGGTGGAGGATTCTCCTGCCTCCTGCCACTGGGGTTCTGCATTCCCCAAGAAGATTCTGAACATTACAGAGGACTGTTGCTGGGTGGAAACAATACCAAGGCTGAAAGTAAGCTTCCTTCTGATAGGCAAGTGCCATAACCGTGAGACTAGAGCCAGGCTTTCGCTCGACTGTTTTCCTCTGGCTTTTGCCAGAGACATGGATTCAGAACCTGGTGGAAACAAGTTTCCATCTGGCCACAGAACAACAGAATTGGTTAAGAAAGAACTGAAATGCCTGTCTTGCAATACATATCATGATCAAACTATTTTGTGATTGTAAGAAGTCAAATCAGGTGAGCTATCTTGGTGAAAAGATAGTCACATTTTGCTGGGGAGTTATCTGTTTCTTTGGGAATCCCTTTATCTTCATTTTCCACATTCTCTTACCTTCCTTTCCATCAAGACAGGGAATATGAAAGCTTCACCACTGTTGTGGTTCAGCTAAACTCTGTGGCTAGTTGCAATCTGGAAGCTCTTTACTGTTTGCCATGCAGATGGCGGGTATCACTCTGATTAACATCTAGTTAACTCATAGATATGTAGCTGAATAGAATGTGGAAAGCTCAGGCAACAGTTTGGACAACCCAGGCTATAAAAGCATTTCATTAGTACTGCACTAACAGCTCAGTGTGCATTAGCAAAAAGCAAAGCATATTGGAAACCCAGGATGGAAGCCCTTATCAGGGTACTTCATTGTTTTCAGTTGGGGGTGATAGAGTTGGTGTCTCAGCTACTGAAGTTGGTGTGTGAGAGTAATACAGCAAGTAACTGATAAATCCAGACCAACGTTTTGCTAATTAATTATGAAATTATGTTGGTTTTTTTTTTTTTTTTTAGTTCTTCTGCACAGCTGTGTATCTTCCATTTACTCAGTTTGGGATCGTTGAACAAAATAGATACTGATTCTTGCATTATTCACCAAATTCTATTTTTATATTGAAGTTATAATGTCATATAATGTGGGATCAGTGTCAAGACAAATAAAACAATTTCCTACAATATACATTTATTTTAAAATGCAGGCAGAAAGAAGGAAAGGAGGAAAGAAATTATTTTACAATAAGGCATTTTTTAACAACTTCAGGGCTAACTGTTGCATGCTCTCACTCTGTGTAACCCCTTTAACAGAAAAAATAGGAGAAAACACACAGAGCGATTGACTTGCTAGTAGATTTTTTTTCTTTTTCATCTCTTTAAAGCTTTTTGCTTTTGTAAGACTTATAGGGAAAAGCAGTGCAGGTGTGGCTGGATTGTCCCTGGGACAATGCTAAGTCAGTGAAAGGGAAAGGTGTTCTTTACAGTGTGGTGACAGATGCAAGAATTTTACTTGGGCTCTATGGGAGAGACAAGCCTTGAAAAGAGGTCTGTTACAGACTACAAAATCTACTCGAGAAGCTTCCTGGACTGAATGATGGTCAGAGGAGAAGGGTGCTGGGAGATGTGTACTGCAAATTTCTGCCCTGTTCTCATGATCCCTGAGGTATCTGCTCAGAGCCACCACTGGAAACAGAACACTGGCTTAGAAGAAGCGACTGGGCTTTTCTTAGTGGACTGAGATTTTAAAGAAAAAAAAATATGCCTCATAACTAGGCAGGAGACTACGAAAAATTCTGTGTATCTCTAAGAAACATTTGAAGTCAGTTTATTTAGCTTAAGATGGCAGTTAAACAGCTTTTGACTCTGAAAAATGTAGTAGGGAAGACTCCCTCATCTCTGACTTCGCTATAACATATGCCTACAGGTCTGTAAGTCAGATCCCTTCTAACATAATTTCCTCTAATAAGTTTCATTTATTCCTTTTGCTTTCTTCACAGAGATTCTAGAAGCTCAGATAAGATCTTACAGTGGGAAACAATTAAGCAATGTACAGTTGTATGACCGTTAACAATTAAAACTACAGCATTCATTTTATATACAACCTTTTCTATAGTGTGTGAATAGTCTGAATTGTAATGCTGGACAAATGAATACAAATAGTCAGCAGAGAGACTCGGCTGTTACATCGCAGTCAGGGAACTATTATTTTGCATGTACATAATATTTTCATCCTCAAAGAGTTTCATGAGCAGCCACTCATTCATCTCTGAAAGATGCCTCAAAGCCAAGCGGTAAATATTATCATATCTGTTTCTAAACATGAAAGGCAGAAAGACAGAAAGGGTAGGGACGTTAAGTGACTCACCCAAAGGCAATCAAAAAAAGAAAGTCAGTATCAGAGACGTAATTATAAGCTGAGAACACCTAATTATATCTAGACTGCATTTAGAGGAGGAGCCTGGGGCCATGCAAGTCTAAATACTTGTGTCAGCATTGTGAACATGAGGTTGTGGTGACCTTTGGAAAAAAACAGGGAAAGAAATTTTGGATCATATTATCCCTTAGTGCAGCATGCCTGATCCAAACACCTCTGTAACTCCTTTCAGCGATGTTTCCACCATTCCTTGCAGTATGATGAACATGCACAGAATTATTCTGAGATCCCTGAGCACATCTGCCCCATGATTGAGTGGGATTTGTTGACAAAATAAAAACTCCTATTGTCAGCAGTATGGATTCATGAGATCAGTTAATGATGGTTGGACCTGATAGTTCCTATCCTGAAAGCATCAGGTGGGTGTGGATGCTACCTCTAGCTCTCATGATTTGACCATATCACTCCATTTTCCCATCCCTGTTACTCTCCATTTTCCCATCCCGGTTACTTTTATCCCTGTTGCTTCTATCATGTGGAATCTCCTTCAAAAGCTCAGTCTTTTTTTGAAGTTTACTCTTCTTTGCCACAGAGAAAAAAATCCTTTGTTCATGCCCACATGAAATATTGGATTGACTGTTGTCTCTGGATGGTTCCCTCATGATGAAGGAATTTCATTCTCTTAACACAATCATCATATCTCTAGTCCTTATTAGCTTTAGCACATAAACTCTTTATAGGAGTCCTACATTCTCCATAGCCCTTCTGCACCGCAACCATTCTATCTCATCTCTCACAAAATCTGTTAAATGATTTTTCAAACTTTTCATATGCCTTTTATCTCCAATCACAACGGTGCAGTTCATGTTGCTCCCTCCCCCTTCTACACCTGCTCTTCTACAGAGCAGCTATAAAAAAAAACTTGCTTTCCCTGCTCTATCTCTCATTCCTCTCACCCAAGCCCTCTGCACTCCAGTAAAACTCCTCTCTCAGCACTCTTTCCCTGCTCACCAAGAGCTGACTACACTAAGGATATTACCATAATTGAGCAACTCAGATGACTGCAACCAGGTGAAGGTTTGGGGTTTTCAAAAAACTTGACCCAGTTCTCTTTTGCCTTAACATCAGCCCAACCTTCTCCACGCACACACAATCAATTCCTTGATGATTTATGTCCTTGATTTTCACGTCTATCAAACAAACATAAATTAGACTCTAGTTGCTATAGGGCAGAGTGCTTGCCTTACTTCTATTAATTTTTCTAGCACAGTGACTGACTACACAAATAAGAGTTACACCGTTCCTTATAATTCTGTTCCTTCTAATTTACCATTCAAAGGTGGTAAAGCCTAGAGCATTCAAAGAAGTGAGTGAAGGGAGGATATCCTTGCCTTAGCAGACAAACATCCAAAGCTCAGACATCTCTTTTCTATAGGCAAGAAAGACAAGAATTGCCAAGTTGTGCCAGTTTACTTATTCACATAAAAACATAAGCTTTCAGGTGCTATTTATTTTGTTTTTCTGCCCTTGTGGACAGCATATGGCAAACAGTGCACAAATATACACTCAACCCCTTTAACCACCAGCAAGGCTGTGTTAATTGATTCATACTGGGGACTTTGTGGAAAAAATGATGAGGAAGAAGCCAGCTTAAAGGATCGAATTCCCTAGCCTTCAGAAGCATTCCTGGGGTTTGTTTAGTCTTCCTTTATTGCACTGTTTTTCTTCCTTAGTTAATGAAGAATAGTGCAGCCTGGAAAGATGAGCTTATCTCTACTTTCAATGAAGAAACCTTGTCAGTAGAATTTGTTGATGAGTGAAAAAACTGAGCCCACAGAGACCCTCTAGTGGGATCCTTTTCTGAGATGAATCTTTTCTGTTTGCAGATATTTCCAACAGTTAAAGCAATTTGCTACTGAAAGCCAGTCTGAATGGTTGTAAAACACTTTACAACCCTGTAGAAATACACAGGAGACAGTATCTCCAGTACTGTAAATGAATGTATCACTCTCAACTTCAAAGGAACTAAGAAGTTTCGCACCAGGTGAAGACTCAATCCCATAGGGATTTCCTGTTGTGCCCGTGTTCAGTTGCTCTCGCATGTCTGGCTTCAGCTGAAATGGATCATAAGGGTTCTCAGTCCAGCTGCTTCTCACTCTCTTCTCTGATGGTTATCCTCCCGTTCCCCATCCTTCCCCTCTGATATGTGTATGTAATTGTTCCCTAACCCAGTTCAATCAAAAAGAGACAGGTTAGGAAAAAACCTTACTATTTAAAGTGTGTGAGCTAACCTGGATCGTTTTGACTGAACTGGGTCAGGGAGTGATTATACATGCAGTTATACCAGCTGAGTGAAAAGGAAAGGGGACAATCTATTTGCTTGGCTTAGCAACAGTCAGAACGAGCCATAACACTGCAGCTTTATGTGAACAATACTCAGGGATCAGCTTTGGGTAGTAGAAATTGTCATGTGGTCTAAGAGATGTTTCACTGTGCACAGTCACCTTCTTTTTGAAGTGGCTTCTGCCTACCCGAAACACCCTAGAAAATCCTCCTGAAACTGTAATGGAGTGGGCAAGTGGGTATTTTAGGTCTCCCAACACGCTGATGCCTTGGGAAGTCCTGCCACACATGCTAAGTTCCAGCAAAACAGCGTAAAACCAAAATGGTTTAGAACAATGCTGGGAGAGATGCAGGGAAAAAGCTAACGTCTATGTCTTTTGAAATCAGTCTGACGGTTTTATTCTGGCAGCCTCCTTTTATCAGCTCTGAAGAGGAGAAAGGATGTGCTACCACTCTTAGCATGCAAATGTTACTGTGTCCTGTCTAACAGATTTAACTATTCTTTAAGTGAAGACAGTTAATGTAGACATTTGGGTTTAACAGAAGGCACAGTCTTTGTCAACAGCTCATTTTATATAACAAGATTATGCTCTGCCTGACCTTTCACTGAGCAGAAAGGAAAACCATGGCAGGCCCTGTGTGGCCTTGGATACGCACCTTTTGGACACACAGAAAGCTAGACCTCTCCAGAGCTAGGGCTAATATTATTACTCTCAGGCTTATTTCCTTCCTGAAAGAATAATTTTGTTTGTTTGGCCTGTTACATAGAAACTTCCCTACAACTCCTCTTCTTCAGTTCTCCATTATCCAGGTACTGACAAGACTACAGGAAATACAGTCCCAAATAAACAGACATTCTGGGAACCATCTGGGTAACAACAAAATGGGAACCCAGAGAACTAACAGTCCTGCTTTGCCTAATTCACCCCAGTGTCTGCTTCTTATCAGACTCAGGGCAGGAAACTATCTTGTCTTGCAGACATCACCTGGGTTCAGCACTACCATGTACTTTGAAAAAGGTCCCTGGGCCCCCAGTTCAGTGGCTTCCTGGCCATGCAACATTAGTTTAGTCATTTAACTTGTCTGTATCTCCTTTGTAAAACAGTCTGAAGAGTATCATAGTCTCAGGACAAACAGGATGCTGAAATAGAGGCAACTCTAAGCATTTAGTACAGATGCCTAGAAAATATTAATAAGCATTAAGGGCAGCTGGCAGGTAGTGCTATTTGAAAAACCTTCCCAAGAGCTTTGATTCACAATCCCTCTCAAATTCAGCACCTCTGCAGACAGGAGGGTTAACCCCAGCTGATGGCCGCTTGCAGGGGTGCGCTTGGAGAGCGAGGAGCAGACATGGCACACGCTGTATGGACTCTGCAGTGGGTTGCTAATCTTTCCCGCAGGAAAAGGGAGGACAGCTGGAGGCAGTAACCTCTTTTGCCATTGTAGTTAAATCCATCAGAGACTGTGAATCACAGCCCTTATTATTTTCCACATGAGTGTTCGCCATTTATGCCCTGATGAAATGATGCATTCAACAGAAAACAAAATGAAGTGCTGAAAGCATTAAATTCTTTAATAATAGGACACACCACAAGTTTTTGTCATTAATCTGCCCTAATTAGGAGCTGCTGTTAATGTCTTTCAAAATACAGAATATTGAAATGTTATTACTGGAAATGTTGTCATGGAATGATATGGTGGGATGCAGAATCTCATCTGCACCCTGTCTTGCAATGCTGCTTTTGTCGCGAATCAGTGTAGGAATAATACAAACATGAACTTAGAACAATATGGCTTGAAATTAAAGTTTAACTTCTAGAATTCTTGTGTGTTTTTTTCCTGAAAAAAACCCTTTTCAAAATATAGGGAGTGTGAGATGATCACTTATTTAACCAAAACCAAAAAATGTCTGGTTTTGACTCCAAATTGAGATGAAGTCAAATTCCAAAGTTAATCACAAACCAAAACTTTGGAGTTTCAACTTGTGCTTGAAAGCATGGAAGAAAAGTGATAAGAAAATGCGGCATATTTATACGGGAAGAGGAAATGATTTTCAAATTATCTGATTTTAGGCCACATAATCTGGACAGGCTTGGCTACCTTTATGATTACATACAATTTTTGTTGAATTTGTAGAGGCTGAAGCAGCACTGCATGTATATAAATGTGTCCATGTGTATATATGTATTTTATATATGTATCAGGTGTATTTACATGGGCATATGTAGTTAGACAGGCAAGAACAGCAATATAATAAAGAAGTATTAATTCTTAAATATACATATTTGTATAATGCATGCAAGAATGACAGCAAAAGATAGTACCTCTCCTGTGCAGGGACGAGCTTGCTAGATTTAATAGGCAAATGCAAAACCAATCCTGATTTGTACAGAGATAAAAAAATAGACAAAGATTTTTTTTTTAAATCCAGTCTGAAAGAGAATGCCACCCTCCCTCTCCAATACTTTTCATGATTTTCTGGGGAAAAACAAACAAACAAACAAAAACCAACCAAACAAAAAACCCCAAACAATAACAACAACAAAAAAAACACCAAAAAGCATGAACAAAAAGACTTATAAATAAAACTGAACTGAAAATTTCAACTTCCATGCAGGCTGTGGAACTGAAAAGCCTGGAAAGCTGATTTTCTATTCTTTTCCCTTACCAGCTTAAACCGGGCTGCTGGCTCCTTTTGGATCCAGGGTATTCAAACTCCCTGTCATACCCACAACTTGGCTGAAACAGAAGGAACAGAGAGCCAAGGGAAAGGTAGGGAGGGCAGTGAGGCTCCCACGCTTCCCGCTAAGTCAGCCTGTGGGTTCCCAAGTGGAAAACTCTTTTAAGCTCTCTTTTACTACCAAGTAAAAGCAGAAGTGGTGAGATCCTGCTGGGCTGAGAGCTGTGATTTCAGTTTTATGAGATGGAAATATTGCTGAATACGCAAAAGAATGAAAAATCTCTGTCAATCCTCTGTACAACCTGTTTTTCAGATGTGTCATGAGAAATGGAATGAGTGCATAGTGTAAGTAGAAGAAACAAAATGAACACAATCTCATGGTTATTCTAAATTGTGTGCAACTTGATGGTTCCCTTCAAGATGATTTTTTGATGGCAAGTTTGATTTTCTTTTTGCAGACAGTGTAAGTAGCATAAGGCATATGTTATCTTCCATTTTATTGCAAGATCTGTTTCATTCTGCAAGAAAATAAGAACACTCAAAGCTAATTATCATGTAAAATCACATTCAAGCACAGATTGTGGCAGCCACAGTGAAACTCTGAGAGATTGTTATTTATCATTTTTATTTATGGAAACATTTGGTATTCTGGGCACTGTACAAAACAGAAAAAGCCAGAAACAGTCTCTTTCCTATGGAGCCTACAATCTATGGCTCATGCTGTACAATTTAAGATCAGCCTGAGCACAGAGCAGTGGCATTTCGTGGAGTGGGAGTGTGCCAGCTGCTGCCCTCCTTGAGAAGATAAATCTTGCACATCTGGCGTGCTAAGCCAGCTTTACTCTTTCCTTTGGGTCACTGACCATCCCCAGGGATGCAGTAAAAATGTAGGATACAACAGACCTTTGAGAGAGAAGCAAAGCCACCTTGAGGCACAGGCTGTGCAGGCAGCTCTCTAAAGGAGCAGATTGCGAGGCTTGCAAAATGGCCAAGATTTTGTCTGCCGTGTGCAGGGCAGTCTAGATTTGCTGCTGCTGGTACTGTTGCTGACAGAGGGGTCAAAGTAAGCAAAGCAGCAGTGGGAGCAACTCCAGCTCAACCCCTTTTTCCAAATCTCCCATTCCTGCAGCGGAATGGCCTGTCTGTGACCTCTCACCTGCTGAACAGTAAAACTTAGATTTTCCTAAACTGACTCTGAAAAGGAAACTGCTTTGTATACCTATACACTTTATGCAGGGCTGTGTAGACAGCCCCATGCTAAGGCTGGATAAATGAATATATTTAAATAGTACAGTGCACTGTCTCTCAGAGAAATTAGCCTAGCTCTTATAAGCATAAATTAACAGTTTTCCACAGGGGCAAGTTTGGATGATGCATTATCCTGACATGGCTATAACCCTTGCAGTTTTAAAGCCAGTTCACTTGCAGACAGTTTGGGTATGCTACATGCTGCGACAGTGCCTGATGTGGATTTATCCTTTGTGATCTCTCTGCCCTCACAGCCGCGGTAGCTGAGTAATGACCCACCCCAGGCAGGTCCTAAATTTGCTAGAGCAGCTCAGACACAGAATATACTGAGTAAGCAGATGGTGTACCCAACTCATAGTGGTTTAGATGTCATTTTATGATTAAAAACTGTGTAGTGAGCATAATTCTTGCAACAGGCTACTCATGGTAGGCATTTATAAGACTGTATTGAAGAAGAGATAATGCATGTGGGTGGCCATTAGGCAGGAGTTCAACTCTAGGTGGCCTAGGAGAATGTGGGAAGACAAGACTGTGAGACCATGTGGCACTTAGAAGTGGCATCAGACAGTGGAAGCGGAGGCAGTGAGAAAGGATTTGTACACAGAATAAGGAGTCCGCTGAGCCTTCAGAACAGGTTTGAATGTGAGTAGGAAAGCTCAAGTAAATAAGTGTGGGAATTTGGATCTTGCAAGGAGGGAAAGAGGAGATCTGTCCCTGATGAAGATGCTGCTACAACTTGTTCACTCTTGTTGTGGATGAGTGATTTAGGGTCCTGCTTGCCACAGAGCAGTGTTTAGATCACCTAAAGAAAAGTGCAACTTAACAGAGTTTGATGGCAAGGTTCACTCTGTTACTTACTGCATGGAGGAAATATACCAAGCAGAACTGGGTGAGAGTTGTTTTAGAATGATTCCTATGGGGACAGGAGATGCAAAAGGGTAGAGGGAGGCCCTCCCATTGAGTCACAAGGTTCAGAATGGAACCCTTTGTTTTCTAAACTCCTTCTCAGAGAGGAGCCTAGGTGGATCCGTACAGCTGGATCCATACTTAGCTCCAGACTTGATCAATGGTTCAAGCCCAAGAGACATAGAGGGTAAGGGAAAACAGGTAAAGGAGTATATGTATTTATGGCCAAAGAGTTACATGTGCACATCTGATTCTTTATATCACTTGGCTAGGATTTTAAAGTTTCGTTATTCTGCATCTCAATCTGCTTATTGTCCCTTCAGAGGCCTAGTGTCAGGTTGCTCCAAAGTCTGGATCCCAGGTCTCTCAGAGCAAGTTCTCAGGCATCAAAGTTCATGGGCAGCAAGTCTGGATGCTAGGTCTCTCAAAGCAAACTCTCAGGCATCAGAGTTTGTAAAAATAAATAATTTAATGAAGTAGTATAGCAGCAGGGTTGGCTTGAGGTGGGTGCCTTCACAGAGGTCCCAGCCCAGCATAGAAATCCCTGGGGTTTTATACTGTTGCAGACTATTTACCCATCCCTCACAGGATGATTCAGTCCAACAGCAATATCTGAGTCTGAGGTCTTCTTGCTTCTCGTTAGATCCTTTTTACTGATTTCAGATGGGCCTTGGTTTCGTTTAGCTGTAGATATTGTTTACAGTTCATAGCCTTGAAGGTATTGTTTTGTCTGAATGAATCCTATTTCTTCCCGGCAAAGTGCAGAATAGACCTTATCTCACAGATGTCCAGAATCGCTTCATGTTGGCCTTGAAGAAGTCATTTTCTCCCCAGTCAATTCCATTCTCCCTAGCAAAGTGCAAACCAGCCCTTATCTCACAGATGTCCAGAGTAGTCTGTAGCTGCATTAAGTAGATGCAAGTTTGGTAAATGCGAGCAGAACTTTACGGCATAGAGCTTAAGATTTCAGCAAATTCAGCTTGCTAAGTAACATGAAGCAGACAGTGTATTAAAAATCACACAGCCTTATAATTCTAAGTGATTCATTCTATTTGGTAATCATTCAGTTAAGCTAAATTGTTGATATGCAACTTAAATTGGGCTCATACAGTCATCTGTGAGTAGTAAAAAATGATTGCCATACAGACAGCTTGTTTAGAAGAGAGAGCTCAAAGTGGAATCATCCAGGCTGTCATATTTATAGAATAAAGTGGTTGGCTCCTAGTCAAATTGCATACAGTGGGAAAGGTGCACACAAGGCTCCTTTCATCCACAGCTGATGGGTGCTCAGTGTGCCATTCTGCTTCCTTGTGGGTTTCCTAAAAGGAGTTCTTGGCCCAGCTGCAACTCAGGCCTTTACCTCCTCTGGAGTCTGGACCAAAGTGCTGCTGGTTTGCCTGGGAGGGGCTCGAGTCCATCTGCCACAACTCCACCAGAGATCATTCAGTGAGAGACACCCCGGGTTTGTTTGGTGGGGATGCAAACAACAGAAAAGAAGCCAAATTAATTTTGTCAGTATTACTTTTCCTAGAAGGTATAAGGTTATGTAATTTAAAATAAATTTTTAGTAGTAATTTCATGAAGGGAGAAGGAATAGACTTGTTCTTCATATTCAGTACAGTTACCTTTGTCTCTATTCTTCCAGTTGGAGATAGAGAGGAATAAACAGAAAAGAACAGAGATCTTCCACACTCCTCCCATCCTTGCTAGCATAGCTCCTGTTCTCCATCACACAGCGGGGACGTGCAGCAGCTCACTGCCTCCTTCTGCTCAACTGTCCGGAGCAAGCATCAACCTTACACAGATCCCCCCTCTCCTGTGGCACAGGGGAAAATGTCAAGTAAGAAGGACAAGTCACCAGTTCATCAGTTTGAAAAGCACCTATCATCTCTTACTAATACTTTAACTGCTGTGTACTGGCTGTGTAGGTAAGTGGTCATTTCTTCCCTGTTACAACAGTGTATATGGAAGACCATGTACTTTTGTCATACTCTTTCTGTCCCACAGATGCAGCTGTATAAGCCATGGTACATCTGGCACAGAATAAGTCATTCACCAGTTATCTAGCTCTTATTTTCCACAGAAGCCTGAATTTATCCATATTAAAACAAAACCACAACTATTCTTTCGGAAGTTGTCTAAGGGGGAAACTGCAAAAGCAGTTATGGTTCACACTAGACGTATGAATAAGCACTGATATGTATTTTGGTTCTCTTGCCGTATCTTCATGAAATTTTCTTTATAGGAAGTCTTGGTCAATATAAACAGTAAAGTCCCATGTTTCACTCCCTGTGAGGTCACGCCAACTTAATAAACATAGAAAGGCCCCTGTGGCAGACAGATATTTTGTCTCAATTCCTAGATTCTCCAAAATAACTCAGAGTGTCTAAGTTGAGGCCTCCAGGAGCTTGGCTTTCCCTGAAAGTTGGGGCTCATGCAATTGTTCCTAAAATTGATATGGTCTGAATCTCTAAGTACTTTAAAAAATGTTCTTATTCTCTCTTTTCTCTGCTTTCAGAATGTTTTGCCTAAATTTTCTGTCATATAGGTTGAGAGGATCCTCTCCACTCTGAGCACATCTAAAAAAGATAGTATTCAAACAAATGCATAGCTGTTATCACTGAAGATGACTGGGGCTGCCCTATAAAGAATATCCCATTGGTCAGGCACTCATCCATAGATATTCTATATTTCTCTTGCCTTAAGAGCCTTCAAACTTACAGAGATCAGCTCCCAAGAAAGTAGTCATCAGACTATTAACACTTTCCCTCCTTTGTAGTTGAAGCTGGAGTCACAATGAAGACAAAAATATAAATTTCAGGATGGCAGAGGCAGGAAAGTCGGATTCTGTGCCAGTTTGTTTCACATAATGAAATTCAACAAATCAGAAAACTAAGTAGCATTTTTAAGGAATTTTGATGTTCAAAATTCATTAATGTATGCAAAAATCATGCTACCATTAATTATGTAACTGTTTTAGAGATGCTGCCTTAGAGCAGAGATACTGGTTACTTTCATACATTTTCCCCTTTCATAATACACATAGTATAGAAATACACTACTGAAATTATCATTAAATCATATGCTGATGAATGAGCACAAAACTATTAATGGCACGTAATTTGCAGAGCACATGTTCACTAGAGTATCTAGCAATCCATGCAAATCTTATAGTATATCCTATGTGCTTTGATTTTCTCTGTTAGATGATTGAAAAATATTAATTAAGAGATTTCTCTAATGAGCTGTGTTCAAGCGTAAAATAGGCCACTCCTTTTATAATTTAAGTGTGGGTTTTGGAATATAAATATCTTCCAATTCCCTGTAGAACTGACTTCAAACAGGGATTTTGTCTTAACACAGATTTCAGGATCTTTGAAAGGTCTTTGAAGTTCATAATTAGACCCAAGATGAAATGTGATGTCATTTACTCAAATACTGGAGCTTACTCTGCTTATAGCTGCTGGAAAAGACACACTTTTTGGGTATATCCCCAAAATTCTTTGGATACACACTTAGGCAGAAAGTTCAGAGAATATTCACATTACAGAATCAGTACAGGACCCCCTAAGCATCTGGCCAGTTAATCCTGGATCCCATTCATATATTACATCAGCCTTACTCTCTTTGTTTTCCATTAAGTTACTTGAGAGAGGTCTTTTTGTGCTTTTATTTATCCTGTTTTCATTTTCAAGGCACCGATAATGCTTAAGCAAAGCAATAGGCAGTTTTTAAGAATATACATAAAGGCCAAATCTTTTGAAAAACAAAATAGTCTTTTCTCATCTACACAGGTGGAAAGCACAGGGTGAAACAACCCTTTGAAATACCAAATTGTATTGCTGTTGTGCCTTTCTGAAGCCTGTTAAAAGTAGGAACCTTTGCAGCATGTCCTGAGAGTGAAACAGATCTGAACTTCTGGCCTCCTTGGGGAGGCAACCTAGCTGAGGACATTGCTTGTCAGAAGTGGCATTTCCAAACCAGATGAGCTCCCTGTGATTTGCTGTCCCTTCCAGAGCTGAACAGAGTGACAGACCAGGAACATTCTGCTTCAGTGAAGTTAAATCACTAGTTACATGATGAGATGAGGTGACCGAAGCTCCTTTCTTTTGCTGTTTCTTCTTTAGTCATGAAAGATTCGTACCTGATGTTAAACTGAAAACTCAGTTTAGCTACAAGCTCCGCCACAGCTGTCCAGCAAGGCTCCAAGCTGAGCTGCTGCACTCGTCACTGCTTTGGCTTTCTCAAGTAGAGACAAATGAGCCTTCACATGAGGGCAAATCAAAACAACCCACAAAGACAGAGAATATGCCCTAGCACAGAGATGTGGCAGATGTGACACTGGGTGATGGTGCGTTATAAGGAAAAAAAACCCCACATAACCTGTTGCATCTTCTAATGGCTCCAAGGATGCACACAGAACATGGATCCCATCAGAAATACACTGTAACTTTGGAAAAAAACCCACATTTTTGTAACATATGGAAGTTATCAAGATGATTGAAGTCTAATATCAAGCTTGGCAAGTTACTTTCTTCTTTTTCACAGCCAAAGGACTCTGGGGACACTCCTGAGACTGATTATGAGAGTACTGTCACATCATAATTTAATCATTTCTTCCTTTTCCTTTCCTGGAAAGTCATCTTGGATGGTGTCTTCTGTGCTGAATGGTATGCAATCAAAATCTCATTAGTTATACTGTCAAAACCAAATTCATTTAACTTTCCAACCAAATTTAGGCAATAGTTCTTCAATGTCATCGGTGTGGTCAGAATACTTTCTAAATGAATTTTCAGTGAGGAAAAATTCCAGGGTTGGGAGTGAGCAGCAATTTCTGCTCCTGTAAGTCACACTTGCTTTTTCATTGCCCCAGTTTTATTGTAAAGGTTCAAAGATGTAATTTTCAGTTCCTGTGAACTGGCAGTCTGTTCCCTGAGACACACGAGCAAGTCAGGTAATTAGGCAAATCTTGACAGCCACAAATCACCTGTGCCTTCAAACCTGAAATCAGTATGAAAGCTTGTTCCTCAGACCAGAATTCAAAGAGACAAAATGGCCATGTTCAATGTGATAGCCAGCTCGTTTCCTTTTGAAAACACTCTTAATGACTGACTTCTATTTTTCTCACAAAACAAGCATAAATTCACTGCCCGTACCTTAATAAAACTGACAGCTTTACAGCCTGACTAATCCACAGCCATTTCCAAGACATCCAGCAATTTTTAAGATATAGTTTGCTGCAATAAATACCAGGGCGACTGAACTTCTGCTTGTTCTTTAATTCTCATCACTCATCCAGGGCTTTCTATTTGATGCTCACAGTCTTGTGTGGGTTACCAACATCCACCATTCATTGTGAGAAATTCACCATGCGTTCAATACTTCTTTAGCCATAGTTCATTCTGGCACAGCTTTATGCTTTGAGAATACTCCATGAATAATCCACTCAGATCCAAGCCTCCCTATGTAAGCGGCTGAAAAATGCTTGTGAAATGGGTACTTCTAATTGAACAGACCTAAACATTTTGTGAGCTTTCCAGAGCTTTGGAAACCATGCTGCAAATAATTTTCCACAAATACCTGTCTGATACAGAAGCAAGGGTGTTTGGCAACATTATCCCTTATGCCATATATTTAAAGGGCTAGATGGAGTGAATAAACTGTGCATTGTGGCTACCCAAACATACCACAAAAGACACACTAGCCTCCCCTTTCTCCTTTTGCTCCTCTCTGCAGAAAATCTGTGTTTGAGGGCACTTCTTAGTTGTTATAGCTGCGATCAAGAGAGATGTGAACTCAAGTCACTACTGATCACAAATGTCAGTTTATATGCTCAATGAAAAGAAGCACATGCAATGATAAGGTTAGAAGGACTTCAGTCTCCAATTGTGCAGATTTTATGTATATGCCATTGAACTAATAGCTTAGGGCTAATATATGAACAGCAGTGAAACAAACTTCTCCCAGTTCTTTCTGCTTGTTTCCATACTGAATTACTGAGATGGCATCCTTCAACATCATCTGAACATGGCTTATATTCTGTTTCTACATGAAGCATGAGAATCTCATCCCCCCATGTGGGGCTTTCAACTCTATATAATCTCACTCTGGGCAACGCTTCAGTCTCTGTGGCACTTTTGCACATTTGTTCATTCTCTTTGCCACTCAAAGGCAGTTCACAAGACAAGTGGTATGAGGTTGCACTTCCTAATGAGTTGGCAGAGTTTATTGCTTCCTATAGGAGTTGTGCTTAGTTGTGCTTGAAAGCTCTCCAAGTCTTTCTGCTCATCTGACCAGATCTTCACTGTGTTTCTTCATGTTCTCTTTTGAAGATGACTGCTTATCTGCAACTGAGGATGCAGTCACATTCACAAATGTAAGCTGTGTCTCACACATCTAAATTCAGGGTAAGAGAAGGTTTCCAAAGCTATGTGAAACCCACTGTTGAATTAGGACATGGGACTTCTCCCTAGTTTCATGTAGGCATGAGGATCTGTTAAAGATGGTCTGATTGGCAAAGATCTGCCTGTAACCAATTCAGCAAGAGCAAAGCCTGGCAAAGAGAGTCTGAATGGAGGAGTGAGGGGATTTGAGGTATGAGAAGGGATATTCTGACCCAGATATGGAATGGGTGTGAGGGTTTGCATCTACGTAAGGCAGTCCTAGAAGCAGAGCCCTTGGGAGAAGACACAAGATTAAATTTGAACATCAGGCAACTTCAACTCCTGCAGGCACTTTGCTTCTTGCCAGCTGTGGAGCAATGATGGGCAGACTGCACAGAGGCTGTGGAGAGGCTCCAGCTGTGGTCAGCCACACACTCCACGCACGGAGACTGGACAGGATTCATATTGTCCCCCCTGCTTTTAGGTAATAAAGGTTTCTTTGGGGCTGGTAATGTAAAAGTAGTGTGTGTGCTGCAGCTATGTGTTGTGTGGATGCTCTGTGATCTGAAATGACCCTGGAAAACACATTTTGCTTTTCAGATATGTTCTGGCATGCTCCAAAGCACACACGAACAGTCTCTTGCAAACAGAAAGGCTTTTTTGCATACCACTTCAAATGAGCTTATTAAAGAAATACCTGTGGTAGATCTGTCTCTGCGCAAAAAACTCGTGGCGTAAAGAATTAAAGTAATGACCATCCTCTGCATTCCCATGTATTTTACTACCTTGGAACTCCGAGCGGTTGAGGAATTCTAAGTCGTAACACTCCAACAAGCCAAAGAAGTATTATTCTCCACTTTGATAGATGAAGCAGCTGAAGCTCAGACTGGCTGGATGACTCACCAGCCTAGCTAGGAGAGTAAAACATCCCTGGGGTAGCTGAGTTACAAAGCAAGACTAACAAAGAGCTTCATATGCAATTATAACACATATCTCCTGCCAGTCACTTTAACCCTTTGCCCTTTTTATTGCTATCATTCATCCTGCACTTTTTCTAAATCCACACAAACTGTACTAATTGCTCACTCCAGTCATTTCCCATTTTTGTCACACATAATATTTTGTACATGAGGAATCTCAAATTCACAACTGACTGAATCTCATTGCAGGTGGTCTTGTGGAGGGCATCCACTGACTTTCTTAAGCCATAGTACATAGTATAGAAGCCAAGTACACTGGGAAGGCCATTTTTAGTTAGCTTTCTTGTTCTTTCACATTCTTTGTAGGGTTGTCCCCAAACAGTCTAGCAGTCTAGCTGTTTTCAAAGAAATATTATGCAATAAATCTATTTCATTTGCAGCTTCCTGAACACCTTTGTGGCAAAGCAGAATATAAAATCTGTACCTTGTTTCATTAAAATTTCCCATGGTAGTTCAGCTCTGAAAAATCTTTCTTTAAAGACTAGCACAATATGTTAAATGTTCAGAGGTCAATGCTGTTGCCTTTGGATACCACATGACATGGTACCAAAATAAAAGAAAGATATAGAACCAGAAATGCTGTGCAGAAACACACTAATTAGATCATTGCCTATTCAAGGGAAGAGATCTTTCATCTCCAGGAACTCAGGCAATTAGGTGGGGTCCCTCACAGTACACCACAGGGGCAGTCAGCTGGTACTAATGAGTTTTGTGCTGTAGTTGAGTAAACAACCGGTCATCACGGTCTCATTAAGGCTATTCCATTTCCATGTTTTCTTCCCAGATGCTGGGCTCTGTGGTCTGGTAACGTGTAAAGGCCTTGTCATTACTTGGTGCCTGCACATGTCGCTTCTGCTTGCTCCTTCTACTCTACGCCCACACTGTTTTGTCTGCAGTGTGGGACTGGTGCTGACCCTGCTCGTTCAGCCCTCACCCAGCAGCATCATTCTGTCCACGTCCCAGCGTGGCTTCTGAATGCACAAACCTGCCCATGGATGTGCCTCTTTCTTGAGCTCATTTTACCAGTGATGAAGCTTCCACTTGCAGAGAATCACTCTTTCAGTTCTGGTCAGCTATGATGCTAGTTGGGATAGCAGTCATCACAACTGGATGAGTTTTAAGCTATTTTATAATGATAATTTACAACAAAGTAGCAAATTTTTAAGTTATGCTGACAGCATTTCTACTTCAATCTGTCCAAATGCTTCAGCATACCTAATTTTCATTACACTTCTTGAGTCTGTTGGTTTTATTCATGTATCAAATAATATTTCATGCTTTTATTCTGAAATAAAAATATCTGCACACAAGAAATAACTTAAGTCTGAATGTAAATCAGTTTAGCCATTTGAATTAATAGAGAGAATAAAGACTGGATCTAAAAGCAGATACACAAAGCAATTTGCAGACTCTAGGCCAGACTGTGCTCTCCAGTGTACAACCACCATAACTTTATACTAGAGTAAATGACAACAGACGTGTGATGCGAGAAGCTGTAAGAGGCCGGAACCTGAACAGCAGAGTTGGTCAGAGAAATTTAGGTAGCACTAGAAACTGATGGAATCAGCCGTTCTGCTGAAATCTAAGACCTCATGAAACTGGGTCAATGTTACTTGTATTTTATTTCCACAGAAAATGAGACTACATCAATAAACTGTTTTACGTACTTTACCTTGTTCTTTAGACTATTTCAACATAGCTGCTTTTACATAAATGGAAATAAAAATGCCACAAAGAAATGAAATGAAAGATGGAATTCAGTCACTTAAACAGAGGTACCTATTGCCATTTGAGATGCACTGGCTGCCAGCTGCTGCCCCAGGAAGGAGAAGGTCTCCATAGGTCCTGTGCACAATTAATAGAACACAGGTAGATAGATAAAGATGTAGTTACAAATATATGCATTAGATGTTTGTATTTAGGCAACTAAATTCCAGCATCAGTAATTGTCAATAACTGGGTTTAATGACTGGATACATTTCAGCATTCAAGGTTACATCTTCAGATTTCTCTTACAATTAAAGATAAATATGAATTTGCTTGGTTTGTGGTCCATGAACTTCTCCCGTAACATCTTCCTCAAAATGCATTTGCTTCACATTTGTATATCCTGCTCGCTCTGATGTTTCTTGAGCTATAGTGCAAAATATTCCATTGTTTCTAATTGAGAAAGAATTCTTTTCATAAACAGGTATCTACAATGTTTTCTTATGTAGACCTTATTTGGGATTGCTTACCTTAAAAAAAAAAAATCCAAATTAAGACGCTTGTTCTAGGAGGAGCATATTTTGGAAGTAGATAATGCCAGGAAAATGTGCTCTCATTCTGAATAAGGTCTGTGCTTAGAATTATGCTGAAATCAGTAGTACTGTGTATATATACATACATAAATATATGTATGTACGCGTATCCCATCTTAATCCAGAACAATTTTCATACACATGCAAAGGCTTGGGTTTGGTTATTTGCACTTTGTTATAAGAAACAAGCTTTTTCTTGTCATATGCTTTCTTTCCCAACCTTTTCTTTCTTGAAGTAACCTAACCCTTTTCAAACAGAAGCTTGCCAGACCACAGACTTTTTTGTCACTGAGAGAACCCTGGGATATCACTGAACACAAAGGACATAACAATGCCCAAGAAGTAAAGTATAATTTATATAAGCATATATAAGCAGCAGAACCTGTCTCATCTCTCAGCTTGAACATATTTCACAATAAGCACAGGAAAACTTGAAAGGGTGGGGAAAGAAAATACTGCCTGTTTTAATGCCCTCTGAAATGGTAATTTGCTACAAAATTAACATTAAGGTGAAGAAAGACATTCACAAAGTATACCTGAAACATAGTGACTCACAGAAGTTTTTGAAAAGAGGGAGTTTGTGTTTATATGTATTATTTTATGAAACATGGGGAACATGAAGTATAGCCAAATGCAAAACTCCGAGTGTAGATTCCAGTCTTTGTTTAAGTTTCTGCTTTACCAGAAGCGTTTTAAGTAACTGGAGAAGTCACCCAAGGACAAGGCCCATAAGAGGAGCCTTTACACTCACCCTTAGGTTCCTGCATCTCATGGGTATGTGCTGAATGTCAACACAGGTCTCATCCTCGCTGCAGATGCACGGGGAGATTCCCGATGGTTTCGTTCTCCAGAGACGGGTTCTGGAGGATGAGTTAAAACATGCCTGCACCCCATTGACAAGTGAGACCTGATACAAGGAGCTGAACCAGCTGATTTCTGGGCATGGGAACTCCTGGCAGGCAGACAGCTGCAAGTAGGGTCCTCCCCAGTCAAAAGCCCTCTACCCTTACAGGGGATGTGTAAATGCGTGCAGAGGACAATGACTGAAAAACATGTTTACCTCACTTCCCTTGGCTCATTTCCATAGGCAGCTCATCTCTATAGCAGAAAGAATTATACTCAGTTTTACACTAGTGAAGCCGGAGTTGTCTACGCTAGTTTTAATGGAGCACACATTGCAATGTCAGAGTCAAGGTCAGTCTTGTTTATGCGGCTATTTTTTTCCAGAGACTGAGACCGCCAGTTAATTTTGCCCAGATAACCAAAAAGCTCTTGTGGTAAGGATGTGGGGGTTTTTTTCCCCACTGAGCTGTGCTACTGCAAAAAGCATTGACCTGGAAGTGAGATAGCCACATAGCTTTACCCATCCTTGGATAAATTATCTCTTTTTAACATACCTGTTCCTAAAGGGTGAGCTGGAGTTGATATTCAGGTTTTGAAAATTATTAAAGATCAAATTCCTTTCTCATTTATACCAGTGTGAATAATGCCACAGAAAAATGTGGTCCCCAGACTAATGGTGAATATTTTCTCTCACACAAACACAACTCGTTCTCCTGTTATGTAACTTGAACAGATTTTTAGCTTTGTTTTCCTTAGTGGTTATTTCCCCCTTTTTTTTTGTAGCTTTAACATGGAAACAGATGGGAGTTCTCATCAATACAGATATTCAAGATAGAGAGAGATAATTTATTGTAGTGGTTTTAATTTAGCTAATATATAAATGAATAACCATCCTTCTGGTTTTTGTCTTTGAATTATTTTTCTTTTTGTCTGTGGTTTAAAAATGAACTCTCATTTCTTTAGTAGACAAGGTCATTGTGTTCCTGTAATTTTCGTGTCATATTTATGAGGCACATCCTTTTTATTATATCCAGCCACCCTTAACCCAAGCACCAAAAATTAAAAATAAAGCATTGCTTTGTATATCTGTGGAACACAACAGAGAACAATACTGCTAGAGATTGAGAATACTAGATAGTGTTACAATGACAATAAACTTAACTATCAATTACAATAAATGTATTCCAGAAGGACATTTAGATTCTTTAGTTGATATAAAGGAAAATACAGACACTAATCCAATTACAGCTAAGATACTTTACAGTCACATGGCCTCCTTAAGTGCCTCGTTCTTGGATGCAATGTCTAAACAGACATTGTAACACTATATTGAATAGCACTCTATAATGCAATACGGAAGAAAATAAAACTCCACTGTTTATCATAGAAAAAGACTTACTAACAAAGGAAAGATTTGCATTTTACAGTGAGTATTCCATCTATAAACATTCTTTAAAATGCCATTATTACTTTAGCTGTAGTTAAGTTTCCAAAGTGATTTCCAGGTTAACCTTGCTCCTAATTGTTTAGAATGTTCTGAAAGATTCTGCTTTTGGACTGAATCTCTGTGTTTTGCGTCAAATAAATACAAAGTTCGTCTTCTTTATGATCTATTTTCCTTATAATACTAATGTCTCCTTGTTTGTTCTTTCTCTTTTCTGACCTCAGCTGAAGTGAGCATAAGTACTGTGACCTAAAATTACATTCAACAGCAAATCTTTGTGCAGCATAACCATAAATATGTGCATTGACCTTTAAAGATTGTGCGCAATGAATTCTAAACACACCTGTGATGTTTTGTAAGCCACAAATGAAGAGCAGCTTTTATGAATAATTGTGTGCAGTGATGGGTGTAATTCTCCTGGAAAGGCGAAACCTCTAACTCCAAATATTGTTACAATTCTCAAGCTGAAAAATAACATTTATATACATATAGAATGTAGTACATTCTATATCTCAGTGTTGATATTTTAGCTTCTATTCTGGTATCCAAGGCTGCATCTTACTGGTAGATAAAATGGAGCATGTCCCATTATTAGGCCCTGAGGGCAAGTTGCACCATGCAGATCATATCTGTACAGCTAAATTGTATTTCTGTCACCCAACTCTGAAAGACAATGGCCTTCTCTGTGATCCTTAATGGAAACAGCTGCAGGCTTGATGTCTGCCATATGCTGGAAGGGTTTGCTTCTCAGACCAAACCCATCAGTGTAAGTGTGCTAGGAACGCGGAGTGCTCAGTGCTGTGCTTTGGCCTTTACTATGGTGTTATAGCCGGCTCACGTGATTTCTGGCACTTATTCAACTGGCATTTGATATTCAGTTGGTCATTCAGTCTTTCCACCTTGCAGTTGTAGTTTGACTGTCTCCAACATGCCACCATGGATAGCTTTTCCAAGACTTTAGTATGCTTCTTAGATCATAAGAGTTCCAGAGGAATGCAATCCCCTGTCATTAATCCATTTTCTACCTTTATCTTCTGATATGTCTTCCTAGAAAGAAGATTTATCTAGATATACAGGGTTATCTAGTGCTTCTAGAGAGAGTGCAGCCTTCAAGGATGGATATGATGCTTTTTCCCCCAGTGCCTTAGATACAAGATACAAACATTGTCTTAGAGTTTACTGCCTTTCCACCGTCTTACTTGACTTAGCCTGAGTATTGTCTGGAGCAAGGACTAAAGGCCTGAATCTGCTCTTACCATCCTTTCAGACCTAAGTCCTTGTTATACCAAAAGTATGGCATTGAAGAACACTGGAATAATTTTCCTTCCCTTTTTCATCTTTTTCTCAACTGTCTAAACCAATTATCAGTGATGTTAAAGTTAACTAATTATCAGTATGCAATAAGCAATGCAGTGCCAGTTAAATGTGATGCTGAAATGCCATGAAGCAAATGACTCTTGATTGTTAGCATGATATAGTTATCTCCTTATGCAATGTGATTTTTATAACAGGTAGTGAAAAGCACTTTCCATAAAGTATAAAAATTGCTACAACTAAAACTAATGGCCAAATCTACAGAGACTTACCTTTAGGGGGAAGGGGAAAACGAAAGCTTCTTCTTCCCTATAGTCTCTAAGTGGAGGCCTGATTCTGAAGCTTTTACATCAACATCAATAATTTTGCACAACATATTTTTCCAGTTTATATTCTTCACGGATAACCATTCTGGATAAGTGATATTGATTTGGTGTTAATGTCATTAGACCAGGATTTATACCCTTCTGCCTAGCATACTTCGGAACCTTCAAGTATCAGAGGTCTATCAATACATTTTCACAGCTCCGTGGGGTATGCTGCCATCATACAGAATTACAAACCTGGGAATGATCTCTTTGATTAGGCAACATAGCAGTGTTCAACAAAAGTCTTAAGCTTTCTTGGTATGAAAAGAACAAAGCATTTTATGCTTCTTTATCCAAGACTCCCAGTCAGGGTTTATTCTTGAGCACACCACGGTAACTGAAAGTAAGCAGATAGAAGACTTTACAGGATTTCCAAAGCATAATTATATTCTGTTTATTATAAACATACATAGACCTAGAAAAAATAATAACACACCTGTCAGAATTTCCCCACCTCAGTTGCCTTCTCTTCAACATTCATTGGATATGCTTCAAAGTCCTCTGAGAAATCCAGGATCCTACATGGTGAATGTGAAACCTTTCACCACACTCGTGGCCTCTCTCTTGCTCTCGAGCAAGAAATTTTATTTCTTCTTTGGCTTGTCTCACCTGCTGTGGCTAGCTACGTGAGACTGGAGCTTAGTGATGTGATGTGATATGAGCTTCCGGCCCAGAAAATTTGCTAATAGTGAACCACCTGAAATATATCTCACTGCAATATCAGGGGTTTAGAAAAGCAGGTTATGAATCACTTGAGTTGGAGCTGCAAAACCTGAAATAGAGAAAGAAATGAGATTCAGGTAGTTCAGACTATTTGAAGATTATTTTGGATGTAACTGTAGACATCACCTTGTGTTGTATGAGTTCACGTCCCTTCTCTGTTGTCCAGCATTCCTCTGTCACTGTTGGTCCTCCTCTTTTTCAGCTTTTTCAGCTACAGTAGTTTTCAAGGGCAGCTCTTCTGCCCTTGGAGAAATCCAGCTGCCTCAGATGCTCATTTGCTGCAGAATAATTGGAGAAAGCTGCTTTTTCTTTTGGATTCATCCATCTCAGGCCAAAGAGTTTTCTTTGACCTGTATCATTGATATTTTGGATTTTGTTCTAGTTCATAAGCATATTCAAACCAAGGTTTCTATCTGGACATGGCACACTTGGGAAGTCTCAAATTCACATCAGTGTTATAGTCTGCATTTAGACATATTCCGCAGATTATTATGTGTAGAATAGCAATTAAGGCATATGTTTACAGTTTTTTAATCCTTTAACTCAGTAGTTTCTTCTGAATAATTAAATAAGACATGTTTTCATTACAATAAACAGAGACAGTGATTGCTTGCTTATTTGTCTCAAGATTTACCATAAAAACTCTTGATAAAAACGTTTCAATTATTGCTTTAAGGAAGGGTTAAGAAGGGTAGCTGTGTTACGTGCTTTTCCAAAAGTTTTCATAATAAACTAGGAACATGCATATTATCACCTTTGCTATCAACCACCACTATACGCTTTTTCATATACATCAGATTTTTCTGCGTGTTTCTGCTAAAGACAGCCCAAATGAGACTTTCTTTTAAGAAATTATCAAATAATGGGCAATCCTGCACTGGTTTCAGAATATCTGTGAGAAAAACATTTGCTTTTAAAGATGATAGCAACCATTTATTTCTTTCACCTGGGACAGGTGAATATTTCCAATATTTCAAATGCTCGTAATGGAGTTAGCGTGTCATCTTTGTCCCATTTAAGTCAATGAGCAAGCTCTTTTTGCCTTTTTCATTAGTGTTTTCACACAGCAAAAGAATAGTTGAGGTTGGAAGGAGTATCTGGAAGTCACCTGGTGCACCCTGCCTGCTTAAGCAGGGTCACCTAGAGCAGGTTACCCAGGACCACAACCAGATGGTCTCTGAATATACCCAGCGAAGGAGACTCCACAACCTCTCCGGGCAGCCTGTTCCAGCGCTCAGTCATAGAGCACTGAACACCCAGGTCCTTTTCTGCAAAGTTGATTTCCATCCAGGCAGCCACCAGGATGTACTGGTGCCTGAAGTTGTTCCTTCCCAGGTGCAGGACTCTGCATTTTCCCTTGTTGAACTTCATGGGGTCCCTGTTAGCTCATTTCTCCAGCCTGTTGAGGTCACTCTGAATGGAAGCACGACCCTCTGGTATATCAGTCACTTCTTCTGCTTCTGTATCATCACCAAAACTGTTGAGGGCACACTCTGTTCCATCATCCAGATCATTGATTAAGATGTTGAGGAGTATGGCACCCAATATCCAGCTCTAGGATATATCACTAGTTATCAGCCTCCAATTAAACTTCATGCCACTGATCACCATCCTCTGAGCTCAGCCATACAGGCAGTGTTCAGTCACATCACCGTCAGCTCATCCAGTCCATATTTCATCAACTTTTGTATGAGGATCTCATGGAAGACAGTCTTGAAAGCATATTGATGTCAAGGCAGACAGTGTCCACTGCTCTCCACTTGTCTACCAAGCCAGTCATTTCACCATAGATATAATAGCTATGGGGTTGGTTTGGGTATTTTGATTGAGTCAGCAACAGAGCATTGCTCTGCAAGACATAAGGGTTGACAGAGAAGTGTCTCATGATGAAGCTATTTCAGGGTTTCTGAAGTCACTGAAGATTTAGAAAAGATCAGAGACAGAGTCCTAGAGATAGCCAAGCTTGAGCATTTACAAAGGAGCATAAGCTACTTTCTGTCCAAAGGCCTCTATAAACATGAATGCAGTGGTGCAGGAAGGGATGAATCTATCATTTTTTTTAACTGACCAAGGTAATGTTTGAGAAAGAATACTGCAGTCTTCTTCCTCTTCAGTTATAACAATGGAGGCACTGAAAGAGGACACCTAAGTCTCTTAGAAAACAGTAGGGCTAATGCTAGATGGAAGCTATCCTGAATCAACACAGTAGGTAATGGCATAGCATTCTTGAACTGCCTACACTAAAACTACTCCTGCTTAAAAAAAAAAAAAAAAGAAAAAAGAAAAGAAAAAAAGATCAGCTGTCTCCTACAAAATATCTATCATCAAAGAGATCTGAGGGAACTGAGACTAAACTCCCTGTGTGTCTACATTAGGTCATGGGCAGGTACGTAGATGTGGCTGTGTGTTTCTGTATCATTATAGATTCATTCTCCAAGTCTGGAGATATTTTTCTATTTCTTCATTTCAGTTTACCACAGTTTAAAAATTATTTGCTAGCAGAAAATGAATTCTAATTGTGACCTTTGCCACTATTTTGTATCACAGTGTATACTGAATTGTAATTACTTAATATATTAGACAGAAAATTCTTTGCAGGTGGTATAGCACTACCCAAGTTGAATTGCTCAGGGATTCAACAGAGAACAATGTGAAAAAATGATAAAAATAACAGAGTTTCACGTATTTCAGCTGGTATGTCAAAGTTGGTGAGTTTTCCTTTCAGAAAATACATGTTGACTTCTTCTTATCCACTTCTATTGAACTTTAAAAAAAAATAAAATCAAAAATCTAATGAGAGATTTTGAAGTTCTTTTTATGTTCTTACTTAATCTTTCACATCATTATATTCTACTTCAAAACCAGTGAAGAAGTCATGACTGTACCAAGGGAATACAATCTTTTTGGCATGAAGGGCTTAACAGCATCATCTGTGGTAATATTATACTAAAAGGTAGCTATGGACAGGCAGAAAACTGTCATTTAACATCATTTTTTTTTTTTTAGTGAACATGCCTATTCTGTATGATGAAACACAGTCTAGCTATTAGAAGCACAATACAAAAATAGGTCAGTGGTGGATTACTGTGATGCTGTGGAGAGCACGGGTCTGCAAATGTCAGTCTGTAGGGGTCCTTTGAGAAGCCAGCATAAGAGTGATTTTACTGAGCCAAACTGGATACACAGACTTTCTCAGTTCAATGTTTCATACTAAACACACCCAAGAAACATAGCAGCAATTAATCAGACTGACTAAATTCCACGTGAATGTAATGTAATGACAGCTCTTGTCTTTCCCTGGTTTTGTCTAAAGTCAGGTACAAGAACTGAATAAAGATGCATATAAACTATCATGCATATTCATGAAACCTGGCGAGTTGAAACTGTTTTGCCTAATTGTTCTTGTATTTATTTCCCATGGATACGGTTTCAAACAGGAATGATCAGTTAAACAATACATTTCTAATGAAGCATTAGCAAATAAATGTTTTTCTCTTTGTGAAGAAAGCTATTTCCAAGTTTTACTCATCCAGCTCGGGAAGAAAGGAACATCACATGATCAGCATGTTCTAGCACAGTTTGGATTTTGCATATTCCTGCCAGCAGAGTCTACATATAAAAATAATTTACAAGAAATATCTGGTGAATAAATTTGAATCGCAAAACTGTGTTATTTTTAAATTTAAAAAATCAGGTGATTTGACTATGAGACAAAGCTAAAATAATCAAATTATTAACTGAGGATTAGCTACTTAGCATTATGTGAGATATTTTTATAAGTAATTCTAAATAGGATTACGGTTCACTGTAGCTATCACAGATTATCACTGGAAAAATTCAGTTGTTTCAGATAGTCAGATGATCACATCGATTTCTTTCCTAATGAAGTACATGTGTGTAAATAAAAACTAAAGCCCTGTGAGCTTTTTTAGTTCCTTATCACTTGATATGAAGATGATCGTTTTTGAAGAAGTTAATGTTTGTACTAAAAGGTAAATAATTAGTTATCAGATCCTTTTCTGCAAGACAATTGCTTTATATCTGTAAGCCCAGGCAGGATATACTGATAAACGTCACACCCATAATCTGCCCAGGCAATTTTCTTATTTTGTTTTTAAAGGGTGATCAACAGGTTTTCCTGGTTTGGGCTGGTTTTGTTTTAGCATGTTTAGAGTTGACTTCTGTCATGTAGTGTGCTTGATTAATCCTTTTCCTCCAACATACAAATCTTGCAATACCACATGATAAACATATTATTTTGCAGCATTTCATATAATAACTTTTATAGCACAACAAGTTATAATTGTGGCATTTTAATAAATTATTTGAAACTCCTTACTGATCATTATGGGACGATTTTTTTTTCATTGAAAACCTCACCTCCATTAATTCCATGGAATTTATAGCTAATTATTCTAGCCAGTGACAATTTATCTCTGTTTTTTTAGAAACGTCCCTCAAATCTTTCCAGCATCTGACCATGTTTCAGTGCAGTGACTGTCTAGTGAATTGCTGTCCTCTCACTCAATAGCATAGTCTTGCTGTAAAATTCCAGCAATGTCTGATACTGAATATAAGGTACTATGTAGAAAGCATTTATGTAGTGCTAGGTGCCTTTCAAACTTTTCAGTGAATGCAAAAAAACCATCACTAACTCGAGTAAGCACTGACACAGAAATGTAGATTGTACATTTAGGAACTTTTGCAGTCAGGAAAGGAGTGACACCAGAGTAACATCCCTGATTCTTATCACGTCTTTTATCAGGTGTAAATCCACGAGGCTGTATGATAATGCCAATCACATTACCTGAGGTTGCTGATTTAAGTCCATCATTTAGTTCTGCATTATTTCATGCCACCAAACTCTTACACTGGGTAAAACTCTTGGCTTAGAAAACTAAGTTGACTGTTGGGTTGTAGACAATCTCTAGGGCCTTGGTAAACCTACAGCAGGCTGGACATCATCATGCTTTAATGCTGTGAGCTGCTCACACCTTTCTCAGAAAACAAGGTCTTAGAAGATGCTGAATTATTGGTCACCAGCTCCTGCTAGAAGTGCCATTAAAACCATTAAAGCCATTGAAACTGGTATTGGTTATTTTTAGCTTGTATCACCTACATTTCAAGATTGCTACCACAAGGAAAAGATTTAGACATTTGACCTTTTTGTCTTTCATCTTTTTTCTTCTTTAAAAAAAATAAATAAAACCAAGCTTGGTTACCTTTTCAATTTTTAGATATCTCCAACTGGATTGTAAGGAGGAAGAGAGAAACAGAAATCGACATGGACTTCCTGGCCCTGCAACAGCCAGCTTTTGTTGCAGTCATGCAGTATATGTACGTGACATGCAAGAAGACTGGAAGGCACGTCTGTGAGTGTATTCTGCACGTTTGCTTTGAATTGTAATGCACAAGAAAACAGTTGCTGCATTGCCACAGAGAAAATATTCAGCTGAAGTTTGCACTGCTCCTCTTGCCTTTTCAGGAATAAAACCTGAATGGTTTGCACAGCCTCTGCATAAAATCCATGCTTACAGGTCCTCACAATTACCACTCAGCTTCCCTTTGTTATTGTTATCTTCTCCCTTCTCTTTCTTTTGCAGACCTTGTCACCTCATAGCCTAAGTTTTTAACTGTGAAAAATAACAATTATAGATACATTAACCACATTAGCAGAATGAGAAATTATTATCAAGTTAAATAAGGAAAAAGGTATTTTATCCATGTCAGTACATGTGTAATTATTCTCACATGAAGAGAAGAACAAGAAGAGGCAATGTGTTGGAGAGTGTTTCATTTGGAGAGTTCTTTGTTAGCTTTCAAGTAGGTTACACCTCAAGTGATTTGGTGGAATTACTTTCCATTTCTCCTTTTCATCCTGGGTAAGAGTGAAAATTTAAAGACTATAAAGCGTGTGCTACAGAAAGTAGGTTAGAGGAATTCTGTGATTATAGAAGTTCACCCAGCTTTCTTCTCCAATTAATTTTCAAAGCTTTTCAACCACCATTGCTGGCTTGTAAATTCTTGTTCTCTCATTGTTTACTCTGCCCTCCATGTATAGCCTGCAATATATGTGAACACTCTGACATACTAGGCTTGCCTCCCATCTCAGCTGAACCAGTCTTGTGCCAGTGATTTTGGTAGAGTCATCCTTGGTTCAGGCCAGTGATGAATAGAAATCAAGCCTTTTTTTACAGAGTATTTGAACAAAAACGCATAATTGAGAAAAAAAAGGCAACGTACTAACAGCTGACTGCTTTCTAGTACTTTTGCCTTCCCACTGATTGCAATGACAGCCAAGCTGATGAACGTTGTGTTCAGTTATGCTTGCTACAGGGGTGTAAAGCTCTGTGGTGGGTAGGAGCGGAGCTCTGGTATGAGACCTGGCCCAGCTATCTCCTCCTGCAAACCTGAGTCGAAGTCCTCAGGCACAGTGATCAAAACAAAAATCCTTATATTTTTGTGCTTTATCATAATTACCCATGTTCGAAAACATTAACCTAATTTTCTTACCCATATTGACAGAGGATTTTCCTGACTCCTAGATCTTTTTCTAATTACAAACCATTTTGCCCCCTCTGTTTCCCCAGCCCATGCTTTTTTTGTTTTGGTTGTTTGTTGTTGGTTTTTGTTTGGTTGGTTTTTGTGTTTTGTTTTGGTTTTTAATATAAAATATCATTAAAACATCCTTTTGTGGAAAAGCATCTCTAGGATGTATCCTAGCTCTCTTTTTATAGTCATATTTATCTACCAGTACTAAAATGTATCAAAAATAATACAAATATTTATCTTTTGGGCATCTTTAGACACAAAGCTCTTTAGAAAGACAAGGCCCTCAATTTTCAAGAAAAGAGATTTTCAGAATGTCATCGCTTTGCATTTCTTACTGGCCTCTTACAGGAAGCCTCTGTTGAACTTTAAGCCATGAAACACACATACTTGCACATTGCTTTGGAAAATCATAGTCACTTCAATTAAATTTTATCTGTATGGAGCACCTGAAATAGGACATTTGAAGGACTTTCTAAACATCTGTTTCCAAAGAATGTGCTTTTTATACCAGTAGTTAAAACCCATCCCTTTGTAACACCAAAGAAATATGGGTATTTTTCCAATATATTACTTATGAAAGTCTGTCTTTCATGCAAATTCACATTCTTTGTATGGTTTCCTTCACTTTGCACCTGAAAAAGTGCAAAAAATTGTTATGGTTAGCCAGGTGATGTTGGTGCTGTTGGCACTTTGGAAAAACATGGAAATATGATGCTTGTCTTGAGACTCAGTTCAGCCACAGAAAATGGTTCAGATGTGTCTAAATGTATGAAAGGAAGAAGTTATTTATTTATAGGCTTAATATAATAAGCATGCTTGAAGGAATAGTTTGGTTGCAAGTTGGGAGCAATTCCATGCGCAAAGAAGATGTTTCCACTTCTCTAAGAAAGGATGGAAAAAGTTGCCTGACACAAAACTAGAGTCCCAGGCTCTTAAAAAAACCTCAGAATTGTTTCCAATAAACAGGTTTAGGGTGCTAAATTTGGTGAAGGACAATTTTTTCTCACCATGACAGTTTTTCAACCCAGCCAAATTCTAATCTGAGGGGCAGCAGTTTTCCCTGAAATCACACACCTCTTGGTGTGTGAGCCACCAGGCTCATTTGATTCTATTTTGGTGTACATCCATGAGAGAACTTAATAGTTCTTCCATCACAGAAAAGGAAATACCACCAGCAGTAGCAGAAAGCCAGAGGCTATTTGGCTTTTGGAGTAGCAGGAAGAAGTGAAACAGACTGGGAGCTGGCTGCAGAAAGAGGGCTCAGTGGCTTGGATATCGGGATGAAAGGCTCAGAGCTGGCATGAGAAACAATATGTTTCTGGCAAAGTGGGCTATAATAGCCATGAAAGAGCCTTGTGGGTGGCCCATTAAAAAGAGGGGGTACAGCTGCATCTGAAGGAGGCTGGCAGAAGAGGGTTCCTGGCTGTTGAATTTGCCAGCCTGAGTATGCTCGTAGAAAGGCAATGACCTACAGGGACTTGGCTGGACAAACTCCATCTCTTCACCCAGCAGGCATTGGGCTGCCTTCAGAGCTGAATGAAGTATGGTGATTTTACGCTGGTTGGTAAGCATTTGTATACACAGAACATGAAAAGAATGTTCTTCAGAAGCAAAGGCTGAGAAAGGGTACCTTCACTACAATAGCAACAAGTGAACACAGAACATTCCCAAGAAAGGCTTATTTAAACGTGTCTACAAATCTCTAGGTACTAGGTTTGCACAACCTTCTTAATCTTTTCCAATGCTTTACTCACCTTAAAATTATAAAGTATTTCCAAATAAAAACAAAATCTGTAGCAAATTAAGCTATTTACTTGTTGCCCTACCATCCATGGACTTGAAGACTTTAAATACAAAAGAGAATTATGCTGCTAACAAAAACAAAACAAAACAATAACAACAACAAAACAACACCTGTTACAGGATGGGAAGGCTTTTCATGTCTTTCCTCCCTTCTTTAGTTTGTTTATATGTAGGCTAAATATAACCATATTTTTCCAAAGTTCTTAATGGGTGCAGTTTTCCAAAGCTCTTTTTTTGCTGGCTTTCTCTAGATTTTCTTTGACTGCAATATTCTTAAAATACGATGGCCCAACTAAATACAGTACTCCAACTAAGTCCTCACCAGGGCAAAATACAGCAGAAGAGCCACCTTCCAGACAACCCAAAATGACGTATGTCTGTTCATGAAAGCACGACATTGTTGATTCACAGTTAGTCTGTGAAGGTTTCTAACTTCTAGATCCTTTCTCTGTTATTGCTGCCAATCAGTTAATGCTCTCTTCTGTATTAATTCCCCACACGCAGTATATTGAATTTCACCTTTACTGAAACTTGATGGTTTTTATGTCAAATGATTCTTCAGACTGTCAAGATCATCTTCAGTGAACCTTACCTGCCATCTTCACCCATTTTTTTAATGAAAGTTCTTTCATCCAAACTATTAAAAAGATATTGAAGAATGTTGGGCACAGGGCAGAGCCCTAAAGAACCTGACATGATAAGAGATGGCTGGCAAATAACTCTGGAGCTCATGTGTGTTTTTAGCTGTGAATCTGCCAAAACCATCATATTTACAAGACTCGCTTGAGAGAGTGCCATGTGGAAAGATCTCAAAGCCCAGAAGTCAAGATGCATCCTCCCTGCTGCCTCTCTCTCCATAGGTGATTTTCTCTGGAGAAGAAGGAAATTGCAGTGGGTGTTTCATTCTTGACAAATCAGCCATCTTTTTTTTATTATTACATAATTATCCTTCAGATACTTACAAACAGCGTTTAATAATTTACTCTTGATTCTTCCTGGTCACCAAAATGGCATTTTTTTATAATTCCATTCTACCCTTTTCAAAATTGGAAATATCTTTTCCATCAGGTTCCCTTGGCTTCCATGATTTCTTGAAGAATATTGCTGCACAGTTGCAAGTTGCTATAATACATTCCATAAAGACCTCCCAAAGTTGAGAATATCTAAAATATTCAAAGGGGTTTGAGCCTAGGTTCTTCTGTTTTGCGTTCATATTATTTTAACCATGTAGGAGAGCTAATTTTTCATGATACTTGAAATAAGAAATACTTTGAATTTCTCAGCCTTTTTTCCACCCATTACTTTCTCCCCTTTCCAGGAAATTGTTGGGCTCCTTCTTGTCTTTTCCTTTCATTTACTTCTAAGATACAATTAGAAGTTTTTCTTCTTGTCTATTTTCTCTTGCTGGTCACCTAAACTGAGACTTTCAATTCTATGATCTCAATCAGTTGATTTTTAAATAATAATTTTAACAGTAATAGTGAGTCTGTTTCAGCCTCTTGTTTCAATTGCATCATTAAATCTTGCTTCTATTTTTATCTATTCCTGGAGTCTTTCAACATATAGGCCTTTGTTTTCTTGGAAGCATCACATAAAGCATATTCGTTTTTCATGTACTATATTGTTATATACATTGTGTTTTCAGCCTTTATTATTTAATCCATTTCTCAGGAAGTTGTACAAAGTGGGTCTAAGGAACAGGAGATTCTCGTGTCATAAGAAGGTGGTCTCATAGGCTATGGCAATTAATCATCATAAAATCGTAACTATACTGAAAATGTAAATAGCAAAATGTGTATCACTTTGCAACTCTCTTCTTAAATGAAAGGAGAACTCCAGCTATGCTGAACATCTCTCGGTGCACACAGGCGAATTACATTCACTGTGAGCTGCAGTAACTTCCTGCACAGTGAACTAGTGCTCTTTCTCTTCTGTTGAGATTCCCATTCCCATGAGGAAGGAGAGCTGAGTGTCTTTTGTATTTCCCTGTGCCCTGTGCTGAACAGAAAGCCTAAGGTCTTGCCTTGCATAAAGGAACTGAAATAAGTAGACAGTGTATGCAATGGTGGCTTCTGGGAATGGTTTCAGGACTTTGTATTTCCTAGTTATTTTGTGCTTTTTGTCAAAGGGTAAACATTTCAAGCTAAATTATTCAGAAGGGATTTAGAAGGTGTTTTCTTTAAATTCTGCTGAATATAAATGTGTGGAGAGAAAGAAAAATCAAGCATTCTGCTTTGTTTTTGTGTTTCTGTTCACTGGTTACACTGCGATCTTTGAGGAAAAGGATTGTATAGATGTGTGGGGTAATCCAGTTCCCCTTCTTCCTGAGTAGGGTTTTCATAGGAAGCCATTCCAAACCACTACTAGAAGAGGGCTATCTCAAGCCTCCTAAAGGAAAGAAAAGAAAAATCCTGGCAAGTGAAAGGCCATGATAAAATCTGAGGTGATTCTGCTACCAAGAGCAGTATGCTAACCATATTTCTTCAGTAACTAGGAGACACTGAGTACTTTTCAGGAGATAGTATTATGGAAAGAGATGGCATATTTCAGCAGTACAATCCTGACACAATTCCTCAGAGTGAAGAGTAAATTCATCTTCCTGAAAAAATACCTTATTTACAAGTGGGTGGAAGAATATAACGTCTTAAAGTATAAGGTAGAAATTTAAGTAGGAGCCACGTGCTTCTGAATTAGTGCACTGACAACACAATGTATGCATACACATAGACGTTCGTAATTAAAAAAAAATAAAAATCAGTAATTACTAGAACCATTATATGCCCCTGCACATATATTTTGCATGAAACCAGAAAAAAAAAAAAATTTACCCCGACACAGTGAAGACTCCCCCAAGGGCTGCTGGAAATGTCATCTTCCAGATGACAGCACCCTGCAGTACACAGGAGCAGAAGGACAGCCAGCACCCTGGGATATGACCGACTATAAAACAGTGCCTTGACTGTGCTTCATTATTGTAAAGACTCAAAATTTTAAATACATGTGTTTTGACAGACTTGTGAGGTTGCTTATACGGGAGGTGAGGAAGAGGAGAACAAAAATTGTTTCTTGGCATCTCAGAAAAGATAAAAAATTACAAGATATTGTACTCTCAAGAGATACTGAGAACTTTAGGCTTCATTATGCTAATTAACCTGCTGAGCCTACATGTCTTGGTTAGGCTGAATAACACCAAATGCTCTTAGTAGAGTCAATGTCTTCCTTCAGTGTGCTCACAATGTAATTTGGGTGGTGGAAGAAATAGTAACCCCCAGAAAGCTATGTTCCTCGTGGCACACTGTTCCCAGGAGAACAGTGGGCTGCCTCCTTTTGAGACTGAGCCTTTTGGTGCTTTGGTTTTCATCCATGCTGAGCATTATTCCTCTCATCTGTTAGTATACTTTCAAACATGTGAACAATTATGTTGACTGCAGTACAATTATTCTTTAGCAACTGACCCCAGGACAATTCTGTTCCAAAGCAACACAGTGTTCCAAACATTTTTGTAAGTATGTTCTTTCATAGTTCACAAAGCTGTAGGTGTCAATGTGCAGGCATGCACAAGAAGTTGTGTACATCTTGGCTTTCGACACATGAGGTGTGGGTTTACATCCTTGTCCTCTGTCTCAGCATGATCTGTGATGTTTTAGGGCAGAGTTTTCAAGCTAGGACAACTATTTCTGGGTAGATTTCAGGTATGCAACTGTGAGAGACTTATTTGAAACCTTCTTGACATTAACTCTGTTAAAACGAATTTCAGTACTGCAAGAGAGCTCTGCTGTTCCTGTGATTAAAATTAAGTAGATGCTTACGAACCTCACTTATCTAGAACTTGTGAATGAGAGTCCCCCAAACTAACAATAAATGTATGACAGAGCTCCAATACAAAATGTGGCATTGAAGAATAAGGATGAGCTTGGGGTACAAGAATGCAATTACAATTTATTCTCTTAATAATATATACTTTGCGGATTTTTATCATAGGCTTGAAATATTGAAGAATTTTAGGAATGTTCCCAAGTAAGCAAAGAATTCCTAATTTGCAAAAAAAAAAAAAAGGAATAGAAGTAAGGAGAGAGGAAGACTCTGCTGCCATGCACGACTTCTGATTCTTGAAATTCCTCTCCAGAAGTCAATGGGGAGAGACATGAAACATGAAAGCTTTGCTGGAGGTGAGTTAAAATTACATTTTGCTGTTTCGTTTTTCCCTTTGCCACTTTGTTTCTAACCCTGATATTAAGAAGATTAAGATTTTCCTGTGCTCAAACAAGCTTGCATTAATTTTCCCCATCATCTTTCCAGTGCTAGAGTCGAGGCCAAGGGAAGCTGACAGATTCAGCTCACGTTCTGCCGCTGGAGGTAAAGTATGAAAGCGTCAGTCTAATGCTCCCCGCACGAGGTGCACCCTGACATGGGGCTGAATGCTCTCAGCCAGGATGGAAGGGTCAGCCGGGGCCTGGGAGTGCCAAGCACTGTATTGGGCAAGTCATTCCTGGCAGGCACAGAGAACACCCCTTCTTCCAGGAGCAGGTAACAAAGACAGACCCCTCACAGCAGACCCCTAGGGAACCTTTCAAACCAGTCCGTGGCTTCAAGGGAAAATGCAGCAGCTTTCAGCACAGGAGAGAAGGTTGAAACTAAATTAACCAATTTAGTGTTGGACCACACTGATTCGCTAGACTATGTTTGAAAAAAGTGTTTACAAAACCTCTCTGCAAAGTTGCTACTACTGTAAAATATTCAGCAGAAGGTGTTTTCATCAGGATTAAGAGACAGCTCCTTTAGTCTAATAATTTCCAGGTAATTAGTTCACTAGTCAGCCCTTTGACCTGAGATCCCTGCTGTAAAATATTTGTGTATTCTACCTATTCTGAAACTTATCTAGTAGTTTGCTCACTCCAGTAGGCATTGCAACCATGCTCTTATTTTTATCACCTCAGTCTGTAAGGCTTCTCTCTGCACTGTCAGACTCCTGCCTCAGGAAAGCCACCTGGGAAACTACTTGGAAGTCTGCTTATAACCCAGACACCAGCTTCAGAGTAGGTCATTAATGCTAAGGAACAGACTGCCAGGGTATAATATTTTCATGGAGGTTCTTCATAAAAAACAGAACATGGACCATAAAAACACGTATTGCAAATGCCAAAGTAAGGTGTCTGTTACCTGACACTCATGCCTAGACTCAGCTTACTTTCTCCAGACACGTCCAAGCTAGATGACAGACCCGCCTGTACTCAGTTCATCCAATTATGATTGGATTTGCCATTTCACTGTTATACCTCATTTCCCCTTCCCTGCATAATCCTCACCCAGTTACAAGCCATTCAGCAGAGTTTTGTGTATTTTTCTAAGATACAAAATGCACCATATAATTTATTTGCCTAACAAACATAGGACAATGTGTTAGTGAAATGTCACATCTTTTCTATTCCACATGGAGAAAAATAAAAAGCTCAAACCCAAACTACAAGGCTGTTTGTGTAACAAGATGCAGTAGGTGAGAATCATGACAGCTGAGAAATGAAAGCAAGAAACCAAGTAATCCTAAATGCAGAGAGCAATTTGTTTGAAACTTTTGAAAAAACAAATTTGTACTCATATTTCATTATGAAACACAAGCAGCTCTTGGAATAAATTATGAACATGAAAGTCTGTGAAGAAGTATTTACTGCAACCTAAAACCTGATATTCTTCTCAGATTTAAAAGGTAAACAAGATGTGGGGAGAGTTGCTATTTTTCTCTGCAAAATAGATGACAATTACACTAACATTGTTTTATAGCTATTGTTGGAGTCTTTTTAGGTTGATAACAAAACAACGGATGCAAAAGATAAGGATATATTGGAAAGGACTAATACAGGAATGCATAGCTCCTCGTGGCCCTGGGTCCTTTAAAATGTTTAGACCCCACTCTAATAGGAAACAAAATGTACAGGAGGAGAGCATAGTTCATTACAAGGTGCTCAAGGGGACTGTCTGGGTATTCAGTCCCATACTAAGGCAGTGTTAAAATAGAAACACGAACACCATATTTTCTAAATACAATGGTCTGAAATGTTTTCACTTGGAATGGTTTCAGACCAGATATCAGCAACACCAGAAAAGTAGAACCTCCTGAAGACCTTATCTGATATTTTGTGTTTTGTACTCATATGCTCTTCTCTTTTCAGTCCTTTTGCCAAATTTAGGCAAAGCATTTAAAATAGAAAGTGGCATATGAAAAAGTGCACATCATGCAGTAAAATAAACACTATCGCTATTCTAAATCATGGGGACAAAGGTGGAAACCAGGCTGCAGAGAACTGCAGGGTGCATTGAAAGTACTTTTAAGTAAAGCTTTTCAGAGATAATAAGAACTGTCAAAACAAGCAAACCAACTTGATTTGGAAGAAATGGAAAGCAACTGTGCAAAAAGAAAACTATACTCTTCTGTGGAAGAGATTCAAGTGCAGAACACAGAACCAAAGTGATGGTAATTCCAGCTTGAAATGGGAAGTATAAAAAGTGAAAAGGCTTAGCTTAAAATAACAGTGCCCAAGGTGCCAGTCTTCCTAAAGGTCCTAATTAAGCAAAAAAGACTGACCAAGATAATAGCATCAAGATATTAGCGCCAGGATATTCGATAGTGCCCAAGATATTAGCATCAGAAAATGACTCTAGTAACCTGAGTACGCTGACAATATAATTAATAAAATATTAAACTGGTATTTTTAATCCAACAGCAGTCCAGGTTAAGTCATGAACTTGTGCGTTAAGCATGTGTTAATGAAGCATCAGAACCTAAATTTTATCCATAAAATATACACTCGCAGAGAGGTTATCGTACACAGAGCAAGCATACACCTACTGAAAGCGGGCAGCCGTGCATGCAAAATTACCTCCTGTCTGTGCAGTGCAAAGGAGCTACTTAGATCCCTTCTGTGTTTAATAATGGGGCTCAAAGGAGAGACAGCTTGGATACTGTGTATTGCTAATAATTGAAAAAGGTGCACTGGAGCCTGCATAACTAACTGTAACAGAAAGGGTTATACCAACGCCTGTGAGCAACTACAGAAAAAAAAAAAAAGAGAACATTGAGCTGTGAAAAACAGTTCATGCTCCTCTTCTTTAAGGCTTTTTCTTACAATCCTAATTAGACATGTACAAATAATTGATTTTTTCAGTTTGGTGGCTGAACCTAAAAAATACTTTCTAATTTGTTTCAGGTCAACCCTGAAGTGATTTGTTTTTCACAACATAAAAAGCAGCAGCAGCAATACCTGGTTTTCAAGCATTTTTTACGTTTATGAAAATGATTCTGTAGCTTTTTTTTTTTTTCTAAATGAAATAAGATTTGACTTCTGCAAGGAATAATAACTAAAACTTTTATTTAGAAAAAAAAAAGGGAATTGGAACCCAAAGTCCACAAATTATTTTGGTAGATCTAAAACCTCTCCTCTCATGTGAGGTTTTTCCCCATTCTAGTTTGAATGCAGGCACAACCTCCATTGTGAAAAGCCTTTACATTTTTTTTCCTAACTTCGTGTTAGGAATTAAAATTAAATTAGAATTAAAGACTTAATTCTGCCCTCATGTATATGGAGCAATGTAGCTTTCACAACCACAGCATCCTAAATCAGCAAAGCACTTGTGTATGTCCTTAATGATAAAGAATCTGGCAAAGTATTTGTATTTCTTTCTTGAAAACTGGGTCAATTAGAAAAAATATTTAATTAGCCTAACATCATTTCAGCAGCTTACTCCTGCATTTGTGTCCCCCCCATTGGTGTCTACAATAAATACAGTCACTCTTTTTTCTGGATTTTCCAAAATGTTATCTGTCTTGTTGGGGGTCCTGACAACACACGCTGAGGGAGAAGTGATGGAGGGCTCCCAATCCACACTGCTGATTCTTGGAGGCCTCAGAGTGCTTCTGATCTCCAAGGTCAAGCTCCGTGCTTTTGCCACAAGCTGGTTTTATCTTGGGGTGATCCCTGGCTGTGTACAGCTCTGCCCAGATGGATTATTGTGTGGAGGAGATCCAGGCATATGGGCTAGATGAGAACCAAGGAAGACTTAGGTCAAGCTGTCAGTCCTTGTAACTGGGTGGACCAGGATCCTTGAGTTTTCCCACAGTGCAAACCTTCAGCAGTTGAGCAGTTGTGGACTATTTACATCCTGCCATTTCCCCAGCAGCTAAGCACTTACAAAAAAGAAAAACAGGAAATGCATGATAAGAGAGTAATCAATTATATCAGCAAATGAGGAAAATTATCTTTGTCACTCGGACAAAATCAATAAACTGAAGAACAGGAAAAAAATATCAAAGTTTGTTAGCAATCTTGGCTGTCACTTGTATCAACAGTTCCCAGGGTTTTTTAAGAGGAACAGTGATTGCCATACTGCTTCTGCAAGTTGTCTAACTTTATATTCTTTCTGTTTCTTTACACTTTTCCTTATTTCAGTTGCACACGAATTGTAGCTAAACTCCAGGACATTAAAATCACAGCCAGACCCAGAGCCTTTTGTTAAAAATCTGCTTTTGGAGAATCCTGTCACCTGCTGCTGCCTCTTTTCTAGGAGCTGTCCCACTGCTCTTGGACAACTGGGCCTCCTCTCGTCTTCAGAGGATCCTCATTGGACCCAGACCAGGAAGTCCTTGTTCCTGAGTGGGGAATGAGGCAGTCCTTGCCACCTGCTCTGCCAGCTCTGTGGGTAGCTTCTATTTCTCCTTTCTGCCTGTTCAGGCTCAGGCCTTGGAGTCGCTGCCCTAAGTGGACAGGGTCCCCACAGCTGTCTTGTGCTTAGGCCCAGCTCAGGTTCCTGGTCCCAGAACCAGCTGCTGTTCAAATGACAGTATATGCCTTCCCATTCTTAGTCTCAGCTGAAGTATAGCTTTTGCCCCTTCCTTCCAACTGTTCACTAATTTCCCTCTCACACATTTAAAATTTGCGGATCCCATTGATGCAGAAATGTTAAAATCCCAGCAAAAGGGTTGATCCATCAGGTAGAGCTTTTGGTGTGTGTGTGCACGTCTCTCTTTTTGTGCAGTCATGAGGGAGCAGAACAAACAATGCTGCAGTGTCTGTGCATACCTAAATGTTCCCAAAGTTTGAAGGTGATGCAATATTGCAGGAACTGGCTTGGTTTCAGAAAAGGGACTAACCCAGCTGAGTCACACTGGCATATTGTGAAGCTACAGATTTCCATCAGTTCTGTCACATCACTTGACATCGACTGGAAGAAGTCTGCGTCTGTGCTCCATGACAAAAACTCTTCATGGCACCAAGACAAAGCACTGGACTTTGCTTCCCACAGTACAAGTATCTGCATATACGTGCAGGTAGCATTTATTATGTCTGGTATTGGCCTTCACGTCTTCTCTGCTAACATAGTTTTTCAAAGTGTATTCTTACAGTGCATTTAAACTGACTGGTTACAGCCTAATCTGGACTGATCACTGTCTACACCAGCTGCTGCAGTGGACCACTATGTGTAAAACTCACAGAAAGTCAATAGCAGGTAGACGTAGCCTGACTGTGGTAGAGTCAGAACAGTATTCAGAAGGGAGGGAGCCCTAGAAATTAGTCTTTATTCCCACCATCACTTGCACATTTTGTCCAATAACTGTTAAGTGCAGACAGCAGCAGCATACGGCACAAGCCCTGCCCTCCCTGTCCTCGCAGAGCCTCTGTGCCACAGGACCAGACCATCGGGTCACCTCTTCAGTAGTCTCTTTTTCACACAGACTCTTTTAAGTGGTAAATGTCTACAAATACATGTTTATTTATGACCTAATGTCTGAGCTCCCACTATAGTCAACTCTATTCATTAACCTAAAGATGGGCATCTTCTGCTGTTTGGGACACATGTGGGTCTCTGAGATGCCTGCACAGGGCTAGCAGATATGAATCAGGACTTATGGTAGCTGAGTGCTGAGCACTCCACAACACCCAAAATAAACACTGAAATGTGTTTAGACAACTGAATCCCATCCTAGAGGTCTAGAAGACACAGGCAGTGGAAAACAGAAAGCATCTCAGCTAACTAAATATAGGTCAGCTTAAAATCACTTTAGTCTCTATGAGCTGTTGACTGAATCTACACTGATTCTTTTGGGAGCTTCAACACCTAGTTAAGGTTTGTAAGTGGACACCTAGGTCTCTTAATCTGAGAGCTGTGACTTGGCCCTATGAATCTATTGCCTTTTTTTCACAACAGCTTTACTCTTGCAGGTAGGACAACCCAAGCACTTAAACTCTATGGCTGAAAATACATTGACAATTGAATTTAGAGACATGCAGGCTTAGATCTGAACTACTAGCTAATTTAGGCAATCTAGCCATTATTTCTGGATGCTGCAAAATCTAAAATTGCGTATTAGATTTATAGCAAATATGATCAGATGATTTTAGAGCAAATGGGAAGAGGTATCTCTAAGACTTCTGACTGAGCAAAAGGCTGGGTGCAAAAATTTAACTGAAGTTTCTTGCAGAGGTAAAAACACTTGTATTTATATCAAAGCTACTCATTCAAAACTATCACATTACAACCAGATGCTGTTACTGTCTTGTGGCCATTTGGCAGCACCCATATATAATGATCCCAGTTTAGTTGCTGTACAAGGAGGTTCTATCATTGCAAAGGGTCCATTCAGCTCCCTCACACATAGACTTTGACAGAAGGCCAAAGAGAGACCTGTCACTAATGCTTTTAATCGCTCTTACGAGTAAGGGCTGAGCCACATTCACTGGACATTGTGCACGGCCAAGAGATGTATCTTCCCAAGGTGTTTAATATATTTCTTCTACTTATAGATTGTCAGTCTGATAGCCTTCACTGGAAAATCAATGCACATAAAATGAATACATAAATGAATGGCAGCAGCATTAAAAGAAGTAGTGTCAAGAGACTCTGAGAGAAACAGTAGATTATTTCTGACAAAAATATCTGTGAGTCCTAAAAAGACAGTTGAAAAGACATCAGAGGGGCAGGGAAAATGAGATCTTTTCTACCAGTTCTGACTACAACTGTAGTGAGAAAATGTTCCCTGACATATAATAATTCTGGTGAAAAATCAGCACTATGTACCTAAGCTGTTGTACCCTGAACTCTTTTAATATGATGGAAAGCATTTTTTGCAGGTAAAGATGCAAGGTAGAAAAGTAAAGATTTTTATAATGAAAATCTGTGGGTTGTTGCAATCAGACTAAGATTGTTGTAGGAGAAAAGTATAATTAATTTGCAGGATTCTTTTCCAAAATAGAAAGACTTTATTCTACAAGCGAAATCTTCATAAACTAAGTGGTTCATCTTGCTAGCTGTAAATTCAGCTGTCTGTAAATTCAACTCCCACTCCCACTGCCTTGTCAAAGGGCTTAAATATGAAAAAATGTAGAACTGAAACTAATGCACAAATACTGTGGTAAGAAAAAGAGTGACAAGATTGAAAGGGCAGATGAAACCATGCAAATCAATGAAATTCAATGTCTTAAACTCAGATCAACAAGACAGCTATGTGGGATCTAGGGAGTTCACTATAGGGCAGGGTCAGCCTTGTGCTGTCCCCCAGGGTGGGGAGGTAATTGATGATGTTCCAGGCCTGATGAAAGCAGAGACAGCACCTACAGCAAGCCTGGACACCATGTTTAGAGACTGACAGGCACTTGTGATGGCCCAGGTTAATTGCTTTCAGGTCTGAGTTTCCTGCAAAGAACTCCCCTGGCAGGGGAGAGACCATCTTCACTGAAGCAACCAGAAGTTATGAGCTCCAGAGAAGCAAGGTAAGTGTGACAATGGAAGTTAAAAATTTTAGTGAAAAAATGTCTATGAGCCAGGCAAGCTGGAAAGGAGAAAGGAACTGGGAGAATAACTGGATAATGAATTATAAATAGCATACAGACAATTTAACTGCATGAGACTCAAACACAAACATCAGCTTTAGAAGAAAAATATGTTTTCAGAACAAGAGTGCTCCTGTAAGTCATGGGTCAGTGCTGGATGTGCCAGGAAAGAGAAGACGTTGTTCTGAAACCTTGTTCTTGCCTCTGCCTAAGTCCTCTTCACGATATAACAGTAGGAAAGAGTTGTTAAGTGTACAAAACAGCTGCTGCTGTACTTTCTACTGTCTCACACAGTCCTTTGATCACCAAAAAATATAAACAGAGCCCCAGGTTCATTGCTAAGCAACAGACTGCTTAAACACATACCTAAATTCAAGTGTGTGACAAAGTTCTGTTTACGTTAGTAGGACATAAGCTTCTAGCAGTTTAAATCCACATAAGTATTTTGCATCACCAATGTTGGAGGAGAGGTCACATGAAGCTAGAGAGCCATCAGACTTTAGTTGCTTTCTCAGTCTCAGCTGTTGCCAGTTTGTGTCTCTTCATTCATTTTCTGCAGCAGCTTTTGAGTTTCCTCTTCTCATAACATGGGTATGAATTAGGGAGAGGTGGAGCATGGGTGAAATGTGAGAACATAACACCTGAAAGGATCACTGGATCATCTAATCCCATTACCACCATCATGGAACACCATGCACTAACCTTTCAGTGTCAGGAAGGCTCTGCAGAACATGTCCCATGTCAAAGTCCTGGTTTATAGGAAGGAAATAACATTTTCCCCTTGCCCAGTCGAGAAGATTCTTTTCTTTGTCTCTGCAACAGATCAAGTCAGCAGTTGGTAGGCTGGTTTAGATTGATGAACATTCCTCAAGGAACTCTTGGGAACTTCTATTCACAGTATGTTCTGAAATTATACCCCATAAAAAAGAGAAGGACACTGAGAATGTTGTTCCCTGTCTGACTGACATGGAGAATAATGTTAAAATGTTTCTCCTACTAAAAAAAAAAAAAAAAAAAAAAGAGAGAGGATGAATAAAAACAACAAAAAAAAGAACAAAAGTAGTGTGAAAACCTGAGCCTGACACACTGAGGATTAATTTAAGAGCAACTACATAATGCTGTCTTTTTCATCCTCCTCTAAACATTGCCTACACTATAAGTTTCTTTCCAACATCAGTTTTGTTCATTAAAAATATTTTTTTCTGCATTCACATTCTTTCTTCAGATCCCCTTCTTCTACAAGAAGGGTGAGTGACCCAATTTTTATGTATAACTATATATGTGTGAATATATATATAAACAATATATACAATGTATACACAAATATATGCTTTTACACAGCTACTTACCTTTGAACAAGACACCTGAGAAAAGGAAATACAGGATCTTGCTGCTGTAGGACTTATTCTTCCTTGCCCAGTATTCCACCCATTATTTGTTACATTCACTTCTCACAGCACTATGAAAATGAGTTTATAAGCATTTGGGACCTGAGAAATGCAGTTCTATTCAATCTCTCAAATCAGTAGTTTTAGCTGCTCCTTAAAATCTGTAAAGGAAGCAGTGGCTATGACAGCCACTGAAATTGTGCTAGAAACTTTGGGAAAAACCACCTGACCTGTTATAAAGGGATCACAGACATTCACAGATATTATATTCAATTTTACTAAAATTTACTGGGGAATGTGTAAAGACTCTCAAGAGGCAGCAAGGCGGCGGCACTGACAGGCAGCTGGGTTCTGGGCAAGCACCTTCATGGCTGGGAATGGCACCAAGGTTTTGCCAGCTCTTCTGCAACACACAGGAAAAAGAGAAAGAAATGCAAAATCTCCCACAGATGAGATTCCTCACACCTCACTTCAGATGTCTGTAATGCAAATACCTGTGTTTGAGGTAGTTATCCCCAGGTCATTTTACCTGGAGGTAAAACATCTTTCCATTGGCAGATCCAGGGATCAGCCTGACTCATCAGATGCAAGCTGCGTGTAATTATATAGGCTAATTGTGGGTGCAATTTTCTCCACTCGTAACTTTGTTGTTTTAAAGTTTGGAGATCTGTTCAGTTTGCTTGAACCACACCCGCTCAGAGAGCAATTCTAAAATTTTGCCTCACGCTTTTTTTACTGACATAATGATTATAATTATCACCCCACTTCAGTTAGCAATGTTTTTGATGTGGTTTCTGAGGGCTCAAACTTGACCGTCCAGGTAACAATATTCCTCAAAAAAAAATGCTGATTTTGTCTTATGTAAAATATTTCACACAAATGTGAATGTCATTCTGGAAAAATCACTCTCCTCTTGCAAGTAGAAGATATGTCCAAGCAATGTCAATAAAAAGAACAGAGCAGTTCTGATTGAAGCTAACCACAACATAGCAGGAAGAGTTAATATTCCCCTCTACTTTCAACACAAATTTCCATGAGAAACGGAAATTCAGCTTAAGTCTGGTGAAGTTTCATGGAAGAAAGTAATATTGAAGAACTCCGAAGTCTACTCAAATCCAGCTATAACCATTTGAATGAACTATGAGGAAGTATTCTTTCTAAAAAATGGATGAATTTTAAAATTTGTGTGACTATGGCACTCCATTAAAAATCCATAGAATACAAAACAAACAGACTCCTTCAGTTATCATTACTGAGAAGTAATTTAAAAAATCCTGTGCTTTTTGCACAGAAATAAATGGAGAGAACTTCATTCGGGTCTTCTCTCTAAGTCTTTCAATATGACTTGGAAAGCGAATAAATTTAAGACCCAGAAAGATCAATCCATTATTGGTATTTTCAGCAATTTTAGAAAATGGTAATGAAAAATCAATTAAATGAAAAATCAACTCAAAATGAAGTACTTCGGTGTTATCTCAGACTTCAATTATAAAGACCAAAGAGCAAAACCTTCAAGCAATCATTAGCATCACAGGAGATCTCTTTACTAAGCTCATTTGAAAACTAGATGTGCACCTAAATCCCTTCTCATGAAAAACATCTTCCTTCTGTCTAAAATTTCCCAGAAGTACAAATGTTGAGGCACTGGTGTGCAAATGGAACAATTAAAAGGAAGATTAAAAGATATTTAAAGAATATATTTCCTTCTTAAATGCTCTTATAACTGCTCTGAAGTTCTTCTGAGTCTCATTTGACTTCTCCAATGGATTTTTAGTCTTATTCTATTATCAATACCAGTCACAATCTCTCCCTGCAGAGTAACACATCTATTCGCAGGGAAGGGGTAGACAGATACAGAGCATCTTCTAAATCAAGCCAAAAATCTTGTGAACTAGTTATGCCTCTTTTTTTTTTTTTTCTTTCTTGCATTCCCACAGCCATAGGGAAGGCACAGTAGGTAAAGAGGTACTCACTGTGGAGAGAAAAATATCACAAAAACATGAACTACAGTTAAGCCCTGTAGGTGTAATGAAAGTCAGGTGTATTTAAATAAGCAGAACTCACATTTATTGGAAAAAATACATTTTGCGTTAGGGTTTTTTTGCCAAATGCAATTTAGGACTTTGCCTTTTTTTACTGTTACAAAATAAACAACTGTTTTTAAGGTTGGAATTATCACAATCAGTTTACAGAGATAGGCAATTTTGCCGGAACAAAATCTTTATGAGGAAAAATATTTGCCCAGAAGAGCAGCCTTATTTATTTAAAAACAAAATGGCTTAAATCTTTGAGGGGTCACCTGAGCTCTCACCTTCCTAGACTACAAGAAGTATGCAAGGAACCTGGAACCGACCCATCTTGAGTTTAAAAGCTCTTTATAGCTATTGTAATTTGGACAACTCTGTTCCTGCTGAAACAGTGTGATCAATATTATCTCTGCAGTTGTCTCATGTACAAGTTGCAGCTAACGGAAATAGAAAAGGGTCAGCACAGTTGGGATTTTATTGTCAAAATAGTTTCCCAGCTTGATTAGCCAATAATAAAAGGTGGCAAAACACCTTCTACCACCTTTGATGGCCAAACCCCTACCTCCCACCCTCTAGGGTCACAGACATACATGTTTGATTTCTCCTACTTGGGTCTGCATGCTCAGGCAAGGTGAAATCTTCACCTCACATGGAATGCAGCAGCTCATCTCTGACAGGCACAAATTTTGAGAGCTCCTGAGGTTCAACGCTCAGCACCTGCAGTTGTCTCCCTTTCACTTCAAAGTCGCACTGACACTATCAAATGTTTGACTTCTATTCAGCAGCCTTATTTAATTTCCTTCAACTGCTTCTGTATTAACAACTGCATAGTCCATCTTTTAGACAATTAAACCAGTGGTGCCTAGCGAGTACAGAGGAAAAGAGAGTTCTCCAGCTGTGAATCAGGATAAGAGAAGTAGAGAGGAATATAGTGGAAAACCAGACCATGCTTGGAAATACTGTAAAATGTCTGCAAAAGACCGAGCGGGATTTAAGAACCAAGGAAAAGAATGGAAGGAATAAACTACAAAATAATGTACAAAAACCTGTCAAACCACAAAGAAGCAAAGATCAGTTCCATTATGCTGCCCGCTATTGACAACGCTATGCAATCCATGGCCATAATACTGAAAGTTCTAGCGCCTAGAAAGAAAGTCAGTATGGAGTGAAATCGCCTTATCCCTTTGTCATTTCTAGAATTGCTATGGTTCAGCTTGTGTAAGGCCCAGAGCTGTTTTATACTGATTGGCAGCAAATATTAAACAGTCCAGAATTTAGATGTAGAAAGACATATTGTTATAAAATCCATCTGCTTATCTTTACAGGATTATTTCCTAATCTATTACAATGCTTTTCATCAAAAGAATTGTTTTACATGTCTTGGAATTCAAAATTAGTCAGTGGTGTTTGAACATTTAGGAACCTGTTTTCTGCCCAAAAGCAGCAAAATAAGGTTGATTAACTTACTTACTAAATGAATGGTACCTTACAAGCCTTTAAAGAGAACCAGAAGAAAAAGAGGCATTTATTCCAAATCGCTGGATGGAAAAATGACCTAAACACAGTTTTAGTTCCAAGACTGGACTGAATGACATTTCATGCTCTCCATATCTTCTAGATAGTTAATTTAAAACTTTCAAGGGTTTGTGCATTTGTTCTAAGATGTTCCATTTCCAAACTGCAACTGAATGAATGGACTCTGAGTGCATCTTCGTACTGAGCTGTACTTCTGCCCCTTTGCCAGCTGGAGATGGAGCATGATGCAGTTTCTTCTCAGGTGCTTCTACCCACTCAGGATGGGAGAACAGAAATATCATGTTCATGATAACCCAGTAGTGACTAGTAGTAGTTTGTGAGGTGAAACATGACATGCTAAATGCCCTTCAACTTGTTTGTGGGCTTCTTGACACTGCTTAGCACCAGACCCGACAGTTTTAGGCTTTGAGAAGTCTATTTGGATAACTGTATAAGGCAGCTGGCTTGATGTCCTGGACAACAGCTTCCACTTACAGTAAATGGGAGCTGAAGTTGACATGGTTAACATTTACAGAGTTTATAATAAGGGCACGCGGTAAAAGCCATTATGAGGCGTTAAAGTCATCCTTTTTTCTCATCAGCAGCATGACTCTCAACATTTCAGCTTTCACTAGCACCCCATCTTTCTTCTGACAGGCGTTGTTGTCCTTGTTCTCACTGTATACGTAGGGCAGTCAGTTCCACCATTCTTCCTCAAAACAAAAAAATCTCACTTCCTTTTCAGAGCAAAAATCCAGGTAAATTTGGAATTCAGGGTACATAACCAATGAAAGAAATTACACATAGCTTCATGATCACCACTACTTGCAGTGTTCTGCAGTACGTCATCTTACTTGGCAATTAAGTGAGCTTGTATTTGCTTTGAACCTTTTGCTTCCCTGGGAGAACAACTCTGACTCAGTGTATGACTCTGTGATGCCATGTATACTGATCAGCTAGTTTGATTTGGAAAAAAACCCAGATCAGTCAGCAACAATCTGCTAAGCTCAGAATGCACTCGCATAGATGGCATTAGTATTACAACTGTTCTGCACATGCTGGGCTCTGGTATGTTTTAAAGAACTACGTCTGAATAAATTGTTCTACTAACAATCACTTATTTATTCTGACCTTCATGGCTTAAGTTCCATGCTCTTCACCTGACAATCAAATAACCATTAGATCAACAAACTGACTGGGGAGTAACATAATCAAAACTACTATGTATTTATATATGCTGAGGCTAATTACATTTACAATTAACAACCAGCCACTGCAAGGTGTAAGTTTGTACCCCATCAGAAATTCCAGTCACATCAGAAACCACAAGTCCAGAGCTTAAGTTATGTAGCCACTGGAAGACCTCTGCAGAATTAGATCTCAAATAATTCAAAACAAGCTTATTTTTAATGTTTTATACTAACACAGACCTGAGCCAGGACCCATGGCCTGGCTTCGAATCTCCAGAGAGTTGTTTAAAATGCCTCTCTTCAACCCAGAACATATCTCCCATCCTTTCCTAACCAATTAGGACTTTTCCATTGCCTTCAGAGAGTATTTCTTCCTCCCTGTACTCCACTCCTGCATCTCCCTCAAAGCTCCCACTATTTCCACCAAACTTTTCCAAGACACACACCACCACCTCCAGATGCTCTGCTTTCTGTGTGGCTTTTTAACTCCCTACTGGAATGGCAAGACCTCTGCTCTAAAAGATCCAATAATGCTTCAGCTTAAGGAACTTTGTACTTTCTAACTAAATTCAGAAGCAGTTATATTGCCACAAGGTTTGCAACCAGCTGGGTGCTGAATTCTATGAATTATTAAGGTAAACTAACACTTCTTCAGTGTTTTATTCAATAGTACTTTGAGTCTCACCCTACTGCTAGAACCATACTGATGTGCCCATGTGACTGCGTTTCTGCTGATGTTATAAAGTGTGTTGAATTTATGACTCATCTCCATTTAAAGATAGTCAATATGCACACATCTACACAAAGATCAAAAGGCTTGTCACCACTTAACCTTTTCAAATCCAGTTTACTTGCTATTTGATGTCAAATACAAAAGCCTTATCTGATCATAAATGCTGAATGCTACTGACCATGACTCATTTTTGAAATCTCATCACAGTAGGAAGCTTGAATCAGAAACTGCTTGCTCTTTTATTGAAAATCTTAATGTGTAACAGGTATTGCTTATTAAACGATGTGAGGTGTAAGAGAAGGAACAATATATTCTACTCGTTCCTATATCAGATTCTGTGTCAGTGAGATAACTGCATCCAAACCAGATTTCAGAGGTGCACGTCACTAACTTCTTTAGCTGATGGCAGCTGCATGTGCAAACTATGTTTCAAAAATCAGATACTGTGACACATTCCTAAATCCACCAAAGTCATTGAGAGGTGTCCATTTTCAGTGGAACAACTTTAAGTCCTATGACAATGGCTTTTAAAGTTGTATGTTCCTGAATGTCAAATTTTTCAATATTAAAGAAATTCTAATATTTCATTACTAATTTTTGACATAAATTACAATGGAAAAATACCGAATGTCACTTCCTAGTGAGCACATTTGCTTCTGCAAAGTTCAATGCATTATATTTTGCATTTGTGTTTTTTTATTTATTTGTTTGTTTACATTCTCATTCTAGAATAGGTTTTACAGAAGACTTGCATCCTAAAAATACCTACTTCACTTTATTGACATAAGTGGAGCCATGGACAGTAAGTCCAGGTATATACAAAATAGCATACATGTCTGAAGTTAGATGGGTTGAATCCCAGCTTTTGTAATTCAGAAGTCATAAGACCTAAGGAGATCTGTGAGACAGTATGACTTCTTGCCCAGCACAGACTACAGAACATTATCCAGTGACCTCTCCTCAGGTCAAAAACTTGTGCTGGATAACTGATATTCCACCTGTTGAATGAGGTGAGAAAGTTAGGGACAGGCAAAGCAATAGATAATAGCATAGATGATATATAATCAATTATTTTAGAGCCAAGAGAGACTGACCGTTGACACCACTATAGTGAGTAAATTTGTCTCAAACATATCAGCAAGGCTTGAAGTTTGAGTCAGACACAATTTCCCCAGTAGTTTTGTTCCAACTAACCAAAATGTTAAAAATATATACCCTCTACCTAATTATTATATCTGGTTTAACTTCCAGACACTGCCTTTGCCTGCTAGATTAAAGATGGCCATTGCATCTACTGATGTCTCCTTGTTGCACAAATACATGTGTATGTATATATTTATATAAATATCTAAGTTGTGCCTTGATTTTTCTTTTGATCAGCTAAATAAATTAAGGATAAGTCCCTCACTATAACATATGAACTCTACATAAACTCTGTTACCTTTCTGATAAGCAATGGCAAATGCAATCTGCTTGAAGGTAAGGCCTTTACTGCAAGAAAATAAAAATAGAAGTATCATACCCTATTCATGGCAATGAAAGTTTTGGTGTCTATATCTAGCTTTACTGATAGTAATTAAATCTCTAGAAGACAGCCCTTAATAGGATCAAAAAGGTCTTTTTATTTTTAATTCTCCAAATGCACATCAAAGCCTCCCACTCCCTCCATAGTGCTGTCAGGCTGCTGAGCAAATATGTGCTCTGTTGTCTGACAGTAAGGAAGAAAGAATTTGTGGTAAAATAACAGTTCAGCAGCAATGTGACCATTGCAAAATACAGTATTGTGGGTAGGGGAAAGTGAAAGCTTTACTGTGAAGGCACCATGAAACTCAGTTGAGCCAGAACCAGCTGAAGAATCACCATCCTGGTTTTAAAAGATCAGGTGCCCAAAGGCACCTTTTGACTCATGGAACATGAGCATGAAAACTTACCCCACAACCAAGGCAGCCCAGAAAGGCCTTCCACAGTGCCACTCAAAAAAGAATTGGATCATATTTCTGCTCATAGCAGTTAGAGACAGTCAGCTCTGCCAAGTAACAAAGAACTTACTGCCCTTCTAGTCTACTGAGATCCTGTGAGAGCCTCTTTTTGAACCTGGCTACATCCCCTGAAATGTGGCACTTTCAGTCAAGTGCAGATCTGAGAGGAAGAGTTTTTACTGGCTCTTCTACTTGGGAAGGAAGTGTTAGTTCCATGCTGTTTGATCTTTAGATGTACGCTCTTCATGACGTATACTGGCTTCCATAAATCCATAAGATTTATGCAAATCCTGAGGGAGGAAAAAGATAGATGTTATTATTTACTAAAAGAACACCAAATAGGAGTATGCATTGCCCTGATCAGACAGTTTGAACTGCATGGTGCTTAAAGGGGAATAGGTAATTCTATGCTCTACATACTTTTCCAAAGAGCCCAGAATATCTGGTGTTAAATAAGCAATGGCAAATTATGCTGTACTACATTACACAGTAGATATGAACAGATTGTTTCATATATTAAAACAAAGAACAAAGAATTGTTTGTGTAAATTAAAATTTCATTTGGAGACATTACCTTCATTCCTTATTCTGTCCAAGCACCACCATGACATAGCAATCCCTATTACCTAAGGGATAACAGATTGTTAAAGACTAGCACAACAGATTGTTTCAGACCTCAGCAGAAGCCCAGTCACACAGGTTGGAGGTCCCTCTCTCTTTGTTGGTAAGTATGATCTTGGCTTTCTACATTCTTACAGTAGTTGTACGGAAGTTTGCCTATGACCAGTAATTTCAAAGTTTGCATTTATTTGAACAAAACTTATGATGCACATACCTATATCTAGATATCCAGATAGTATCCTTGCCTCTAGCAGGGTAAGAGAAAACTGGCTACAGGTATCAACCTTTTGTTGCATATTGAGAAACATCTGTGATCAGGTGGAAAATAGCAAACTGGACTAACTTCTGGGCTCCAGACAGAAACATCGGATTAGAAATATCAAATGTCCTGATTTTTGTGTTTGTTTTCCTGCCTAGCTATTCCCACAGAATTGAACATATCATGCAAGAAATGAAGCCTTAATCCAATGTGAAGAATTCTGGCTCCATTCCCAGATGCTATATTGCAAATAAGGATGGGGTTATTATCAAGAGGTCTTCACAGTGTATAGCTCCAATAGCAAAATGCATCCTTCAGCACAATGTAAAAGCCCAGGATAGACTAATTCCTGTAAAGCTGGAAGGCATTATTATCATCGCTTAAGGTAAAATCTTTAGAAGTGCCTAAATTACTTAAGCTGTTGAAGTCCTTTTTCAAAAATGACATAAGCGCTTAGAAACATAAATCTCACAGAAGCTACAGCCTCATGATTACTACAACACAATAAGTTGCTTCACATCAGCTGAGCGGCAGTAACTGTTGGGCACACCCTGCTAAGCTCTGCAAATGAGGCTTAGGTGGCTCTTCCTTTGCAGGTTAAGTACAGTCAAATCCTTCTGACTTCCCACGTAGTGTGCATGCAGCCTGTTATGAAGGCCTACCTGACACGTGTTAGATGATTAAGTTGTACTAACTCCACCAGTAGCAAATGAAGTCAATGGGACCGTGGAACTTTGAAATACGTGAATTCAGATCACAAGAGGTTTTTGACTTACATCCTAGAGAGAATGTCGCGCAGAAGTTCCTTCAACAAGCCCACAGTGGCTCACTGAATAGATACCCGAATGCATTTGCTAGTCACAGACAGATTGCTTCCTTTTTCTTAGAAATAGCTACAGATTTTCAATACTCTGAAATATTATTCTGAATATTCTCACACACAGGCATGTATTCTCAAAAGAGAATGTTTTACTGAGAGCCTGTTGATACTTTCTATTCTTTTATTTCTTCTACCTATGCCAGGTTACCCAAGTTTTTGAGTAGGTATGTGCCTTATGTGTGTGCGTGTGTGCACACACGTGTGTAAGCATTAAAACTACAAATTGTGAACAACCCTCTAAGAAAAGACACACTAACAGGTTAGTCATCCATATAAAACCATCTGTGGGCGGTTAAATAATTCATTTGAAATAGAGCTCATTTCTCACCCATTCACAAAGGTGTTACTGAAGGCATGAATTTTCTTTCATGTTTGGGAACAAAACAAGGCTTGTTTTTGGCTTTTATAAGAAATGCTAAGAGCAATGTGAGAAATCATCTTCTCAAATACACACAGAGTTCTCACAAGCACTTATGCAACATCTGCTACCATGGGCTGAGGCTAGTAAACAGTAATGTTAATACAAGCTAATAATGTATTATTACTAATAATACAAAGTAATAATACATTTTTAATGCTTAGGGCATCTACAACTGTGTATCTTAAGGCAAAGGTTGGATTGAATCTGGAGGGGCAGAAATAAGACGGTCACCTGTTTACAGCAGTCAATGTCATCCTTTGTAGTATTTCAGCTTCTCTGCTGCAATATGATGTATTCATTTGTTCTAAATGTATTGCCCTGTATCTAAGAAGGAATGCTGTGATCCAAAGGGCATGTACAGAACTGCTGGTTTGATTGCAGGATCACACTAGTTCGGCCATAATATGCTGGATGTAAGGATTTTGTTTTCATGAACATGGTGAGTTTTCTGTGACACTATCTGCAACTGGATACCCTGCTTTAATGAAAAGTACACAGTATTCTCTATTTACAGAATGTAATTGTTTCCAAAGTGCTGGTGTTGGATAACAAAAGCTTATGAATCTTTTATATTCCCACGCATTAAAGTTCTCAGTCAAACAGGTTTGAAAGGAAGCATGTCGTGTTGTTTTTACTCATCAGGTAAATATATCTCACATACCCTATGAAACATGACTATCATCCTGTTTTCTTCCACTTTATTTTATGCTTTTCTGATAATTTTAGTTAAAAAAACCCAACAACACGATGTTCAGAAGATACTGGGAAATACATTTTCATGTAGGATAAATCCTAGATGGTATTTTCTGGGAAACTGTGCTTTCAGAAAACAAATTCTAAATCTGGTGGTTTGAGATTTTAAAATTGCATTGATAAATTCAGAAGAATGCTTCTGACATGGACAAGGTATGCTTAACCTTCAAATGCAGGGGAGTGATAATGTGACCACATAGCACAGCAACCTGAGACTATGTCCTTCAATGAGGCATCGGCTTCCCGGCAGTCACTGCACAGTAAAAACAAGCTCGAGGTGTTTCTTGTGCAAGGGTTGACATAATGCTATTTCCTACTATACCTTACTGTGTGGTGTCTTGCTCACCTGTTGACAAGGAGGACACTGCGTAACAGGAATACCATCTCACAGGAAAGCATTTTCTGGTTGACTTTTTCTCTACTCGGACACTGCTCCCCTATGTGTGCTGGTATGTCAGGAAACCCATTTAATACAACTCTGCACCTAAATGCAGCCCAGCCCTTTCATGGCTATAAGTCAATCTGTACCACAGATCCAGTTCAAACCCAACTGGATTGAAAGGGGGGGTCTTTCCACTGTGTTTTAGACCAGGCTATGAATCCTGCCTAGGACAGCTCAACAGACAAATAGGTAAGAGCTGGATTTGCCCTATGGTACACTGAAGTACTCTACTGAATTAAATTAATAAGGTTCTGATTATATTTTTTTTATATAAAAGTCCTTCTAATCCCATTCAAGTTCTCTCTTCAAAACATCTTCCTGCTCTGACAGGAGAAATTCTGAAATATTCTCATTTTCCGCATGCTGTGAAATTACAGTACGTGGTCTTTATGGGCAGTGTATGATGCAACTGGCAAGTGTTAAATAGCTGGCCACCCACTGTGGAATAATAGTGGATGGTTGCAAAAGCACAGTAAAAGTCCATCAAATAAAGGGCCAGAATTCCTTAGACAACAGTTAAAACCCCAGGGATAAAGCAGTCGAGCATCACTTCCTGCTTAAGATAGATGACATTAGTATCCAATGAAAACAGACCTGGACTCACAGGGGAAAATGCAGACCAGATCCTGAGGTCTAGATGTGAAGGCACCCCATTAGCTGCACTTGTTATCTGTCCACAAAACAATGCATAAATCTGTAGTGCCGCCTGTTTGGGAAAATAAAAGCACTATATAAACCAGTTTATAATTTTTCACAATTCCTCATTGCAGCTGGCCATTGCTAAAATAGATGATCTCATAGTCTGCTGTGTGCCTGCCAGATAGCTTGCATGCAGATAGATGCCTTTGTGCTGCAGACCATAGAAACCTGCATAAAATTGGCCTTCTTTCCTTAAAAGAGCTGCATGAACAAAGATGAGTTTGTTGCTGACCAAGAACTGAAAGCTTTGTTTTGTAAGACTCTCTGAATGTATTGCACTTTGCCAAAGGAGAAGGTTCTCCATTAAAAAAAAAAAAGGAGAGAAAGAGGGAGGGGGACAGAAAGGGAAGGAAAGAAATAGAAAGCGAGAGAAAGAAAAGGAAATAAAGGAGAAAGAAAGAGAAAAAACCAGTAACCAGACAAAGTGCATGCACTTTTGGTGGTGGATATTTGTGACTAAAGTGGGCTGAAACCTTTTTTTTTTTTTTTTCTGAATACTGGTCACATTTCTTGAGCTGAATAAAAATGAAAGAAAAAGGAACTTTAATTAATGGGATGCCTTTTGATTTGTAGAGCAAAACTGCCAGAGCAGATGTACCAGTAAAGAGGATTAGATTGTCCCTTCTCTGACGCACTGAAAATTTCTTTTTCCCCTTGTAGTAACCCCCATTAAGGAGAGGCTGTCTTTAGTGTCTAAGATTCAGCACTGCTAAAGAAATTGTTGTATTTGGGTACAATGGGCAGCTCTCACAAGACTAGACAGAATATGTGAGTAGAGAGCTAATATTCCTTTAAATCCAAGGTTGATTTCACTGCAGTATTTAGAAAAGGTTAAATAAAAGAGAATTTCTAAGTCTGAGTTCTTTCAAATCTCATCAAATATGTATTAAAGTGAATCCTGAAACAGCCATGACTAACATTCATCCTTTTTACAATCTTAAATAAGTTAGATAAAGTCTTGAACCTATTTTTTCCTTTATTTTTATTAGTTCATTAATTCACCTATTTCTGAGGCTTTTGTCTCTGGCTGCAGTTCTCCTTTAACCAGAATGGAATGATCAAGTGCACATTTAACTGATAAGTTTTATACACACAAATTAGGCTTGATTAACAAATTCTTTAGATATTCCATTTTAAATGATATTTTAAATGATGTTTTCGAAACACTACTTTGTAGAAAAACTGATCTCCACTTCACTTCTACTTTTTTAACTTCCTTTACACTAAATGTGAGATAAGGTGTATGTTAAAAAGTCTTTTTTCCTAGTGCTTGCTTAAGTTTATTTTGAGTTTCCTCTGTACTAAGAAGAAGCAAAAAAAATCCAGATTGTGTTGGAAACATGTAACTGGCTGAGCAGTACACATGCTAAGGTGGTGAGTATACAGCAGCCTGACTTATCCAAAGAGACACTGAATGGCTGCAGGAACCGAATAAAAACGTCTAGTCTGTTTCATATATTCTGTTCCACCTATAAACAACATACATTTTCTAAAGTATGTGTGCACAAAAAAACAGAGGGGCAGTGAAGCACTTTGGTGCTTTCTTTAGTTATTTAGTTATTTGCTCTGAAAGAATGGAAAAAAGTAAAATTTTTCAGGCCACAGTGCTTGTTTCTTGTCTTTTTGTATGACTCCTGAAATGGAGCAGGCACATAGGGCTTCAGTCTACATTTTCTTTCCTTTTTGAAAGGTAATAACTCTGGACTACATTTATGCCCACCTTAGCTAAAGGCTAACCTTCACGTCAGCTTTCATGAGGATGTGCCCAAAATCATGATCTTATTGCTTACTGGTTGGTTAAGTGTTAATGTCCTTCCCTGCCTGGTATTTTCCTGTTGTTTTTAGACCAAAAAATAATTTTTTTCCAGACAGAAATATACCCCTATTTTACCCAGAAGAATGGCTCTCATATTGTAAAATTATTTAAAACTGTTAAAACTCCCTCAGCAAAATTCAGAAGTTTTGATAGGACTGAGTCACAACAAAAAGATAGGAAAGCACATTTTGACTCCAAAGCTAGAAGAAAATTTAAGATAGGTAGCAAGAAAGAAACATTTTTCGGAAATCTAGTGAATAACATCTCAAAGATGAACAGGGGATATCCTAGTGCAGAGAAAACCTTACCTTATCCTACCTATGTAAAATTCTGGGTTTTTTTCTAGCAGTGCTCACAGGGAATATCTCTGCCAGCCTTCTTTTCTATTCTCAGCAACAGCAGATATTTTGTATCTAGACTTCCAAGTATCTACTTGAAATGAAAATATCGAATATTCGCCATGCTCTTTATGTCCTATTGAGGCAGTACAACATATAATGAAGATACAAAGAAAACTTTCAAAAGTGTGATTGGTACCTCAAGAATTTCATTTTAGGTCTGATATTATAGGCATTTTTGTAAATCAGTGGGAGTGCTCACAGACTTGCATTGTCAGCCTCTTTTCTCTGGAACACAGCCTCCTGAGGGTGAGAACAACGGTGACCAACTCCTTGTACTTCGGTTTCAGGGCAAGTACCAGAAACAGCTTTCATCGTCACGGCAGCTAGATCAATCATCATTTGAGGGCATAACTGGGATAAGGTTTTGGACAACACATCTGTCAAGACAAACATGAGGAAAAAGGAGAATTGTAAAGAGGAGGTAGGTCAGAAAGACACAAAGACATCAGTGGTTAAAGCCAGAAGTATATAACAGTGACCCTCTTAATTTCACAGGCTGGGACACGTGATGACACCAATGTTATCCTTTTCAAATAATTACAAAAATAGTAAATTGTTTTATATGATCATTAGGCAAATCCTTTTCTTGCTTCGCTGTCTCCTTGTTTTCTTTTAGAGCCGACATTGACTAAGGACAGCGATCTCCAAAATTTTGTTCCTAGAAGGCCACTTTGGCTAACCAGGCTGGCGACTACATAATAAATGGCATAAATCTTCCACCACCACACCCAGCAACATGATGGCCAATAATAAACGGCTACAGAAAGTCACCTGCGGGTGAGAGCATGTCCCTGGGGTGCCCCTGCAAGTCAACTGGTGGGTGTTTGGTGAGATGAGGTTGCCATGAGCTCTGAGGACCCTGGACCCCACGTTTCCAGGCACAATCTTCAGTCACCAAACAGCTGGAAGAGGCTCCATCTTTGATGATCACTCAGTCCCCTGGGGAATGAGCACAGTCTCACAGGTGGCTCCTCTGGGAGCCGCACACAACACACCTGTGGGCCATAGATTACTACAGTTTGGTATTAGCACGGCTTCTCTAAAGATTACCTCCAATATACCACTTCTGTCATGTTTACTTCCCCAGAATGGTTTATATTGCCAAATGTAAAAAACAAAAAAATTCAAAGCCCCAATGTTTACTTTTGTCAAAAGTGGTTTCTTCTGGTGCAGAACTTGGTCATTTATTGCTCTCCCACTGGGTTAGTAGGTGGTTTAGGCTATGATATTGAGAAGTTCAAGTCCTAATGAAACATTTTAAATTAGTTTCTTCTTCTTGCAAACCAGATTACACATTATACTTGGCATAATACTCCTGTTGCTACTATAGTGTCAGAAGCTTTGTATTTTCATCAAAAGTATGTACATCTTTTCCTCACAGAGACCTATCCATGAATAGTACACATATCATTGCCAAGGAACCAGAGCTTTTATTTAGCCAGCTGTAAGTCCTGTAGAACGCAAGCTGAAAGTCAATAGAGGAACCTGGCAAGTCAAATCATCAACAGCAGCTTTATGATGCTATTAAGGTGGTTCTACAAACTCTCCAACATCAGGATTGCGGATGGACTTCTGTGATGGAGGTAATGGTATGACCAGCATACCATTAGACAAGTTATCTCAGGGAAAGGGCTTATCAACATCAGCTACTCCCCATGTGTACACAGACGGTCTGCAGTCCTTTCTTCCACACTTACCTCACATACTAACAGTGGGTAAAAATGAGCACATGGCTTGTTTACTAGGGAACAGTGATGCATTGCTCTCCCCTTCCCAGCAGGAGCTTGCTTGGCTGTGTATATCCAACTGTTGACCGCTATCCTCAGCTTTGAAACTCAGGAAAAAAAAAAAGTGAAACAAACTTAAAATTTTTACCTTTTGGCAAAAATTGCATATTCTTATGAAATTTTGTCTCATCTGGACAACATATCCCTAAACTGCCCATTCTAAAACTAATTAGATCATGACACCATGGGTATATTCCAAAGCTTTTACCAGCCTGTAACAAAAATCCAAGATTGGCAGAGGCAGAGATTGCAGTTCATATAGTGCACAGAATTTAAGAGTAAATACATAGATTCTTTTAAATAAGTTATTAACATTTTAATTAGTAACACAATTTTGGCTGTGAACTGTGGGTGTAGTAATATTCCTGTGATAATGATGCGAAGCAGAGGAGTCAGGCAGGGAGTGATTTTCTTTTTCCATAGATTTCCTAGATGTCACTAAGATTTTCATCAAATTTATTTCTCTATCATTTGCAGCATGAGTTTTCATGTGCACTTTTACTGTGTATGCTTCAATTTTTTTTTAATGTGGTATTTATCATTCATGGGCAAGAGATTGGCTACAAAATTGTGCTTTTGTCCATTTAATTGTAAGTATAATATTTATTAGGAAGAAAAACATAATTTTTTAACATCCCACTATCAAAAGAGCTACAAAACATGTCTTCCTTTATACTGGTTTTCTTGTATCTGTAGTGACAAAACATTTGGGGCTTGTGCATGGAAATTGAATGAGAAACAGAATGTAATGTGAATAAGTTTATCACAGTCACATTTCCATAACAGCATTATAACCACTTTGCTTGTACTTGCCGTGTAATTAAATTCATTATTCAGCTCGTTTTGTTAAATTACATTCATGTCTACATATGAAAAGAGCTGGTTCTTCTTTCCCTTGCCTTTCCTTGTCTTTCTTTGTCTTTCCTTGTCTTTCCTTGCCTTTTCTCTTCTCCTCTTCTCTCCTCTTCTCTTTTCTTCTCTTCTCTTCTCTTCTCTTCTCTTCTCTTCTCTTCTCTTCTCTTCTTTCTTTTTTTCTTTTTTGATTCTGGAGTAGAGTTAAGATGGAGGCACTTAAATCAATGCTTGCTTATGAAGCACTGCACTAATCCTTTGTTCCTTGTATTTTTTCATATTTTTTAATGCTAACTTGTTTTGTTTGTAAAAAATACACTTCTATATTCAAATACCTTAGCTTCAATGCAGTGATTTTTTTTTTCCTGGTATTTAATGTGCCACATCATTTCCTATACTTAAATGTTCAGGTAACATAAAGCAGTATCTACTGATAGAGTAATGCATTTTACATTCCAGTGCATGTTTCTTCAACTAATGCTGCTCACATGTTGCAGTCTACCTACCTAGGTACTATAAGATTTATTTCCCTTTAAATATCCCTTGACAGCTTGCCTTACTTGGTTTCTCTGTATTCAACTTCATCCCACTCTTATTGCAACATCTCTGACAGCAAACTCCAGAGCTTTTCACTCAATGGTAACTCCAAACCACATACAGTTGTTATTCAGTTGCTTATCTCTCAAAATATAGAATCTTCTAACTGATTCTGAAATTACCCACTCTGCAATTCATGTCATAGCTGCTAAAACAGACTTTTTGCATAATTTATCCTATTGTTTTTCTTTCACTCCTCCCATTAAACACAGCTTTGCAGGTTTTGCTTTTGTAACTTGAGGTCTAAGAAGAAGGCATATTGTGCACTACATTATTTGATTTAGACACTGTCCATGATAACTCATATATCATGGCAGGAATCAGAAAATAGTTGATCACTAGACTGGTATCAGGAGTGTTCTTGTGTCCTTACTCTGTGTGACATGAGAATGACTTTGCAAAATGAGACTTACCGATGACTACCCCACCTCAGCTGCACAGCCTCAGCATGACTACTGGTAAATGAAGAGACATCAAACAGGCATGGAAGTGCATCCATAGGAGAAACTTCACAGTGGCTCTGGCTATTATTGTCAAATCAACCTGCAAAGCAGAGTTGGATTATCAGGCAGGTGTCAGCCCATGAACACTGAGATGTCCAAGGCAACGCTGTAAAAACAGCTCTCGAGGGCTGCGGTCCTCTGTTGCTGTGGCAGAGTGGGACAAGTGAGGAGTGTTAATACATTAAGAAGGAGAGAAGATATGGGCAGAAATTCCCAGATGAAGGCAGAAGCAGAAGTAATAAGCAAGAAAGGAAGGTGTTTTACTACAGGAAAGTAAAACAAAGCAGGCAGGAGAAAGGTGAGAGATCCACCTGTGTTGCTGTTTGTCAGCAGCTCACACAAAGGAACAATGTGAAGCTCTTTTCCCATTCATAACTCCTCTCAAATAGTGCAATATGAGGGGTGATATAACATCTGGATACAGAGTGTATTCCCATCCCCTTTTTACTGCAGAAGCTATGAACCCAATTTAGGCATGTATTTCAGACACAGACACACATCCACTTTGGGTGTCTGCCACCACTAGGAGGGAGCACAAGAGGAACACCTGAAAGTGGAAGGGTGCCATCCTGTGATACAGAAAACTTCAGCTTTGCTTGCCTTCTGCAAACTGCAGCTTCAAGAGTATCAAGTACACCGTTATCCAGGACACCACAGGGCTGGAGGGCTGGCCACCCTTTAATAAGCCCTGAAAGAAATCAAATCCCTGTCAGGTAAAGAAGGCCTGGATTCAAGGTCTCCTTCTCCCAAGACTGAGCACTAGTTGTCACATGATGCAAAGAGGACATGACGGCTGATGGCAGTTCAGGATGGGAAATAGGTACCTGTCTCCTCAGCACAAGTGTACATGAGTGTCAAGAAGGTTTTTTCAAGTCTTCCTTCAGTGACATGCCTGGGAAGATCAGTGCCTAAGGGGTTGGGCAGGTAGCTGCGGGCTGGAAAGATGTGATCTTGTTTCATCATCTTTCACCAAAAATTTTATTTGTATTTATCTCGAGATCTGATTCTGCCAACCTAACTGTCATCGAATAAGTACCTTGATCTGTGAGCAATTCCATCAAAATCAATCTGCTTTTCTCACATACTGAGGTTCAATTCAATATAACTCTGAGGAACAGAGTCATGGCCTTCATGATTCACTGTGTTAACCCCTCCCCCAGCCCCCTCCAGAAAAAGACATTTACCATAGACTTTCTGTCATTGAATCTTCCTCTTTTCAAGGTTCAATTATTCTTTAAAATGTGCCTTAGAAGATCTCTGCCATTTTCAAAATTTGTAGTTGCCATCACAGGACTTTATATCTGTGAATGAAAGTTCAAGACAGATTCTAAATTAGTATCAGCTGGCACAAATCCATGAGCTTCCATGGAGCTGAGTCTATTTACATCAAATGCCTTCCTGGCCTTTTGAGAAGAAGTTTTTATTGTTATTATTATTGTCATTTTAAAGGCTACCAAGGCAGCAACATTTATGCAACTCATTTCCTGAAACTTGAGTTTGTAGAAGAATGCAAACCAAAAAGAAGCTACTTTCTCTATTAATTTTCTAATTAAGTCCACATAGAGAAAATTGCCACTATAAAAATAATTGCATATAAATTCTTTTTCTTGCAAGCATGAAAAAATTTTTCAGCAAACATGATAGCATGAAATGTCCCTTATAATAGGCTCAGTGGTTCTCACAACTAATTGTGGCATTATATCATAGGAAAAAGTCCATAATGCTCCTCCACCACTGAACCGAAGAAATGTATTAATACATGCACAAAAAGTTATCTCCAAGCTAACCCTCTGACTCTTGCTCAGAGCCTGAAGCTGTGGCTATGCCCCTGTTGAAGGGAACAGCATTTGGAGCAGAGTCCTGACAGCTGTGTTATGTCTAGAACTATTTCATAGGATCAGAGGCATGTATGCTGTCCCTTTGCTCTCACATACAGAGACTTTGGGATTTAGCTCCATCCTGTAGCATTATGGTGTGCAGTAAAATGCCATTCACCCTGCGCAGGTGACCCTGCATGTGGAGCAGGAGGCCCTCACAGCTACAGCACTGTTCCTCCTGCCAACAAACAAGTGTCCTGCTCTTGGGCTGAGTTCCCGTAGCTGTTCCTGCTCCCAAGCAGCACAAATTAACACGAGTCTGCAGTAACAGGCGCTCAGTTTTAGACAGACTAACCGTTTCCAGGCAACGCAGTGACCCTTTTTGTTCGGAGGTATCGTTTTGTTAACCGTAATTGTATATATACTATCTCTGCTTTAATGAAAGACACCTAGTAAATTATACAGGGAGGCATTTCACTGAGGGGTACACAGGCACCCTGAGAAACTCCAGCTGTTACTCAGCAATATTCATTATTCATATGCCATCCTGGTTTTCTGTGTGAGGCACTTCACATTACAACAAAGCACAAAGCAAAGATGCTATCAGTTGACATCTTGCAACTCTGGATATAAAAGTTCAACTGTTCAATCCTATGGTCTTCAAGCAGATTGCTTTTAGCTTAATAGGTTTTTTTCTGCCTAGCGACTATTTTATAGTAGTTGACCAAATTAGTCCAAGAAATACAGTATAATAATGATGACTATTATACTGTAATAACGGGCTTCATTTTCCTGATGGATAGCATTAAAGCTACACAGTATCTTCTCCTCTCTTCTAGAAAAGAGCAGAAGGATATGACAGGTAAAGAACAGTGTTGCTTGCCACAGCCTTTGGCATCCCAGACAGGTTGGCAGGCAAAAGCACGTGCCCACGTGCCTGATCCAGCTGTGTTGTAAACTGAGGGTCTTTGCAGAAGATATGGCAGGTCACTTCAGCTCATGTCTATTCATGTACACACAACAAAGAGAGGGAACGTAACACAAAAAGTAAGAGAATGAGGGAAAAAACCTGGTTAAATTCCCCTTCCTTTCATTCTCTGACTGACTTCTGCTCTCAGTGCTGTGGTACTAGAGGAAACCTCCGAAGCCCAGACAGAGACAGATAAACCATCCTGCCTGCCCACAGCACCCAGATATCATAGGCTTTAAGCAGGAGCAAATGTACTGATGGGCTGTAAAAGATGAGCCCAGACGACCTACAGCACGGTTGTTTGATTTCATGGGACACCAAGTTGAGTGAACATTCCCAGCCCAGCTTAACAAAAAATCTCTGATATTTTTCTAGGAAAAGCTTTGTTGAAAACTGTATTTTCTGGAGATGGCATGTTTGGGGATATTTTTTTGCCCACTGATCAGAGCTTTGCAGATCAGGTAAGGATGGGTGCAAAGAGGAAAATTTCCCATATACTGCAGGGAATGAGTGATGACTGAGAGCAAAAGAATTGGCATCAGTTTAATCCTTCAGGTTTGTGGAATAAAAACAGAAGATTCATGATTAACAGCCAAAACATGTAACGTTTTCTTCAGAGAACAAAGTGATGTACTATTCAATAATGCCATGGATACTAGGAGAGTGGGCAGAGCTGTGGTGAGTAAAGGAGAATTACGGTGCCATATGGCAGCAGAGCCCACACAGAAAGAGCAGCTGCAAATCCATAACAGCAGCAGCTCCTGGAAGGGACTGAGGGACAGGGAACCCCTAAAAAAGCCCTGGAATAGAAAATTATGATGATGTGAGGAATGCCCATGCAGCTATAGTTATTCCCAGAGTTCTGAACATGGAGTAATCACTATTGCTTGACACTGCAATGGTACAGTGCGGGATCATAGGGGTATTTCCCTGGTTGTGACCAAACTCTTTTGACCCTCAAGATCTTCTCAACTGGCTCTGCCACCTCTCTATTCCCTGCCCCTCTGTCCTTCCCAAGATGGCTCCCGTGCTCACATGACAAGAAAATAACCCTGAAGAACCAGTTCTGTACCTAATCTGGAAGTTCCCTATACATAGCTCTGCAATGAAAAGGTGTCTTAGATGTGGCACACAACCAGCAGTAGAGCAAAGGAGCCAGGAGTCAATTCTCAGCCTCCACTCTTTAATCCCTTCTGGCTGCACCTACTTGTGGTGAGGGAGAAAGCAAGATATGTACAGATCAGCGTTAAAGAATAACCCTTTACCCGATGGTTGCTCCACCCAAGTAAGTGTTGCAATAGCTTCTGTTATGAGTATACAAAGACCTAGAACACTTCTAACACCATAGAAAGAAAAATACAGAAGGAAACACTATGCTAATTAAAATACAAACCCGTACAAAAAGAGGCTAGGAATATTTTAGCTATGATTTCCTGTTTGAGTGTGCATGTACCTTTTAGAAAAACAGCAAACTTGAAAGAAAATTCCCAGCAATGACATACCCATAAAAACTCTGAATAAGTTGTTCCTCTGCTTAATTAGCCTCACCATAATATGCTAATCAATGGCAAATAATTGCTTTTTAATGGCAACCACTCTGTACAGCCTTTAATTATCCACAGGTTTCCTGTAAATCATTGCTATCACCAACCAAGCAGTAACTTACCCACTAATAGCTCTGAAGCTTCATAAAAGTCTTTTGTGATCTGACTGTCTCATCCAAGAAGTTCAACCTTGTCCCTCTGAAGTCAGGTCCTTAGAGCAGATTGGCATATTCGGAGAAGATCAGACTATAAATGGGGGAAAAGGCAAGTTTCATCCATATTTACCAGGCAGAGTTTGGCTTTTACATAGCTGGTTTTCTCTTTTGCTTAACACATGCATTTCATCTGTGATGAAAAAAAATTATGTCCTTATTTCATTTTGTATAGAGTACATATGGGAAAAGGTTTCCATGTGGCAGCAGTGATCTTAACAGATGCTCCCCTTTGGGCAAACATGGGTTTTTAATGGAAAAAGCAGTGAGTGAGGTGCCAGGTACCTTATCTTGATGGAGCAAATCTATTTTGAAATGAAAGTTTAGTTTATCTTTAGTGTTCCTTATTTATGATAGCTGTTAGCCATTATCCTGCATCACAAACAATGTTCAACTTAAAGATATTCACATTAGATATAAAAACTGGGAATTGGAACTTAAATCAGTTAATTACCACAGTTTGTTGAATTGCCAACCTAACCCGTGAAAAAAGAGAATATAATTGCAGCTTATTCTTCATCTGTCACTCATTTCTCTTAAGGGAAACGATTGTTGCTTCTTACATGGAGTCATCAGTCAGACTCATGGGTGCCTGATGAACTGTGATAAAATGAACGTAGGAAACATAAAGAGTCAAGTCATTCATTACTTTCTCTTGTACACCACTTGTAGACAAGGTGCCAGCTGCAGGAAAATCTCTTTCTGCCCCACACTTGAGTTGCAATAGGCCTATTATTCAGTGCCAGGCTATGGTTTCCTAACTTTTCCGGCATCAGCTTAATAGCAGTGTCAACTGGGCATCATGCCATGTGCATCAGCTATGCCTCATTTACCCTCCTGCTCCCAATTAGCTCGATCATGATGATAAAACCAGGAGAAAGACCTTTGGATAGAAGGCACATATTTATTTGGCCAACAGTCTGGTAAAAGGAAGGAAGGATGGGGAACTCATAAAGGGGAGGAAGGATGGATTGTGATCTTGGCTGTTCTGCAAATGCTCTGCATGACTGCCACTTCTCTCAGCCTCCTCTTCTACTTCCCCCACCTCAACTGGGATAATTCTTTGCCTTGCTCACGGGAATCTTGTGAGCCACTCAGATGCCACAGTGATGAGACTAGAGATGACTATAAATAAAGTAGTCCAAGAACTTTAAATAGCAAGATTAAACACTCATGTTCACAGATTTACAGCTACTTGCTGATGTCTGTTCATCAAAAATCTTTGTTGAATTTCATGTCATCATATTTTGTTTGCTGTGGCTGTTAGGTTGTGATGCAATCGGCTGTAATCCAAAAAGCTAAATGTGGTTATTTTTGGCAGAGGAGAGAAACCTTCCACTTATAAGACCTTTGTGCAAGAGTTACAAGACACTGCAATATAGCTGTGAGAAAGAAATCTCTTTTATTTATCCAGTAAGTAGGGTTTGCACTAGCATGCAGGATCATTACTCTTTACAGAGACCCCTAGATTTGAGATACAAGCAGGGCTTACTATATGCTGGACAGGAAAGGGCAATTTGCAATTCCCTGCTATTAACTTTGTGACATTATCTGGCAGTGAAAGGACAGATCGCTTAAATGAAACATCCTGTACTTCCCTGTGAACCATGGCAGGAGAAACGTTGTTCTCAGTTTCAAGGTGGACAAACTGAGGAAGAGATGCTAAATACTTCTCCAACAGCTGCAAAGAAAATATTCACATGAAATATACTCCAGAGTTTAAGATTTCCTTCATTTTGGCCTTTGGGGTCACCTTCTGTAACCTGCTACCCATCGTCTAAAAAATCCTTTAGCCTGCATGATTCATGATCTTCTGAAGAGAGATGTTCTTTTTGAAGATAATGGAACCAAATTAATGTTGTGTGAAGCCCTCCAGGAAATCTGTACCCAGTGTGGTCATGATGGTCGTTCAGTGCCAGCATAGCCAGTCTGGAAACGCCACCACCCAACACAGGGCGCATTGCAGTATCAGAGCACAGAGACACAGCAAGAGCCAAGGCAAAGGTCGCATTAGGACTGAGTGTGTGTCCACTCCAGGTCAGGAGGTGGTGAAAGTCAGTTGCAGATCCTGTCCGATCAGGCCTAGGACCTGTTCCTTCCCACTGTCAAGAAAATGGTCGAGCTGGGACCTGAAATGAGTCTTGTTTCCTCATCTGGGCCTCAGGCATTTGTCAGAGATTGCCATTTTGGCTGTGACCCTCCATTCATCAAAATGAATGGTGGAGGAAGAGGAAGAGGAAGAGGAGGAAAAGAGAGAGATCAACATGTGATGCCATTTTCATGCCATCTGGTAGTAAGTATGGGGATGCATATGGGCAAAACAGTATTTAGAAGGATTCTTAAAATGTTTACCCACAAAGATCTGCTAGTTCACTAGTTCAATCTTTCCTAGCAAGAATAATTCTCAGAATTACTGTATCATTTAAAACTTGTCATAGTATTTACACCTACATTATTTAAAAGTAATGATGTCCATGTTCCACATAAACAGTCTTTCTGTGGGAGGCACTGAATAGAGTGTAAATGGCTTACAATACCTACATATTTGTATGTGACTTCCCTTTCTCCTGATTTAAACGCTTTGAATTTGTTCTGCATAGCAAGGAGATACCCTACTATTTGACTTCACTGAAAAGTTTCAGTTATTCTTCACAGACCAAATGCTAACCAATATCAAGTCTGTAGGAATTAAATTCATCTGCATTGTAATAAACATGTCTGCCTCTGTTCTCTTTCAAGTTCCTTCGCAAATTGGAAGACTAACATATTTGTTTCTTTCCAGCAATCATAATTCAAATCATGTCCAAAATTAGGCCTAAATTTCATTGAGAGACTTAAGTTCTTATCCAGAAGACTGATTTTCATCCTTGGAGTGTGCTTAAAAACTCTTCCCAAATCTCATTCTAGGATTCATGTGATCCCATCCCTCTTTAAAGTAACTGTCCAAAAGATATAGACTGTGATGCCCTGAATGTGTTGCTTACTTTGATCACATAAATTCATAGCATTGACTTTCATGCTTGTGGAATTGGGCACTGAGTTTCTACATGATCTGAGTGAGTATATAACCTCCAGAAAACCATTAAAGTGAAAAGATTTACTTTGTTAAAGCAATAAAAGACTACTCCTTGTAATAACATCCCAAATCTTTCTTTCACTACTGTGTGCAAAATAGCATGTCAGTGAAAGAGACACATCTCAATTTCACCAGTATTTGAAAAACTTTCCATTTTTCTTTCAGTAGACTTTCCACGAGGGCACTGCAGCCCCAAGCACTCTGTCATAATTCCTTGAATAATTAACAAGGAGAGTATTTAGGTTGAGCAAGTCTCTGAATACACTCATTGCTCTCTAACATGGGAACATCCACAAAATGGGATGGTTGTGCAATGGCATTTATACACAATATCAAATAATCTGGAACACCATATGAAAAATATACCAAAAGTCATGGACAGGATGTCTCCTTTGCAGCCAAAAGAAAATGCTGGTTTTCAACTGAAAAACGAAGTGGAAGAAATGCTTGCTTTCTTAAAAAAGTACTTTGGTGCCAAACATTTTGGAGACATTGTTGAAGAACAGTCCTTCCTCACATAGAGGTTATTCCTGTGATGCTGCCAAGGTCAGTGCCTGAGTGAGTGATTTGCCAAGTAAATGCCAGTCGTGTAATATATGCTGTAGCAGGCATGGAAGCAGATTTTACTTTCACACCCGCCTTCTGAATTGGCATTCTTTGCCTCTTTTGTGCCAATGTTGCTTCTCTTTCCCATTCTGTGCCCTCTCTTTTCACTGGAATGCCCTTGCCCCTCACATGTAAGCTGAATGTCTGATTGTTTGCTAGAAAGCAAGACTTGCTGAATATGGATTTTATGGAAGTCACACAGGAAAGACAGACTGTATAACTTACTACATACCTTATTCACATGATGTCTCTCAGGAGTACATTATTATCAAAAAAGAAAATCCTCATATTTTGTCATCTGTACTTTTCTACCTCATATAACGGGGATGAAAATAGTTCTTAATTTTTCAGTAGCTCTTCTTTCTCATCAACTCATTCTGTCTTCATAATCATCTAAATTTTGCTCCAGCTTTTTTCTTTCCCAAATCTTGATTACCTACAAATGTCTTCCTTTTGGGGTTGCAAATTTCCATTGATTAGTCAGGTATTTCCTACTTTTCAGTCCTTAACCATATATTTTCAGTCAAGTCTCTAATAACTCTGCACAGAAGCTGATATGAACTTACACACTTCTTTCTGAATGCGGATACTTATGTGTATCCTTTCAAGTAGGTAAACCAGATTTGCCAAAGACTTTTTAGAAGCAAGTGTTAGCAGGCAGGTAGGTTTACGCAATCAAATTATAGAAATTGTTGCACAATATTGGAAAGTTTCTCAAAGTTAGATGTAACTTTTCTGGGTGAGTTGGAGAGTAAGATCCCTGTTTCATGTGCATTGCTTTTAGTCCAGGCCTGCTGTAGACTAACGTCTTCCTTTTCTGCTATGGGAGCAGGGCAGGACGAACAGGCTGAACAAGGACCATATCTTTGGACTCCCACACCTACCCCTCGGTGGCCAGAGTAGGAGATCAGTCTTGCATCCTTTGAAGTTGCAAAGGATTCCTTCCAAGAGCCAAGAATGGGCTGAGGAACAATAGTTACTCTGAGGGTTTAGATGTAGGTTACCTCAGCTGCGCAGGCCTTCACTCGTCCGTCAAGCAGCTGTATTAGTCAGGATGTGTGCTCTGGTCCTGAGGCAAGAATTAGGTGTTTCAACTTAGGTTGCAATTTCACTGTGGCCTAATCCAACTTAAGCTTCTTTTTCCTGTTATCCCAGGGTGTGTACATAGGCAATTATTGCCGCTCAGCCAGTGCTTTATCAAGTATTAAATATAGTAACATGATGGGGTGTGAGAGCTCCAAGTCATAATACCTTTACTGAACGTCTCTAAGATGGATCACTTTAACTGCTCCCTGGCACAGGAAAGAGCCCAAATGTTAAGCCAACCAAGTAGTGTGTTAAAGTATCTTGTCTATTAATACATCTTGTAGCCAGAAGAGACAGAAGGGACCTCATTGTGTAGAGCTCATCAGGCCTCCAGGGATTTGTGAGATCCAGTTAATAGATACTCTCAAGGGTGGCTGCTGCCACTGCAGAGTTACCATTCAGCAGTCTTATATCTGGTATGTACAATGTCAGTGGAGTCTTTGGCATGCGATGATTTTGCCATGGGGAATTCTACTTAGGAGAATTTTTATTTGGAGACAAGTATTAGTTACCCATCTATTAATGCCTGCTATCAATAGGAAACAAACAATAAAGACACCCTGCTGGAAAAAAAAGGGGGGAAAAATTACTTTTTGAAATGTCTGGACAATATTCTGTTTTTATTTCTGCTGAGAGCTGTGGCTTCATCTAAGCATATGTCAAAGTAAGCTATTAAGAAAGAGTAGTTAACACAAAGTTTAGACTCCCTGTCAGGTTTCTCCATTTATAGGTTCATGAATACACAGCAACAGAGGAACACTGAGTACAGCATTTTATGGGAATAGAAGGGGAATGAATGGAAACTCACTAATTTATTTGAAAATATTATTAAATAGGTCACCTTCTTTAACACAGAGGAGAATGTCTGCAGATGGTAATCTTTGACACACTTTCTATTGTACTTTCCTTTGCATAACACTGATATCTGTATTTTGCTACAACAGAACTCAGAAGAATTGCAAGTGTAGCCATCTACTATTATTTTCAGGAACCTAAATAGACAGAAACCTTGCACAAGCTTCCCAGCATTTCTTCGTAGAATATCACTGCATAACATATCTTCAAGCAGTTTAACTAAATTTGGGGAAAAAAATAGGAAAATGTGCAGAACACATGAGAATGTATTCTTACCTATGGCAAAATATATTTTATTCTGATTTAAAATTATATTTTGTTAAGCTGACTTTGTGAGTTACTTTCTCAGTGGGAGATTTTATTTCTACATCTCTTCCTACAGTGAAACAGTTTTTCTTTTTTAATACATAGTTTATTAACTTCCTCCCTATTAGAGATTGTAACAGGATGCTCAAATTATCTTATTCTTCCAGAGACTGTATTTAATCAGAAACTTCACTTTATCTCATTATTTTCACAGTTATATTACTCAATATATTTAACATCTATGTCTAACTTGTTAATATGTAGTATCACAGTATTGGCAGTCCTTCACAAATACCTAAGTAAGAACACAAGAGGATAAGTTTGATTTCTTGCATTTTCTTAAATTCATGGGTGGTAATAAAATATAAACAATTAAGTGTTTGTAAAACACTTTTTCCACCGCCAAACAATCCATCATCTTTCCTGTAACTTCTTAGCTGAACTTCGTTGGAACAAATGTCGAGCTTGCTTGCTTGCTTGCTTCTTTTCTTTCTCTTTCTCTCTTTCTCTCTCTCTTTCTCTCTCTCTTTCTCTCTCTCTTTCTCTCTTTGTCTCTTTCTCTCTCTCTTTCTCTCTTTCCTTCTTTCCTTCTTTCTTTCTTTCCTCCTTTCTTTCTTTCTTTCTTTCCTTCTTTCCTTCCTTCTTTCTTTCCTTCTTTCCTTCTTTCTTTCCTTCTTTCCTTCTTTCCTTCTTTCTTTCCTTCTTTCCTTCTTTCCTTCTTTCTTTCCTCCTTTCTTCCCTTCTTCCTTTCTCCCTTTCTTCCCTCATTTCTTTCTTTCTTTCCTCCTTTCTTTCCTTCTTTCCTTCCTTCTTTCTTTCTTTCTCTTTCCTTCCTTCCTTCTTTCTCTTTCCTTCCTTCCTTCCTTCCTTCCTTCTTTCTCCTTCCTTCCTTCCTTCCTTCCTTCTTTCTTTCACTCTCTTTCTCTCACTCTCTCTTCTTCTCTTTCTGTGTCTCTTCTCTCTTCTCTCTTTCTCCTTTCTCTCTTTCTCCTTTCTATTCTTCTTTGGTATCAGCTTCAGCTTCTTCTCTTTCTCAGCATAGGTTAGACTCAGTTTATGTGTAGGAGCCATGAAGGTGGAAGTCCTCCTCTCACAGATCTTTAGGCAGCCAAAAGACACTCAATCTGATCTTAATTATACAATACACTAAAATGACGCAAAAGGAGCTAGCTGTCCCCGAGTCTTCTGTGTGCTGACTGTTGGACCCCCACAAGATGCGGCCCATGCTGAGATGACACTGACTGCCATCTTATGAGATGCCAATACTAAAAGGGAAATTGCACTTGAAATAGCCTCAAAAAGCAGAAAAGAATTAAGATAGGATAAATTTAGCTTTTCTTTAGTTAATAAGTTGATAAGTCCAATGAAGTTTTTTAAGAGTTTGAAGTTTAAATTAATTGGGACATAAGTACCTTAATTAGGAACTGCTTCTAAAGAAAACCACTAATGTGTCTCCACTTCACTGATAACATGACTTTATCTTGTTACCCGATAAATGCATTTATTTCTGTTAAGGACCAGCTGTCAAATAAAGTTTAATATTAATCCATCAGTGAACATCACTAGATTCTCTATCCTCTTTTTTGAGTGGAACACAATATTGTCTGAGTAACACTCCTTGAGTGTTTGTGTTTCTCTAACCATATTAACAGTTACTCCACACACAAAAGCTTACATGTTTTGCCATTTCAGTGACACTCCTAGTAAAATTCATTTGTAGATCATAGTTTCAGGCTAGCATCTTAGCTCACTTTAGCGAGATATTACAACATGTCCTGCTGTATGCCTCCTGCTCTGATATAAAGGTATAACTAGAACATTAAAGGCATCAGTTCTTTTGCTGGGCTAATCACCAACTCCTTTTTTAGGCACCCATCATCAGATATACCCTTCACTGGGTTTTAAACCTTCTCTAATTTAGTTTTGAAGACTATTCCAGTATATGGCGTGTCAAGAATTGAGCTATTGTGACTTACAGGGTATTCAAAGGAAAGAATAGAGGTTGCAGAAGGAAAACTTCAGAAAAATGATGAGGAAATCAATCTATCTGATAAAATTAGTGTTGTAGTTGCAGCCACACTATAAGTAATTTTCTTCATTTAAAAAAAAAGAATTTATTTTTCCATGCTTATTTTATTATCTGAAGTGTAATACTTGAGACATAGGGGAGTGCAAAGTGAGGTGAGAAATTCCTAATACAATTCATTAGTGTATCCAAGCAACCAAGCAGAGGACTGGATGTGCTGTCTCATGGCCCTCTGAAACTTTACAGTACCTGCCATTCACCAGCGTGGCCCACTCTGACAGCAGATGTAAAAATGGAAACTTTGATAAATCTGACCTCAGGACAAGCAATACGATTAAGCTGTATTTTAGAATCACAGACTCATCGCATAAAGTATTCGAAAGAGCCGCTACAGGCTGAGAAGAATAAAATTTCCATCTCTGCTTCATTCACCATGATGTGCCTCTCGCTGCTTTCTTCTCTTCCTCAGCCCTATTTTCCCCTCCTCCTTCCCTTTTCAACTCCTAATTCTTTCACTGCTTCCCATTCAGGCCTTGCCCTCTGCATTCAGTTTCTGCTTCTCATTCCCCTTTGCCCGCTCCCCACCCTGCCTACTCCTTTTTGGGTTCAGTTCTTCTTACTCCATGCTTTTATTTCTCTGAGGGATTTGAATAATCACTCCTCCTTTTTTGATCTCATTGTCGTCTCAATAGGTCTTGCTGCCTTCCACCCTGTCCTCAAAAGGTAGATTTCCAAAGAACGTATTCCCTCCAGAAAGGAGGAAAGGGACCTCTGAAACTCACTGACCCTTTCTAAATTGGATGTCCCATTGTGTACCACAGTATTAGGAATTTTTCCATTGTATGAGAATGTTAACTTTGTTAGTGATTTTTTTTTTATGAGCACATTAAATTTCTCCTTAGCCTTAAAAAGATGTAACTTTGTCGATTAGTCTATAATAATTAATTTTTGTCTCTGCTTGGGTGATGGTCAGTTTTAACAAGGCTGATTTAGTCACACACTAAATTTTATGTAAAACATCAGAAGAAGGAGTAGCCCTTACTAAAGGTCAAATAAATATTTTTATAGTATACAAACTGGGAATCTAAAACAAGGCCAACACATAGTTTATACTCTTGACCATATTTTCAAGATAGTCCTGAAATCCAACATCTGCAACTGAATGCTCTTGAACTGTGTAACTATGCACAGCTGAGCATCTGGTCACAGTGCTTGGGTAGAGAAGACTTTCACATCTGTGCTTGTTCCTTGCCATAGATCAGATCAAAGAACCAGACACATAGAGCAGGTATCTCAGGAAGAAATTCTACAGTGGTATTTCAGACTCATAACTACTGAAAATAAATTAGAGAATAAGTAGAAAAATAAAATAAGAAACAGTTTTGCAGCTATTATCAAAGGCTCTTTCTTTTCACCATTTGTGGAAAATGAAATAAAATTCTCATTGACATGCAGTCAAGGCCACAAAACAACATGACCTTGAGCCGAACTTCTTCAAAGGTCAAGGATACAAACATAAGACATTCAGCTAGGATTTTTGCTCCTTATGTATTCTTGCAATGGCAGATGACTGCAAGTTCGCTTACAGCCCTGGTAGCTAGGCCAGGAAATATTAAACAATCCTTTTTTTTCCTGCAGTACCCAATAACCATGGTACTAAATATGCATTCCAAAATAAAATGAATGCAGAACCATATGGTTAGTTCTGACTACCATCTTGCAGAAAAAAATTGCTTGTGCTTCTGTTCTGTACTACAGATGGTTCTGATGGGCAGCATCATGCAAAGGCACATTTTTATTGCTGAGGAAAATGTGAGGACAATTCTGAAAATCTATTTGTAGAACATTGTGCTTCTATTAGACAAGGGATAGGTAACCAGAGAGTACCTTTAAAGAGTTGCTATTTCTGTTCTATATTCCACTCCACATTTATTATGTGATCATGCAAACATCTTAGCAAATGGAAAAACTATTTTTGACCAGTGCATTGCTAGGTCCGGCCCTTAAGATACAATTTTCTTTTATCACTTTCGTCTCAGTCCCCAGAATTCTCATTTCTACCTGCTGGACCTTTCTGTGCATCAAAAAGTATGGTTCTTTGTCTTCTAAACTTAGTAAGCCTGACCGTCTGGTCTTTTGATGCTACAGTGGTCTTTATTAGTTTAATAGTAGACACACCTGACTCATTACCTTAACTGTGTGGGCTGTTGACTAGACGGGGAAAAAAAAATAGTTCAAGATCTCTTTTCCTTTACACTGGTAATTCCCATTCATCTCAACAGTCTTCTTGTTAATGGATGATGTAAACCAATGAGTAATTTTAACTTTTAGATTTATAGTTTGCTTATACTATAAGACAATAATGTCCAAAATGTTCAATCTAAAGATATCACAATATTGCCAAACAAAACTTTACTGCAAAACATACATTTTTAGATTAAAATGTCTCAGAATTATTTCTTCACAAAACATAGGAACACTCATTTTAACAACATCAAAAATTCATTCTCATGTCATCTGCAATCAACCATAATATTATGAATTTCAGTCTCAAACTCAGAGGAAGAGAAATCCAGCCCCTTCTTCCTCCTCCTCCTCTTTGCCCTTTGCAAGAATGTAAATAAGATTTCCATATCTACTTTTACCACTTACTTTCTGTTTCACAAATAAGCTGGGGTTTGTAAATGCAGATAGCACACGTTCCTGTTCTACATTCAGTTTCTACTAGTTTGCATAATTTTCTCTTTAGGGATTCTTACAAAAAGTGACAGGGGGATGGAAGTCTTTTTTTTTACCCCTCAGCCATGAATTCCATCTGTTGTCATGGCACTGAACCCAGTGTTGAATAGCAGCCAGCATTGCTTTTGATGTTCTGTAGGATTAGTAGAGATGTCTGATGTTATTGTGCAAGATTATTCATAGGAAAAGCTCTACCTGAGCTTTATGCAAATGTTCAGTTCCTAAATTAATAAACAAAAATGGTCTGCCATCAAAGTTCACATTCTGAGGACATTCCCTTGGATGTTTACTACTTCCATAATGGCTCACAGAAAGTTTTTGCAATTATACTCATTTCTACAAACACAACCCAAATGTATGCAGGATTTTGTTAGAGGTAAGAAACCATGTGGCCAATGAAATATAACTGATGATTTGTAGCTGATGATCTGATGAGGCAAAGTTTATTTCTATGATCTTGTCATCAAAATATTTCATGATTTTGCTCTACCTTTGACTCTATCATATTTTACTGAGCTATCAAGTACACAAAGTTCTCATTGATCCTAACTGTGGGAGGAGTCAAATATCCAATAACTAGAGATATTCTTCAATGCTCAGGACATTCAGGTTGTCCTATTTCAGATCCTTAAATGTCTTGACACACATTAATCAAACTTTCACAAATGCCCATGGAGTAGAAGAGCTTTTGGTTGTTTTCGGTTGTGTTCTTTTTTTTTTTTATACAGATAAGTGCTACTTAGGAAATTTTTGGTTCCATTTCTTTTTCGTCAAAGGTTATCAGTCTACCAATACCTTGCCTCGTTTATGAATACACTTTGGAAAGACTTCCAAGTTTCAAGATGGAGTTTCTGGTCAAAACAGCGAACATCTTGCCTTGGCATGAGCTCAGGAAAAGTATAAACAGTTTTCTGCAACAGATAATTACAAAGGGTAGCAAATGGACAGGGCTCTGCTGCTTCCTTTTCCTGTCTCTAAGAAATGAAGTTTGCTGCTGCTTCTCAGGGAGGAGCCAGAGCAGTGGCCTTCACCTTGAGAGGAAGAAGAGGCAGCAGCTGACACCTCCTGTCCTTGATCGTCCTTCCCTGCAGGAGCAGCAAGCTCATTTACTGTGCTATTTGCTGTGGAGAAGCAGTCTAGCACTTCACCCTTGGAAGAGAAACCTCCAGCTTTGCCTCTACAGCTAAGATGTCTTGTCTCAGCTTTGGCCCAGGAGAGAAGCCCAGTGGATGGGTCTTTCTAAGTGTAAGGTTTGAGATGCAGAATGGACTCAACAGAGATGTGGATTGGGCATCCCTCAATGAAGACAAGTGCCTTGCTAGTGACTGTCCTCAACTGCTTCAATAACGTTTTAAGAGAGTGCATGCTATCCTGAGAAGACGAATAGGAGCTAGCTATTTATTTTCTTATCTAACTTCTGAAAGATTACAGATTTGCAGACCCTTTGATTTATGCTGTATTTCTAGATTTTTTTAAAAACTTTTTTTTTTTTTTTGCACATTCATTATTTTCGTATCAACTGCTTGCACAACCTGCAAGGCTCTCAAGAATGGCACTGGACTCTTAATAAGTGCTTCCAGTTTACTCTGTCTTTTCTACACGTGAGCTCTCTTTAAATAAAACTGTGCAGTCAGTTCAGCTACTGTTTGTATGGAGTAAACCCACTGATTTGAGTAGTAGTATCCTGAAGTTACTTCAGTGCAAACTAAAAAGTTATTAAAGTGATTAATCAGCTTCTGATTAGAAATGCAAACACAGAATAGATACAATGCTTTGCAGTTGAACCACAGTTTTCTGAGGTCTCCCAGGAGAAAGGATAAGGACGGTTGAACTTCTTGGGATACAGGATGGAACAGAGAATGGCGGTATGCTGTGCTGGGCAGGTGGAGCTTCATCTGTGGATGTCTTGTCCTGACTGGTGAGCCAGTAAAGCTAAACTTTGATAAATTCAGTGGAGCCAGAAGGTTTTCCAACTGCAGTAACAAATACACAAAAAGCACCTCTTACAGAAAAAAAAAGTTAGTCTTTTGGGAGTGAACTGGCAACAAGATAGAAGTTTTTGTTTCAAAACAAGAAAGTCATCCTGGCCCACAGTCCTTTTCCTCCTTTCTATAAAGGCTTTTCACCCAAATCTTCAACTCAGTCTATTAAATGCGCGTTTCTTTTGTGGCTGATGTATCAATGTCTGTACATACACATCCACATGTGGATGATTCGAATAGGGCTGGACAGTAAGCTGGTATGGAAGCAGCACAGTTTAGCCACTGGTGAGACAGAGACCAGACGCTCCCTTTATGCCAATCCTTAAATCTCATTGCTGTGTGAAGCCTCAGTGCCCAGCAGCCACAGCCTGCAGCAGATGTGTAGCGTGGGAGTGGAATTATCTCAGAAGCTCTGCTGAGCATCAGCTGCAGCCCTGCTCACCTCTCACTTCAACCTGGCCATCTCTGGCAGAGCAATACAACATGCTCACATATTTGCTGTACAGGCTCTGTGCTCCCAGGGCTTGACTGTATATCCTTCAGCAGGACCGAGGAAGAGATTACTATGGCTGGAGATACAGGTGATATCTACAGCCTTGCTTTTCAGTGAAGGGAGGAGACAAGAACACACCATTACTGAAGGGAATACAGAATATTGTATCTGTAGCTGGTCTGCTGTACGGGTGGGAGTCTCTTCTGCTGCTCCATAGTATGAAGACCACCGACAGTGACAGTGCTACAATGACCCCAGCCCAAGGTCAACCACAGCTGTTTTTCTGGTTTTCATATGCCACAAAGGAAGGGCAAAAACAGAAAGGCCAAGACTTTGGAGTTCATTTGCAGGTTGGATTGAATCTCATCATAGTGAAAAAATCTCTTCTGATATCATAAATACCACTTAGTCCCTGCATTAAGTATTCAGTGCAGAGTATATAATACAGATATATGTCATTTGTGACCTGTAAAATTAAAGATGGCCTTTCACTGATGATTTGATCTATAAAACACATCCTTTGCATGCTCCCAGTGCACAGGTGCAGCACTGCTAGCTGAAGATGAGCCTACGAGTTGCGTGGTTAGGAGGGATGCACGTGCATTAACAGCAGGCTCTACCAGTGAAATTGCTTTCATTTTTCACTGTCCTAGTCCTGTGTGTTAGACTGAGCTGCCCTTCAGTAAGCAGAGTAGGGCTGGGTTCCCTGTGTCCAAAGGGAAGGGTCTTGTCTAGTGAATAAGTGTTGTGGTATCTAACTCTGTGAATTTTACCCAGTTTCGTTTTTCCAGTCATTATCTCACGTAACCCATAGAGAAGATATCACTGCAGGAGGAACATATAGGTCCAGGGCCAGAATGATCCTGTCTCCTCTAAGGGACTCTTTTTGTTCACTAAAAGATTTATCCTCCTTAAGAAGATCAAAGAGTTAATCTCTTTTTTAAATACACACACGAGAAGATGTTGAAGCACTCTTTTTTCAGTGTTTTAGTAGATTATACTGTATTATTTGCATTTTATTTGGCTTTGCACTGCACTGAGAGTAGCTTCAGAGATAGGAACCTCATTGATAAAAAGCACAATTGTCTAATCTGTGTCAGTCATGTTGATGGATATCTTGATATTATGGTGCTTAGTACTGTCAGATGGAGCTTGCCAATCAGCATAAAATTATATTTATAACAAAGTTGGGAGCAAACTGCAATTAATATGTACTGTTAACAGGTTTTCAAAAAGTGGCAGGAAGCCTACTGAGGTCTCTTCTCCCAATATATCACCAGCAAAAGTTTTAGAGAGAACCTGTTTTCAAAAGACAGAGAGACAGCAAGACAGTGAGACAGAGTCCGAGATCTATCAAAGCAAAAGCATTTAGGGCCAGATTATAAAGCCTTTACTGAAGTTGTTGAGCACTTACATGTCAAGTCCCATTGACTTCAGCTTCTCATTAGCATGAGAAAGAGTTGCACAGTTCGGCCTTTAGTGAGAGAGTAGGCTTAAAAAATACATATTTGTCAACTTTCAGCTGAAGCATCTCACTTATTCTATTCAGACTACCCAGCTAAAAGGAAATCAAATAAAGTACTCTCATGTTTTTTTCTATGCACTTGTGTACACAGGGGTGAAATCCTGTTCAGTTTAGAGAATATAAATTCTAGTATCAGATTAAAAGAAAGAATCACCATCTGTTGCATTTTCTTCTTCAAATGCTGAGCCAATCTTTCTGAAACTCATTATGATTTGGATTCAGTTTCTGAAATGTGCACAAATTTCACAGGTATTCCAAAACATTTCCTTTTTATGTATAGAGAAACAACACAAGTCTTACCAACAACTGAATATTCTTGGGAAAAAATTGCCTTCAATAAGCTTGCATTAGGAGCAAAATCTGTTTCTTAACACAAAAATAAACTACAGAGGGCTTTCCTTCTCTCACTCTTAGTAAGAATTAGTTATTTCCTACATTTACAAGGATTTCAGAATTACATGATGCAAATACGTTTTTTTAAAGCTGCTCAAGCAGTGAAAGGGAAGGTGCTGATTAAAGAGCTCTTTTCTATATATTCTTGAAGTTATTTTAGATGCCAGACAAATTACACACCAGAGCCTGAATGTGTACTGGGATAGTCAAACATTTCAGGGTAAACCTTCAGGGCCCCCTTCTCTTTCAGTAATCGCGTGTTTTAATACATGAACACAACTGAAAACTATTTTGTCCTTTGAGGATTTGCATATATGTTTTGGAAGGTCAGTTAACAGTTTTGGTTGTTTTCAGATAGAATCCAATTCTGTCTAAAAACACAATAATGCAGGCAAGGCTCTAGACCAAAAAAAACCCAACTTGATACAATTGTTTGTCTACAGTATTTAAGAGATACTAGAGAAAACAAACAAATAAACAAACAAAAAAACCAAAACACGTGCAAATTAAGGGTGGGGATGGGCTAGGTAATTGTCCTGTGTTCAGCTAGGACAGAGTTAATTTCCTTCCTCATAGCTGGTATAGTGCTGGGCTTTGGATTTAGAAAGAGAATAATTCTTCTTATTCTATTATTATTATTATTATTATTATTATACCTTTCAGTCCTATTAAACTGTCTTTATTCTAACCCATGAGCTTTACTTTTTTTCCCAATTCTCTCTCCCACCCCACTGCAGATTATGGGGTAAGAAAAGGCTGTGTGTGTTGTTTAGCTGCCTGGCAGGTTAAACCACAACAGTAAAATATTTTATATGGTTGATGCTACACATTTTAATTATTCCACTAATATTTTTCCTATGCTTTCTCACTCGTTGCTGTTAAAGAATGACAAAGTGTCTTGCTATGTATATAAATCTTCCTCTCTGTCATGGAGAGATTATTTTTCTGCCTCTGCAATCTGTCTTTCAAAAACATTTGTTTTTCACCTGGACTCTCCAAAGGCAGAAGGAAGTGGCAGCATTTAAAAGCATTAAGGCAGAGCCTATTCTAATAACAATTTCAAAGATGAACAAGAGTCTCTTAAGTATTGATAATACAAACCTATAGTACACAAATGTATTTTACGAAGTACAGGGGATTAGATTAAACCATGAACCCTTGTAAAACACCAGAGGCCAGGATTTCATCCTCATTGCATCCCATGAAAGATTTATAAATTCTCTACTTCATATAATCTGTGTCTGAATTGTCCTCCTAAACACAAACGATGCACCTTATTCTCTAAAGACTTGATATTCTTATCTGAATGGAAATGAAGACAGATTTGGAGTGGGAAGACGTAGTGCTACAGCACTGTCAATCCCAGGCCTAAAACTCTACACAGGACAAGATATATGCTGGGACGAGACAAGAAGCATCTTATCTGCACAGATCCTGCAAGTCATTGTCCTACCTGAACCTTGTGAGAATATTCCTCACAAAGAGGTGGTTATATGGTGGCTACATAAGATAATGTATGAAATATCAGGAAGAGAAAGGCTATCTATATTTTCAGAGGCCTTCATATCCCAGGCTTGACCTAGAAGCAGTATTATAAAGCTACAGTCCACGCCAGAAGAATTGCTTGGTTCTAGCAACAGTCATCGAGCATCTGGGGAACAGATGTATGAGGGACAATGGCATTTGAACCCTGGCTTTTTAATTTTACACTCTACAGTTCATAAAATCCACTCATCCTGAGATGTGCCTCCCAGAATTATTTATGGCAAGTCTTATGGTAGGACAGACACAGTTCAGTGGTTCAAGTATAAAATAAATTATGTTTTAAATTTTGAACTGAGGCATAGAACACCTATTACAAAGGACAGGTGTACTAGTGTGGCATTTTAAAGCACCAAGTTTCATGTTTCTGCAGTGTTTCACAGCCAGCTGACAAGTACAACAGTCATGTATGCCCCAGAAATTTGGGGAGGGCAAAGCAGCTGGGAGAAGAAAACCCTCCATTGTTCAATGCCCTGAGTACAAAGAAACCGAATGCAAAATATTTCAAATTTGGTCCTTTGCTTACTGTATATACCAAGAAAATATGAAATTTTTCTTTCAGGAAAAAGCCAAGACGTTTTATAGCTATTGCACATTTGTTGCCTATGGCAATTTGACTTAAACCAGCACCACAATATCTGAACTATGGAAATCATTAATTTCATGACAAACATGCTTGCTAGTATCATAAACTGGCGGTGATACTTACCTTCATCTTAATAAAAAATACCAGAGGTCTGAGCCTGTTTTATGATATATGGAAGCAAATTGACTATTTTCAGTCAATCTGAGCAGTTGACATAGCAAACCACAGGTTTCATTTCAACCTTTGGTTTAACTGAAAGCTTTCAGCAGGTAGTCTAGAAGTGTGGAAAAGGGACTCTGTTTTTCCTCTTCTAGTTATGGAATTTGTCACACCTTTACACATAGCAAGTCTTTTAAGGCTGCTGCCAACTTCAGGACAGTTGGCAGGTAAGGGAGGCCTGAGCAAGACCGACTGTCCAGCTCAGCACTGCTCAGGGTGAACTAAGTGCAGAAGCAACTCATGCCACTCTGGCTACAGCTGGTTGTAGAGGAAGAACTGTGCAATTCTGACCCCATTTTTTTTCCCCATATTCTTGACTGTTGCTGGAGTCTTAAAGCTAATTTGAGATTACAAAATTAAAAAAAAAAAAAAAAGGCGTGGGAGCTTGCTGTACTCCACACACAAACACGTACACACACAATCCTCTACTCTTCTCTCCTCCCTCCCCTGTTAAAGTAGTTATCTTGCACATCAAAGTTTGGGGAGTATTTTTGGTACATTCATAAATCACTCAGGACATGAACAAGCTTATTTGTTCCAAACGATGAAAGTTCAAACTTTTTCATTTATGCTACTGGTTCATTAATGTAGCCACTTGTGTGCTAATCCCACTTATCAAGCCTCCCTGCTTCCTATTAATAATAATTTAGCTTAATACACAATGTTTCAACAAGGTCATTCATACTTTCATATACAGTTATGCTAGATATAGGTATAGGATCTAGATAATAATCTTCCTTTTCACAAAATCTTTAAACTAAATAGAGCTTGGAGTGCCACAAACTGCACTAGGTGCTGCATAGGCTACACTTGTGTGAAAGACTCCTGTTACTGAGCTGTCTGCAGAGTTCTTACTTCCAAAATCCCCGTGTGAGCAGAGAAGCACTGTTATCTTTCCTGAGCAGACAGAAACCCGTAGAGCAGAAAAGCAAAGGAGCAGAACCCACAAAAGCTCTTACACAACTTAATGAGTCCCAGGACCTTCAGGCAAACTCTGGAGAGTGAAAAGAAGCAGGGAACTTCACAAATGAGGTGGGCAGAGGACGTGCATGTCCTATTGCCTATACGACAGCTTCAGCTAGTATACAAAAAGTGGTCATTTCCTTCTTCAGATTTGTTTGAAAAGTGAGACGATTGGTTGTATCTTGAGAGATTCTTTAGACCAAGATAGCTAAGCCTTGGCAGCCATGGTTGCCAGATCTGTTTTTAGGACCTGCTACAGCTCTGTTCATCTTCGCTATAAGTAGTATATTTCTTTCATCCCCCAAGTAAGTACTTAAGTTTATACTTGCCCTCTTCAAGCCCAAGAACAGCCCATTTCTTCCTCCTCCTCCATGCAAGTATCACATCTTCCCTTTCTCCCCAGCAGCACAGCTCTGCCATCTCATTCACCTGTTTTCCCACTCTCGTGCAGAGTAGCCCACCTTCTCCATATGTAGCACTTTCATGATCAGTTCCCAAACCACATTGTGCAAATTACCTGCCTCTCTCTCTATCCTTCTAATTTCTGGCAACATCAGCCTACCTGTATTCTCTTCCAGCTTTCTCATAAGCACCCAAATCCCGTTCTGCCAAGCATCACAGAAAGATGAAAGGTATCTATTCATCTCCACCAGCGAAGAAGAAGGAGGCTGAATAGAAGCATATATGATTCTAGGTACATGGAAGGACCATAATCCTGATTGCGCATAGGCACCAGATTCAGTCCTGCAGGGACGATACCAATCTGGAGAAACAGGGAATGTCTGCCCATCCCTAAGCCCTAAGGGGTGTAGCACTTACCTAAAGATCATGACTCTTACTCCAACAGCCAGGCATCTGAAGGCAATGTGGAATGAAACTCAACTCTCATGCACCAACACTCCTTTGTGGATTTAGCTCTTAACAGTTCTCTCAAGGTGACAAACCAGGGAGAAGATGCAGCTTGAAGATGATGGCTGAGTTCATTTGCCCATGTATACACATCTGGTGCCTTATGGGTTTCATGCAACATCCTGAGGCGGTAAGTCTCTTATAAATCCTGAAGCAGATCTAACAGCACAGTGTGCAGGTCACGGAGGTCCTTGGGTACTCAAACAGCACTAAATGCCTACACTTATGAATACGAATCAAGTCCTTAAATGCCTCCATGTATGCCAGGTGTCTAAGTTCTCAGAGTAGTCAGTAAATATCCAAATTGAGACATGCAATGCAGAGCTATTCAACACACCCTGCAAAGCAGACACTGACATTTGGTCAGAAAACACTGACCAATTCTCCACCTATAATGGGAGCATAGTCATCTTGGAGACCCTTGCATTTAGGTGTCTCTATTTGCGAACTATAGCCTCCCCTTTGAGACAATCTAAAACAGAATTAGGAATTCAGCTTGGGCTTTTCAAGGACAGTCACCAAACAATGCAGCCTACTGATTACGGTAGGGTGAAATCATATAACCTGACACTAAAGGTTGACTATCATCCCAGTATTTGCCCAAACTATATTACACAGTCTTTTAAAACATCAAAAGATTGCAATAGAAATTACAATCCAGGCAATCAGATATGTCTTCACACATTGTTGCTGATTCCTAACACAAATGGAGAATGTTTCAGTTAGGTTGATTTAAGTAAAAAATACTCATAGAAAATAGCACTGGAAGAGTCCTCAAGAGTCTATACACAATATCTAAAATATTCCTGGCAGATGTTGTTCTAAACTATTCTTAATAAATGATCTAGGGAATTTGTTTTTCTAATTCCATGTCATTAGATATTTTGTCCCAACACCTAACCAGAATCTTTCTTTTTACAGTTTAAGCCCCTCGGGTACTGCCCAATCCACAACAGAAAACAGAGGTGAGCTCCTCCATGCTCTCCCATGTTCCCTGCAGCAACTTGAAGCATCTGTGAAGACTACTTTTCAGTCTTCTCTTCTTTAAGTTATAGCAAATATTTCCACAAAGCAGTTTAAAAGGCGTAATAAATGTATTATCTCTGCATTTGTTCTCATGCCAGTTGCATCCATGACTCACTGCGAACAGAGCTCATTGAAAATGTCTTGATGGCACAGTTTTTCAACAAAAATTAATCAGGCAGACTTTTTCTGGGGAACCATTTTATTTCCTAACTGTGTTTCACAGGAACTAGCTACCCAGGATGGGAGTTGGGTGAGCCAGCAGGAAGCAATTGCCCTGGTGTTGAGTGAAACTGAACAGCTTCCACACAAATGTGAACAAGGCAGATGGTCTGATCCTGTCTGTCTGATTGGGGTAGAAGTTGTGTAGTGACTACACAAAATACACACATACACACATAAAGATCCCTCCTGTAGCTGGCCCTGGACACTTGAGCTATCCAAGGGCTGGCCCCAGATGCCAGTCCCCCCAGTTGTTAGTACCCAGACCTGTTATACTACTTGCCCACTCATCTGGCTTGAAGTTCACTAGTAGTTCTATACACACATACATAGAGTAGAAAATACTCACAGAAAAGTAGTCATGAATAGGATTTAATAAGACAGAATAGACTACAGCTATCAAGTGTGGGGCTGTCAAGGTTTAACGCCAGCTAGCAACTAAGACCATGATAGCCACTCGTGCTTGCTCACTCTGCCCCCTCCCCAAGTGGGCTGGGGGACAGAATCAAAAGAGAAGGGAGAAACTTGTGGGTTGAGATAAGAACAGTTTAATAAGACAACAACAACAATAATAATAAATTAATGAGAATAATTTTATATATGCATATATATATATATATAATAAAGTAAGTGATACTCAAGCAATTGCTCATGAACTCAGATCACACTGAACAGCCAGTCCTAGAATACAGAGTGTTCACGGTCCCAAACAGTCAATCCTAGCATGAGAGCAAAAAGGCAAAAAGGCAGAAAAGACAAAATCTAACTGTAAAATGGCAGAACGGCAAGAAGATGAACTAACATCAAACTTCAAATGGAGCAGAACAGAATAAAACTCCCCAATGGAACTAACTAGCCAGAAAAGCCAACTCCAGTTATATATGGAGCATGATGCTAATGGTAGGGAATATACCATTGACCAATCCGGATGTCATTCTAGGTGCTGACCTGTCTGTGCCCCCCTCCCAGCTGTTTTGCACCTGCAGCTGGAAAGTGGAAAAAAGTCCTTGGTCTCCTTGGCAACAGCCAAAATATCAGTGAGTTCTTACATTCTTTTCATACCGATTCTAAAACATAGCCTAGCTACTGAAATAAAAGCACGGGAACATTGGTTGTTATCATATTATTATCACACTAAATCCAAAACAAAATACCATGCTAGCTACTAAAAAGAAAAGATTTTAACTGCATGAAGAAAATGAACTCAAATTCAGTTAAACCAGCAGAGGAGCTTAGACTGACCAGTTACACCAGCACAGGGGCTTAGACTGACCAGTTACCTGCTCATACATCACCAAACTACTTTATGCTCCTCATCAGCATTTTCCCATGTATGTTCCCTCATGCTCCTGATCCTTCCCTTTCTCCACTCTGGTCTCCCTCCAGATAATCAACTAACCCTTAGTCATTTTTCCCAATTGGTCCCAGTTTTCCTATATCTGTATCCAAATCTGGTATTTGTGATACAGTTACCAAAGTAATCCTGACCTTACATGTTTTTACTGATATGGTTACCTAGGAACTGCTGGCACTGCAAGTTCTTCTCCCCAAAAGACACCACTATTACCCTCCAATCATTGTGAGGTTTGGCCACCTCTCATGTAACTCACCCTTAACCATCTCTGAAACACAGCCAACCTTCACAGTACTATTAGTAACTTTTGACAGCTTCTCTCCCATTCTGCTATTCATTACATCCCACAACATCATGTCTCATGTCATGTTCAATTAGCTGAACCTTGAGCCAGGGCCCAGCCATCTTCCTGCATACTTTACTCTTGGCTGCTTAGTTTTTGCTTCTTTGGTCCCTAACTCTTACCTTAGCCATAAAACTTACTTAGGGATTTTGCTTCCTCTTGAAATTTAGTTCCATGGAAATGTTTACATTTTTTACAGTTGTACTTTAAAATAAGCAAATGACATTTGATAAAAGCATAACCTAATGGCACACTCATTACTTGCAGACAGAATATTTTAATATTCTGATGGCAAACATCACTATTAACTCTTTTTCTCGCATATTTAAATATGCTATAGTTTATGTCATCACGCAGGACCATAGCTGTAATTAACAAGACCTCTAAAGGTTTCAGCTTTCTGTGCTGGAGGAACCTATAATAATGTAATCCAAAAGTGTCATTTGGCTCAGAAAAAGCAACCATTCTCTCTCCAATGGTTAGCAGATTCCCAGGCAAGAGAAAAGAGGACCAGTATATGATACTTTCCCCAGGTAACCTGCAACCTCTATTCTGAGTTCAGGAAATTTCCTGGGACTGGTGGTACACATCAATTTAGTAACCTTTAATGAATCTTTCTACCAAACTCTTGTTGGTCTGCCCTTGAACTCGTATGAATTCACTGAGTTGAAAATACTGTTCCCAAGGAGCTCCATAGGTGTCACTGTCATTGCAAGAACATTGAGTTTGAAGGGGTTTTTAACTTGGCTTATGCTAGGTCCATTTGCTGCCAGCAGTTTCTTCTGTCGGACAAGTGAACTATCTCCATGGTCTGGTGTGTTTCTACAGACCTTGACTGCAGGTTGTCTGTTTTCCAGACTGAGGAATCCTAAACTCTTTTTTCCCCTCAAATTCGTCAAATATATTCTTCCCTATTCTTTAAACACAGAACCATCTCACTTCATCTTTGATCAGCCTTGTCGTTCTTCTCTTACTGTTTCCCAAATTTGCTATACTATTTTTGAGGAAAGAAAAGAAGAATAACATTTGGGGACCTGTGTGTGTGCAGTGGGGAAAAAAATATTCTAAAGAATCGTTTTGTACTCAGTCTGAGTTAGAAGTGGCAAGAGAGGAGAGGATTTACACAGCGGCATAGATAGTGTTCTCTGTTTTGTTCTCTATTTGCTTCTTAATAATTATTAAGAAGGTTCTTGTCTTTTTTGACATCTACCAAGTAATGAGCTAGTATTTCCATACCCCAAATCTCACTCCTGAGTGGTAACAGTAACCTAGGACTCTATTTTCTATATTTATCACATTTTTCTCTCTGTATATTAAATTGTATATATTTCAGATGCTACAGGTGACAGGTAGCTCTGAAGATTTAATAGCATCCAAGATATGTCTACATTTTCTGATTAAATTTTGTTCAAATTTAAGAAGTTTCTCTTTCTAGCAATAGAGATTCTGAGATCTTAGAAGAGATTACAATGGAACAAGTGTCTTAAGTATTTTCAGATGTTATGGAGGAATATTTTTTTACCTCATGACTCCTTTCCCTACTTGAAAAACTCGTGCCTTTTGTTTCTATGTGCTAGAAGCCACTATCTCTACCTCTGTTTATTTTCCTGTCAATGTACAAGCATCATTGGTGGTACTGTCAAAAGAAGAATGAGCTGTGAATGGTTTATTTTGTGAATGCCTTTAATGCTAACAAATAGTGGCTATTTTTGAGATGGGTTATGGCCTATCAGCATACCCTTGCTGTTGTTTTGTTGCTGTTTACTTTCATCCGCAGGTGAATAGTAGATTTCAAAAGTACTTATATATTTAAAAGCAATAAGGATAATAGCAGTCAAATACTAGATCATTCCATTACCTAAGTTGCTTTTAGTTTCAGTTTTAAAGTTGGAACGTACTCTCTAAAAGTGGTACAATACGCTACAAGCAAAAAATGCAGCCAAAAAATGATAAACATGCATTTAAGAAAAAAAAAACTGTGCTTCATTTGCCAGCAGTTAAGTGTTCCTACCATTCAATATGCATTATTTGAAAACTCCTCTGTGCAGCATCATCAACAATGTCTACTCAAGCATGATGATTACGATAAATTGTCCCAGGGACTTCATATCTATTGTGCTTGTAGGTCAGCACTTGCTGTAATAAAGCAGCCACCAGATTCACAAATGAAAGAGAAAAAAATTGGCAAATGTGATGTCAACATAGGAAATACTGTTTGATTAGATCTGCAAATGAGCCAAAACAACTTGCTTTTGGCTGGAATTGACCTAGTAGATCTCCGTTTAATGACTGGTTGCAGGGGGGACTTTTTTTTATTAAATGGACTATTGTTAAATCCTGCCACATACACAGGGATTGTCTGTTCACTCTCCATAATCAAATGTTTGATTTTATGCATGCCTTTAATAGGCAGTTTAAGCACGCACTGGAGTTTTCCCATTTGGCTTGCTGTTTTTCTAAGTATACATTTTGGTTTTACTCATCTGAATTTCCTGTCAGGATGTACACTATCTTAAAAAGAAAGCAGCAGAAAAAGAGCCTTTTAGTCACCAACACCACTGAAAACAGTGCTTTATTCTGCAGTTACTAGATTGAAAGAACCTTCTTTACTGGGAGAGAATCCGCTTCTTTACAGTCCATAACGAGAGCTTTACTGGCAGTAAGAGTTGGAGGGGAAGGGGACCTGTGAAATTGTTGCTTTTAGACATAGTTCACTGCATGGGTGACATAGAAGATGGTGGCCTTCTAAGGTGTCTCAACATCAAGGGCTGAATTCGGTGCCTGGACAGACAGTAGAAGAGTTGGGAAGGGTGCGATGCAGCTGACCCCACATTCGGGCAGACCCACTTCGACCTGCACCTCCACAGAAAGACCAGCAAAAACCAGACCTCACAGGAGGTCATGCTACCCTGTGTTTGGGGGCTGAGGAGGAACCCCATATTAAATATTTCACTCCTGCCTACCCCTCATTTACCATTTCAGGGGTTAGCCTTATCCATCTCTGTGGGAAACTACTATGCTGCTAACAGGTAACTATGCAGTGAGATGATACGCTAGTGTGGTCATAGCTGTGCTTTGTGTTCCCAATTTGCCACTTAATAATCCAAGCAGAAATGAATAGGAATGTTAAACAGGAGTATGAAATATTATTTTCATTTTCTCTGTTGCTGCATAGCAGGAGGGAAAATAACCAAATGCCCCCAGAGGCAAATCCATTTGTATAGAATATAGAAAGGGATTTGCAGCTGGAGTCAGAGCATTTTACAGCACAGCCAAGCCTCTCGCAGAGCTGAAAGCATAGTCAGAATGTCAGCCAGCGGGGCATCTTTTTTCACAGACAGGCTTCTTGTGGAAAAATATCACCAACCTTCATGGAAAATGTTGGAAACCCTTGTTTGCAGCAAGTGTTGAGTAGTAGTAGTAGTATGGTGAATAGTAGCGTTGAGTGCTAGAGGTAAATTGTGACAGAACAGCCACAAACAAGTATGAATGAAATGTGGACAAACTTGACTCAGTGCTCATGTACACATATATAAAACCAATCTGTTCGAAGTTTGCATTTCAGCCCATCATTTATTTCTCACATTCTACAACCACTGTGCTCAGTAAATGGTGGGGTTAGAAGGTTGTTTTTCAGCAGATTTAACAAGGGTCAGCTGTTTTGGCACTGAAGGAATGAGGTACGTACAGACTGATTTTGCCAGAAGAGACATAGTTTTTAGAGAGATGTGGTGGGGTTTGGTGGGTTTGTTTGTTTTGGTTTTTGTCTTTTTGTTTGGTTGGTTTGTTTTTTGTTTTTGTTTGGGTGTTTTGGTTTTTGTTTGTTTGGGGTTTTGTTTTTTTAAGATCAATCGATAAAGCTGGGAAAAACAGGTATCTAAGATTTCTAGCCCACAAACCTTTCATCAGATCTTCTGCTCTGCCATTAGACATGGTATTGAAGCTGCTTAAAAAGACAGGTTTAAACTGTGCTGTCTTTAGTGCATGTAACAGCCGACCTCTTTCCTACTGGTTCTTACTGAGGACTAAAATAATAAAAACAGATCACATGAATAGACTGTCTGTCACCTAGCTCTTCCCAGGGCCTGATGGCACCTGGCTGTTATCAAACTCTCAAGTTCTGATGATTTCCTGAGTGGAAAATATACGCTATCCACTGCCCCTAGGTTTAGCTTTGAAAAGCAGTTGAGTTACATCTTCTGTTTAGCAAAGGGCCAAAGAAAAGATTCAATGACACCAATTTTCTTGTCTTTCTGTGCTCTTGGAGGCAACCGAATGGGCAAAGTAATGTCTCGGACCAGTCCCCAAAATGAAAATAACACTACTTTACACAGAGTACAAAAAATGGAACTCCCTTAAAATATGGCAAAAATAGGCTTTATTTATTTGTTAATAAGTTTTTAAGGTCTTGGAACTCTAAAATGCCAAACAAATTTAAGGTAGACAAAAATGCTGGGTTTACTTTTGTTTTGTATCTTAACACTACAAAAAAAAAAAAAAAAAAGGAAAAAAAGAAGATTTGAGATCTCATTCTAATAGTTCTCCATTTCATATTTAATACTCATGGCAAAAAGTTCTCTGCAAAAACCAGTATGCTAACCATACAGATCTGACACATTTGATTTCAGCATGACACAATAAATTTGGGGGTTGGTATGGTATTATGTGTCTGAATCATATTCCTAATGATGGTAGTTATAACTATTGCCAGGACAACATACCTTTTGCACACACCTTTTTAGTATTTTGAATTTACATGTCAATTTCTCTGGTAAATTAGAAGTTAAAGATGGAAGTCCACCAGATTCTTTGTTAACATACTGTACCATCCATATCAAGACACACTGCTGGTATGGTATTCACACAGGAGAGGAAAATAAAAGCTGTATGTGAACCCACAAAAGGATTTGACAAATATCAAAGACAGCACCGAAAATGAAAACATTTACCACAAGAGAAGCAGAAGATAAATGCAACAAGAAATTGACATTATTCTCAAAAAAAACCCCACTCAAAACAAGCTAGAAAAAAAGCTGAACAAGACACAGAATGACTCACCTTGGAAAATAACAAGATTGTCACGATACAAAGGAAAATACCATATCAACACCAAGGAGAGGTACATTTAGACTGAGAAAAACGTAACAATGGATAAAAAGAGCAGATTAAGAAAATATTTGATATCAAGAACAATAAAAGAAGGCTGAAAATTTAAGAAATTTAAAAAAAAAAAAAGGAAAGGCTTATCAAAAGGCAAAAATGTTAACACAGAAATTAAAGAGGGACCAGTTTCTCATCAAGGCTTGCTAATATTCCATAAAAGGGCAAGTAGAAATACTAAGTAATGAAAGAGAAGCTTTATGTAAATCCACAAAATAAAGGGTATAGTAATGAAAATAAATCATTGCTAAGTCATCAATATGAACAATAAATTACAAAAAAATAGAAATCTAGAATGTCCACAAGTCCTTTCCATGTCTGCTCGCTACTGTGTCATGTTGTGGGTTATTTATACCTCAACTAGGAGAAAGCAGGAGCAGTAATAGAAATCATGTTGTTAGAGCAAGTGAACCAATTTTCTTGACAGATTTCCTTATTTCCAAATTAATTTCAGTGATTTTGGCTTGATGCAGCACAAGCTAAAACATCATGACATGTCAGCTAAAGGTGAAGATGAACAGCATCTCCCTGCTACAGCCAAGCATGTCGTGGACTATAGAGCTTCTTCACCAACCATTCTTCAGCGCAAGAACCAGAGGGGTATTGTAGGAATTGGCCTCTGGCCTGATGCCTTGTTTAAACCACAGACACCTGTTCAAAGCAGATGTAAAGTACTATCACATCAGGATTTTATGATTTTATTCTTATTCTAACCAGGTGTGCATATATAATGAATGGCCAGAGATGAACCTTCTCATCCATCCTTATTATCTTTGTATTACAGGCTATAAAACTGCATGAGTTACTTAGTGTAGACACTTGTGGTCATGTTTGAAGGAGACTAAATTCTTGACATAAAGGTTTCAAATGATGGAGAGTCTTAACACATTCACCGGTGATCTGATCTAGATGTTTATCACTCACCTTGTACAATATTCCAATGTATCACCTGCTTGAAGTGAAAGTGAACTACTGGCATAATGACTATGTCAGGACCAGATTGTGTAGTAATTTAGCGGGGAAACCCAGGAAATAGTTGTGCCACCTACAAACACTGTGCTTGTTCTTTGGTGTGGGTGTGTTCACGATGGGTAACTTGTTCATGCTATAAAGGGGATTCTTAAAGAAACCCTGTGAGAAAGGGAACACACTGACCTACCTAAAGCTTTTCCAGCACCAACCTGAGTAGGTAACCACGTTGGCAGCTGTTAGAGGTGATTTTTAGTCTTGTCAGACAATCACAAAGCTTTGGCCACAGCTGAAAACCTGGAGATGAAAAGGCACCAAACTGCTCAAAACTTGGTTCCCAGGAGGGTGAAGAGTGAAGCTGGAAGCAGCTGCAAGCTCACACGTACTCACAAGCAACATAGCTGAGTTCTGCCCACCTACCAGCCTGAGAGGAAAAACCAAGCGGAGGTGTATCCCAAGCGCCATGTAGTTCTGCAGTCCTGAGACATTTGCTTTATAAGGTATATTATTATAATGCCTACACACATTGCTATGCAATATTGTATAGTTCTTATTCCTCCAGAGAAACTAAGCCAACTGCATAATGGTGTTGCAGCAGGAGTTTGTCTCAAATATATTATCCACTAGTATTAATATTTTGTCTTGCAGATGTGGATCAGTGTGTTTGTGCATGTTTGCATGTGTATGGGTTTGGAAACCACTACAGTTGTTTCCTGGCATCTAGGTTATTTCAATAACATGAAAATCAGCTGACTAAAATCTTTAACTACATTTTCCCTTAAGACAATCCTAAACCAGTTTTCTATTGGCAGAGCTCAGCACATACAACTTGTTTCTGCTGTTGTACAAAGTTAATCCTTCTGCTAATGAAACAACCAAGCCCTATTGTATGTAAACTCCGTAGTACCCTGGAATGTGCTGGCTTCGTATGAGAAGACACGGCTGCAGTCTGCTTTCCAAATACAATCAACCGCTTGAACATCTCGGCAATTTCTCCTCTAACTTTTGTTCACTCAGAAATTTCCAATTTGCTTCATGTCAAGATAGCTCATAATATCCCAAACAGCCATGAAGAGCTGCTGGACATCATAACGAAAAACTGACATAGGAGTTTATTGTTCTTCTTGAAGGAGAAGCTGCCAGAAGCATCTCCAGTGCCTGGGGACTAAAAGGCCTCGTAGAGCGGGGTACCTATAAAGAACCAAGTGCTTTTACACTAAAGTTGCCCACCATTAAAAGTCGCATCACATCTGTGCTGAGTAGACGGTTTCACTCAGATGGGAACAGTATCGCAAACACAGAAACCATTCACACGGCTCCTGGGCTGCGCTGGGGATGAAGCGGAGGACCGCGTGTGTCACCTCGCACTCCCGAAGCCTGGACTCTTTCTCAGAGGTGTTTCTAGCCCCCCGCCTACCTTGGCACAGCAGGACAGCCGGCAGGGCTCAGCTCAGCGCGGGAGCAGGGTGTCCGCTCCCTCCCTGTCGGGGTGCGGCACAGGGCGGGTGTCCCGGCCGGGGTTCCCGACGGGCCCACGCGTGTCCCCCGCCGCGCGGCTCCCCCGGCCCGGCCCCGCACGCACCCCGCCAGCCTTGCCGCCCCCTCCCCGCACCTCCCCACCACGCGGAAGCTGCTGTTTGTTCCCCTTAATTTTTCATTTTTTTTTGGTGTCTCGTTTTGTCTTCCCGAAGAAACGGTGCCAGTGCCTGCGCCCTGACCCACTTCTACAGCGGATAACGATACTCTGCTGCTCCAGCCCCTTCCCCCGCTCCCCGCTCCAGTTCCCAGGGAACGCGTATCCCCCCGTGCCTCCCGGCTGGCGGAGCAGCCTGCAAACGCCACCTACGTAGAGGCCGGTTGCGTTTACCAGCCCCGCCGAGCGCCCCGCGATTATTCTCACGGTTCCCCTCATCAGCAAGCGCTGGAGAAATCGGGCCCTTAAACCATCGCTGGGCGCCGGCCCCGACACAACTGTTTTTTAACGGGGCTCCTGCATCTACGCGCCGAGCGGCACCCCCGCAGGGCTGCCAGGCTCCGCGGCCGCGCAGCCTGCGCTCCCTGCGGCCGCACCGACCGGCCCCTCGCCCCGCTGCCCTCCCAGAAACTCCATAGCCCCCTCCCCGCCTCCACGTCCAAATAAACTTTTCCTTCGCGTGGCGGGGGCGGCGCGTCCCCAGGGGTGCCCCCACGCCGGGGCTGCAGGGGGTCCCCGGCCCCGGGGCCGCGCGCCCCTCCCGTCCCCGCCCCGCTCCTGCCGGTGGGGGGGGGGGGGGGCTGCCCCTTCCCGCGGGCGGGCGACCGAGCGCGCACCCCCGCGCACACCCCCGCCCCATCCCCACGCAGACACACAGACGCGCGCGCACCCCCCCATCCCCACGCAGACACACACACGCGCGCACACGTGCGCGCCCGCCCAGCAGCGCGCGGTCTCCGCCCCCCCGCGCGCACAGGCTCATACACACACCGGCAGCGCGCACACCCGCGTGCACACCCGCAGACCCCCGCGCACACGCGCAAGCACTGCGCGCTCCCCGGCAGCGCGGCCGCTCGGCGGAGTGCGCGGCGCGGAGGCGGCCCCGGCCCCGGCCCCGGCGAGCCCCCGCCATGCGCTGAGCCGCGGCCCCGCCAGCACCCAGCGCCGCTGATCCCGCCCGCCCGCGGCGTGGGGGCGGCCGCCGGGCGCGGCCGCGGCGCGGAGCCGGCTCCCCAGTGCGGAGAGGTGCAGCTGCCCGCGGAGCAGGCAGGCAGGAGGCTGAGAGGCAGTCGGACAGGCAGGCAGACGGGAGGAGGCAGAGGACGATTTGGACATGCTCGTTCTAGGGCGCTTGGTTGCCTGCATCCAGCTCGTCTGTATCCTCAGAGTGGGTGAGTGATATTTGCATGAATTCATCCTTGGGTTTCTGACCAACTTTTCTCTCCGGGCCCCAGTGGAGCTTTTCTCCCTTTCGTTTAGAGCTGCAGGTGCGATCACTGGCTGTTCCCCACACGCTGTCAGCACCCCGGGTGGGAACGTTTCTCCTGCCCCGTTACCTCAGCCCCCCGCTGCCGGGCTCCGCGGATGCGGGTGCCCCGCGCCACCCCCGGCACAGACGGGTTACCCCGGGGGGGACTCGCCAGCCCACCCTGCCCCGGCTCCCACAGCCGCGTCCCGCCCCGCGGGGCCGCTCCCCGCCGAGCCCTCCCCAGGGCAGCCCGCACCCGCGGTGCAACGCCTGGGACAGGACGGGGAGAGAAAATCCCTGCCGAGCGGTATCGACATCGAACTTCTCTGTGCGACTGGGGTATGAAATTTGGCGTTAGCCCCTGGTATGAATTGTTCGGAAGGGAAGTGGGGACGGGTGCAAATTGTCACCCCCGAAAAAGACTCGTTCTCCAACAACGGGCAACGTCAGTGACGGCCCTAAAGCAGGGTATAACTGCTGCCTCGAAAAGCAAAATATAAGTCGTTCATTCACGTGGGACACTGCATACAGAATATGGATTCATGTATCGATTTTAGTAGAACTACTTACATAACCAAATTATTTTTCAACTCATTCAGGTCTGTGCAACTGGAGCGCATCCTAATAAATATGAGCTGCTCTGTTATTCAGTATTGTTATAACGAGCGTGAGTCAGTTGATGCTGTTAGAAGTGCTGTCTTAAATACTCGGTCAAGTAAATATTAGGAGCTTAAGTGAAGGAGTTTGTATCGCGTTGTATGATCATTTTCAATTTATAAATCTGTCAAATAGATCACTAGAAAATACTAGTTGTTTGCTTGTATGAGGAACTTGGGAGCTTCAGCCCATTATGTACAAAACCAGTTTTACAATAGGTCTCTCATGATAAAGTAGGCACTAACCTACATTTTTCACCCAATAGGTGGTGCTGCTTCTGAAACCATGAAGCTCTATAAACAAAGATCGGTGTTAGGTTACTGAGAGTGAAAGCAATTTCGCACCAAGTTCGGCTAGTTAGAGGAAATTACTTTTAAAAATTTTGTCATGTGAAACATATTTTTTACCTTCTTTCTGAAAGTATAGTGGCATAGTTCAACTATAAATGTGATGAATGTAACCGACCTTTAATTAAAATGTATGATCTTTGTAAGCGCAGTAATGGCATTTTAATGTCACTTTTAAACTAACCTGTTTCTAAACGCAGGGTGTTGATTCTAATATAATTCTCCTACGCTTGTTTGTCAAAGAATGACGTGTCATAAAACTTTTCATAAGTTTTCAAAACATCTTTCTTATGTTGCCAAACTGTTTCCTAAAATCAGACATACTCCCAAGACTATTTAAAGAGCAAAATTAGCAGGTGTTTGTATATGTGTGTGGAGGTATATGAAAATGTGTGAGTACAGATCAAGTATACCATTATATGATCACACTGTAATGCAACACAATTCAATTTTGGAGACTAACTTCCACGTTCAGATGATCCTACCACATTGCAAGCAATGCAAGACACAACTTTAAAAATGAAACCTATGGGGTTTTAATAATTTAATCTCATGTCTTTTTAGAAATAAGGTGGTTTTGTATAATGTAATATTCAAATACATGATGTACATATGTATGTTATATTCATGAATTTAAAACAACTGACAGGATGGGAAAACAGAGTTTTTTACTCACACATAAAGTATAAGTGTGGGCTACTTTTTTTTTTTTTTTCTTTTATCTTCTCTAGACGGTTACACTATTGTTTTCAAACCTGACCTGAAGGGGACACCCTTTCTAGATGTGATGGATGATTTGGTCACAATGGTGGTTCATTCTGAAGACTCATGAGCTAGACTGCTCAGTGTGTTCAATGACATGATTGTTCTCAAAAGTGAATACCCTGTGCAGGTTACTAGACTGATATAATCAGATTTCATTTGAGTATGTACCTCTTTGAGTATCTCTCCATAACTAAACATGCTCTCATCTGATAGTGGTAGTTTATAGGAGTATATATTTTGTTAGAATTTTGACATTGTTTCCTTTATTTTTTTAATGAAAAAAAAAAAAAAAGATTGCATACTACTACTGTATGGTTCCTAGGGCTTGGTGAGAGAGGACCGGCTGGCTCTTACCATTTGGTATCTGATACGGAAGAAGGCAGACCCAGGGCTCTGTGCTTGGGATGTTGCTGAGGAGTGTGGCAGTCTCCCTTTGTATTCTGGAGACCACACTTACTAGTTTGAGGCCAGGCAACGTGTAGATCCCAGCCTCGTTTTCTTGTAGTTTCAAAAAATGTTACCGAGTTCTCAGCTAGTCACATACAGAACTCTGCAGAAGGTCCTTTCTAATGAATCTGTTTGGGAGTCTAGTTGTTGCCTGTAGAAGATTTAGCAGGAAAATCTCAGTCTCATCTGTGTTCAGAGAAGACAAGAAGGCCAAATCAAGCCCACTGGAGAAAAACCTATTAGAGCAAATGGAGGCAAAAAGCTCCTTTGGGTATGACAAGACAGTGATAGTTCGTTCTCTGAGTTATTGAAGAAATGCTCAGGGGCTTGATTCTAAAATCCCTACAGAGATAAGAATAGCACCTTCCTCCGCAGTGTTACTGAAGCCAAGTACTGATGTAATTATTTATGGAGCGGGGTATTATCTGAGTATTCTCAGTGAGTGCCATTCAGTGAAGTTCAATGGAACTACTTGTGGAGTGAGATGCTATTCAGTCGCAAGTAAGGGCACGTGAGGAGTCCTGTGTGATTATTTGTGGACGCTACTGCATAGTTAAAATAGAGAGTTCCTATGAAATTCTTTCTGTTACTAAAAGGAAAGAAACTGTGAAAATTCACTTATATTTCTCATTTAAAATAGAAATGTAAAAAAGTATGAATGTGTAATGTTAAGCCTGAAGACATTCTTTGAAATTCTGTCCTGGTTCACTCTTGTGTTCCATATAACCTCCTGAAAGTCAGTAGGATGTGCCCTTTTTGTAGCTTTTGTCTCGTTGTACTTATGGAAAAAGCATCTGGAGTCTTTTCAATAAGTAGACTATTTATTAACTGGTGTAGGCAAGAAAATGTTAATAGAAAAAGGAACATGATTTTTAAAATTACATTATAATTGTGACTAAATTTGAATCAAAGAGATGTAAATATTTAGGCAAGACTTAAAAAATATTCCCTGCTCTCACCAGAAAAATGTATGGGTAATTCCCCCAAATGATGTAAAAAGCATCTCCAAAATTAGCTAATCTATATGTTACTACTGTCACTGTCTGACTTCAGCCACGGTTTTGCCTTTCAAAACACAGCTAGTTAAACTATGAATTGTTTAGTTAGTTGTGTCTCACTTTAATTTTTCACTATCTAGAACAAACCTCTCTCTCATTTTTAGTTTGTTTCTGGCACCTCAGTGCCATGACTTTATTCATGCAAAAGTAGATGCGTTTCCCTGAATATTCTAATCTTTCTAATACCACTGACATCAGGACTAGATTTCCAAGCTAGCAGACAGCATACAGCTCGTGAGCAACAAGAAAAGCAACTTCTCTTCACTGGATGGCACCAACTAATAGTGATGAGAATCTGAAGGGCAGCATTGGCTCAGCTTTCTGAATCCAGTCACGCTTCTTATTCATTCTCACGTCCTCACATTTAGATTCGATAAGCCCCTAGACTGTTAAAGGACTATGGGATCAGATCCTTCATTTTTGCACTAACCCCTTATTTTGACAGTATTTTTGTAGGCCAGATACTTGGCATTCTTAAAACTCAAATTGCAGTAATATTACTGTATGTTATTTGTCATGCTTTAGCATATTTTACATTTAATATGATGTTACTGTGAATGATGATACATAATTCCTATGGAGAAATTTAGTCCTGCCATATCTAAAACATAAAAGCTAAAACAAAAGTAAGAATTTTAGGAGTGTTAAACCATCTATTTTAACTTTCTCTATGATAACCATCTGTATGTTATGCATTTTGGTACCATAGAGATTGATATATACCAAAATCTAAATATACAGTATAGATTTATTTTAGATTCAAATACTGGCAGGTATGAAAAGTTGTGCAGAAATGAATGACATTTTAAAAGTTAATGTCAGTGTAACCTAATATTTATTCAGCACACTAGTCTGTGCTTTGTAATGTTTATTCAGTACAATGTGTAAGGAAAGTTTTTTAAGTTGTATTTGGTGTTACTTCACCTCTAAATATACTCTCTTATCTGAATTCCTGGAGAGAAACTAAATAATACCTGTAAAATTACAGGGATAGTCTGAAACTATTCTAATTGTGATCTGGATGATGAATCAGGATGTTAATTGATGAATGTAGGCACTCGCCCATTTCTTAAGGAAGGCGATTTCCTTCATTTTGTGTGCTCATCATTTAAGTGATCACTGCCCACCATGAGTTCTCTAATTAGGACCTTAAGGGTGAACAGATTCTCCTCTTTTGCTGACAGTTTCAATTCCTCTTCAAACATGCTGTGCCTCTCAGTATTCCCCGTAGGGTCTGGAAGTCTGTGGTAGTTCCGGAGTCCCTCGCTCCCATTTAACAGCTCGATTCTCACAGCTTCGTGTACCATTTATGTGGCTTTCCTGTATGAGACATCCTTTGGCTATTCAATAAGCTCCTTTTCCCATAAAGACAAAAGTTACCTTTTTGAATGCGTGTCAAGGCTTCTGCATTAGAAAGTTGAATCAACAGGAAGAAAAGGACTTACAGTATTAAATAAACAAAATCCCCTACATGGAAGATAGCAAATTTTTCAAAGAGGCTGTGACTGTAAATGAAACTTGGCTCTAGCAGGTTGTTGAGGAAGTGTTGGCAGCAGAGTACTTTTGCAGGAAGGTATGGGGCAGGTTGTTTGAATACAAATTACTGAAGTTGGGCAGTTCAGTGTTGAGGTTCAGATGGAAATAACTGGAGATTTAGAAATGAGGTAAGGGTTTATTTTACTTACTTTGCAACACTGGCTCATATTTTGGCACTATCTGGTGAGGTGAAATAACAGACTTTTTAAGAAAAACAGGCATTGTGTAAAGTGTCATGGACTATTCTAGATGAGGCGTGCCTTTTAGGAGCTCCTGTTGCTTTCTACTTCATGCCCATACTTGGACTTAGGTATTCCTTGATCTGCCAGGAGTAGATATATTTCACCTTGGAAATCAGTGTTTTTCATTACTAATCAAAGACTCCGGGAGCTACTGTTTGAGTTAGCTAATTTCAGAAATCCTTATTCTGGTAAAAGTCCTGTGGATGACAAGAATACTGTGCTACATCTGATAAGGAAGGCTCAGTACTGAACGTAGGACACCAGTGGAACTTACATGTCTGAACCCAAAATTGTAATTTTAAGGGTCCCTGAGTCAGCTGGTACCTTTCAGGGCTTCCAGAGAAGCTTTCAGGCATGTGCCTTACCTGACCGTATTATGTGCATCACAGTGCCTCTTTCCCTCATAAGTTTTATTAAGATCCAAGCCCAACTGTTCTTTCAGATGACTTCTCTGGTTGCTAAGTCTGCAAGGCTTCCCTAAATACACACTGACAGGACCAGGTGTCTTGGTCTGACTGCTGCTGCTGCTTCTGTTTAAAACAAAGGACAAGGTCATTGCTCTGACATGTTCTCATGTTGTGGCTCAGTGACTGAAGTGTTTTACCAAGGAAAGACAGTATAAAGGGAAGACCTGTTCTGAGCTAAAGGGATTTGAAGCTAGATCTCCTGGCTCTAAACATTAGGTTTTGTTGAATGAGAGGACTCTTCGTACTTATTGCTTAAGATGAAGCATTTTGGCCTTTTTTTTTTTAAAAAAAAAAAAAAGTCAAAGTCTAGGAATTGAAGGGAAGGAATGGGGAGAAGAACAAATAACATCAATTATGCCACTCCATGAAATCATAGGTAACCTACTACTTAAATATTGTGTATGCTTCTGTTCCCCATATCTCATAAAGTGCAGGGAAGATTTGTGGGGAAAAAAAAAAAAGTAAGAAAATGGCAACAGTGAATATCACAGGAAATCTGTTTTGAGGAATAACTAAATAAGCTAGGACTCCCTGTCAAGAACAAAGACAACTTTTTTGTTTTATAGAGCATTATGAACCTCCCATTATGATGGGAATCGATTCTTCACCAACTCTTCCAATATAAGAGAAAAGGAGCAGCAAATGAAGGCAGTAGGAACCAGATTTAAAATAAATAAAAGGGTAGTTCTTCCTGCAACAGGTGATATTGTGAAGCTCTACTGTAGGTTGCTCTATGAGCAAAACATTTTGAGGGGATAGTAGACAACATCTTGAAAGAGAAACCTACTGATGGTTGTTAAGCAGATGGAAACCACATCCATTTCGGGGTGGTTTTTTTTGTTGTTGCTTGGTTGGGGTTTTTTTTTAGCTGGAAATAGAGTCTGGGAGAATTTGCAATGAGATTTTTCAAGTGTATTGCATAAGTTTGCCATTTTCTTACTGTTCCTTAAGCATCTCCTTCAGGGTTTTGGAGACAGGACTGAATTGGTACAGCAAGGGAGGAAATAAAAGTTTCTGTGCCTGCTCCTACTCAGTGTTTATTATCCACTGGATACAATGCATAAATTACTACCTCTGCCTTTTCAGATTGTGCTCTAAAAAGAGCAGGTTTTGCTCATTTCTTTGAAAGCTGTAGGTATTTACTCTCAGAAGGGAATTCTAGGCTGTACTTCCAAAGGACCAACCTCTCAAAGATGGGCAGAGCTCAGATGCCTTTCTACCACCTCAGCATTTCACATCAGCTGGCCTGGGCAGCTGAATACCATTTGGGCAAGACAATTGCTTGTTGTTGCCCTCAGCTGCCTTGCTCACCTGAAGACACCATAGGAGCCTGATCTTCAGGGCTCTGGAGCTTCCTACTAGTGCCTGAGGGGTGGGTGATTCAGCTGAATGCCATCTTGCATTTGGGCTTTTGTCTAAATCAGGGCTCTCAAATACATTATTTACACCTCACCTGCAGATTCAGCAGCTAAAGAAGAGGCTAGATGTGGCTTGGTTACTTGATGTTTAAAAGCAATATTTTATTTTCTAGATCTTCATAGCATTCCATTAGATGAATAAGGTAACTTTTTTTTTCTACAACCCTTTATGTTTCACTAAACTTAGAGACTGTAGTTATGTGGCAAATTCTCTGTGTGATGCTGAAATATTAGACATCCTACTGTGCAGGTAGTATTCAGCAATTCAAATTTCTGTATGAAGATATTAGGATGGCTCATCTGACTAGTGAGAGATTTCATTAAGAGTTTTTAGGAGCAGTATATCTGTTAGCATTTGGCTCTGCATTGTCATCCTCATTGCCAAAAGATTTTTGCCAAATACTGGATTACCTGAAGGCTGAAATATAAAGCAAGTAGCATTTGAAGAGGTATCTAACTTCACTGCCTTATTTATCTGTTTGCTGAGATAGGATAACAGTAAAAACAGTGAAAAGTTGATTAAACAATAACATCAGAAAGAGTGAAATGAAAGATATCTAGAATACTTTTACTGTATTGAAATCGTGTTATAAAATTGATCTTTGAAATTCTGTAAATAAAGGATGTTGTAGAAAAATGAAATCAAATGTATCTCAGTGAATGAAGATGTATGTTTCTGTAAATGCCTGAACAGAATTTGACAAAGAATTCCTGACTCATTTAAAATTTCCTTGGAAAATCATGCCAAGTTCTTTAATGTGGACAGCTCGTGTGTGTGGTGTGGGGTTTTATTGTGTTTGTTTGAGGGTTTTTGTGTTGTCAAATTAGGTGTTGTGGGGGGGTTGTTTTGGTGGTGGTGGTTGTTTGGGGGTTTTTTTGGTGTGGGTGGGTTTTTTTGTTTGTTTTGGTTTTTTCCGTGAAGTAGTTAGAATGATTTAGTGACTTCATTGAGATATAGAGTGGTTTGTATCATAATTCTTAAAAATACACTTTTCCAAATATAATACTATTTTTCAAAACCGTCAAGGCCTTGGAAAAGAAAAAATTGTAATGTTCTGTAGGGGCAGCTTATACTGAAGAAAAGGAAAGCTTTTTGAAAGCTAAAGCAAGTATTTTGAGGAAAAATGAAGCCTTTAAAATCAGTGTATAAAAAAAGACATGGTTCTTCAATTGCTTTGAATGCTGAACTCCATGATTTCAGCAGAAGTTCCCAAAAAGCAAAACATCTGCTTGCTTAGGCTAAATAGCTAATGATCAGAGTAACAGCTGGCTTTATAAAACTGACCTAATATTACTGCAGGCGGTTTGTCTTCTAGCTCCATCCTCAAACCAACCAAATGTCTTTCATCTGTTTCTAGCCATTTGGAAAAATCATTTTGTTCCAAGTCTGTGTTAGTTGTTCCTATAATTTCCTTTTGTAACTCTTACTCTGAGAGGTGTAAGCATGATAATTAACAAATTTGGCAGGCTGGGACTTCCCAGGAGGCTCAGAAGCCTTCTGCCAGCCCCCTGGAGCACTGCTGCTAGATGTGTGGGACATCTCATGTTACGTGGTACGCTCACCACACAACCCATCCACCCATCACCTGCATGAGTTTGGGATGAGCCCTGTGTGATCTGTGCCTACGTTTCTTTTTCTCCTTTTTTTGGGGGGTAATCTTTGGGTTTTAGACAGTAACTTTGATTTATCTTGCAGTGTTGCAGGAAACTCCCAAGGAATCAGGTTCTCTTTGGGTTTTGTTGTGGTGGTAGTGGTGTGGTTTTTAGTTGTTGGTTGTGTTTTGTTGTTTGTTTGGTTTTTGTTTGGGGTGGTTTTGTTTGTTTTTTAACACACCTTAGATTTGTGTTTAAAAAAAACCCTGTATATTGCTGTAGATGCACAGATCACAGCAGAGTTACGTCTCACTCATATCAGTGGAAATATGTGTGAATAGATCCTGGATGAGCATCAAGGGGGAAAAAGATTCCAGAAGAGCTATTTAAGTTTTAGGATAGTGCTGACACAAAAACAAATGCATATACACTGGCAATGTGCAAACTTAAGCTGAAAATAAGAAGAAGGTTCCTAACCATTACAGCAATGAGATTTTGGAAAGTCTTTCCAATGATAACAGAAGGAGCAAAAAGCCACCCTATTTTTTAATAATATAGTTCATTGTCTTTTGCAAGATCTCATGGCTCCTGCAGTAGGAGAGAACAGCAGCATTGACCTGGGAATCACCCTCAGTGAGTGCAGGTTACTGTTTCAGCTGTGCAAAATAAGAAAACTGAGCAGCGTGTACCTGTCTGTGCCAGCCTGCTGCCCGCTGCTGAAATAATGTAAAACAGTCGTTCCTCATGCCAGACTGATAGATTGGTGAGCTGAGGTACTGAGGACCAAGTGGCCACTTAGCATCTCCAGTACCACTCAGCATTTCAGACTGCGCTGAGTACCGAAACATCATAAATCTACCCAGTAAAAGAAAGTCTAATATGATGTCAAGAGACTTAAAAATGTACATTTCAGGTTTAATTATTGTATTTTGAGGCTGTTAACAGTTTGCTCTTTTAAATAAGATTACTCGTACAAGCGTAAGGTAAAAAAATCTCTTTTAAATAAAAGTATTTGAAATCTCATGTGGTTCTATGACTTCAGGAGCTGGGCTTTAATTAACATGCCAGCCATTAGAAGATCTTGGCAGTGCTCTCACTTTCTTACATCATATGACCATAGGAAATTTCAATTCATTTTATTTCAATGTCAGATTTAACAGTGGCTGAATTCTGAGAATGTTCACAGCCTCATCCACCCGTTTCTCTTTAATCCCCTCCATGTCCTCCTCTCATATTCTCCTGTGAATGGTTTGGCTTCCCCAACAGCTCTTGAACTCTCACTTCACCATGTGCATATTTCTCCAAAACACTTGAGTCAACTCATGTAAAATTACTCCTGCAACTTTGTAAGCATCCTACTTGATGGGTTTCTGTCCCCCTTTTAATGTGTGTTTCCTACTTAATTGATACAATTCCTTTCCACTGTTTCTTCCTGTATTTTGTCTTATCACTTTCTTCACTTATTTATTTGGGATGAAGAAAAAGGAGTTTATATTTTGCTTACTGACTTATCGGTATGGTAAACAAAGAAACACCCAACACCACATAAATCAATGTAATATGTATTAGAACTAACCAAACAGTGGGTAAAAAGTGTAAATTCCCTATAGTTTTTTGTGGTTTATTTTCTGCACTGTTGTCTAGTCACTTAGTCAAAGGTTTAGGGTTTTTTTATCTCTTGATGAGAGAGAGAAAACCCCCAGATTTCTGTATTTAACACATACGCATTTGAGCAGAGGTCAAGTCAGTATCACATTCAACAGAATTCATTCAGGAATACTTAGACTAGAAATTATTATTTTAATCCATTAGTGAAAAATACATCCATACAAAAGATTATGGGAGGCTATCCTTTAATCTATGTATGTTTCAGTCTTTTCTGGTTTGTGTTGTCCACTGTGGGATTTACAATGTGTGAATCAGCAGAGAAAATACGTTTCCACATGGCAGTAATCTTCACTGTCTGTGTGGGATGTTCCAGCCTTTTTGTGTGAGGTGATAAGACTGTGACACAAAATCTGCTGAAAATTTGTCTCAGTAGTAGCTGTACTCACAGAGGAAAAGATGAGAACAGGAATGGATATGTACTGTTCATTAGGGATATGTGCATGTCTTAAATGATCTGGTTAGCTTTTCCAATTATTTAAGTGTTTACTATAGGAAAAGAGATTCATCATATTAAAACTAATGGCAAGTGCAATTTAGAGCAGATTTAAAATACCCTTATTGCCCTGCTGAATGGAAGAAGACAAGTTCAGCTAAATCAGGTGAAGCTAATAATGCAGTCATGCATAATGAATAGTTTCATGTTACATGCAGTTGAGTGAAATAGAAGGAAATGTATTTAGAACAACCAAAAAATGCAGTTGTGGGGGGTTTTTTTGTGAATAAGGTAATGTGGGTTAATCAGCTTTTTCTAATATGATCTACACATTCTATCACTGTTGTAAACAGTGCAGTGCACTTGTATAAAACTGCGATTCAGGTTTTTTTTGGAAAAATTATAATTATTGAAGATGGGGGGTTTTTTCTGTTAGTTAAAAAATTCCCTGGTTTGCAAGGGTTTCCACATACATGAAACCCTGGTCTCCTGGAATCTGTTATTCACTTGAAAGCAACATGGAACTTGACCCGCTCAGAGTAGCTTTATGGTTAGATAGAAGAAGAGGTTTAGTCACCTTGCAGTGGAATTCAGAATGCTGGGTTAGTCATGTTTGTTGTGTACAGAGCATGAGAGTTTTAGGGACCCAGACTGGGATCCATAGCAGCCAGCATGTTCAGTGCTGGGACATGCAAGCCTGGCTGGTAAAATAAAGATCAGTGTAGATAATAAAGTATAAAAAAGTAACAAAGTGCCTCTTAGAACCACATAATGGGAATAATTATGCTGAAACATCTTGTTTAGACAGCTAGATGCAACAAAAAAAATATATTGGAGTTCATAATTGTTGATCTTACTACTGTACACCTAAAACAGCTGTAAGATGTTGATACTGGAGCCTTCTTATATGCATCTAATAGTACATTTGCCAAAGAAACAGGACATGGCAGTTCTAAACCTTTCGCTTGTGAGGGGGTTTGAACCCCAGCTGCAGACAGCAGTGTTGTCTGTGGGATGACAGCACGGCAGTTGAGGGTGGGCAACAGCGCTGATCTGTACCCCGGCTGAAGATGGCAATGGTAAAAGAGTTTGAAAGAGAAAACTATCCATTCTAATGGGTGAGATAAGGTGGCCCAGTGAAGCATTTCCAGGTGCCAGACTAGATTTTTTGCCCTCCTTCCTTCACTGTGCCTCCCCCCTGCACCCCAGCCCCAGAAGCAGCAGCTGCTGCCGTGGGCAAGCAGCAAACCCCTGGTCTGCTGATGCTGTGGCTGCCCCCCTTGCTCCCTGCCACGTCCCCCCACATGGCTGGCTGGCTGTGCCTGCAATAGTGCATCTCTGCTGGGACCAATGCTGATGCGGACAAAGGTGTTCAGCTGCACAGATGGCCTCTACTGCTGGAACTGCTGCTCTGCAATGCGGGGTAGGGGACAAGCAGGAGATATGTTCTGTAGGCTGGATTAAAGCATTGGGCCAGCAGTTGGACCATGCTGGGTTATGTCTCCCAGTGAAAGGAGTGAGACATGGGGTTCCAGTCCCTGGCAGTTTGATTATTTTTGTCCTTTATCTGGCTGCTGCCCAGTGAAAACACCAACCAAACAGAAAAACTCACACCAGGTTTCCTGTTGTCTCCTGTAGTTTTGAAACCTGCTGAATAATCCTGCTGTATGTCCTGGATAGGTGGGTTTGATGCTTATCTAGGTCTTCTGGGCATCTATTAATAGCCACCTACTTCACCCTGATCCATGAAGTCTGTGCATCTTTCAGTCTTGGACCAGGTCCCTTTTGTGCATGTGTATGTGTTGTAGAAACGGAACCAGTTAGACATAAAAGTGTATGGTATCTCTCCCAGAAAACCATGCAGCTGTATCATTAGTCTGCATAGGAAATGTATGCATTTGCACCACCTGTGTTGGAATAGCAGGAGATTTTCTGCTGCAGGCAGGTATAGCAACCGAGTGAGCAGCAGCTGCGATGTCCTGGAAGAAAATACAGCACGTGCTCCTTTTTGTAGCAAATCAGCTGCTTTAGATGGCATAGAGACAACAGATTCATTTCCCCAGTGAGTCAATAAGCCTCCCTAAAGCCCGATATCTCCAAGGCTTTCAAGTGAGGTGGAGCATATTACACAGCTCCCAATACAGCCAAAACATTAAAGGCTTAGTCAAACCCATAATTAATTAATGCTTGTGTAACACTTAAAACATGTAACTCACTGGATGAGCACTAAGGCTGTTGCTAATGATTTTAAACCTACGAAGCAACTTCCTAAAAACCGTTGAAATTGGCAATTACGATGTTCTGTCTTAGATGGAAAAGCTTTGATCACTCCAGAGCAGGAAATAAGTGCGTGACTTAAACTGAAGAGATAGTGAAAGAGCAGCAGCAAACTGCTAAATACACTGGTGTGGCACAGGGCCAGAAGAAGATTTGAGCTGCTTCTTCCAAAACTCGTTTTGAAGCCATTTGAGTATTTCTGTATGGCATAAATGACTGTGAAAGTCCTAGGAAGTCTGCAGTTGCATGTATTTATGGTCTGAAGAGAAAACTTAATTGAAGAATTTTACTTTCATGCCCTCTTCATTTTTTTTTAACTTCTATGCAATTACAAGGCTACATTCTTAAACAGTACTAGAAATGAACCTAATGAAAATATCCGGACTTATACTGCCTTATGTTCCAACACATATGCTTTAGCAAGATTAAAAAAAAAAAAAAAAGGTAAGATTTAAAAAAAATATTAAAATATGTCTGAAATCATATTGTTTTCTGTTCAGGGGTAGGAATATTTTGTAAAGAAACTAACGACAGTCTAGAAGGTCAATTTTGCTGTGATGTTTTCAGGGAGCAAAATATGTGATGGTGTGTGCTTGACTAGTGCTGGTTGTGGGTTCAGCAATGACATCAACCAAACCATTTCTCTAATTTATTCAATTTTTCATGAGATGATTAAAATTTAAGAGGTTCTTTGGTGTAGTCTTTGCTTGTAAACTTTCTACACTTCCTCAAATAACTTACAGCTATTCATGGGTAGAAGAACAAAAATAAGAACATTTTAAGAAAATAAAAAAGGCATTGTAGAAAGACTTTGCTTTTAAGCATGTGCAGATATTTTTGAGCTAGTGTTGTCCTGTCACAGGCAAATACTGTGTGTCTTTCGAAGGCATCTTCAGAAACATTTTATTTACTTTGATTAATTGCTTAATTAATTCTCCCTAATAGATGTTTGAATAAGTGAAAAATACTCTTCAAGGTGCTCCTTGAAGGAGCAAATATTATTGTAAAGGTTTTATATAGTAATAATTTACTAGAAAAAAAATCCAGTTTTCTTTTGGATGTTCCTACTTGTTTCAAGTGGCAGTGTATGAGGACTAAACTTTTTGAAATTTCATTTACAAAATAAAGTTACATCCATGTAAAATGGGGGAAGAAATCTGACTTGTCTGTCAGCTTTACACTGAGGGATTAAATGTAAATGTACTGTGCTTATTGATGCAATACCAATGTAGTTCAGAAATTTTACAAACATTTAAGAAGTATAATTAGTTATGGGAAACACAGCCATTTAAATTACGCATTATACATATTTAGTTCCATGGACAGATACATCCTCTAACTGGGCTTTTACAAGTGTTAGATGTTCAACCAAAAACGAATCTGAGGTTAAATGGACATGTGGAGATGCTGTATAATCAGGAAATTGCTAACATTTATTATTTATGTATCAATGGCATCTAAGTGCATTTGTCAGTGACCGGGGTTTCATTGTGTAAGGTACCTTATGAACAAAGAACAGGAATATGACACCTGCCCTCGGGAATTTAGAAACAAAATACATAACGAGGTGGATAGATGATAGTAAAGCAGTGGATGTGGTCTATCTTGATTTCAGTAAAGCGTTTGACACAGTTTCCCACAGCATCCTCACAGCTAAACCGAGGAGGTGTGGACTGGACCATCAGGTAGTGAGATGGACTGTGAACTGGCTGAAGGAGAGAAGCCAGAGAGTTGTGGTCAATGGGGCAGAGTCTGGTTGGAGGCCTGTATCTAGTGGAGTGCCTCAAGGGTCAGTTCTGGGACCAGTACTGTTCAATACATTTATCAACAACTTGGATGAGGGAATCGAGTGCACTATCAGCAAGTTTGCTGATGACACCAAGCTGGGAGGAGTGGCTGACACGCCGGAAGGCTGTGCTGCCATCCAGCGAGATCTGGACAGGCTGGAGAGCTGGGCAGGGAAAAAATTAATGAAATATAACAGGAGCAAGTGTAGAGTCTTTCATCTGGGCAGGAACAACCCCAGGTTCCAGTATAGGTTGGGGAATGACCTATTAGAGAGCAGTGTAGGGGAAAGGGACCTGGGGGTCCTGGTGGACAGCAGGATGACCATGAGCCAGCACTGTGCCCTTGTGGCCAAGAAGGCCAATGGCATCCTGGGGTGTATTAGAAGGGATGTGGTTAGTAGGTCGAGAGAGGTTCTCCTTTCCCTCTACTCTGCCCTGGTGAGACCTCATCTGGAATATTGTGTCCAGTTCTGGGCCCCTCAGTTCAAGAAGGACAGGGAACTGCTGGAGAGAGTCCAGCGCAGGGCCACAAAGGTGATGAAGGGAGTGGAGCATCTCCCTTATGAGGAAAGGCTGAGGGAGCTGGGTCTCTTTAGCTTGGAGAAGAGGAGACTGAGGGGGGACCTCATTGATGTTTATAAATATATAAAGGGTGGGTGTCATGAGGATGGAGCCAGGCTCTTCTCAGTGACAACCAATAGGACAAGGGGCAATAGGTACAAACTGGAACACAAGAGGTTCCACTTAAATATGAGAGGAAACTTCTTCTCAGTGAGGGTGATGGAACACTGGAACAGGCTGCCCAGAGAGATTGTGGAGTCTCCTTCTCTGGAGACATTCAAAACCCGCCTGGACACCTTCTGTGTAACCTCATCCAGGTGTTCCTGTTCTGGTGGGGTTATTGGACTGGATGATCTTTTGAGGTCCCTTCCAATCCTTAACATTCTGTGATTCTGTGGGAGGAGCTACTGAGAAAATAATTATATTGTACAGGGTGTTTCAAAAAGATGGACCCAATTTGAAATCACTGTATCTTTGAAATTGGGTCCATCTTTTTGAAACACCCTGTATATTAGTCTGTATAAAAAGCAGTTGAGTTGATGAAGCAGCGATCTGTCGCATTTTTTCTAGCTATTGCTGCAAGTGAGAATTTCCAAAGAGGTGTTGAACAAGTCTGTCTCAGTTCCTCATCTGTAAGGTAGAGGTATTATAGTAATACTTTACTTAAGGTGTTTTGTGTGGAGCATGTTCACATTTCTAAAGTTCTTTCAAGAGAAGAAGGGTTAGCTCCAAGTGTAACATTGTAGGGCAGAGTCCCCCTGCGAGGGATTTATGCAGAAAGCCTTTGCAGTCTGCCTGGGACCGACGCGTGGGTGCGGGCAGGTCGGTCTGCAGCCGCCTGGGGAAGCCCCTTGTGTGCTGTGTAAGCCCCAGGTAACGCTTACAGGTGAGGAGAAGCCTTCACCTGGAGACCTGATGTATTCCGGTGATTCAGTAAGGAACTGAGAATCCTGAGACCTAGGACCCGAACATGGCAGACAGCGTCAACTCGAGCATGTCGTTCACCTTCTTTGCCTCAGTTTGCTGTCGACAAAGCAGAGATGATATCCCTATACTTTCTGAAGTCAGTTCAGCAACAAAAGCACTATATGAGCAGTGGGGTGCACAGATAGTACAATGTGAGCATTGGCACGTGAGGTGCCAGGTTATGCTGCTTCTGATGACAAGACAGCCTTTTCAGTGTGATCACAGCCTTCCTAATGGCGTATGGCTTCACCTTAGGTGAGGCTGCATGTCCATTTACACCTGACAACTTAGGTCAAAACAGCTGCTCTGAACATTTATCCTATGGCGGATCCTCTCTGTAATTCTAAATAGAAATTCTTACCCTGTGACCCGGTGGTACCAGAACCCATGGACTGCAGGAAGGCCTGGTACCTCAGAGTCCCAGCTTGAAAACAAGCATGGAGAAATCTGGCAAAATCTGATAGGCATTTACTGTATAAAACAAAGCTCTAACATATCACTAAAGGAACAGTTATACTGAATGGGGATACCACTGGTGTGATTTTACCTAATTGCTGTAATTTAATGTTCATGTGCTGTGTGTAGCTAGAAGTGTGGTAGAACAGTCATAACATGCTAAAAAGTTAGGTTTTCCTCATGTAGCAGTCAGTACAGCTTGGGTCCATGTGTCATATTTGATGGTAATAATAATAATGATAATAATATCCTGTGTTATTCTTTTTCCTGTATCATTCTTCATACTGTGAAGGTGGGTACATGAACATGCGTATAGGGCTGGTGGCTGTCAGCAGCTGTTTTCCAATTGCTGCCACCTTAGTTCCACGAGGTCTTGCAACACATGTCCGGGTGGTCCCTGGTACTGAATGGTTGGTACAGCTTTTCTCTCTTATGCCCTCCATGCTGCCAGGTAAAAAAGCGCATGGGTCACTGTTTGCGCTCTGGTGTTTGCTGCCAGTCACTGCACTGTGGTGTCCTCATACGTTATTGTTGTCTCCAGTTCTGACTTCAGGGAGGTGATGCTCTGTATTCATTAGTCTTAATTTAGAAGTAAATGTTGACTTTTAAGTTGTGACTAAGGACAAAGACTGACATGGGCATAGGCTTTAAATTGCACAAGGGAGCAGTGGATGAAGATCTACATTTCTTTTTATTCTCTTCTTAAAAAAATAGCATATGTTATAAAATGAATAAAAGGACAATTCCAGATTCCTGTTGTCTTCCAGTAAATGACGACTTATGAGGAAAAAAAGGAAGTGGTGAGTCTTACTGACAAGAGGAAAGGTGTTAATGGTAGTTTCCAGAGTTCCTAGAAATCCAACAGAGAAGTGGAGAGAAAATAGAGGAAAAGATAAGCAGAAAAAAAAAAAGAAAGGGAGAGAAAGAGAAGAGAGGGAGGAAGGAAGGAGAAGCTTTGCAGATGAGACACACTTGGCACTTGTGCAGCATCTGTTTATCTCATGTTTTTTAGGTTTGGTGTTGCTGCAGTCTGCAACTACTCACCATTTGTAACTACTAGAAAAGGAGACTGGGAAATGAGTTCTATTACTCCTACTGTGACTTTTACAGGCATTGCATCATCAAACACAGAGAGAAATAAAATTAAGTGACTGAACCCCAAGCTTTCAATCTCAGTTGTTTTTAACAACTCACATACACGTAGTGGGGAAAATGAAGAGGGTAATGGATCCAACCAGTTTCTTCTTTTTTAAAAAATGTGGCCAGGTGGAGTTTATTGCAGAGCAATTTATGAGATGTTCATTCATCACAATAGAGAAAAGAAATTATTCAGAGCAAGAGCTGAGGAGTCTTTATATATTTGCCTTTAACAGGAATTGTTTATGTAACTTTCCTGGCATCACCACAACAGTGATTTCTAAAGATACATAGGAATGTAATACTTCCAGCAAATGCATAATGAACAAATTATAGAAAGACACATGTTGACACTTGCAAGCAGAAGGTAAGTGATGTGAGTTAAGAGCAGCGATGGGTCTGGGGATGCAAGAGACACCCCCCTGGCCCCCTTACCCCCACTGCCGCGCTGCCTGGGCCTCTTGTGTGTGGGTGACCCACAACCCTTCCTCTTCTCCTGCTCTTAGGGGACCTTCTGCACTCCCCTTCACCTCCTCTTCCTCAACCCCACATGTGGGTGTGACCCAGGTTTCCCTCAATAAATCCTGTTTTTCTGGAGGCAAGAAGGAATTTTTACTGACGGGAGGAGGGAGTCCTGCAAAGCAGAGTCTGTGTAATTGTCACTTGCTGCCTGGGGCAAGCATCCATATCTGAGATTATAATTTAAATTCTGTTTATATGACATGCAGTCTCAATGCGGTTAGATTTCTGTGGAAGTTCTGGCAATACTACAAATAAATCGTAATAATAGTTGTTAATAAGTAAATGCTGACAGTGATATTCAGGCCATAATGATCATTGTAACCTAAACAATCCCAAGGAGCTTTACTGTTTTTGAAACAGGAATGTGTATTCATAGGCTGAAAGGTAATTTTGTTGGAATAGTACATTTCATTTATAATGAATGTGTCCAGACCTAATGCTGCCGCCTTGCACAATATGCAAAGCAAAGATTTGATGATAAAACTCACTGCTCCTGAGCACGGCACACTGGTGCCTCTATGGACAGAACATAGTTGTGCATTACAGCTCAAACAGGGACTTTTCTGGTTTTCACCAAAATGTACAGATCTTTGGTAATAACTGTTTTTTTGGGGGGAACATCTGAAGAGGAGTTAAAAACTTGGACTTGTAAGGACCATGGCCAGGACAAGTTTTAGTTTGCAAAGGGAAACAGGCTGACGTGGCAGATAAATTCTGTAAGTTTAAATTCTTTTACGGGGAGGCAATATTTGGAAATAGGTTTCAGCTAAACTTCACAATTATTTTAATTGGAGAAAACAACTCTAAATTCTTTTTGATGCAATATCTATAATGAGTGCTATTTTAAGAATCCACCCAAGGCTCTAGTCATGAAGAAACATGTGCTTGACTGGGTTGCATTCACTCTAGAAAGTAAAATTGATGTTCTACTTGCAGCTCTAAAAGGAAGATCTTTGTTCTTTTTCTTCCAGTCTGGAATTCCATTATGTCTATGATGAACATCCTAGGTTTACAGGGAAAAAAATCAAAAGAGAAACAGACTGTCATTTCCTATGGAGAAAAAAAAATCTAACATGATACTGGCAGGAAAAAAGGCATACTAGTGCAAATCCTGATCAAAAGAAATTCTACTCATTTCTAAACTGTGTCCATAAAATTTTTTATGTACATCTATCAGGTGTTCCAATTTTCTGACATATATTATACAAGTAAATTTGTAAGAGTAAGGTAATATTATGGTAAGAACTCATATCCAAGAGCTGCTCTTAGATTAAAATAACTCAGATGCTAAGAAGTAAATTAGAAGAAGTTAACTGCTAATGCAAATGACCATACAACAAACTAAACTTGAAGATTAATGCTTCCAACTAATACATAAGCATCTTCCTCCTTTAATGTAGGAAAGCATCCAAAACATGGCCAAAAATGTGGAATATTCAGTGCTTGAATGAGAACTACCTGTTATTTATTACACACCAATGTAGCCTCCAAAGCACTATAAAGATAAAAGTAGAAATTAAGATAGCAATAAAAACAACAGAACCTTTTTTTTTTCTACAGTTGCATTCTTCCATTTCCTTTCCTTCCAGTGCTGATGTGGAGTCTATAAGAGACGAGAGAGATTTTAGTGAATGAATAAAACTTAATCTTAACATAAATAAACTAGTATAATGCCAGTGTAAGAGCAGTGAGACCATTCATTTGGCAATAAGCCAGGCATTGCTGGATAAATTAAAATGCAACCCTTTCATCACTGCTTGATTTAGCAATTAATTGACATCAAACTAGCAAACATGCACTAGACAGAAAATATAGAATGTGATTTCTCCATATTAATACTCTAATTTCTTTTTCATTGCATATCTTCAGAGTAGGCAGAATTAATACCGACCGAATTTCCATTATTTACTCAAAGAAGCCCCAGTCTTGTTGAAGTGTTAGTTTGCACTTACGTGGTACTCAGCATAGATAAGGTCTTCCTTCACCTTTAATCTAATTATGACAAAATAATGACAAGTCTTGAGAAAGTAAGTGTGTGACAATTAATAAAGAAGTGGTTATATATGAAGGAGTTTGCTTTGCTGATTGTGGTAGTGCTCAGCCTGTGAATCAGCAGTGTGAGAGGAGTATGCTGAGAAAAGACAACCATAAAGATAAAGGTGAATTATTAAACCCAAATGAGGCCCTGGGGACTAGGAAGATAATGATGGGTAAATCAAATCTGAGATGTGGGCTGAGGCACAAACATATGGGTGAAGAGGGAAACTTCAATTTGATACAAGAAAAAGAGAATGTTCAGGCCATGATCTGTGCGTTATATGTAGCCTCAGAGAACAATTCATCCATCATTCAGCCCATTGCTGGCAGCTTGCTTTCCCTGGGGAGTTAATTTGGTGGCAACAGCCTGCCCTTAGCTGTCATTTTTACCAGGGCTGAGAAGCTTATTCCTGTTGCACTGAGCTTATTGCACTTGCCTGACACCACGCATGCACTCAAATAGGTGCCTGCCAACTCTGGGGTAGAGATGGCCCCTGAGAGCAGGCCAGAGCAATTAATTGGCCATTAAAAAACTCTTGGTCTGCTCCCAGGATGACCTTAGAAAAACGATCCGACTGCTTTGACGACTGCAACCATCTTCCAGCCATCGCCTGTATGGATTCTTCAGTGACAGGTGAGCTTGCCCCAGAGCAGATGAAGTTGTGGGCTCTGCCCCCACTGGGTTATGGTGTATGAAAACAGATTAAGTAGAGCAGTTGAAATATTAGAAATCTGGAAAGAAGTGTATACAGAATGATGGCTGGCAGGAACATTAAATGGACAACTTGAAGTTACCAAAAATTAGATGAAAACTTTCAAGACAGAAAATAAAGCAAAAGGAAAAATTAGAAATGAAAGGTAGGAAAGAAGGAAGAAAGGAAACTAGAAGACAGGAGAATGAAGGTTTGAGTCCTATTCTGGATTAATGAAAATATTATTCCAGAAGATTTTTTTTTCTTTATTTCCAAAAGCTCTATTTTTTGTTCGTACTTTTTTTTACAAATGAAGAAATAAAAATGGCCAGATACACACTCTGTGGTCCTTTGCACATTGACCTCAAAAAATAATGGGTTCAGGTATTTATGAAAAACCATGGTCCTCTGAGAACTTCATGTTGCTACACTTCCCTGATGAAAGTCAAGATATGTTTACATGAAACTTGGAATTTACAGTAGGCTAGACCTTTATTAGCTTTTTCTTTCTAACCTTAGATATAAGATGCCAAGGAGATTCATGCTGCCTTGGCTCCTTTCCTCTATTGTGCCTCAGAGTACAAGAGAGGGGAGAGTTAATGCTGATGCATTTATTCTAACCATTCAAGGACCAAATATCTTTCCCCTTTTGGATGAAGATTAGAACTTTTTCTAATGTAGACTTTGATACAGTTATCTGTATCCTGAATTCAGTAACCTGTGATACATGCCTCCTGAGAACTTTCAAAAGGCACTGTCTCCACAGATTGTAGTCAGCACACCAACAAGAGGGGTGCCTACTCCTTCTCTAAAGAGAGCACTTACTCCCCGCTTACTTCCATGTGTCATTCCCTCAGAGTGAAAAAGAAAAAAAAAGTTTGTCTCATTTTCTTCTCTTATTTTGCTTTGGTGTACTTCTGCGGAAACCCATGGTTTGGAAAATAGGCACCACTCTTAATCATAAATTATATATAACTTCAAATGATCAACGCTTGTAGCTTGGAAAATTTGTGTTTCACATAAGTGAAACAGTGTATAATTTATATATTGCTTTTCACAGTAAAGCTATTTCATTTTTATGGAGAGACTTATTTTGATGAAAGTTCCTTGAAGCTAATGGTAAAACTGAAGTACCAAGTTAATGATATGGAGTACCAGAGAATATTGCATGACATATTGAGTGCTGAATTGCAGATAGCTATGTGGATATATGAAATATATTTGTTGTTAGTGGTAGATATTTATGGACTGAAGAAATATTTTTCCAGTTTCTTCTCCCAACTATCATCTGTTCTGTGCATGCCCTTGAACAAAGATCACATGGAAACTCAGGATTCGTGTATTTTTCAGATGAGTGTCAGGGTGCTTGGTTTCTTCCCAGATTCATTTTAGGAGCAGAATTTAAGGTACAGCCTCAGGATTAGCTTTGAAGTCCCAGATGGAGGTCACTACAAATATGTATGTATAAGGATTTTTACTTACTAGAATTCTCTCACAAACAGAATAAATGGTTGAATAATTTACTCAGAATAACCAGTGTCTCTTACTAAATTCTCTATTTTCTTTTACTAAGAAATGTATTTTATTGTTTGGAAATAATTGTTAAACCATGTATTGGGATGAGCAGATAATTTAAAGCATAAGGGGTACTTGGCGTTAAAGGAGAATAGGGTAAGGGAAAAGTTTCTTCCAGCTCATTTCTGGAAATTGTGTTCCAAGCTATTTGAATTGAGGGCATTTTAGATAACGTTATGAAATTTTTGTATTCTTGGATCACACCTGATCTTAATGGTCTCAGTAAAATCAGTGACAAAGCTTGCTGTTCCACTGAGAGGCCCAGGTGCGTAAGGGAGACAAGTAGCTTTGTAATTAGAATTGTTACATGGTACTCAGACTTAAAAATAATGCACTGCTTGCCAAGGAAACTAGCAATTAACTCTGAACTCCGTAAAATTTCCAACCTTAAATATAAAAGAGAAGTCTGTTCAATTCATAATTATCTTTATGGGCTGTAAAAATAGGCTCCAGATAAAGAAAAAAATATAATTTCTTTCATTAAAAACCATGAAATTTGTTAGATGGAAAGGGATTTACTATGAAAATGTTGGTCAACTTAAAACCTTGGTGTGATTCTGTTAGGAAAATATATATATTTCATTACTGGAAATTCCTTCAGCGTGTACACGACAGAGTCACAGGAAGGGTTTTGCAGGTGCAGAAGCTGCTGAGGAAGGTTTGGAATCCAGCAGAGGGAGGGTTTTGTGGAGAGAAGACACAATGTGGATTAGCCCTGCGTGAGCTGGGAGCGGTGGAAGACTAAAGATTAGATGGCAATAAGCTCAGAAATATAAGCCAAAGCGTTTTGGACGGACTGTGTATCCCTTGGTGCCTTTGGAGTAAGAGGCTGTTCAAGTAAGACACTGACATTTCTCCATGCTGTAACACCCCTTCACCAGAAGGTCAGCTGAACAGGACCAATCCAGATTCCTCAGAAAGATCTGGTTTTCTCCTCAAGAGGCACTCTGTAACAGCAGGTGTATTGCTGCTTTTCAGGGAAACATTTTGAAAAGAATTCGTGTCATTTAGGTGCACAATTTCCAGTAGGAGCATTTTAATTTGGAAAACTGGAATCTCCCAAGCTCTTTTTTAAAATTAAGTCCTGATAATGATATATAAGCATAGTTGCAATAAACCCAGTATCTGGGAGACCCTGTCCTTGCTTCTCCATGTTCAAAGTCCTTGAATGCAAAATTACAGTGATGCCTTATGGACCAAAACTGATTTCAGTGAAATTTTTTAAACAAAATGTATGAGAATGGGTCCAAGGGGAGCAGAAGGACCCTCCTTATGTTCACAAGAGTCTAGTTATGAGAAGAATGCCCGTCATTTTTGAAAAGGTCAGCAAAGCCAAACTGCATTGAAGAAGATACTGTGTCTTCATTTTATTTTGTATGTGACAGATGTACTCCTGTGACTTGCAGAGTAATTTTTTTGACTTAAAAAAATCTCACGATTATGGCATAGCAGAGTAGCATTTTGATTCTACATGAGATATTTCCAAACTGTTCTGATTTTGCAGCAAATTAGCCTAAGGTAATTGGTTAGAGTTATTTTCAGTGATCATTTTAAACAGCTGCCTAAAATATTTTTTCCTTACTGTTTAACTAATTTGATTTTTTTTTTTTTTTTTTACTGTTAACTGTATTTTAGGAGACAAAAGTATGTGTTGTTTGAAAGTTTCATCACAATATTCATGCCATTGCAAGCTTGGCTGCCTGTTTTCTCTGCAGACTTATGTAAATTTCTAGGGACCTTGTGTGAATGGAAGGAGTCTGAATTTGTGTCCATGGTAATCTGTTCAATGTGTAGAGGAAGTTACAATGGCATTAGCCCATGAAAAGGATCAGTTGTTTTCATGGAAAGCAGTCAAGACATGCCTTGAATTCAAATAGTCAACTTAATCAGAGCTGGACATCGTTTTTTAAGGGTTTCCCTTTGAAAGAGCTTAATGCTGGTCACCTGCTACAGTCAAAATACATCATTTATCTGTAAAGGGGCATAAAATTTAACAGTTAGCTGAAGAATGGGTACATCCCTGAAATAAATTAAAAAAAAATCCTGCAGTTGTTTACAACCTTTACTTGGGCAACTAGAAGCATGAAAATGCCATAGTTGTCCTGGCTCATTACCTGCCTTCTGGCACTGGGAGCTGAGTGGATTCGTGCGGCGCTTCTTTAGGACTGGAAACTCAGCATCACCAGCCCTGTCCGGGCACAGTGCGAGTCCTGCCTGAGCAGGAGTGGCCAACACACCTGAGAGGCAAGACACAGAGGGGCTTGAGCAAATGTGGGGATCCAGAGTCTTGTATCAGCCTTCAGAGGCCGTAACAAGAATTTAGTTCCAGTCGCCCACCTCATCATGCTTTTCCTCAGACATAAATATTTCTGCTGGTACAGCTGCCCTGGTAGGATGAAGGTGATTCAGACTATATTCCGCTTTACATTTACCATAAGAAATCGTACTTAGCAGCCTCATTTGGGTTTTTCTCCTGCAGTGAAATTAAATTACAGTACAAGGAAGAGTAGCATTAGGCAACCTGTGTTTATTTGTCTATTCAGCAGAGATTTAATTTGCAAGATTAAATAATACCTGTCTCAGCTTCATCTGTTTCAGCTAGTGAAAGTAAAAGATCCTGCTCCATATCTGAAGTTATTTGCTACGGGATATTTCCACAGTTTAATGGGAGTATTAGGGATGGCTTGCTTTTGATGATGATGAGGATGACAAGGTTGAAAACAACAAATACAATTAATGTAAGAAATAAAAAGTTTGGTGTCTATAATTCATGTAAGTTTTTTTACAGTATCTGTCTAGTGCTACTTGAATCAATGCTACTTTATACCAGTGCTAGCTGAATGAATTTGCTGTACTGCTGAGTGAAGCTGCGTTTAGAGAGCATTTCCTGGCCTTCCTTGAAAGTGACATTACCCAACAGCTTTCCAGTGGGGAGAGGGAGGTCTTTCAATGCAGAGCTCTGAATTAACACAGCAAGAACATCTGGTACTTGCCCCTAATCCAATTTAAAGAGCTGTAAATTCCCAGAATCGTTTTCATAAGAGCTACTATGCCCTGTGCATGTTCACCAGTGGAGATGCTTGGACATTAAAACTATAATGGGAAACACAGTAACTGCTCAGGGCATCAGGAAAAAGAGCATTGATCATGGTGTGAGCAATAACAGCATCTCATCAAGGCAGAGGAAGAATAGTTAGGTAAGCACAGTAATGGCTGGCATTTTTACTGGACATTTAAATTGTCCTTCTCCATGAGAGCAGACATTAGCAGCAAGGATTTTCTTACTAATTGCAATAAAAGTAGAACAGACAGAAGTCTACTGTTTAGGCATATCTCTTGCCTTTATAGGAGGCATATGTGTCAATGCCCAGGTGAGGCTATATTTCTGGTTCTCCAGGTCAAACACAGTTAGATAAAGCAGAATGTCTAGAGGAAGAAGCAGTATTAATAATAGCAGTAGCCACCTAAATAAGCCTTTGCAGAGGACTTGGATTTCGAGGATGAACTGTACAGTGAGGAATCATAAAATTGTGCCATTTGAAGATACCATTGCTCAGAAATTCATGGAAGGTGTACTCTGTAGTGCTGGTTAAGCCAAAATCTGCTCTATCATATCTCTTACAAGGGGAGTGAAAGGCAGTACTGTCTAGAACCAGCATTTGCTCTTTGAACATGGTGGATATTGCAACGCAAAAGAAAGAGTCACACAATCCCCAATTCTGTAAGGAAGCTGCAACTGATGGGTCTGAGATTTTTCCATTTGTTAGATATATAAATTCACAGTCATGTTTTGCTGTCCCTGATAGAATTTCAGACTGTTAAGGGAAACATTGCTAAAACGCATCTAGGGACATATTCACTTGAATCTAAGGAAGGGAAGAGTCAGTCACATCACTTGCTCCAGCCAACTTCTCAAAGTTAACTTTGTTGCTTACCTGGGTGCAAGTCCAGTGTCTGTTACAGAACAGTAAGTGATGTTTATTTTAGCTGCATTTCATCCAGGACAAGTACTACCACTGTTCCAAGTGCCATGTATCATTCACATGTAGTGTGCAAACAGCAGGAATAGCCATGTTGGGTCATACCTGAATTCAGTATTGTCTGACAGAGGCCAGTGCAGATGCTTCAGAAGAGGCATGAAATCCCACAGTAGGTGGACTTGAGATGCTTCCCTAGTCTTTTCTCAAACATCTCGTCTATCTTGGATGCCTTTCTAAATGTATTGTGATAACTCCAAATATTCTTTATAGCTATTTCAGTCTTCATTTAGCCGTTAGCCGCAGAAGTTTCCTGCAGTGATAATTGCCTAGATGTGAAAAAAGTGTATCCATTCACTGGTTTTCTTACATTCAGCCTTCTCATTAATGCCCCCGGGTGTTCTTGTTCTAGGGAGAGGGAGAACAAAAGTTCCCAGTCTTCATCTTCGCAACATTCATTATTCTTTGTATTTGTTTTCTTCCCAAAATAAGTGTTCTTAACATTTTCCATCTCCTTTACTTGGAACTTTGCCGTGGTCACTTTCATCAGTGTTCCCTCTCCTCCAGTTGTTGTGCTTAATTGTTTTTGAGAAGGCAAGACCAGTATAGAATGCAGTTTTCCAGATGAAGCCACACTGATAATTTGTGTTCCTTCTTCACTATTTCTCACATTTTCCAAATTTCTGCTTGGACTCCAGCTATACACTGAAGGAAGAACTTGATTTAGCTGTCCAGGGATGCCCTGGTCTCTTTCTTTCAGCTGATACAATTAACTGAAAACCCAACAAAGTAAAAGTAGTTTATTTTTTCTCAATGCCTTTTTTTGCTGCTACACCTGTCAAAGCTGAACACCATTTGGCATTGTTACACAATTACCTTGCTTTTTATAGCTCTCATAGTCCTACCCAATCTAAATAACTGAAGCATCAGTGCATCACAACATTTCAGCATATCCTCTTGAATCTTTTAATTTAACCAACTGTTTCACTTTCTGGAAAATCAGTAGGCATTTTGCATACTTCTGAAAAGTGGCATTGCTGTCAGAACTGGAAATATTTTTAGTTTGTGGATCTTTTAAAAAACTTATGCTTTTTATTTGCTAAAGGTTGGTGTCAGTGTACTAGTTTGGCACCTTTACTGTCCCTTGAGTGTCAGTTCAAATTATGTTGCAGTCATCACTCTTTAATGGTTTATCTGCTGTTCAGTAGGTGACCTGTCTGCTGTGCATGTTATTGGAGTTTCTCAAGAAAGGCCTCCGCTTGTTTGTGTTCAAGGGCTACTTTTCAGATTTGTACCTGCATTGGTTCTCTAAGCTTTGTCCTGTTGGGCCATTTGACCATTTTACATCTAGTAATTGAAATCTTACTGTTTTCTTACATTTTGCTGGTTGTTTCCACCTGCTACCCCTTAGGAATTCAATTTACTTTTCTTTGCTGGACTCTCTGGTACCATTGTATTTATATTTATGTAATCAGGGCTCAGAGTTTGTTCTGGTATGGAGTCATCTATTTGTTCCTCTCCTCTCAGCAGTTTTATTTTCCCCAAGGTGTTCTCCAGCGTCTAAGAAGTTTAAACCCTCCTTGCTTGCAGAAGGACAGGAGTTTTAGTACCCTGTTCATTTTGTCTGTTTGGGCCTGCACCCTTAGCTGGAATAATTTATAGGAAAACAGGCGGTGAGAGAGCTTTTTTGAAGCCTGTATGTAAACTTCCAGGCCATCCGCTATTCATAACTCTGCATTACTAGGTGTGATGTGTACATCAGGCTTCATCCCTAGCACAAAGGTAGAAGTGTCTAGATGGCTCTAGCACAAAGCGTCCTAATTACATGCCCAAATATTCACACTCTGAATCCAGCTATTGAAGTTTTTCCCCATACCATAAAACCTTTCTATAAATATTCATAAGAGAGGGGGAGACAGACAGACAGTCATACTTCATAGGCTGCTCATTAATGACTTTACCCAGGATTTTAGTGCTCTACACCTAGACCAAGGGCAGGTGTCTGTTTATCAAGGGCTTTGAGGATTTTCAGCCTGCAATGGGGGTTCAGTGTTAAAATCCCTTTCTAGAACTGATTCTTCATCACTTAAGAGCCTAGACCCCTTAGTTCTGTTGGGAGTTGAGATCTAAACCATCAAAGAGTTAAGGCAGGTGAATTCCCAATGTAGGCATGACTTTGTCAGTCCTGGTGTAAGTTCGCAGATCACTTCAGGTGCATTGAAACCTGCTTACAAGATTTAAGCATGCTCAAACCATTAACTTACTATACATTTTTAGATAATGTTTTCCCCTGACTCTAGTTGTCATTAATTGACAGAGCAATTCATTACTTTATTAATTGGCAACAAAAATAATTTAATCTTGGTAGATGACTCATTGCAATTAACAGAAAAAAAGTCATAGTTAGGTACATTGTATTTAATTTCATCATGCTACAGTGTTAAGTCTGTAGTAAAAATTTGCCTCTGAATTATAATCACATTCTCAGGCTTCCTGATTTTAGTTTCAAAGATATAATTTCTTACTGCTAGAAAGTCACAGTCAATTTGGAGTTGGTTATTGAGTGTTGACAGCTGACAGCCACAATGTATGAACTTCCAGTTGTATTGAACTAATCTGAACCTAGCAGGATGGCTGCAATGGGATTCTCAGTTCAAACTGTGTTATACACTCAGTGTAGGATTGCAAGTAACAAGAGGTCAGAACCTCCATTTTGTGGTTCAGTGCCCAAATTAAGGCTTTTCATGGAGTGCCACCACCACCTGAGACCTGGGAAAAGGCTTTTTACTGCCTTAGTGAAAGGTTGGATTATATGGGGAAATGGTTATTGCAGCAAGGTGAAATTTCGTGTTTACAATGATTGATTAAACCATGTATCTGTCATCTTATGGGACTATTATTTCCACATTTTGAGTCAAATGTTGTTCAACTAGGCTTATGTCTGCTGACAGAATTCAACAGGAATTAGAACTGAAAGAATATGAACTAACAAAACAATGCGGGTGTGGTTTGGTTTTTTTTCTGAAATCACAAAGCTGTATTTTGTCTCCTATTACTGCTATGTAAAATGTGCATAAATTAGACAGGATGATGGGCAGGCAAGGGATATATGCCTATACAGGGGTTTTGTGTTCTGTCAGCATTCATGTGGGCCTTATATAGCTTTCCAGATAGCAGATATACCTCCCCCCTCCAAGATGAAGACTGTATTAAATACAAATGAGCAAGATACATGACTATATAGACCATGCAAAATATCTGATCAAAACATCTGAGTCTCCACTTCCAAATATTATTAGTATCTGAATTCAAAATCATCTGTGAAGTTCCAGTTTCATAGGTGATGTGGAAGAGGACCGGGATGGTCCTCCTTTTGCCTCATGAACATACGTAAAACATGAGACAGAATTTGACCTCAAAACTTTACCAAATGGTAGAAGCAGTTTAGATAACAAGATACTGAAGAGAGTAAGAAATAAAGTCAAGAAATGAAATGTGAAGAAAATACAATTTAAATTGGCATGGCCTTATTTTATTTGGTATTTTCTATATTTATTTATTTTAAAATCTGATGGAGGAAAAAAACCCAAAGTGTTTATATTGCTGTAGTTAACTACAACAAACAGTCACCTTTAGGAGCAATCATTACAATTTTTTGTTTTCAGCGGTTTGTGAAAGCAAAAATATTTTTCTATGGAATAATATACCACATTTGTGTGTGTTTGATAAAGCAGGGGACCAGACACTGACCATTTGCTTTCCAAGAGTAAAAGATGCTAGCTAACAAGAGTCTGGTATGAGCACTGAGTGCCTGGGTTGTATGGAAATACAGCTGTGGTGTGGCAGTCTGCTTACATGGCGCAGGAGCTGGCAAAGCAGGGAGGAAAGCCCAGCCCATCCACTGCCCTGTGGAGGTACTGTTCTTCCATCAATTTTCTAAAACCCAGGATTAAATCTGGATTCCTTAAGGAACTTCAAGATATACCCCCCCCCCCCTTTTTTTTTTTTGGTGGTAGTTTTATTTTTGTATGACTTCTTTTCCCAAAGAAATCATAGGAAACTAAAATGATGATGTTTGATCTGTTCATGTTGACTTATGTTCATACTGACATACCAAATTTTTGGAATGAACTTCAGAATTGCTGTAGCGAAATGATGAGTTATCCTACCAAAAGCAGAGGCCTCACTAATTAAACTTGAGGCTATGTGTCCTTGGTAGCTGTAAGGTCTGGATGAGGATTTTGGGAATTCCAGGCTCATCCAACAGCACCTGCCCCCAGATAAGCAGCCAGTTCCTTTCCCACTGCCACCACCTCTGAGCAGTGCTCAAAGATCTGCAAAAAACTCTGGTTGAGTGCACTAGAATTTTTTTTCTGGGTCTTTGTGACATGTCCTTCTTCCAAAAATTCCTGGTTTTAAGGTGTGCCCTAAAAGTTAAATTCCATATACATCCGAGATAAGTCAGGATAAATCTCTGTTAGTATTAAACTGTTCTTGAGTCAACAGTTATGGTTTGGCCTATTCAACAGTGAGTTTTCTAAAGACTTTTGCAATTTTAAACAGCAAGAGTCAGTCTGAAAAGTGAAACTTAGGTAGAAGTCAGACACCCAAGCTCAAAGTTACCTGAGTCCTGAAAATACTGAAAAAGAGTTGCCTGACTTCACAGGTACCCCAGTTCTTAACCTGAAAGTCTCCTAAATGCTTAAAATTTCACTTTAGAGTTTTCCGAAAATTTCTCAGTCTGGATAGTGTGGAGCAGCTTGCAGACTATTTCATATCTAAAATATGCTTCTAATTTAAAGAAATAGTAATCTTTCAGGCACCTTTTCAAAATTAAACCTTGTCAGAACATGTGAAAACACACGTTTGTACTGTTAAGCTCCATGTAAGGTATTACTGGCACTAATTCTCCTTTTCACTGTGTCCTGGTGGTTTGAAAGGTCCATGGAGATCAGGAGATGGGCTTGGTCCTTTCCTCTGCCTGGGGAGCTGTGAACCTGTGTGGCAATTGCTCCTCAGGAGCACCCAAAAGGCAACTGCAACCTGCCTGCAGGAGCAGGAGGGAAAGTGCTCCCCTGTGCTCCTGGTGAAGGGAACCCGAGGGAAGTGGGAGAGGACACCAGGGGCCACGTGAATCTCTAGTGCCACAGGCAGAGAGGCTGTAGGGAAGGAGGGAGCATTTTGGTTCCTCACGTCAGTGTATTTTGAAATACAGTATCATGAATGAATTTAAAAGTTATTGCAATTATTCTGATTATTTTATCTGTGATCTCCCCTATGCAACTATACAAATAATTCTGCTGTATTCTAGTAATTTTTTTTTTTTAAAAAAAGGCAAACCATTACATTAAGTGTCTTTGTTTTGCCTTTGGTTTGTGTTTTTTAGCATGCCAGTGTTTGTCACGTTTTCTCTGTTGTCTCTAGCAATCATGAGACAGTTTTCTTTTCCAAATTACATGTTTATGTAAAGAGTTGCAATAAGGAAAAAAAATAAACATGAGATTTATAACATTATACAATCATAAGAAATTGCAATATGTATGTGCATATGTTTATATATCCTTTTATGACAAATCCTTGTAGATATACATATATCTGGACATACTTACGCATTTATATAATTGTTTGGATTTGTCAAAAAATGTTAGGTTGTTAACAAGTTTTTCATTGTATTGCTTGCATTATGTTAATATATTTTTTTTATCAAATAGAGACATTTTATAGATATGCAGTTGACATCTGGTGTTCATGATGAGCTTTGGAGTTTTTCAGTCTTGATGTTGTGAGTGTTGAGCTTCCTAAAGAGAGGAGAATGCTCTTGGTATTTTTTATAAAAGGTATGTGGCATAATCCCTAGATTTATATGAATACTGATAGAAAACTATTGAAATAGTTTGCAAAAGAGAAAATTTCTAACAGCTTGATTTCACTCACCCACTGTGCTAAAAAGCATTTATTTCAGTAAATGTTCCTTTGGGGTGAATTGCATAAGGTCTATTCTCAAGTGTTTTAGATAAATGTTATCAAAGCTGTAGAGTTTTACTGATCTATATATGTTAATATTAAGAGGCAGAAGGGCATTGGAGAAACACAGGAAAGATTTTTAAAAACCTTTCTGAAAGCCACTTTAATATGAACTGTGAGATTTTGGGTACAGGAGTTAAATTTGTTTTATTCCTCATTGCACTTTTGAAATGTCTATCACAATGTTTATGGTTTGTTGGAAAGGGGATTATAAATGTTTTTACACTTAAGTACTAAATATAAGAGGAAAAGCACATATTCTTCATTCCTAATTGTATTTATTACAGTTCTTGACACGCAACTTTGCTAGAAATCAGAATCATAAAAGTTCCTCTGTGGAATACCCAGAACATTGAAGAGGGTCACGTAAATAAAGTTACCATTAATATTTATGTTTAAACAAAGTCCAGTTCTATTCAACTCTTATCTCTTTCCTACGTCTCTGGTGTTGCTAACAGAGAAGCAAATTCATTTTGATACCAAATACCTATAGTTTCACTGACTTGATTGAATTTTTGTTTGTTTATAGAATCATAGAATCATTTCAGTTGGAAGAGACCCTCAGGATCATCGAGTCCAACCATAACCTACCCAACTCTAGCACTAAACCATGTCCCTAAGAACCTCATCTAAACGCCTTTTAAACACCTCCAGGGATGGCGACTCCACCACTTCCCTGGGCAGCCTGTTCCAATGCCTGACAACCCTTTCCAGGAATAATTTTTTCCTAATATCCAATCTAAACCTCCCCTGGTGCAACTTGAGGCCATTTCCTCTTGTCCCATTGCTTGCTACCTGGAAGAAGAGACCAACACCCTCCATGCTACAGCCTCCTTCCAGGTAGTTGTAGAGAGTGATGATGTCTCCCCTTATATCTGATCTGGATTTATTTTTTATTTATATGATTCCATGAATTTACATGTGTTGCGTTAAAAGACTATCTGGGTATGGGGAAAGGAATCTGGGTAGCAGCAGCGTTGTATAAAAGTGTGTCGTAGGAATCACTGCTAGGTACCTGCTTTTTTGAGTAGCAGTTCCAATTTCTATCATGAACACCAGTTTGCCTCACTTTGTACATGGGACAATGGTGTAAAATCCTTGAGGAGATTATAGTCCTCTTAGGTTCCTTCTGGTTTTGGCTTTGGAAACTTAAAATCCATTGAACATCTTCAGCAGCAAGCCAGTCATCTAGCTTTTCTGGGTTACCTAGCTCTGTAGGTTCTTAAATTCTTGAGATATCTTTGTGTTTAGCCCAAGAGCTTCACAGGCACTGAATTTCACTCACCTGTGCATGTTCAGAAATATCCACTCTGGAAAGACAAGCATGACTCGCCCATCTCAAACCTGCACTGTCAGCTTGGTTTCAGTGAGCAGACGCTTGAATGCTACCAGAGAAGCCTTAAAACTTACTATAGCCAATGCTTCAACTAACTGCTAATGGCTGCGTAGGAAGCTGAAGTCTATTAGACCATTTTGCTCCGTCTCCGGATGATGTCTAGGTGCACAACATCACCAATGGAAGGAGACGTAACGTTTCCTACTACTTTGCCTGCAGTCACAGTGAAGGTGGAAACAGGTTACTTAAGCAGATTGGATCACACCTCGTGGTATCCTGCAATCCCTCCAACTTTGCACTGGATGCTTAGGAATTTCAGGGGCCCCATAAGCCCCAGACATGTAAAATTCCAATGGGGTAGAACATAAATTGGTCAAACTGGAGTCCTTATTGCTTTTGCATATGCAAATGCACTGCAAAATTATGATTAAATGTGCTTTATAAACCTTAGCTGATACCATAGGGATTATCCTTTTAATTCATGGCACTATTCACTGTAAAGTTGTGACAGGTTAAGTAAGCAGAGTGCCTATTAATACTCTCATGCTTAATGATAACTGCTTTTAAATGAAACCAATCAATCTTTTTCTTCTTTTTATTTTAGATTTAAACGCAATTCGTGTTAGTAAATACACATGACAATTGTCGAATTGTACGAGGAGTTTTGTTTCGGCTTTATATTTAGTGCAGGGAAAGTCTCACTTTTTCAATCTGTATTGGAACGAGCAGCCTACACTCAAGCATAATGAAGGGAACTGACTCTCTTTATAGACAGCCAAACGTACTGATGCCTAAAATAAGTCTACACAGAAGGAACTGTGGGTAAAAAAAGATTTTAAAATTTCTCTAAGGCTGTGAGAATTCTCAGACCCATATTGACAAAAGATTTAGACACCTGGACTTTCAGGGAGAAGGAATAGATAGAATTGTAGAGGTGGGCTATTAAAGCATTTTGGTGGGTTTAAAGGATTTTGCAAATGCCATTAAAAACTAAATAAATCCATAAGAGAAAGACCTTGCTCAGGCAAATGTAGATCATTCTCTCAAAGAGATTTTTAGATAGCTCCTGTCAGGTAGAACTTCAAGTCAGTTAGAAAGTTGTGCTCTGAATCTTTTCATTTCCTCTGTCAGTATAAATCAAGAATTATTTCAGTTGAGGCAATGAAGCTACACCATCATAAGATGGATGAAAGGTATAGAAGTGGGTCCTGTGACCTTCCTGCCAATGGAAGGAGCTAAAATAAGGAAATTGTGATTGTTGAAGAAGCACTCCATTTATCATCAGAGGTGATTTTGCAGTTTTAGCTGTGTTCAAGGTTGTGTGTTTACTTTCAGAAGTAGAACCTGCATCATAACAGTCTTTCTGATCTATTTAATTGTATTCTTTTCATATTTGAAAAGCACTGAGCATTTATTTTGCTGTTTACATGTAGCTGCTTTTTTTTTTTTTAATTTATTATTATGGCAGTTCTGCAGTTTGTCTTCCTGTCTTTGACTTTTTTGCAGTAACTTTGTCTGGTGTCCCACTTCTTAGCCACCAGCTATGTACAGATTTTCTTTCAGCTGCCCTGTATAACCATTGTTCTTATCATAACGTTTCAGTTTGTTCTACAAGTTCTAATTCTTCTCCAGTGAAGATATTTGTGTCTTAATCAAAAATCAAAATGTGTTGCAGTGTATAGAAGTGCTGATGAAGAGTAGAGATAGTAGATCAAGCAGGGCACAAAGTCTGAGCTACCTCACTCAATTTGAATGAGCAGCATCCAAGTAATTCGCATTTTGACATAAATTGATGCATGTCAATAACCTTCAGTGGCCTGTGTTAGTTTGTGTGGTGGAAAATCTGGACATGGGTAACTAGTCTTTTGTCCTTCTAAACAGTCTGCTGAGTGTCTGGGCAAGCACAATACATTTTCGATTAAAAAATTTTTAAACTGCTTTGCTAGTTCAAGCCACTGGTCTGATAACTTCTCTCTGACAATCACCTGTAGCAAATGTCTTGTCAAGTGCATTAAAGTAGGGCAAATATGCAATGATAATTTCCCAGTATAATCTTCCCAGTTTCATCAGTGGACTTAGTGAGCCAAAAGTGGTGTCGCTGTGTTGAAGAGCTGGTTTTGGATTTTGCCTTCCCAGATTTTTCAAATCTTTTCCAAACTTTTGTAAGCTTCTGGTATTCACAGCTTCCAGTTTCTGCAGTGTCAGTAATACAAGCATACATAGGAGAGATCTCATGAGACACAATTTGTTTAAAACGAGAAATTTTGTACTTCTTGGAGACAAAATTATCACAAAATTTCCGTGATTGCTCACATCCTTGCTGGCATCCTGAGAGTTCCTGTGCCCTTCCTTGGCCTAAGAATGATAGCTTGAATTATGCCCGTGTAAATTGAAGTTCCCATTGGTTTTAATATCAATACAGCCTTTATCTCCATGATTGTAATGCATTGCCATTATCCACTTACACTAGATGAATGCTATGACTTAGAGTCTGCCCTCTTCGCTCCCAAATTAGATTTTGGGGCAGGAGGAAAATGTTGAGTGAGACAGGAGGAAAGTGACTTTTGAGGACCCAAACCATGTTGACAATCCCAATGCATTGTTAAGAGCGCCTACCCCCACTGTATACGCAGAACAGAACGTTTGTAGAAAATCTCACAAATGTATACACAACCCGTTACCTAAGTGTGTCTCAGTTCCCATAAATAAGTTATTCTCATGTCAGAATCTTGCAAACGCTGGCTCTGCTGGAGCTGCAGCTCACAAGTCCAGGCTGAGCAGAGCTGAAACCAGAGAGAGGTTGTCCTTTTGTCCTCTTAAGTCTAGCAGCTGGTATCTCTTGACTCCAAGGCAAAAAGGACAGGCACAAAGGGCTGGTAAAATTACAGCAGCCTGGTATAAATTACAGTGCCAGATTACGCCTGAGCTTGTATCCTGCATAGCAAAGCAGCATGTTGAGTGCAGCATTCCCCAAACGTACTTTGTGTCTCGGGCACTGTCCTCAGAATACCCTTTTTGTTGAGGCTTAGGAGAGGTGTCTCTGGTGGATGCTTTGGGGCTTATTGCCTCAGCATCTCTGAGAGGATTTTCCCTGAAAAAAACCAGAGCTTTAAGGTCCTATTTCCACTTCTCTGACTCATTATCCTGGCACAGGGTGCCAAATCGAGAGGGTCTCTCACACAGGCATTTCTTTCTGTTAATCGTTAGAGCTATTCATTTTTTTACCTCTACATATGAATAAATACACATTGAGGAACTGAATGTTTCATTCACAGTGGTAAATCAAAAGCAACTCAACTGAGGCCAGTAAGTACAAAAGGAATATCCGACTCATGTCAGGAGGAAGAAAACCTGGTTATTTATACTTTCTAAATGGAAAAAATATCTAGAAGACCTTACCACTCCCAGCACTGTGCTTTAACCAGAAACCCATGTTCTCCGTTTGCCCCTGTGACTGAACATGGGACCAGGTCAGCCGCAGATCAGTCGGCTCTTCTCCCCCTCGTGAGCAGGGGCGCGTTTGCCACCATTATTCCTGACTCCATGGGCCTCGGGCACTGGGGTGTGCACTGTTTTGCACAGAATATAAAAAGAAACAAGTCTTACAGCCTCAGACAGAAAACTTTGGCTTTGAAGAAGGGTAGAAAAAGGGAACGAAAAGCATTTAATGATACCTTGCATGTCTCCTTGACAGGCACAGAAAGATAACCGTAAAACTGTTTAAAACATGATCCCGCAACTGAGCTGCCTTGTTCTATGAATAAATCAACAATCTGTCGAAACATGTTCAACAGCTTCCTGGAAGCAGAAGAGAACATTAAGGATTTTTTGCTTCATAAAGCAGCATCTCGACCAGCAAAATTCAAACTATTTTGGGCACTGGCTGGGGACATCAGTCAGTGTCACAGGAGTCATGCTGACTGTCGAGCTGATCAAGCGCGAGTATCAATATCACAGACTTACGTATAAAACCACAAATTTGACATCAGTTTTGCCTTCCCTTTTGTGAAAATGTTCTCCTTATTACTATATTAATTTAAATTAAATGCAAGGAATTTAAATACACTATGTAAACAAAAGCGCCTGCTGTCATATACAGTAAGCAAAAGGGATGTCAATTTGTTAATTCAAAATAAAAATTAAAATAATTTCCTTCCAGCAGGTTTCTGCACAGTTAGCTGGTCAACACTGGCAGTTTGCACAGCAATGCTTTATGGAACACGTCGTTCTGTTTTGCCAGGGCAGTTTGAACAAGTAGCTGGAGGGAAGAATTGCTGCATTCACTGGTCCTCATACTCTCACGGACAGCTTTTCTCTGACACCTGTGCTAGCTGTGATGCTTCACTTGCTTCCTCCTCTGAATGAAATTTGCTTTCCTTCCCCAGTTTTGCTGCATATTTATAGTGGAAAGAGGCAAGACCACTGACAATCCCTGCAGATGTGAGAAGGCACTGGCTGTGAGTGTGCTGTGAAGGGGCTGTGGGAGCACAATAGGTGAATAGCGGAGGAAAGAAGGTGTATGAACTCCTAAGGTCTCCTGGCATTTATAAAGACTTTCCATAAGATTTACTGGGTCTATAAGTGTGTAATGCACCAAAAAAGTGAACCTTGCCTCTTTTTTTCTTGTTCATTGAAGCTATCACTCCTTGTCCATCAGACCTCCATGTGGGATTTAAAAAGTGGTGGGACACTCTCACGCCCAAACCCTGCTTATTTAGCATATGAATGCTCAGCTGATTGTTTGAAGTAACAATTAGGAGGATAATAGATAAAGGAGGAAACTGGAGACAGCAACTAGCACCTGTGAATCAGAACTTAAACAGCTTTCTTTTACATAATTAATTAAAGAAGCAGGCACAATGCACATTGACTTGAAAATTTAGTCCAGTGACAATGCTGGTGCATGTAAATCCCTTTCCAGTGCAATTACTTACATGTAAGGTTTGATCTTTTTGTAAAAATCTTAGTCATGAGTGAATGTTGCGAAGTGTTGCAAGGGTTGTTTTTGTTTGATGGGGGGGAAGAAAGGGAAGAGGAAAAACATTTAAGGGCAATCAATTCATGGAGGAAACAGAAGTCCTGATGGAGGTATTAAAGTGTATGGAGTTCAGATACATGGCAGAAAGTCATTGTAATACACAGAACATTTCTAACCTTGCAAATAGCAATTATGATTTAACATCCTGTAATCACCACTACATACTTTCTCTTCATTAAAGAAATGAATGCTGTGAAACTCTTCCATTAAATTGTATTTATTGCAGAATGTGAGCAGAATTCTATGGCGCTTTCTCAAGAAAGCAATCCATATGTGAGTTCAATGTGCTCATATGCAATTATTTCTTAAGTAGATTATATTGTATTTCTCTAGAGCAGTATTTAATGGAGCTAGTTAACATTATGACTCTTGAAATGAGAGTCTCAAAAACCCTGTATCTGCAATTTACATAGATGAATAAGTATTAGGGGGCATGGTCTTCTATTTGCACACGTCAGTAGTGTTGCTAGAGTTGTACTGGCATAAAAAGGATAGTGGTGAAGGTTATGCAGTAGTCAGAATAAATCAATGAGTATTTACACAGGTAGATATGTCTCTGTAGAGACAAATAATGTCATTAAAACATATCTAATATCTAGCCTTCTCTCTCCATAAAGTTTATGGATATACAAGTAACTTCACATACTTCAGCTGTAATGTTGCCTATGATAGTACACAGTGAAATGACATTTTAGAATATTGTGCTCACTATCTTTAAGTGTTATCAGTAGTATAAAGTCAGAGAAAATCTGTAAAGTCCTGACCACACTGAAGCAAAAGTTAAACTCACATTGACTTCCAAGTAATCTAGATTGGGTCTTTCTAAAAGGACAGCACAGAAGATGGTTTCTTCAAGGGGGAGTTGCATTAATTTTAAAACGGAAAGCATGGTTGTGATGAAAAATGGAAAGGAGGAAAGAAAGAGAAATGATGGAACATAGAGAAAATAGACATCATGTGAACATAAAGAAAGAAAACTGAGTGGAATAAATTTTGGGGAGAATAAACCATAAATCCTACCAGTGCAGGTATGTCTTAAGCTAAGAGTTAAAACTTGAATAACGAATTACATTCAGATAAACTGAAAAGCACTTCTGTTTGCTTTGTTTGTCCTTTTATGCTACAGTGTTGATGGTATTTATGTTCTGTTTAACCAATACTTACAATTCAAGGTCCAAGATAAGGACACAGTAAAAAATTCATCAGTAATAAAACAGTGATTATCTTGTTGGAGGGGAGTGTGCCATCTACACTTCATATTCCTTTAGACCTCTGGGTTTTTTATTGTAAATTCATTGCTATTTTGCAGATTTGGTGTATGGATACTATAGACAACAGCGGAAACTGATTGAAGAGATTGATTGGTCATACACAGGTAAGCAAAACTGTCTATTGAAGAACTTATTTCGCTTTGTTATTTTCATGTTCATTATAATTTTAAGAGCCTATTATGTCTGTATACTACTTTTCCTATGCCTACACAATTACTAAAGTAAAAATTTCAGAAATGGAGTCTGAAAAATTTCAGGAACATTACAACAGGAGAGACTATTCTCATTTCTTACATCTTACTTTCAGAAAGAGAAAGTCCTCATCCTTAAAACCTTAACACTAAGACATGACTTACTTGATGAAGGCTGAGCCAATGAATTGTTAGGTGTTCTTTTACCATCTGAATATTACTGTTCTGGCAAGTTTAGAAAGCAGACAGAAAAGCTGAAACAAGGCAGAGCATGTTATGTGGGTAAGAACATATCCATTTACTGTGTCCGAACTTCTGCACTTCGCTTCTGAGCACCTGAGCTTTCTCTCCAGCTCTCACCCCGATTCTCCTGAAAAATCAATCATTTGGGCATTCTCATTTGCATAAGTAAAAAAGGTATACCGTTAAACTCTGTACAACCTTTGCCTCATCACAGAAGGACTATGGAGAATTCACAATTTGCCTCCTAGGTTTTTCTGTAAAAGTCAGAAGAATTATTACTTCCAGTAACATTGAAAAGGCATTTTTGTCCTAAATTATAGTTATATTTTATCCAGAATGTAAGAAGTGACTTCCTGAGGATGTGCATAGAGTCTTACACTTCAAAAACCACCAGTTTATGAAAAGAAGTAGGAACTGTCAAATTTCAGTGTTTCATTTATTTCGTTCAAAATATATTCCTGTAGTTAAAGAAAGTTATACCATTCTTTTTCTTTCTCTCACTCACTTTCTCATTTTTGAGATGGTTTTTATCTTCTAGGGTAAAACATATCTAACAAGTTTTGAGTCTAGAGAGAATTGAAACAGGCTAGTCATAAACCCCTCAAAATGAGATTTATAATGAAAACTCTGCAAAATCCAAGCATAAGATCAATCAATACAATATTTCGTGTTCAAAATCCATCCATTTTTCAATATTGCAGTTAGGGGAATGCAGGGATAAGCCTCCAGGATTACGGGTGACCAGAAGGCAATTTATGAGGTTACTTTAAAGAATAGCGAATGGGTTTTGCATCAGATACTGGAGTATTTCCCTACCCTGCACAGAGCTCCCACCCGCTGTACAGCTGCTGCAGCAGCCACAGGTCACATTTGCTGAATGTCTTGGATGGCAAAACAGCACAGACTCTTCGAGCTGGGGGATCCAGACCTGTTGGTTCTCTCCCTTAACATGTGAAATACCTTCATGTGGTCAGCTCATGTGCTTTGTCCTAGTTGGCAAAGCCTTTCTCCCTGTCCAGACCTATGTAGTCAGGTGCATAAAGTGGCCAGATTTTAGAGGAGCGCTGCTCAGTAGCATGTGCCTTGCCTGGCAGCACCCTGCTCCTGCATCCTCCGGCTCCTGCATCCTCCTGCTGCCTCGCCAGCTCCTCTGCCGTGCGTGCTCTGTCTCCCCCAGTACTCATGACACAGCTGTCTCCACGCGTGGTCAGACATGGATTTTCAAAGCTTTTTGGGGGTGCTGCATGTAAATCAGGTTCTCAGTGTCTAGGGCTGGCAGCTGTGTCAGAGCTGTGTTGTGTGTAGTGCTTTCCGGAAATACAATGGAATTGGTTCAGAACATGAAGGGAATACACGAATTCAGCTTTTGTTTAAAACAACAGTCTTCCTGAATGTGAACAAAAATTGCAGATTTTAAGATTGTGTGTTGGAGGCACAGCAGTCTAGAGACTGAGACAGATGGATTTTTATCTCGTTCATTTATTAAAATTTATTTGTTTATTCTAACCTCATAATTTTATTCCTGGGGCAAACAATATCATGTTCGGTATGTATAACTGCTATATCTAGCTCAGACTTATGGTTTTGAGGCACAGACCAACATGCACATTTCTGAATAGATGACCTGTGCTTTGTCAGTTCATCCTTTCCTCAGACAGTTATTTTTTTTCTGTCTTGCAACCTTCTCACTGAAAGACCTGAAAAATTAGCCTCTGTGTGCCAATGAAGTGTTAGGAGTGTGTCTTGGAATCCTGGAACCATAGAGTTTAATCCACCATAACTAAGAAAATTCTAACTGCCTTGGTAAACTAATCAGAGTTTGAGCAGATGTCATTCTCTAGATCAAATTAGAAATTTCAGCTACATTAGCCACAGTGGATCAGTACACTCCTTTACCAGGATGGTGCTGTGAGATGAAAATAAAATGGAACTAGAGAAATAGCTTGAATTTACCTGCTGAAATCATGTAATTTCTGAAGTTGAAGATTCATAATAAAGCAGTTTCACATACTGTAAGCTATGTGACTCATCACTGGATTTTGGCTCTTGGATAAATGTCTAAGGAGGGCATAAATGTTACTGGAAACATTTGGTAGTGTTTCCAAGGGCTCTGCTTTAAGCCATAGACAAATCCTGTGTTTGCAAGCATTAATTTATTTTTTCGTGTCCTGACTTTGCATGTATTTGCGTAAACAAATACAGTGTTAAAGAAGTGGAAAGTGCAAGCATGCATTACAGATGCATCCAATTTTTTCAGGAATAAGTGGTTCCTGAAGCTACTTTATTAGTAAAATTACTTTATTTTAGCAGCCATTCATTGTATTTTTCATTAAAACAGTGACAGAAATAAAAATTTGATGACATTATGAGTATTTTTAAATTATGTCATATACTAAAAGTGAATCCAACCTTATCTTTGTAGAAAAAAATGTACAGAGAAAGTTCATTTCCTCAAATCAGTTACATACTAATTAATGACCAAAGATCATTTAGACATTATCTAGCTACACCACTAAGGCTAGGCAATCTCATTTCAAACCATAAAGCCAGCAATATGAGCTTCAGTTATTTCTTTATCATACAGATGAAAGATTAATTTTTATTGATGCTTGCTTTATCTGCATTGGTTTAGTCGGAAGGAATTATATAATGCTGTTTTCTGGTTATTATTTTGTTTTGGTTTGTTTTTAAAATGACTATTTCATAGTAGTCTGAAAACTCCATGTCTGAATGTTCACATGTAGAATTATCAAATGATCCCACAATGGATATTTTTCTTTTTCCCATGAAATTTCTTTCTGTTGAGGTTTTTAGTCCTGGGATTTGGGTCCTGGTTCACAACAAACATGTTATGTGGTTTAGGGGCAAAACCAGACTGAATTCTGCGAAAGGCAAGAAATTCTAGAGAGCATTCCAGGAATTACAAAAGCTGGGGGTTTTTAAAAATTGAATTTGCTATGTAAATGAAACCACAGCCAGTTTAGTGTTCTTTGTCTCATCATTCAGGGGTATTAAATTCAGTTTGTGCTGTCGTTCATTATGTGATATGCTGATACACAGTTGCCTTATAAATACTGGCAACTCTGATCTTGAGCAAAGAGTGATTTTATTATAAACTGTTGAGTCTCTGGGTGATTTTATTATAAACTGTTGCATCTCTGGGTATTCAAAGGACAATTTTGTTGTTTGCAAGCAGAATGTGGATCATATTTCATTTTTCTCTGGGAAGAAGGATGATGAATCACAGAATCGTAGAATAATTTATGTTTGAAGGGGCCCTTGGACATCATCTGATCCCAACGCCCTGCTCAAAGCAGAGCAAGCTTCAAAGCTGAAGCAGGTTGTTCAGACCTTGTCCAGCAGAGTCTTGAAAATCTCCGAGGAGGGAGGTACTGCAGCCTGGACAGTGTGTTCCACTGTCATTTTGAAGATTTTTTTTCATTTGCCCAACTGCAATTTCACTTACTGCAACCTGTGGCCATGGCCTCTTGCCCGTTCCCTGTGCATGCATGGCTCAGTATGTTGGTGGTCTTCCTGGCGCAAGGGCACACCGCTGCCTCGGACGCAACTTGTTGATCCATCAGGGTAGTTAATGATGATCTTCTCAGATAATTTTGAAAATCTGGTATATCTCAGTAGTAAAACTTGGCAGTACGTTGATGATGCTCTTCTGGCCATTGCACCAATACCTTCCGTAATAAAAACTGCTAAACGTGATGGCTTGTTGGTTTTGCTCCCATGTTGAACACTGAATTAATCTTTTTAAGCTTAAAATTGTTATCATTCTCTGTCTGAGTCAACACCCCACGGAGATATCCCCCTAGTTTATCATTCCCCATTACTATCATCACACAGACAAAACCTTAGTCACCATTTGAAAGGCTGGTTTTGCTACCCTGAGTCCTGGAAATTTGCACTGATGGCTTCAAACACTGATGCCTGTAGTGTGGCTCAGAAATGAAAATGGCCTTATTTTCAGTGGTACTGAGAAAATGTAATTCTCTTTCTTGCCCAAACAAGTTCTAATGTTTTAATTTTAGATGTTGTTTTATCATCTTTGAGTGCTGAGGAGATTGTACTGCGAAGTCACTGCTCATGGAATTTATGGGAAACTAGGTTGTTGCTTATATCCCTAATAATTTACAGGTGTATTTTTCTTTTTGCTCAGCCTTAAAAGTGAGCAAGGATCTTCACTATCTCAGCTCTGACTCAAGGAAATGATGTTGACGTTGGCAGCTAATTCTGCTTATTTTGTAAAATGTCTCCTGCTTCTGTTATCCCACATTTTGACCCTGGTAAACCGGGCGGTTTGCGCGTCTCCCCTCACCCTGTGTCCCTCTCCAGCAGCCATCTGCTGGGAGGATGGCCAAGGCCCGGCACGCAGGCATTGCTTTCTGCCCCGCAGCCACAGCGGAGAAGACGCTTGTGCTGAGGAGTGTTTGTGTGAACGTGGGCGCCCATGCGTGCTCCTCATGAGACAGCCCTGGGAGCAGGGCAGGGAGAGGCAGAGGCGCAGGGTCTGGCTCCTCTCCGTTGCAGGCCAGGCTGGAGTGTGACAGAGGAGCCATTTTGTGGCGCAAATCCTGACATTCGGGCTGTGTGGGACAGCGGGAGGCGCCCTCAGGAGCCTGCTGGACGTGGGATCTGGGAGCTGCCTGCTGAACCGACTGATTTAGTGACAGTTCTACCAGACCAAACCGAAATGTCTCCAGGAAAGCCCTGGCCAAAAGCCGATGAAACCTTCTGCCTTCACTGGATGGATAAAACGGTGCTCTGCACAGATGATGCATACCAAATTAAGTTCACATTTTTTCTTGCTAGCTGATGACCATGGCAGTATCAGCAAAAACTCTGTGAGATCTGGTCTTTCTATCACCTCTTGTGAAATAACTCATTTTGTGTTTTATATTCACCACGTACAATCATGACTGATGTGCTGCGTCTGTTGTGAGTAATAAAGAAAAGCCTGTACTCTTGGGCCCCGTGGGTTCCTTCTGTAAAGGCTGCAGCATAAGAAATCAAAATAACATGCATTCTTTAATTAACTTATGTAACAACAGCTCTGCAGAGGATCTTTCCTTTTTTAGTAGACCTTATGCTTCAGGGGCTGTCATACCTTTTCTTGTGTGATAGCTCATTACATGTATTTAGGACCCCCAGATCAAACAGTCACTCATGGTTCCAGTGTTTTGTCACTACGTTCACAGGCTCATTAATTAAAAAGCCTACGACATTATTATGGTTTTGGGAAGGCTGATGATTCAGCAACAGAAATTACAGTGTTTTGCATCTGTTCACATCAGAGAGACAAGGTATCCTCAAGTGGGAAGCTATTGCTGGCACCACTGGCCATAGAGAAATCCCTTTTAAGATATCTCAGTGTACTGAATCAACACCGCAAAGTACATTATTCAACACAAATAAGATATCTATTCAATAGATTTGTGATCAGACTTTTGAATACATATTAAATTATATGGTTCAAAAGAGCCTGTTTCAAACATCCTTTCTTTTCAAGCAGGGAAGCTGATCTTTGAGCAGTAGAGGGCTAGTAGCAGCGAAGTGCAATTTATTTACCTTTGATTCAGCCAATATTTGTAGAATAAACTGAGTGGAAAACTGTTACGAAAGGAGGTAAGAGGATTAGACCCCATATTCACGGACCTTTCAAAGTTGGATGCTTGTAGCACAGGTATAAAGGACCACATGTTGGTATTCATATTTGGCTCCTCAGTGGTAAAATCATAGCATTTTTCTGTCAATAAAGTTTGAAGTTGTATGTTTGCCCGAGTTTCCTGATGAGGAACTCTGATAAGAGCTTTTAATTCCACCATTTCACTCCTTAAATGCTATAAGCAAAGGACACAGCTGGGTCATTTCCAGAAAATGCACAGCATCTCACCCTGAGCATCAACTAGGTTATTGAAACACAGGAGGGTTCATTTCTGAAGTGTAGAAATCAAAGCATGAGGTATTTGCATAGTGTGGCACTGCTGTTTTGATAAGGTCTGGCCAGGGGTCAGAAAGATGTAGAGACTACCCCATTAAGTAAATGTGTTTGGAAATTAAATGCCTTTTAGGAGTGCTGTCTTTGGGAATACACCGAAGTAAAATATAAAAAGCAGATTGTGGATATCTCACAGTAGACTACAGCCTCTGGTTAAGCCTCTTTGCCCTTCAAAATGACCATCAAAGTATCCTCATGTGTATACTACTGAATGATTTCTCATTTTCAAGTGCATTTGATCTGTGCTGCAGTGGGAAGGATATGGTCTTGAGGACTACTTGCTTACAAAACGCACAGTTGATTACTCTGAGATCATCATCACCTCTACATCAGTATGATTTATGGTTTTGTGAAGTTTAGAGCCCAGCGAATAACTCTCTCATTGCTTATGTTTACAGAAGGCCTTGCTGGGGATGTGTGCTTGGTATTTTTCAAGTGTTCCTGACTTAGTCAAGCCAGAGCATGGGAGCAGCAGCACATACTGTTTCAATTTCTAAATTTTGAATGCTAGGTGACTGCAAATTACTGCAAATGAACTTAAACCACCTTTTCACGTTGTACTGTGGAATCCTGTTTCCTGTTTTTATAATGTGACTTTTTCCCACAAAGTAATAATTCTTCCAAAACTTTTGAAATTGAAAAATGGGGGAAACCCATCAGCAGTTTTATTTTAGATGAATCAGCATTGGCTGAAAAAAAACCTAAACCGCTGAAAAAATCCTGACTTTCTAAACTTACCTTGTAGAAATGGCACTTCCAGTTCCGTAGGTCTGCCCCTGCCATGTGTAAAGAATGTCACCTTCTCATGTCAGAGGTAAAAATATGCTGCTATTTTTCTTCCGCTGCATGTTGGAGCCAGCCCAGTTCGTAGCTTGGTGGGTGCTCTCTTGTGAGCGTTAGCACGGTCATTTCATTTCTTTCCACCTGCTGACTTACACGTAGGCCAGGAGGTTGTGTGGGTGTCAGCAATAGCTAGTTCAGTCTGCAAGTTTGCTGTTTAGTGGTAGTAACTCATGACGAGGAGGGTAAATTAGCAAGGGGCAGAAATCATTTTTATTTGTACACAGAATACTTTCTGTCAAGAGTTTTTGAGGGGTGATATGTGGTATTTATTTTATACAGTTGGCTTAGATGCAGCATCATTACAGGCACATTAGCACAGTTCTAAGAAACCCGGATCAAACAGGATTGTTTTGCAGCTTATTATTTACAATGGGGAGATCCATTCTATGAAGTTTTCCCAAGTAAATCTGTGCCCTGTTTCTCTACCAGGGTAGCAAGCTTTCAACACCATCCTGAAGATATAGTGGGCATGTTGAAAAGCTGCTTATAATACATCCCAAACAAAGTATATGATTCCAAATTAAGGCTCTGCGCCCCTGGACTTGTCCTTGAATTTCACAGCCTTTGTTCCCTTTGCCTTCTTTCTACAATTGTGGTGCATGTGAAACCACTCTTCCACATTCAAAGTCACCCCTTCTTGTGGAGAAAGTCCTGCTGAAAGCTGTCAAAGTCTATAACTGTTAATTTGCAGCAGTCCACAGGAAAATGTCTGTGGCACTGTGCATCCATGAGATGTATCAGCTGAACTGTTGCCTCCATTATTTGATTGCCAGAATCGCAGAAGTTCAGTTCTGAGCATCTCTGTCAGCTGTGAAAGGTGCACGAAGTCCTTTTTGTGAAAAGCCAGGTCAGGGCATCTAGCTGCATAAATATTTAACTAGTTCTTGCTACGCTTCAACAATCGTGCTTGGAACAAACTCCATATCCATCCTGTGGTGGCCTCTTTCTGCTCTCTTCCATGAGCTTTCTTTATGAGAAATTAAACTATATCTTGATCTGATATTGCCTGGCTCCTATTCTAGGAGCCACAGAAACAATTGATTGGCTTCTTCCATCCTTTATCGTAGATGCTGCATTCAGAGCTAAGCTGTTTTTCTCCTGAATGTGGTGTTCCCCTGTGAGTGAGTTTTGTCTGATGAAAACTGTGTTAACCAGAGATATTTTTAAAAGGTAGTTACAGAAATGAAGATATTAAAAATAGAAAGGCAAAGAGAGGGACAATGTGTTGAAAGCTGGAAAAGAGGAAGAAGAATCATTTACTTGTAAGGACTTGGAAATTTGTTTTCAAACTTCTGGTATTTCCCTAGCCGTGTAAGTAATCAACTCAGGGCTTGGGTGCCTGGTCATAGACTGACAATTGTTTTTATTTAGTGGCAAAAACAAGCACACAACAACAAAAAACCCACCTTGCATTACCCTGCCCGAGTAACTGAAAGAGAAAAACTGAAAAAATACTGTTACTGGAGTATTTAGGAATACTGGGTAAATGGTTCGTAAATACTTTTCCCCTATTTCAGAATATAGTGGATTTTCTGCCTGCTTGTACATGTTCTGAACACTTCTTACATGTGCAGTACAGTATGATCAACCTCTTTTTTTCCAGCTATATTTTTCCTGTTGATTTTCAGGAAAGCAAATATTTATGGCTGGAGTGCTGGTCAGGGAAAACTTATAAGCAAGGAGAGGGGCTTTTTTGTTATTATCAAAACACATCCTTATGAAAGCTAGCTTTACAGTAGGGCTGTGGTATGTGTGAACAGAGCTCTCTAAATAGGAGCCCTAGCACATTATGTCTTTAATCTGTATTTTACCTGCTTTTGAAGTATCCAGAACAGATCAAAGGCAAACAGCACAAAGAGGCACTAGACAATACATAACATGTTTTCTTGAGGAGGAGGCACATACTTTAATTAGTGCAAGCATTCATTTTCTTCAGCTTTGAGTACCCACTTCAAACAGATTCAGTACGTTATCGTAACTCTACCAACAGATGTAACCACCAGGAGATCTGTACACCTGCCAGTCCTAATGTGACCATACCATGTGTACCTGATCAAAATGAGAACAATATTCATTCTCCTCTGCATGAAAGGAGCTGATGAGAATCCGTTGCAGTGGCTTGATCACACACCTGAAGTTCCATTTGAAGTCATTTGTTTTGTCCAGAGAAGCTGCAAAGCATGTGCTAAAAAGAGCTTTTCTGGGTGACTTCTTCTTCCTCCATCCCTTTACCTCACTTCCTACCCATGCCATTTGATACTTTTTGTCATATTGGCCTATTTCCTCTCTTATGGTGTAGCTGTGACTTGTTTCCCTTGTGCATTATAAAATTCTTCTTTTTCCCACCATCAGATGATTGTCCAGTGTTTTGTTGCCTTCTTCTCCCTGACGTTCATTAATGGCTGCACGGAGTAACTGTCAGTTTGCCACTTCATCTCCTGTGTTTCCAGGAGAAACCCTTTCTCCTCCTGAGTAATTAATGGAGAAAGAGCTGGCTGAGTGTTTTCTTGACTATCTTGCTGGCTCTCCCAGCCGCCTTTTCCTAAATGTCAGGGACACTCTCTAGCGTGGTTACCATGGTGCGCTCAGCTGGCATCGCTGCCAGGGTGCACAAAAGCCAGCACACCCACCACACATCTTGTAGGAACGTACGATGAAGGAGGGCACCTACCTGCTGTGTCACAGTTAAATAGAACATAACGAAAGGTGCTTTTTGGTGCATACTCTCTATAAGATCGGCCCCAATTTGGTACCAGAAAAGGCATCAATCAACTAAGAATATTTTCTTTGTCCCTCCACTTGTGAGGATGTTGGTGTATCTTTAGATAAATCTGCTGCTGAGCTTGCCAACTCAACAGGTGAGTTCATAAATGTAAATGCTGATGAAGAACAGTGAGATTTACGCTGTGCTGTATTCATTAACTACCTTCTATAAAAAGATTTGAAGGTGTTTTGTATTCCTTCATAACTTATTAATCAATCTGAAACATTTTTATTGGCAAAAAAGCTTTTCTTTTGTATGGCTTCCTGGTGTGAAAGTCAATAAAAATAAAGTACATCCTGCATCCAGCCATCGGAAAACATTATTTTTTAAACCTCAGGTTTGTAGCTAGCAACCTGTTGACAGATTTGTAGCTGAAATACCAAAATCCTTTTTAAAATGCCGACAGATTTAAAAACTCACTTTGAAATCCCATGCAGCTGAGTCATTGTCGTCGCTAAAATATATTGTTCACTTCATAAGCATATTTCAAACATAAACGTGAATAAATGCCTTTGTTCCAGATAATAAGCTACCAGTAAGTTCTGTTCTGGTTGCTTGTTTCAGGTTAAGTTGGTCATATTCTCTTCCACAAATAGTAAGGTGGACTGAAAACACGTTGCACCAGATTCATTGATGACACAGAGAAGAGCTCTGAACTACAGTGTACTTTAGTCTGTCTCCTTGATAAATGTTTCATAGAAACAAAATATTCTTCTCCCAGTTGCGAAGCTGTGAACGAAGTCAGGATTTTCCAGTTTAAGTTCCTTTCATTGAACTGTTCAAGTTTTTCTTATTGGGACCAGATAGGGACTCCTGAACTCCAACACCCTGCTGTTACAGGCAATCATGCCATCTAACTCTTGGATAAAATTAATCAAACTCTGTTTTAAAAGTAGTTGTGATATTGTGCTTCATAGTTCCATTGAAAGGCTATCTCAGAAACTCACTCTTGACTTTTAAACCTTGTCTGGATTTCCAAGCCAGCTCTATTAGCAGACCATCAAGGTCCTCTGGTTCTTCTGACAGAATTGGTTTGGTTTTTTGTTTTTTGGAGGGTTGTTTTCTGTTGCAAATGTTTGCCTGCACTGATATCCCTCTCCTGTTTTTTAAATTAAACCAAGATAGTCGAGCCTCTCGTCCCCTTTTGATCATTGTACTGGCTTTTTCTGTTCACCCATGGTTCGGCTAAAATTATTTTGTCTTCAGCACGGGTGACCAGCATCTCATGCACTTACCTCAGACTTTCTGTAGAGACACTACTACTGTCCTGTCTTTACTAGGAGTTGCTTGGTTAGAGTTTCATAACACACTTGTCTTCCCATCATGCTGTCTACAGTCCTCTAGACTGTCAGACATGGTCTGATTCACCTCCTCTCCCGTGGTAAGATTAAGCCTATGGTAAGATTCTCATTAGTAACAAACCCTCCCACTAGTGGTCTCTAAATATATGATCTTACAAATTGCATTGTTGAATTTCATGCCATTTTTACTACTTGAGTTCTCGAGGTCAGCTGTTTTACCCATATGCTATACTGGACCTCCTTATGATGGCATGTCTTCACACATCATGTCATCAGTAGGTGCAAGTGGCAGAACTCAGAAACTCCAGTATTTCCTGCACAAACACACTGCCTGGTACCTCCCATTTACTGCTGCTTACTATTTTTCTCCTTCTCTCACATTTACTAAACAAGTGAATGTACTGACTTGTTAGATACTGTGGTAAAAATTTTGAGTATTTACTGATCTATTCAGCAGAATTACAAAATTTCCAGGTTTTCAGACTTCCATTCCTTCCTTCTTTCCCTCTTTCTCTCCTTCACTCTTTGTATCTCCCATGATTTCTGAACTTGGATGTCAACTAAACAGCCAGCTACGTTATCATTCATATTCTGCAGAAAAATTCAGCCTTGCTTTAACTTCATAAACTTTATAAACATGAGCCAATATAAGGAAGTTGGCTCATGTACAGTGTTCCGTATAAGAGGCGAAATATCGCTTGTGTTGAAAGTTTATGTCCTGTTCAAGCATCATTAAATTGCAATGATTTGTAGTCTGTAATACCGAGTTAGCAGTTTTATAATGCTATCATCAACAGATAAATCCCATTTTGATAAAATCCTGTGTAAATAACATTTTAATTATTGCTGTCTAAGTCCTAAATTTTACAACCGCACCTAATTATCTGTATTCAAATTTCAAAACTTAGTCTAAACAGCCTGAACTAAAGCCAACTGAAATCAGTGAAAAGATAGCCCGTAAGTTAAAATTGAACTTCGAATCAGTCCTACCTTATAGTTATGACCAATTTATATCATATTAACAGTGGAGTATATTTCTAAACAAAATTTAAATGCACGGAGTGAGTAGCAAAAATACTCAGAAATGCATTGTGAAGATTTATTCTACTTTCAGTGTGTAAAAATTATTAAATTATTGGAAAAATTATCATGGCAAAACTAGGAGTGTTTGGCAATTAGGTGAGGAATCATTCCCTAATACCCAACAGCAATTAGCTGTCCCTGTGCAGATGCCTTGTTATTTTACATAATAAGAGAAATTACAAGCGTATTAGCTTGATTCTACAAAGCTGATCATCAGTGAAAATTAATGTTGACATTTAATTGTCCTGAAACTTCATATTTAATATCTCACCAAGATGAATGGCTCAGTTTACACTTTACAGAGCTATTGTTTCAGTCTGTGGTAGTACTGGAATCCAAATTAATGCATGCAAGTATAGCTTTTTCTGCACAACCAAGAATGATGGAGACTTTTACAAAATAAATGATAATGTGAAAATCTAAAGTAATTTCATAGAGCTTATCAAGATCTATCCAACAAAGCTTCTTCCTGGATGTGATATTCTTCAGTATTTTCACGAATATCTTGGATGACAGAAGAAAGAGAGGGCCATTTGCAAATTCATGGACGACACCATGCTGGAAGTTGCAAGAATTTTGGGTGGCGTAACCAGAATTCAAAATGAGCTTGATGAATTGGAGAAATGTTCTGAAATCAATCAAATAGCATTTGTCAAAACAATAGTAACAGTAAGCACAAAATACTCCAATGAGGAAAGAAATCAAGCATATAGATGTAAAATGGGGACTGTCTGGTTAGGTGGCTACATGGCAGTTAGCTATAATTGCATCTGAATTAACAATATGCTGTTGTTGCAAAAAAGGCAATCCCATTTTGAGGTGAATTAACAGGAATGATGTATAAGGCATGGGAGGCAATTATTCTGCTCTACTTGTCACTAGGAAGGTCTCAGCTGTGCTTCTGTATTTGTCCTTGGGCTGCACACTTGTAGGAAAGACAGTGGCAAATTGAGAGAAGTTCCAGAGAAGAAGCAAAAAGAATGATGGGGGTCTAAGAAAGCCCAAACACCTTGGAAAAAACTGAGGGAAATAAGTTAGTGTAGAAAAGGGAGTTATGATAATAGTCCTCAAATTCTTAGAAATTGTTATAAAATGGTCATTTGCTCTCCATTCAACAAAAGTGACGTGTGAACCAGTTTAATTTGCAGAAGAGAAGGTCTAGGTGCAATATTAGGAAAAACTAACTATAAGAATAGCTGAACTCAGGTTGCTCAGGAAGGCTGTGGAGTCCCTCTCATTGAAGCTCTTTCAAAAAAATGGGGAAGACAAGCATTAGTGAGAGAGATAGGCTAATTATACCTGATCCTGTAATGAAGGAAAGGACCCAGATGACTTTTCAGTCTTACACATCCGTGATGCTTTGGGGCAACTTAAGACCTTATTTAATCATCTTTAAGACAGCACCTAGTGTAGGTGTTGTTGCATAGACGAAGAGAATACTACTAACCATTCCTGAAGTTACTCAGATTTTCCGTCCTTTACTGCTTTCTTGATCATCAACCATTTGTCTAAAAATATTATTCTCTATGCCAGGCTGTTTCCCCATTTTTCACTGTTTGAGGATGAGGACCACAGGGAATATTGCAGACGAAAATTTATTTTTTATAAGGAGACCCAGAAAAATGTGTAACTTCTCTCTTTGGAAAAAAAAAATGTCAGTCTTTTCTCTGAAAGCCCTAATATGTCCTCATTTTAGATCTGGAACCTGGAAGGATGATGTAGCTTTTATTTTAACAAATCGCTTTCTGTCTAGGGCAAGTGTTTCTTGGGCAAGCTCTTACCACTCCACCCTGATGTAAAATATGTGTTGAATTAACTTAATGCTATCTGGGTGATTTAGACTACTGTGATTATTTTGACTGGAAATACAGTAGGATCCAATGGGACAGAAACTTCTGTGTGAGGGCAATAACTTCTTAAGCCACTCAGACTTGTTTCTAGGGCTTGTCTGATTTGCATCTGCAATTCAAATGTGACATAGAAGATTTCTTGTAACTCTAAGTTCATAACTTTTTGTGAGTTTTGTCAAAAACTTTTGGAACCCATTTTGAAATCCAAACCCATTCGCTTTGCCTAGACATTAAAAAGTGTTTCGCTTTTCTTTGGACATTTATTGCAGATAATTTGAGATTAAATTGATTTCATTTTCTGTCTCTTGGACTACTGCAAGCCTGCAGTCATGCATGCTCATTGCTTCTGTCTGAGGGAACAGCTCTTTCTGGCAGAGCACTGAGGGCTGCCAGCGCTTGCTCTGTCGTGCTGCTGAGCAGCTCTGACCAGCTGGACTGTCAGCAGCTGGAAGCTGTTGACATGCCTATTGGAGCAGCCCGAGGGGCAGATATTCTGCATTTGTGCTGCTTTTAGCCTCCTCTGTCTTTGTGCGCACAGCGTGGACCAGCAGAGCCTGTTTGTTGTTTCATGGAGCCTTTCGCAGACCTGCCATAGCAACGCAGTAGCGCAACATCACCGGTTCACCCAACTAATGGCTTCTAGTGGACACGGTATTTGTCCTGCCATTTGCGTTCTACATTAATGTGATAATATGTGAAATCAGCTTCTACCAGCATGCTGTCTCAGAACACCTCCACAGCTCCTTTCAAGCAGCACAGTGCATCATTGGTGCTCACGCATTTCTTTGGTGAATCAGTTTCCTTCATGTAGCACTTCTTTGATTTCTGCCTGGCTGATGAGTTCCTTATAGTATTCCCAGAGGTGACAGCGTGGTGGTGTATGATGAATCCATGTCCCTGGGAGGATAACGTTAGGTTTCTTTCATGTGTCATAATCATACTGCATAATGGAGCCAGGGTCTATGCCTAGAGATGGAATAGTTACAAACAAAACCAACTCAACAATAGCAGATCTAGAAAAAACAGTTGTAATCACTTTTTAAAATGTCAAGCCTGCACCTGCATATCCTCATCACCCTTTCGTACGTGTTCTTCAAAGCACTTTCTGTTTGCTGGGCAGTCCAGAGCAATCATATAATTGTATAAGTTTTGTGCATGCTTTTATAATAAACTGGCACATTATAGGAGTACATTTAAGTAGATGGTCTTTTAACCTAAGGTAAAATGATACACATATTTAGGACCTGATTCTGGCTAAGCAGGAAACCGAAGACGCTACAATGTACAGGCTTGTGCACTTGGCTGATTTGAAGACAGAGATGCAGTCAGGAAAAAAATGGCTCTGTCACTTCCCAAACATTTTTCTTTTTCCCTCTGACATCTTTCTATAACCCATGAAATGGCTGTTCTAGTTTCCAGAAATCATTGGCTTCTCTTCTGGAAGCAGAGCACAGAAGTGTTGGTGTGTATGAGGAACAGAGCTGTATGTCTCTCCATAAGTGTTTCGTATCATGTTCATCAGGCTCAAGTATCACTTTTTTTTGTTGTTTTCAGAGGAAGCATCCACTGCTATTAATTAGTTAAAGTGAAATGAAATATACCGTCAAAGAATACTTTTCCATTATAAAGTGCATTTGAAATACATTCAAATTTCTTTTTACCTATTTGCACTCTCCATCTTACCCACTCCAAAGTCTGCAGCTTACAGGCTCCAACGTTGTAGGCTCCTATGTGAACTGTAACTACTCTATATAACCTCCTACAGCTCCTTTCTTGTTCCTGCATTATGGTGTAATTTTCCCGCAAATTAGTGCAGCTCACTGGAATTGAGGTTCCAGATGCAGCTTCACCTCTCAAATTAGATTGTCTCTGAATAAAAGGCAAAAACCAGACCCAGAAAGAGAGACCAGATGTCAGGCTGTTCCCTTGCCCTCCTTCCCCTCCACCAAATGCTATAACATCTAGGTGGATAGTCAGGCTTCTGGTCCTCTTGAGAGCTGAGGTCTTTTGCTGCTCAGAGGCCACAGTAGCCCAGCCTTTTTGGAAAAGGTGGACGCTCCTCTCATTTACTGGTTAGGCCTTTTCCTAATGTCTTGGTATAGCTTCTTCAGGAATAGTAAACCCAAGAATTGTAGTCACTGCTTCCTCACCCGGTGCTCTCGCTTCTCTCACCATTACAAGAGAACCAATTGAACTGGACAGATTGGACCACCCTTTGAAAGGTGTCTGCCTTCAATATAGCCAGTGAAGAGGGAAAGCCACTTAATTTATGAACACTGAATCTCCCCTTGCCAGTCCTTTCACCATCAGCTATGTGGTGTATTTCACCAGTTACATCAGGTGTCTTGGATTAAGCCCATGCACTGCCATAGAGATGGCCAAAAACTTCAGTGCATTTGCCCTCAGTCTCCTTTTTATTTGAATGCAAACATTCAGTTTCCTCTTTTTGTTTGGATGCTCAGGAGAAAAACTTCCTTTAAAAATAGGAAATGTGATTGTCAGACCTCAAAGTGATCCCTCAAACCAAGTAATCCAATTTCTTGAAAATGACTGACCAGGTTTCAAGTTGGCAGCAAGCATCCTCTAAACTCTGTGCAGGGCAGCAAAGCTAGAGTTTAAGAGCCAAAATCTTAAGCATAAATGCAGTTTATGAGATGTTGAAATGGCTCCAATGTTTCTTAAAGGTTATTTATATATCCATTTCTTATTTTTCATTCTCTGCTTCAATGAATGTTGTTTTTACATTCCACAGTTCATGCAGGAGGCTGTACAAGGAGTTATTAATAAAATATTAATACTGTCATCCCACAGGACATATTGTTTATACTATCACAGATGCAGATTACATCTCACATCAATGGAGCATTTTTTTTTAAACCTCTTTCTAAACCAGCAGTTGGAGTATGATTAGAGTTGTCCACAGTAGTTATATCATACAGCAAATTAGGAAATCTGTGTCAGGACCCATTATTCTAATGGGGGTCTTGTAAGATTTTTAAACAATGAAAGTAGATGCCAGGCTTGCAAACCGATGACCCTCTTTGAAACAATACCTCCAGTAGTGAGGAGACAACAAAAATACTGTTGACTTGTGCATGACTGTCAAGTTAATACTTTGCAGGAACCCACGACTAATCGCCCTTCTTGAATGCGAGTTCTGCCTTTCTTTAGCTCTCTCATAAGGTATCCCTTAAGCACTCATTAGGCCAACGCAGCTGAAAATTGGTAAATTTATTTTCAATGTCAGCTACCACCATTTCAGTCCTGGCCAGATATGAAAGAGACAGCACTATACTGCTGATGTCAGTTTGTTTCCTGCAATATTTATAAAGAAACATTTTGTTTTCAAACTCATTAAAATACAGTAAGATCTTATATATTTATGCACCATCAAGTGCCCAGTATGTACAAGGATGAGGACTATAAAACTGTATAAGGCTGAGGACGGAAATTCTCCATCCTAAATGGCCATTTAAGTAGCACAGCTGGAGAAATGCGACTGCCAAATTTTTAGCAATCAGCAGCAGCAGTAACAAGGGAAACATTGTGGTATGTGTAATGGCAATATTTCTTTTATGCAACTAAGAGTTTGTCCTAATACTGAATTAAATTATGTAGCAGATGAAAGGCAAGATCATGCTTTACAGTCCTTCAGTTGGCTCTACTTCATATGGACCAGAGACTTGTCATACCTAATATGAAGGGGTGAGTTTATGTAGATATGCAGCTGCAGTCAAGTCAAATGGCCCAGGAAGACAGTGAGCAAGGGCAGGGAGTAAAGCTCCCTTAGTTCATCCCTCACCCACACAAACTCTGTGCTTGCAAACTGGGGATTATTTGAACAGTGATCAGATGGTCTCAGGAAATGTTTTAATTAAATTCTGCTCAGCTGAGAAGTGAGACAAGGGCACAATTGTCAACCAAATCCCTCCTCGATGTGAGGCTGAATGCTGCTATCATGAGTCTCTCACAGTGTCCCTCAGTGTTTGGCATTGAGATTACAGGTTGACAGCACAGAGGCTGGCAAGGACAGCCCTCTTCAGGCTCCACTTACTGGCCTTGCCAGTGTGGTCATGGAATATAATTTTCCAACCTGTGGAGTAGTATGTACAACTCATCCCCAGGTTTTGTGGATCCCAGGAATTAGATGGGGTGCCCAGGCTGACCATGCAGAACACTTGTAATGCCCCAGGAGCTCTCAGCTCTGGTATAGGCTATGTCACTCTGGTGAAGAGGTTTTCTTTCTGACTTGGCTTCACAAGTCCATTATTTTTTCTTTACAAGCTCCAGCGTAATGGGAAAAGAGTATTACTCTATATCTTCATCAGTGACTAGATGATGGGGCAAAGTGTACCCTCTGCAAGTTTGCTCATGGTATAAAACTGGAAGGAGTGCTGAGGGACCTCAACAGGCTGGAGAAATGGGCTGACAGGAACCTTATGAAGTTCCACAGGAGAAAGTGCGTAATCGTGCACCTGGGGAAGAACAACCCCAGGAACGCCCATGCTGGGGGCCAACCAGCTGGAAAGCAGCTTTGCACAGAAGGACCTGGGAATCCTGATGAACACCAAGCTGAACATGAGCCAATCACAGAGTTGCAGAGTGGTTGGTGTTGGAAAGGACCTCTGGAGATCATCTAGTCCAACCCACCTGCTAAAGCAGGCTCACCTAGAGCAGATCACACAGGAATGTGTCCAGACAGGTCTTGAATGTCTCTAGAGAAGGAGACTCCACAACGTCTCTGGGCAGCCTGTTCCAGTGCTCTGGCACCCTCAGAGTAAAGAAGTTTCTCCTCATATTCAGTATATATAATGTGCCCTTGCAGGAAAAAAAAAAAAAAAAGCGGGGTTAAAGGTAACCATAGCTGCATTTGGAGAAATATTGCCAGCAGGTCAAGGGAGGTTGATTCTTCACCTCTGCTCAGCCCTGATGAGACAACACGTGAGTTGTTCTGTGCTCCTCAGTACAAGAGAGATAAGGATGTATTGGAAAGAGTCCAGTGTAGGCGATGGGCACAGGAGGTTCCCTCTGAACATCAGGAAACAGTTTTTACCTGTGGGAGTGACTGAGCACTGGCACAGGTTGCCCAGGGAAGCTGTGGTGAAGTCTCCATCCTTGGAGATATTCAAAAGCTGGCTAAACATGGTCCTGGGCAACCGGCTGTAGGTGACCTTGTTTGATCAGGGGGAGTTGGAAAATGACCTCCAGAGGTCCCTTCCACTCTCAATTGTTCTGTGATTCTAAGAGTCTCACACAAAAGACAGTTCATTACTAAACTGGAGAACGAAGGAAATACAGGAACATGGTAAGCTAAGAGATGACAAGGGTGTGTGAGTCTCAATACAAGTTTCTATGGCAAGTATCCACAGAATAAGAGTTTCTAAGACAACCACCAGTCAAGGAATTATTTATCAGAACTACGGTGTGACAGGATATTAGCAAAAGTGAAGAGGCAATATAGAAAAAAACTAATTTTCAACAGATCTCCTGTGACTCACAGTCACAGACCGACAGTATTTTCTGTTAAGTCAAAAACATGTTTTCTTTGCAGAAACAATTCCATGGAAACTCCACTCACTGAGTCTTCTAGATTTGATGTTTCCCCATAGGGGGGTAGGCTGTACTAGAAACAAGAGATTCTGGGTATTATTCCAAGATAAAACTGATTCTCATGAAGGGAAAGGTTGTTGCTGCCTACAGCAGAGAGAAATTATTTTAAAAAGAGTTCACAATTACATATGCAAGAAGCTGTCACTGCGTTTTCTCAGAAACTTTCATTTACATAGTGCTTTTGCCTTGCTTTCCCACCCCCGAGCTCCCACCTTTTTCTAATCTAATATGTTATTCATTGTCTTCGAATTGATGCAGAAGAATCATGTAATTCACTTACAGGGTTTTTTTTGAACAGCCTTTTCAGATTGAAATCTCTGTGTAAATGTCATGCAAGTTATTTGTGAGTGAGACTAATCCTTTCATATCTTCAAAACTATACCAAGAGATACAGATTCAGTACTTGGGGTTCAAATATGCCTTGCCTGTGTTACATGCCTTAGCTAGAAACTCCAGCCTTGTATCTCCTCTTTAACTATTGTAATCTTTTGCTACACTTTCCACCTCAACAGCAATTAATGCCTACATTAGTCATCCACAGCTACTCTGGTTAGGGAGAAGTCATGCACAGGTCCTCCAAGAATGAGAGTGCTGGGAGATGGTGACACATACATTGTGGTGTAGGGCGCACATGGTAAGCATGTGGAAGGTCTTCCAGAAACAAACAAACGAAAAAACCCCAAAATGAAAGAAAGAGTTTTAAAATAGTGAGTGGTTGTTTTATACTTTGTATGACCTAGATGAGGTTTTCTTCTCTGATTTTCCTGGTTTTTTTTTTAATGCAATCTGTGTTTCTTGTTTGAGCATATAGGAATTAGACATCATTGTTTGATACAGACTTTGGTCAGTAGTCATGGAACTGTCAGAAATCTCTTAATGCATCTGGTGCTATTTGGTGTTAAATGCCATATTGCAAACACTAGCCATTGTGCTGGAATACCGAATATAAAACAACTAGAAATGTATGGTATGTAATTATTTGTAAAAATTACTTTCTCTAATTGCTTTAATAATAGTGGGGTTTGATTTGCCACAGAAATATGATCTATTTATATGAACAGACTGATGATGTACAAGGTGTTTTGTGGCCATTAGCACATTCTGTGACCAGAAGAGCTGGCTGTCCACATGGATCTGGTTATGGGACTGATGCCTAGTTCAGATGAGAACCAAAACACCAGAAAAATGCTATAGAAGAATTAGACTATGATTTAGGTTTTATGTGTGCCAGTGGAAGCTACATGTGGAATAATCTAAGGTGTGAATTTGAAATGTGGTAGTTATTTTGCAGTAATTTGCTGTGCAGAGTTCTCAAGTGCACAAAGGTTTAGCATGTCCCGTCGTAAAAGTCCTGATGACTGAGGGATTGTAGGGAACGTAAATCTTCCCTGAAGTTCACAATTCAGGGATACATTAGGCACCTAACAACACAAGGAGGAGTTACTTGCCTCAGAATCCACCCATTAGCAGAAAGCTGCCTGTCTCAGCCCATTTGTGTTATCCCTACCCTTTCCCTGCTGAATGTACCAGCTGCTGGGCTACAAAATCAGCTTTCCCCCTCCTTGTTTTCTTATAACCCAACGATTCTCAAATTTTTAGCCTCAGCATATCACAGCACTGGTGGGGTGAGTGACGAGTGACTTTTCTCCTTCTCTTTTCAATATTCTTAGGCCTTGTAATGGGAAATGCAAAATATGGATCATGATTTTTTTTTTTTTATTTGGCTGAGGAGGGTATTTAACTCATGTTCTGCCAAATACATTGCTTGGCTCTAGCTGTTGAGATATCGTATTAAGAAGGGCATACAATAATAGAATATTTTGGGTTGGAAGGGACCTTCAAAGGTCGTCTAGTCCAATCCCCTGCAATGAGCAGGGACATCTTCAACTAGATCAGGTTGCTCAGAGCCCCGTCCAGCCTGGCCTTGAATGTTTCCAGGGATGGAGCATCTACCACCTCTCTGGGCAACCTGGGCCAGTGTTTCACCACCCTCATTGTAAAAAATTTCTTCCTCATGTCTAGCCTCCTTTAGCTCAAAACCATTACCCCTTGTGCTATCACAACAGGCCCTGCTAAAAAGTCTGTCCCCGTCTTTCTTATAGGCCCCTTCTAAGTACTGAAAGGCCACAATAAGGTCTCCCTGGAGCCTTCTCTTCTCCAGGCTGCACAATCCCGACTCTCTCAGCCTGTCCTCACAGGAGACATGTTCCATCCCACTGATCACTTTGGTGACCTCCTCTGGACCCTCTCCAGCAGGTCCATGTCTTTCCTGTACTGAGGGCTGCAGTGGCAGGAGGCACAGCTGCAAGGTTTTGCTTTCATCATGGTGCTGTTGGCTGCACAGTGGGAGGGTCACCAGGCACATGCCAGCTTGGTCAGTGCTTTGGAAGATGGTGGTAAGGGATGACTGGTTTGTGAATCCAAAATGGGCTTTGATTTTGGTTGCTCAGTTTAGTCAAACTGACAGTGCCTCAGGGCACAGGCAATGATAGAGTACTTAGGGAGCTTTTAGTGAAAATTTGGGAACATATGAACTCTAAAGTGGCTTGGTTTCTTGAGCTTGATTAACTACATTTCAATTAGCTGCACAATAGGAATGTATGGGAGAGATTGTGTCCTAACAGCTTGCAGACCTGTTTTTTTTTTTAGTTATGACTGTCCAGTTCCTTGCAGACTGAACAGAGATGATTCTTGTTAAACAACTTTTACTCTGGAGTAATTCAGTAATTGTCAGTGCATTTTTCAAAATAACATAACAAAATAACATTTACACTCAAAATAACATGTTTAGGGTAGCATAATTTTTTTCCTGTTCATAAAATCGATTCCTTCTACCATGAGGGAAAAGGGAGAAGGAGCAGTAGATAAAATTTCACTAAAATTTAATCTACTTGTACAGAAGCCCTCCACAAATCCTGACATGTTGGTATTCTCGAATACTTGGGATTACTTGGTACTGAAGTCACTTGTGTGCTTCCAAACCCCTCTGAGGACTGGCTAATTTCCTTTATGTGAATGACAGCGTAACTCTCTGCTCCTCTGGGGAGAGGTTTCATGGTTAGATGACGATAGTGTGTCAGGAATACCACGTGTTCCTCTTGCTCCTGCCATAGTAGCTTCCTGCTTAAAATAGATAAATGAACCAAGAAAAATGCATTTAATTTATCCAAGTGAGAGAAAGTATGCTAGGTCTCTTCCTCCTTGAGTGCTTTACTTAGTAAAAAGAAATAAAGACTATATTTTCAGCTGGTAAAAAAGTACTCTATGCATTTGATCCCTGGGTAACAATGTGAAGAAAGTAACATGCTCTTGTGATCCTCTTATACCTTCCTAGGCATAAAAATGAAAGAATTTTTTTTTCTCCACAGAGAAAAGAAAAAGAAAAAATGATTACACAAATCTTCATGGAAGTTGATTATTCTGTGTATTAGCCATAGATAAAAAGAAAAAAAAAATGAAGTACTAAACCATTAAAGATTTTAGTGAATTTAAAACAGTATTGATATGAAAACTGGAATCCCCACTATGAACTTTCGGCTCAGAGGGAGTAGGTTAGGTGACAGTTCCAATTTGTTTCTCAATACAAGCAGTGCAATGAATTAATTCTTAGTTTCAGAAAATATTAAATAAAAAGCAGTGCTCCTAGCAGTAGCAAGACATTCACTACAAGACTCAGAGAGGAACAAGAACTTACTGGCCGACTGAGATAGATCTGAGACCAAAATTGCCCAGAGATGCTTGAATTAAGTGTGTGCCTCTGTAGCAGTTAATGCTGCTTCCGTCCTCCTTTCTATTTCCACTGTAGGATAGAATGGAAAAGCTGTGAAGGTAAATGCTATTAATGGACAGCGAGTTCCCCATCTGAGGTGCATTACACCTACTGCTCAGTAGCTTTTAGCTATGCATTCTTGAGAATAACTACTCATCATTGAAAATGACTTTGAAAGTTCTTAATACTGGAAGATTTTAAAAACTGGTTAGGCCTTCTTACAGATCTGCAAAGGAAAAAAAAAGAGATTCACGTAACATGTTTGTGGAAGAAATACTTGGAAGAAATGTGGTCTGTGTAATTTCTATAATGCTGTTATCACGTCAAAACTGGGTGAAACCTCGCTCAGTGGAAGAGTTGGTAAAGAGTTTTTGAGGATATGATAGTCTCAAAGAATAAGCGCATAATAGTATTATTTAAATTTAGCATGCAATATTATCAGAGGAAGTGTCATATACATCCACTGACATTGCTATGGCTGTTCTGAAAGTATCTGTCATAAAGTCTGGGGAAAAAATGGAAACATAACGGTGACACAGAAATTGTGCTTAGTCCAGATAAAGTAATACCATTAGTGCAGGAAGATTGGTGGAATGTTAGGAGAGGGTTGGTTTTTAACATTTATTGAAGGATTTTCTTTTATTGAGGGGGGGAAGGGAAAGAGAATTAAAGTTTTTGCTGTTGCAGAAAAGTCCTTGCCAAAGAGCCATTTTATGAACTATAATTGGCTTTCTAAAGTAAAAAATAAAATATTATAAAAAATTGTGTAGATAAGAACACGTACAGCTATAGCTCTGTGTAAGAAATCCATATAGCTCAATATAATACTATAAAACAAATTCCTGCCCATCACCTCCTCTTATCCTTACCATTATGCACACATAATACGTATTGAAATTCCCACAGAAGTGTGATACCAAATCCTGCTAAAAGATGCTGAAAAGAAATCCCACTTTCCTATGGTAGTATGTTCTTCTGGAGATACGTAGGAGCTTCATTTTATAAAAATTGAAGCTCTGTAAAAATGAGAACCTGGGGAGCAAAAAAAATAATGACTTCTATCTCCTTTTGGACATTAGGGTGGTTTATCAGCTGGCAGTTGCTGGGACTGACTGGGCAGTGATGTAATCCAGTAGTCTTTTATCCTTATAGTGGTCTTGCTTTGGTTTATTTCTGGCTATTCCTTGCTTTTCAGGATCTTTATGTTACTCTTTACAGTTGAAACAATGCCTTTTTGCTATTCAGGGGTAAATGCCAACTTTTTTTCATGGTTATTTATGGAATTTTTGCACCTAAGCTTCCACTAGTGTTGTTTAGTAGTGGTTTTTATGTATGCAGAGCTGATCTGATTCAAAGCCTAGAGAACCTACTTGTAATTTATTTATATACTTCAGCGGGCTTTAGATCAGAACTTAGAACTGTAGCCTTTATGAGATGTATTATTCTTTTAGATAGGCCAGTACGGACAAAAGTTGTTTTCCTAGGTAACAGAAACACCGTAATGCCTGTGTTTGGTAACAGGAAAAAGTGCCCTAGTAGTACTCAACTCATTAGCAGTTAATGGTCCAAGAGGGAGGGAGGGAAGGGGGAAGTGGAGTGAGGAAGTGGAGTGAGAGAAGGAGGGAAGTCATCATACCACAACAGGAGAGGAAAGGAAATCATATTGATTTTCTCAGTAAAAGCCAATATTGTTAGATCTGTTGATCAGTTGAGAAACTGAGAAGAAGGAAAATACAATTGCATTTTGTTTCTGTACTGAATGCCTGGTTCTGCCACCCAAGATAGTTTCTAAAATACAGCAGAGCTTGCCGTGTAGTAATGAGGAGTGAAAAGTGAAGACCTTCATAGTGCGATTCGTTAGACTTAGATGGTGATCTGTACTCTGGCAAAAATGAGGTTTCTTGCTGCTGAAGATGGGTTTCATTGTGCTTATCTCCTGGGACTACATCAACTATCACTCATCAAACAGATGCTAAATGCTGCACTTGAAGTGAATTATTGCTTCCTTTTACTTTGCTCCAGCTGCTGGTCCTTTAAAGTGCATTTTTGGTCTGTTTAAAATTGGTGCAAGCTTTGAGGATACACAATTTTTGTCATATGCAGCCATTACATTTCTAATAGAATGGTACTTGCATGATATGGGGCAGAGGGAGATACCTCCATAAGCTTCATTTATGCACATGTTCACCAACAGAAAGACAATACACACCCACTTGTTCTCTGTGCAGTAGCTGTAAACTCGGGAGTCAGCTTTGCTTCCAGGGTGTACAGCTGAACTGTGATGGTGCTGCACCATGCTGGAAAGCTGTTGCTTTTATTTTGCAAGTCAGGGTGGCTACAGAGGGCAAAACCTGCGATTGTCCTGTTTTATTTGTCCTTCCTTGCAAACCGTATGCCAAACAGCTCAAAAACATGTAGGGAGTCCTCTTCTTGTGAAAGACCAAACAGGCCTTTGACATTGCCATGACACAAAATGGACAGCGAATTCGATGATATCCAGCATGAAAAAAGTGCAACTTCAGGGTGTGTGAAATGAAGTCATGGGCCACGTTCCTCAGCGCTGGCCAAAAGGCATTGCCCATTTCTTAGCCGAAAGGTGAATCAGCACCATGTATCCCAGTTCTGCTTGCAGCTCTGGTTATTTGTCATCTTGGAATGATCTTCGTCACTCAGCAGTGTTGTATTCAGTTTCATGATCTTCATTATTACTGAAGGTAAAGGAAATAATTGCTACAACCTGAATTCCATGGAGCAAGGTTTAGAAGTATTCGGGGCTTCCAATTAGGGAGATCTTCACATATTGTCAAAAATGAAATAAAAGCAGGACGAAGAATGTGTTTCTATTCTACTAGACATTTGGCATTCTACCCAATTTACTTCCTGAATACTGACTTGAAAAATATAGCTTAGATCTTAACACTGCATTAATTATGAAAAGTGACATGGCCAGTTTTCACTATATATTGCTGCACAATTCTCTAGCAGCACTTATATGCTTGGTTTTTTTGTTTTGGGGGGGTTTTTTGTTTGTTTTTGTTTGGGTTGGTTTGGTTTGGTGTGGGGTTTTTTTTTGCAGGGGGGTTGGTTGGAGTTTTTTGTTGGTTTTGTGGGAATAAAGTGAAAAAACAAAACAAAACACACTTTTCTCACTCAGTTGCTTTTTGGTTATTTTGTTGAGCAATGTCTCAGTGACCATAGAAGTAAAGGAAGCATAAAGTTTATGTTCAAATAAATAAATAAAAGATAAAAGAAAGATATGATACTCTGAAGATAACAAAATGTTTCATCAGAATTTTCCTGACTCATCTTCTAAGTTAGATTTTAATAAGGGGTAAGTGGTCTGATACATTTTAGATGAGGAACAGACAAGATGAACAAACCAAAGTTCAACTGAAGACAGGTTAGTGCCATGCTATCTTTTAGGATATTCTTCTCAGGAAAAGTCCATATTTGTCTGTGTTTATACAGTATATATTGTCTTTTTTGTGTGCACATGCACACGATACACAGAATACAATGCAGGTATGCTGATACTTAGATACAAAAATGACAAATAAGGCACTAAACAAAATAATAGATTAGATGTTTTTGCTTGCCTGAATGCATATAGTTACAAAGCAACTGGCATTTTTTGTTGATTCTGTTTGCTTTACTTGAAATATTACGCCCTACAGTAAGAAAATGTATTGCGTTCATTTCTCCATCACTGTACCTGTGCCAAAAAAAAATCCGTGGGATAAATGTATTTGGCTCCTGCCAGTTACTTTATTAATGTTGAGCTTTGAGGGTTTAAATGCTATTACAGTTTTTTGAAGTAGCCATTCAGTTACACTGTGGGCTGACTCTCTTCAACATAACGAGTATAATTTCATTTTTGAACACTTGACTTAGACACTGGCAAGCAATGCAGTCTCGGAAAACCCACAAGCAATTAAGTCACTGAGATGAGGATAATAATGGTCTAAGCCCAAACCTGGAAGCCAAAACTCCTTCTCTGAAGTTGTGACTCTGTCCTGACAAGTAATTTCATCTGTTAAAGTCTGGGCTTTCTGATCTGAATTTTTTTATAACTTTATGAGATTGATTATGAACAGGCTGTGTGGTTAATTCAGGCTTTTGGATGGAAAAAACAAAACAAAACAACAAAAAAACCAAAAAGTTACAATGAAGATCAAGATGAAGCAGAAATGTTGTCTTTTACTCAGTAATATGTAAAACTTGAATCTTCCATTTTTTTGATGATCAGAATGTTTCCCTAGAATGCAGTGTGTCATGTCATGGCCTTTGTAATATGGGCTGTGGTAACAGTCACAAGATGAGTATTGACAGTACATCTCTCTTTGGGCCAGTAGTGCACTCATCCCGATGTGAATTGAAATCATTCTTCTGCCTTGGAGGACTAGAGACTGCATTGTGCAACTTTTGGTAATAAGCTAAATGCTGTAGCTATTAATGGTATGAAGCATCCTGAGGTTTGCTATCTCTGTCTCCTCTGTTTGTTCAGTTTTGATGCAATATCTAAATAGTGAAGCAGAAATAAAGAGGAAAGAAAATAATAGCTCTACAGACAGTTTGGTGTTCCGAGCAGTATTGATTGGACATCTAAATTTAAACTTTGTCCCAGTATAAGTACCCATATCTTTCCATGGCCTTATTTCTGATTTCTCGTATCTTAGACAAAATTTGTTTGCTCTAAAAAAAACCAACAACAACCGTGAAATCAACTAACACTTCAAAGTGGTAAGTCAATAACATTTTTGATACAGCAAATCTATTATTAACAGTCCACACAGTGGGGTTATCCTTCATCTCCTGTGTGCGTCCAATCTATATTTATAAAAGTAATGATATCATTGTGAAAGCAAAAGCTGATGAAAAATGGAGAGGAAGAAATTAAGTAGCAGTAAAGAATCCATCTCTATTTTCTGCTGTCTTTCAGCTATTAATATAACATAAACCCTGGCATTCACATGAATTTCAATCATGAAATAATAAATGAAGTAGGAGTAATGGAAAATCTGAATCCAACCTGTGATTGTTTCTGTACAACTCATTGTTGCCAGTTTGAGAAGCAGTTTTTATACTCTGTAACTGGTTAGAGTCTAAAACTAAATGGTTTTACGCTGTATCCCTATTTCTATGTAACAGGAGAAATCTAACAGTGGCGATGTTAAACTCCCTGTGTTTCAAAGCTTACACTTCTAAAGGGAGTGTGGCTTCTTCACCAATATTTAAAGCATTTCTATTTCTGTAACTGTCGTTAAAACTAGAGCTTCTTATAGTTCCTGAGGGGGCACATGCCAGGAGTATGCCCCTTCATGAGAAACATGATCCTAATAAAAGCTAAGAATGTAAACTCTGTGATGGCAAAACAACAGTTACTGAAGTGAAGTGCTGTGAAGTAGAACTTTCCAAATAAAACATATCTGCTCACTAATGCAATTTTCTGACATCATTATTAATCCCATAAAGCCCAAAGCGTTATTTTTAAGATTGTATTTCTCCAGAGACTACATCCATATTCAATATGAAGAAATGCAGAGTATTCGCTTCATGTATTCAGAATCCCATTCATTGAATTTGAGGTTTACATTTTAAGTTATTTCTGTATAAAGGTAACTTTCCACTGATTTAAAATTATATCTTCCATTTTTCATAAATTATATGTTAGATTCAGCCAGTACAGATACATGGTAGTAGGCAGCAGGATGAAGGTTTCCAGCCCAGCAGACACGCGCATTAGAGGTGTGTGAGCACCCTGGCAAAACGCTCTCCTGGCAAGGTTCTGGGAGGACCACAGCCCGCTCAGCTCCACAGCTTCTCTGCAGCTCTGCTCACTCTTCTGCTTTCTTTCAGGTATCTTTACCAAAGGCAGAAGTACAGTAGCATTTTGTGGGCCAGATGTTCCACAGACAGCAGCAGATAGAAGTAAAGTACGAAATGAGAATTGGACACTCGTTGCAGGGATGGGATCAGTGGGGCTAAGGATGGGGAGCAGAGTTAGGTTTGAACATTTCCTGGAGGGAAAGGGTAGGAATATTTTATTTGGACATTCTGCCCCGGGCAAGAGTGGCAAAGGTTATGGTATAGGCAGTCTTCCATTAACTTGTAATCTGCTGTGTTCAGGCTCATTTTCATTCATTGCAAATTGTCAGTTCCTTCTTCAGAGCTGACAGCTTTGACAAACATTGCTTCCTCTGTGCACTCTTCGAGATATATTGTGCACATTTTTATTCTCCTCAGATTTCCGAAGCACAGTTTGGGGGAATTCATCTTCGAAGCTCAGTTTCAACAATATCTTTCAAAATGGCTGGCACGGCTTTGATTTATGATTTCCATTATAAGACCTACAGTAAAACAATCTGCTCTTGTTTAAAAACATTTGGTTCTTTTGATTTTACTTTGGCTTTCTGCAAGTCATGTAAACTGCACCAGTTTCACCACCTGCTGCCTACACTGGATGCATTTACGTTAACGCTTTAGTTCAAATTGGGAGTGGACTTCTGAAGCAAATGTCTTGGCTGCTTCCCAGTTGCCCAGCTTATTTTTAAAGGTAGAGTTGTCTCACTGTGTATGACATGGGTTCATTTCATCTGATACAGAATAGGAGATGTGCTGCGGGAATGTACCTCATGCACTTCAGCAGCCTATGGGCGTTCACCCCATGGGACCAGACAGAGCTAGGCTGAGGTAAAAACCTTTTGAAAGATATATGATATGGACATCTGGTCCTCAACCCCAACTGTTCTGCTCTATAAACCCACTTGTGTTGGTCTGCACTACTTGGTAATACAGACACAACCATTGCCTGCTCCAAGATTTGCAGCATTTGTGCATAAACATGTATTTTGCTGCTCAAATATCATTTGGATCATCATGACTGAACTCCAGCTCCCCCTGGAATTCCCTGTGTTCCTGTCTCAGACCAGAGCTTGCCATACTTTTCATTCCATGGATTTTGATCAATCCTACAACTTCTCGGTAGTTAATCAAATGTGATTTTCTTCTTGACATACAAGACATACACAGATCTTGTTCCTTGTTACTGAGCTCAATATCGTTTTTACCTAAGAAAAGTGCTTCCACGTTGCCTGTGTTCCTCAGTGCTGAGATCACTTGTACTTCTGCAGTTCTAAGCAATAGTGGTGTCCTTTGCTCATGTAGCTTTTTCAGCTACACCAGCAGCTGGACCACAAAGAAGAAAACTGATAAAATGTTGTCAAATACCTATTCAGATTTGCCAGCAGAAGCATTGATTTGGAGCATGCAGTTAATTTTTTGTAGCTGAAAGTCTTCTCTTGTCCTCTGCAACCATGAAATACTTTTCATTTATCCTTGCTTGATTTCAAGCTAGCATTCACACAGATAGGATAAATAATTTTCTTTTTGTCGACCGGAGAGTAGTTGAAACAGTATTTGCATCTTTTTCATACATAATATACATAGATCAGCTTTTTACCATGACTGTTGGTGAGTGTATGGCAATATGCGATTACATGAAAATCACTGTTCTAAAACTGTCTTTGGGACATAAAGATTCATAGATGCTGTAAGACTTCAGTAAGGGGTAAACAAGAAAGTTCATTTTGAAAGGAGACTCTTTTTGTTATAATCACTCGCTTGCCTGAATTACCTTTTTTCTACACAGAAAAAAAAAGGCAGAACATTATGAAATATTTTTAGCAAGCTCCTCTCATAGGTTTGAGGCCTTTCTGTGGGACAGGAAATAATGTTCACCATCTCACCAAGCCTTCTAATTTCCTTCATTTCTTTCTAGCAATACTTGCAAAAAGTTCACACCCAGAATGAAAGAAAAAGCTTCCTCAGTTGGGGCACAACATCACCGTGCTGCCCACACCAGCGTCCCACATAACTCTGCCTGCCCTGGCTTGGGACATTGTGACAGATTACCGCGTTGGCACAACACTGTATTCTGGGATGAGCTAAGATTACCATTGTTACCATTAGCTTCATGCTAGGCATTTGTTATATTACATACTGAGACACAGATAACAACTACCAAGTCAAAGAGTTTACATTCTACAAAACAAAACCACAAAATATGAAACTATGAAAGCTGGAAGGAGATTACAGTTTCTCTAATAGTAATGTATTTGTTTTAATTGAACACGAGAGTGGACAGTAGGGAATTTAAAGGGAAGATGCAAAAATGGGATAATGGCATTCATCAATAGAAGCATGGAAGAAAGTGCCCCAAAGTACAGTGGTGGGAGAGAGAAAAGGTTGTGACTTTCAGTTTGTTCTGATGCTAGTGGTGGGAAGAGCAGAATAAGTGAAATGCATGTGGAAAAAGGTTCGTGACGATGTTCTGAAGGAGAGACTGCAGGTGAGCAATGGGACTGGGTACGTCAGGGAAGAGAGAAAGGAGATTTCTACTGCCTTGGGGCAACAGCAGGAGCCTGGGAAGGTCATGGGCTGCGGCAAAAGGAAGGAGCAAAAGAAACAGAGCACAAAGCAGGGAGCGCTGCCTAATGTGGGCAGCCAGCCCAGCCCAAACTGGCAGAGACTTTCAAAGAGCCGGGGAGGGCTCTAAAGAGTTTGCTGCAGCTTGGAAAAAAAAAAATAAAAATCACTGAGCTGCCTGAAGGCAGACCTGGAAACAAGAGCCTGTCTGCAAGGATGCACAGGGCAGGCTGTGGATTGTTATTTCTGTACTGTCTGACCCTGTTTGGAGGCTTTTCTGTTTAAAAAGTTAGTTATTATAGTTATATTTAAATAAAATTTTCTTTCTTGGTTTTAAAAGCCGTCAATATTCTTTAGAAAATTCACTATAGAGGACCTGAGCAGATTCATCTCCAAGTGTTGGTTGACTTGGGCTAAGAATTTCTTAAGGAAAGCTGTTGAGAGAGCAGGTGAAATATTAGTCATTCTTTTCTTATGAAAAGTGCATTAGAAATAAGGATATTGCATTATTTGCCCAGGTGATAAATTATAACTCACAGGTAATGTCCAGGACAAACATGACTTGAGGAGCTGGAAGCTTACCCTGTGGAGATGCCCAAGGGTCCACTTCTTGCCTGGTACAGGGCTCTAATCCCCACCTGCGAGATATTCAGACTCAAAACGCATTTTGGTTTGCGTGGCTGTTGTGCTTAACAGTTTCTTCTGTTGCTGTTTACAAGAAGTAAATGGGTTTATGTATCATCTGACCTGCAGCAATTCTGATGTGGTGAGGTGATATTGGTAACTTGCTCGACTTGATACTTGTTGAGTAATTTAGCTCAGGTGTGTTCCTAGGCAGCTGGCTGTCCAGGTGAGCATCTTGTATTACTGCCTGTTGTCATGGTTACAGGGCCAGCTGCATCTCTTCTCCCCGCTCTGAGTTTTCTGAGTGCAATATGAGGGCTGTCCTTGCCTGGGGTACAACATAGCAAATCTTCCACTGACAGACTTGGATGCAGCATAGATGCCTGTAAATGAGCACTGGCTCATTTCAGCACATCTAATAGAATTCAAATGTGTGTATTGGATGCACTAGTGTTAGCTCTTGACTACCAATAAGTGGGAAGCTAACTGAAGCAATTATATTTTCTTAGGTCTGTGAAGTCAACTCTTGGTTTTAATTAGCCCTTTGAAGTGTTACCAGAATTCCCTATCAGGAAAAAATATTTATATGTATGCAAACACATAAACGTACACAACATATTTTATTATTTATATTACTATATTATACAAACAAGATTCTCAGGGCAGCTGCTAACCACTCACACTGTTCTGTCGAGTACTTGAGCATTTTTTTTTTGGAAAATAAGCAAGGCTTTGGTGAAGGATGTGCTGTCTGTGTTCGTGTTGTCTGTGTCTGAGCTGGCCACAGTGAAATGCCGTGTGAACCCCTGTGTTCCAAGGTGCCTGGCAGCAGCACAGGACCTCCTGCCTGCCCTCACCGGTGGCCACAAATGAGGTGGCCGGAGTGTCCTGGATGGTCCTTCCCGGGCCCTCCAGCCAGAGCATCGCTGACCTGCTTCCTTTTTCAGGGTGGAACCACTTTATCTTTTTCCCCTCTGTGTAAGGATTTTTTTGAAGATCTTATTGCTTATATTTATTTAAAAACCTTATTGGATGGCTGACTTCATTGGGCAGAAGGAACATTAATGGCATTTGTATGAGTTATTTGGAAAGGAGGGTTTTGCAGTAATTTCCAAGTGTTTTGTATGCCAGTTTCTTTCACCTGAAAGCATTTTTTTCTTCCCCATTTTATTTATTATTTCTGTACATTGTCTGTGAGAGGTTTTTTGTTATTTTCTGCTTTTTCTCAAGTTTCGTAAGCATGTGTGTATAATGTCTAAAATGGTCAAAAAAGTGTTGACTGTTGAAGGTAGGATGCAATGGTAGGTGTGCAACGTTTTCTTAGGCATGCTGAGTATTGCTACAGATGAGGCCTAAAAGAAAGGCAAATACTCTGGTCACAGATTGCAAACCGTGTTTTAACTTTCCCACATTAAAAATATATGGATGCCAGTTTAGGTTTTAAATGTATTTACCCCAAATGTTTTGATTTCTAGGAACTTTGAACCAAAAGAACTGGGGAAAGAAATATTCAGCTTGCAATGGTGCCAAACAATCTCCTATTAATATAGATGAAGATCTTACTCAAGTAAATGTGAATCTGAAGAAACTTAAATTTCATGGATGGGAAAAGGAAACTTTGGAAGATACTTTCATTCGCAACACTGGCAAAACAGGTAAAAAGTCAGATTTCACGTTTGGAGTTAAATGAGGTTATAAAAGTGATATAGGATGGACAATCAACCAAGGACTTTAAATGAAACATTTTCATTTCACTTTTCCTTAGCTTCTGCATTCTAAATTTATCCAGTAAATAAATATAACACATAGACACATAGAGCTGAAGCAATCTCATCATTTGTATCAAACCACCATGAGCATTCATTGAAGCTAAACAGTAATTTAGCATTTGCTACGAAATAATTATAATTATTACTTCATATCTAGAATCTGTAACAAGTATACAAAAATGATTTTCTAAAAGTATGAATAAGTTACCTACTCTTCTGGAAGCACTTCATGGGTGAGTTGTGGTTTCAAAAAACTGAGGATGGGATTCATCTCACCTACACATAGTCATCTATAATGTAGACACTTGTGTCTGAATGACGCACTTAGACTTCTTCTTACAGTTAAAGGAAAGAAATAGGTGCTTTTATGGTCCAATTTGTCTTACCTATCTTAGAAATGTATTTGAGAAAGAAGAGATTTATGCCTACAAGTGCCTATTTCTCCCAGCTATAAAAGAAGCTTATGGTGACATTTACATTGTCAGACAAATCTTTTTTGCAACCACTTTGCTGTATAAATCCAGGATAGCAGGAACTAAAAGCTTCTTGTTGGAAGTACGGTTTCTTGTTTCAGGCATAGGTATGGAGGAAGGAATCTTTTAACAGCTGTCTTTGAGCTTCTACCAGTTCCAGTGGAAGCCCTAGACCAGCAAATGTTATGTTATGTTATATGTTATGTTATGTTATTTTTAATTTGATTTGATTTTACTTCATTTTATTTTATTGTAATGTCATTGTTTCTAACTTCTGCTCTTGCCCCATCATGTACTTCCTATACACTAGTCCACAAATCACTTACTGCCCTCTTGCCCTACCAGCCGATAAATAGTACATTTGTCTTTTCAAGAAATCCCTAAGGAAACATTCTTTAAAGTCCATAAAAGTGAATTGAGCATTTCCTCATCTACAGCAATTTAGATATTATAAAAGGAACTGCTGAGCTCTGTGGTTAAAATTGTCTTCAAGGTCTTGAGGAGAGGAATGTAATGAAACTGAACTCCATTAGTGTTTGTTTTAGCAAGAGGTCAAACAATTCACAATCACTGGAGGTGGGAAAGCCAAATGTGGGGCTTTGGTCTATTCCACCCGTCTCATTCCCTCCAGAAGACAAGTGCTCAGTCCCATCTACAGTTTGGGTACAGCTGTGTCCAGCTGAAGACCTGTCATCACCTTCTCCCACGGGAGACTGCTCCACAGCTGAGGGGTCTCACAGACAGGACAGTCCTCCCAGGAACTGACTAAAATTTTCTTTTTGTGTGTTGCCTCATGATTTGTATCTAGAAATATGATAATAATGGTGGAGGGGGTATTTTCCTTTTTGTTAAAAACACAGGTGCTTTCAGGAAGATATGTATTTCAGGAATTTCTTTTTTTAGACAGTCAGGTTGGTGGCTAAGGCAGTTTTCTGAGCTTTAGTTCTGTGGCTGGTTTCAGACAATTTGACACCAATATAATAGTGCACTTCACTAGATGACTATTTTATGAATTGCAGCATGAAATGAAACATTTTTCTCCATGCTAATAGTGAATTACACTTATTAATTTGTTTAAATAACCAATTTCCTGTCAAATCTCTTATGAAATACAGGGAAATAAGCATATCTTATTTATCTTTTAGCACCTATTACTGAAATATGAGATTCGTAGATACCTTGGCTGGCTTTTATATTGCGAATCCTTTTTTCCCCCTCTTTCTCTCTCTTTGTTCAGTGGAAATTAACCTGACAAATGATTATTATGTAAGTGGAGGTGGCTTAGACACCATTTTCAAGGCAAGCAAGATCACTTTTCACTGGGGAAAATGCAACGTGTCATCAGATGGATCAGAACATAGCTTAGAAGGACGAAAATTTCCTCTTGAGGTAAAGTACAGAATATTTTGACGATTTGTCATTCTGCAAAAAGTAGTACTGTTTACTAAATACTTTTTTGAATCATTTGATTAAAGTCTATTTGCAAATATAACATTCACTTAAATCCAAATTAATAGTATTTAAATGATGCATTTGATAAGGGCAACGTAAGGCACTATTCTGTGGCATGTTGAGAGTGTCTAAACTGCACATTTTCGCACACGTCTTCTAAGGTCACATTAGGAGTCAGTCCTGCTAACCTGGCAAAGCTCAAGCTCCCACTAAGAGTTAAGCTCCTGCGAGTTGGGCCCATCATATTCCACAGCAGTCGCTGGACTTTTCAAAGCTGGGGCTTTGCTACGAGCCCATGGGAGCTGCCAGGCCTCACCGTGACGAAGCGCGGCCAGCGTCGCTGGGCTGGACAGAGGGCTGGCAGCGGCGTGCCAAGAGCCACCACGTGAGAGCAGGTCCTGGGTGCGACCACGGCATTCACGGGCAGCCAGGCCAGCGCACCCCTGGCTGGCTTGGCAGAACAGCTTGCGGCAGCGTGGGGATGGGGTGGAGGAGAGGAGCGGCTCTCGCTGAGATCCACGAGGGTGCTCTGCAGACCAAACTCTTAACATGGCATTGTTATCATTTTCCAGCCAGAAAGACATAGTCGTGGCAGGCAGCCGTGCTGCTTCTCACTCCAAGCATTTCGGTCTCTATGTCAGTGAAACAACAGCGCCAGGCTTGGCCTATACCCCATGGAGAGCTGGGAGCCAGAAGCTTTCCCTGGGCAGTGTCGTTTCCCTTACCTCATTAGCCATTTAAAAATTCCCACTCATGCTCTGTCTGTCCTGCCAAGGCATCAAAGAGAATATTCTCCTCTGTCATCATCAGATGAAAAGCTGGTAGGAGCATGACACTCCCCAATTCGTGTTGGTGACCCAGCACTGGAGAATTCCCAGCTGCATCCAGAGAAAGAGAGGAAGGGCTGCCACAAACCCAGTGCCCACGACAGCAGTCAAATGTGGGCACAAAATACCTGATAAACTTTTATGAACAATGCCACTTTACGGAGACCGCAAGACAGATGCAGTAGGGGCATCCTGCCTTATTATTCATGTTTTACCACTGATTTCAAGATTTATCTCACCTGAGTGCTCTAGGTTAGATGTCCAGTATCAGCAAGCTATCTCATTTTACTGTATTATCCCTGGAGAGCGTTGTGCTCCTTGAAAGGATAACTCCTGCATACTTAGTGGTTTTCCAGAAGAGATCACTTATAGATAGCTAACAGCAGATGAATTTCATTCTATGTCTTAAGATAATGCATGTGACATACATTTGTAGTTAAGTTTATTGCTTGGACATTTTTTCTCAAAATAGAAACATAAACAACTGCATTGATTATTTTTTTATTTTTTGTATATGTAACATTTGAATATATTTTTATTTGCAGATGCAAATCTACTGCTATGATGCAGATCAGTTTACAAATTTTGAGGAGGCAATTAAAGGCAATGGAAAGTTAAGAGCTTTATCAATTTTGTTTGAGGTAAACAAAATATATCTTTGTGTCATTAAACAAGCTTTGAAACATGGCAGATGTTCAAACTGCATTTAACTGGTTCCAATGTGTGATCACTGAGTTAAAAATTTGCATATATCTTTCTAATTTATTCTTACAGAAAAGCAAATGGGCAAAATACTTTTGCTCTGCTTAAGTCATCTATGATTTTGGTGGTATACTGCAACTTTCAATTTTTTTTTTTTAAGCCTGTACTGCTAAAAAATGTGATTTCTTTTTCACAGATTGGAATAGAAAATAATCCGGATTATAATCCAATCATTAATGGAGTAGATAGTGTTAGTCGTTTCGGTAAGTCTGCTTCCATGTTTTATTGCTTACAGATTAGGCTAAAATCCGTTTCAGTGTAATTATGAAACCTTAAAGGCATTGGGGAGCACAGTTCTCTAGAGCTCAGCCCCATCTATTTTGTTAGAAACAACAAAAGTCATCTGGATAGACTAGAGAGCTGGGTAAGCACCAACCGTATGAAATTTAACAAGAGCGAGTGCCAGATTCTGTGCCTGGGACAGGGTAATCCTGGTTATACCTACAAATTGGGGAACGAGAGGATGGAAAGCAGCCCCATGGAAAGAGATTTGGGGTTCTGGGGTGATGGCAAGTTGAATATGAATCAACATATGCCATGGCAGGCAAGAGGGCCAAACGTGTCCTGGGGTGCATCAGGCACAGCATTGCCAGCCGGACAGGGAGGTGATTGTCCCGCTCTGCTCTGCACTGGTGTGGCCTCACCTGGAGCACTGTGTGCAGCTCTGGGCGCCTCAACGTAAGAAGGATGTCGAACGAGTAGAGTGTGTTCAGAGGAAGGCAACCAAGATGGCAAAAGGTCTCAAGGACAAGACTTACAAGGAACAGCTGAGGTCACTTGATTCGTTCACCTTGGAGAAAAGAAGGTGAACACGGCGGGGAGCAGAGGGGGAGGTGATGATCTCCTCTCTCTGGTGACCAGTGTGACAGGACCTGAGGAAATGGAATGAAGCTACATCAGGGGAAGTTCAGATTGGACATTAGGAAAAGTTTCTTCACTGGGAGGGTGGTTGGTCACTAGAACAGGCTCATCAGGGAAGTGGTCACAGCACCAAGTCTCTCAGGAGCTTAAACTGTGTCTGAATGATGCTCTTAGTCACATGGTTTAGTTTCAGGTAGTCCTGCGAGGAGCAGGGAGTTGAACTCCATAATCGTTATGGGTCCCTCCCAACTTAGGATATTCTATGATTCTATGATTTATTTACCCCAAGACTGAATTGTAGTAACAACAGCAGTAATTCTAAAGGAATATATATAACTATCATGAGGAATTTGCAGCTCTTTAAATGCTAAATCAAGAGAAATGCCTGATTTATTCTCTGAGTTTTCTTAGAGATACATTGCTGGATTTTTATATATGGTTGGAAGCCAAATAACAGGTGTCCAAGATGTGTGTTACAAGCATAAGACCGAATGAATATCAGTATTCAGTAGACTCAGTGGAGATGATTTTTGTTTTCAGTAGCTCCTGTGTAAATCTGAAACAATCCAATTGTATTATATTTGCTAGCATTATTCAAACCAAATGCTGACATTTCAGTGTTTTAGAATTCCATGTGGTTTTATGTCAGAGCACATGGACTTCAGCGTGGTGCATGAGGAGATCTGGGCTCTGTTTCTAACTCAGTTTTATGGTGGCTTCACATAAGAATAAACATGAATGAGGACTGTCTTGAACAGAGCTGTTTTCTTACATCATGGCCATGGCATTAAGTAAATAGCTTTTTCTCAGTTTTCCTGTATGTAATGATGCTTGAGCTCTGTAAAGCCCCTGAAGATCGATAGGATGAAAGTGTAAAAAGCCATTAGTGCACTGTTTTGAAATCTTTCAAAAGTATGACACTAAAATCAAGATTGTTTTTCTCTAGAAAACAAACACCATTCAACAAATATAAAAGGGAGCAACTTTCATAAATAACAAAGACAGAGGAGGGGGAAATATAAAGCAGTTAAGATTCATATTTGTGTGCCATCTTCTATACAACACAAAAGAGAACAAGTAATAAATCAAGTCTATTACCTGTCTGATAGCCTTGGAAGGAACAGTTAAACTATCAGCAGCAAGATTCAAGACACAGTCATTACATGGTATTTCAACAGAGTAAAATATCGTTTTCGTTAATAAAATGCAAATGAACTCTGAAAATTCAGGTCATGACTAAATCAAGTTGTTCCTCCTGAAGAAAAGTGAATAGCACATGATCTGTCCTTGTCTGCGCTGTACATGATCTGTCCTTGTCAGTCATATCTGTGTTGTACTTATGTGAAACCCAGTTGCTGAGTTCTCAAGCTCTGCAGAGGAGTAGTCCTGTTCCTTCCACACAAACTCTCCATTTCTCATCATTCTTTGTAGGTGTCAGATTTTAGAATCTAGATTGTCAATGGCATTAAGGGCATTTTAAAATCCAAAGTTGCAAAATGCATAACAGGATTCTTACTGTAAATGAGAGGTTTCATGTCTCCAGGCATCTATATGTAATAAAATGAGCTGGCCATTCATTTTTACTGAAAGAAGAATGCAGTAACTAGACACGTACCAGACAGCAATGATAGCTTCTATCTGAAGGTTAATTAACATGTTGACAGGAGAAACAGAAGGATGGGCTTTGCCCAACACTGCTGAATGTTCCCCATTCATGACACAAGGATAAGAAGGACAGGAGGAGCCAACTCTTAAACCTGAACTCAGTAGAACAGGCACTGTAAGAAGAAAAGCATCAATTTGCTGCGTTCACCAAATTTGTAAGGAATAATGAAGACAAAGACAGGTCAGAAATATGTACAGCGCTCAAGAAGTAACATATCTCTAAAACCATAAGTTAATGCACTGTCTCAAAATTCACTAGGTATTCATAAATGATTACTTACGAAATAAGGTATATAAGGATCTACATTATTCCAAGTTGTAGAAAACAAGTGTTCTTTTGGATGCGCCAGACAATAAGGCAGCTAATTGTCACAAGATAGATTGATAATTGTCACAGACTGAAAAAATGTGCCTTGAGGAAGTTGGTAACATTTCTGCCAATTTTTGTTGCTGAACCTACTGCCATACCAGCATGAACTTAAGCTTTCTGTGGAGGGACTCCCAGCAATTCCTTATGCATGTCCCCAGCCAACAAGGAACCAGGTAAACTGCTGACCTGAAAAACGCAATATTATTTTCACAGGACAATAAACAGAGTGGTCATACTCTCCTGGAGTAGGTCTTTGCACCCTTCTCTGCTTTGTGTAAAGCTGTTACAGTTTTTCATTACATTATCACCATTTTAAAAACCACTGATCCACAGAAATTCTGCTTCTGATGACATGAGTAATACAGTTCTCACGTCTAACATGGTCACAGTTCCCCAGGCAGTGATTTTCCAGAGGGGTTAAGATTCTGTGAGAAACAGCTTGACCAAATTCAGAGAGAGTTTGAAGCCATGTCATGAGACCAAGAACAGAAATTTAACGTATTTTTTCCTTTTAAGTTCATGGATGAAACAAAGATTTGGCATCTTGGACATTTACGAGTAAACTTACAGGTGAAACAATAATTGTGAAGCAATGTACTGATTATTTATTACTGGAGTAATTCATTACACCTTCCCAAGTTAACAAAGTTGTTATTGAACAATATTTATTCAAACTAAATAGAAAAGGCTCAGTAATTTATTTGTATGCTAGTCTATCTGGAGGTCAAATTTTGAATAGCCTCAAAATGTTTCTATAATGGTAACTCTTTTTGAGAGTGTGATTTCTATTTATTCATTGCTTCTGCAGTATTCTATCTATCTGACTCTTATTTTTTTTTTCTTCAGGTAAGCAGGCTGCCTTAGAACCATTTGTTTTGTTGAACCTTTTGCCAAATGCAACAGACAAATACTACACTTATAATGGGTCTTTATCAACTCCTCCCTGCTCTGAAACGGTTGAATGGATTGTGTTCAAAGATACCATTACTATTTCTGAAGACCAGGTAATTCATTTAATGTATTAAAACCAAAAAAATTTGCCTAATACCGAAGAAAAGCTGCTCATGGCATTTATTGCCAGCCCAACAACCTGGCTTTTCTTTTATCTAGTTTTAAATTTTTCATGCAGCTATTAAATTAGAAAGCATATATGTTATCTTTTCCCTTTTCTAGTTCAGGACTAGATCCTGAGTCATTTCTTGCCTTAGAAGGGAGTAAGAACACACTTCCTAACTCTGCAGGCTGTCTGGACTTCTAGCCAAGATAAAGAGGAGTGTAAAACACTCTTTCCATATTCCCCCAGCTAAATGGTGGTGACTGGGCAGCTCCAACAGCAGAGTGAGAAACACAGAGTAAACCGTTAGATATACTGCTGGTATAGAGAAAAAGAAGTTCAGTGCCACCCAGGAGAGCTCAACTGGGAGACTTTACCCAACATATATTCCCCAGTGGTTTTGCCCTTTAGCAGAATCTGGTTAGATTTATATGACTTCTGACTTTTTTTTTTTTTTCACCTCTTTTAGTTAGCTGTATTCTGTGAAGTCCTTACAATGCAGCAGTCTGGCTATGTTATGCTGATGGACTACCTGCAAAACAACTTTCGAGAGCAGCAATATAAGTTCTTTGGGCAAGTGTTTTCCTCTTACACTGGACAAGAAGAAATTCATGAAGCAGGTATTTACTGAATAGTCATTCCTTTCTCCACAGGCTGAAAGACAATTTTCAGTAAAAGATTCATCCTAGTATGAAGATACCCATTTCAAATTGTGTAGAAAGTAGCATGCTGTATTATTACTCATAAATCTATCACTTCAGCAAAAGAAACTAGCAATCATAAAACATGTCAGATTAAATGGAGTGGAAAATTAAATGCTTGTCTGACCAAACATTCAGTGAAGATCGCGTCAGTTCAGGCTTTGTTGCACTGGCCTTTTAATGTGTTTCAGACTTAAACAAAGCTGCCTTTTCAGGGTCTGCAAGAGGATTTTGTTTTACAAACCGATTTGGTTCTTTGTTGTGTAATGTGGATGCATTTCCAGCAGAGGCTGAAGTGAGGTCACCAAATTCATTTCATGTAATCTACTGAGAAAGTGCTAGATGGAGAGAATCCCAGAAGCCAGATTTTGTTTTACCTAGAACCTCAGGGAAGTTCATGAAGGTTATATGACCAAAACATCACATTATGTAATGGGGAACAAGGGGAACACTAAATAAGGAAGTCAATGATTTCTGTACTCACAAGCACAGAAGAATAAATAGTAAACATCTAATTTGGGGGCATTATGTTGCTACCGGCGTGGGGATACCTGTTGATTCTTAAACTCAGCACTGAACTGTGCTTAATCAGACATAGACAGATGACTGAAGCATGTGGTATAGGCGTTATCCAGATTAGAAAAAAGTGTGGTTTCATTTAAATTCACATTGTTTGGGTGGATATTTTTTTTTCCTACTGGAAGGATCCTGTGCATGAAACGTGCCTACAAGCTAGGGGATGTCCCCTGCACAAGGACATCACACTGTTTTGCCCCAGTGCTGCACAGGGTGGCTTTACTGCTTCATTTCTATAACCAGTCAGTGACACTTCTGTGTGTTGGCTTCAGCTTGTCATGAATTCCTCAAATGTTTGCCCATTATATGATTTTTTTTTTCATTGGTTTAAACCAAGAAATAGCTGTTCTGGGAGGGTTTTTTTGTTTTGGTACTAAGTAGCACTTGAAATTTTGAAGTTTAGAGAAGGAGTGTGGAACTGAGCTGCAGCAATCGAGCAAATTATCACTAATTTCTTCTTCTGAACAGACTTAAAATGGACACTGTTGATTTGGCCTGACTTAAGGGAAGATCATCCTTCCCCAAATCTCTTCATTTAAAGATGGTTTCTGGGAGACAGGTCACTGTAATACAGACCACTTTTTCTTATGTTCATGTTGTCAGAAAGAAACTAATCTTCTCAGTCCTTTATAAGTAGGAGTCAGTGTACAGTGACGAAATGTCATAGGCAAAGGACCTTTGAACACAGAGCCAGGACGACTTCTGCCATCTGCACTCCACCTGCCTCCTCAGGTAGTTGCACTACATCCTGACCCTTCAGCTCAGTCTCTGCAATAGAAGGAAGCTACTTTCAGCTGTGCCATCCTGATCTAGATTTCCATAGAGACTGATAAGAAGAAAGGCAGGATAATACTGTTTAAGACAGTCCTCTGCTTCCTTCTGTCCACTCCATGTGCCTGAAGGAGCTTTCCACGTGCTGCCCAAAGCAGTGTGTGTGTTAAAATGCATAGGAGGTTGCTTCCAACCAGTCCCATTTCTGCACTATATCAAAGAGAGATTCTGTGAATTTTCTATCCTATCTGTGAATTCAATATCCATACAGGTAAGGAAAGACTGTCCAGCCTAAAGATATTAGGATCCTTTTCTGCATTGAATTGTATCAATTAAAATTAGAAGGCCCTTCCGCTTCATGTGGTGTATAGACTTGTTTAATACCAAACAAACGGGTTTCCATTTGCAGATTTTAAGACAAAAGCGTCCTGCACTGACATTACTGTGGCAGCGAACACAGAGTCATAGAATGATTCTAAATACTACATGTGGTATTTATTCCAAACTACATATTTAGAGTAACAAATTGTAGGTTAAAAATTCTGCTTTGGCCATAAACAAGGAGGGACAGAAAAGGAAAACTAAAATTTCAAGTATTTTTGTACATATATTTCACATTTATGTTTATATTTATGTGCACTATGTAAATGCAACAATATCACATACACGTGCATATACATATTTGTGTATACACACATATATATATGCACACAAATTCAGTTGTACGATTTGTTTAATTTACATTAGAGGAGCCCTAGGTATCATTGAACTTAGATGTAAGAACTGTAACATGAATGCCTAAGTCCCCAAGAGTAAATGGGATTGTGTATTTCATATTTAATATTGCAAAGTTCTTGTAGTCAACAGAGAAAAAATAATCTTTGAAATCCCTTTAGATGACGTGAGAGAAATGACAAGAGTGGGTCTTACTCAAGTAGATAACTGAGAAATTAATTTATGTTGTGAAACCTAGAATCCCAATTTTCTCCTCTTGGATTCAGTGTAGACTCTCATTAGGCAGTAGGATTAAGTGCTTGTTTTACTGCTGTTATTAATACATGGAATTTCTTAAGTAGAGGTAAGTTTCCTTATAAGATCTAAAATAATCTTTCTATTCAGCTATAAACTAATTTCAGCAATATGTTGTCAGAAATTTTCACACAGTGACAATCTCAACATTCTTGGTGTACAAGCACTGCCCTACTGAGGACATGGGAGATACTTCATTCCGCAAGCCTACTTAGCAATACATGTAATTTTCCTAGGTGATATGTATGTATATATTTAAGAAGATTTAAATAGCTAATCTTTACAGCCATACTCAAGGATTCAACTCAAAAAGCTTTTTGAAATTGTAATGTTTTATCTCCACCAACCTCAGCTGGCATGAAAATCCATTTATAATAGAAATCATTGTTTATTCCTATAAACCTGAGAACCATCGTGGTAGCTGCTGGGCCCATTATGTAACTTCCCATCCACTCCAGTCTTCTAGTAATGTCCTGTAAGTGCAGAAACATGATTCTTGTTAATCTTCCTGGATTTAGTAAAGACATAAAAAACAATGGGTTCTTGAAATTCAAGACTAACTATGTAGAATCATATGATCATAGAATCATAAAGTCATTTAGGTTGAAAAGACCTTTAAGATCATCAAGTCCAACCATTAATCTAACACTACCAAGTCCCACTAAACCATATTTCCATATGTCCATATGGAACATATGGTCCATAAGTGCCACATCTACTTGTCTTTTAAACACCTCCAGGGATGGTGACTCCACCACCTCCCTGGGCAGCCTGTTCCAATGCCTGACAACTCTTTCAGTGAAGAAGTTTTTCCCGATATCCAATCTAAACCTCCCCTGGCGCAACTTGAGGCTGTTTCCTCTCATCCTATCACTTGGTACTCAGGAGAAGAGATCAACACCAACCTCACCACAACCTCCTTTCAGGTAGTTGTAGAGCAATAAGGTCTCCCCTAAAACACTATTTTCTCCAGGCTAAACAACTCCTGTTCCCTCAGCCGCTCCTCATCAGTCTTCTGTGTCAGACGCTTCACCAGCTTTGTTGCTCTTCTTTGGACACGCTCCAGCTCCTCAATGTCCTTCTTGTAGTGAGAGGCCCAAAACTGAACACAGTATTCAAGGTGGGCCGTACCAGTGCTGAGTACAAGGGGACAATCATTTCCCTAGTCCTGCTGGCCACACTATTCCTGGTACAAGCCAGGATGCTGTTGGCCTTCTTGGCCACCTGGGCACACTGCTGGGTCATGTTCAGCCGGTTGTCAATCAACACCCCCAGGTCGTTTTCCACCAGGCAGCTTTCCAGCCACTCTTCCCTGAGCCTGTAGCGCTGCCTGGGGTTGTTGTGACCCAAGTGCGGGACCCGGCACTTGGCCTTGTTGAACCTCATACAACTGACCTCAACCCAACAATCCAGCCTGTCCAGATCCCTCTATATGGCCATCCTACCCTCCAGCAGATCAACACTCCCACCCAATTTGGTGTCATCTACAGATTTACTAAGGGTGCACTCAATCCCCTCATCAGGTCATTGATAAAGACATTAAACAGAACTGGCCCCGCTCCTGAGCCCTGCGGAACACCACTCATAACTGGCCACCGACTGGATTTGGCTCCATTCACCACAACTCTTTGGGCCCGGCCATCCAGCTAGGTTTTTTTCATATATTGGTAAAAAATACTTTTCAACCTGTTTTCCTATGTATAAAGTTCAGCAGCTATTTTAGTTAAATTCTCTTGCAAGACCAGGGTAAGGACATCACATACCGCAGATGACATAAATTAGCTACAACCATTCTCAGATTCTCTCAAGACATTTCCTCTTGTGCAAGACGTTTTATACTCACGTAATGTGCTGGGTGTCCGTGCCCAGGCAGTAGTCACGGGGCTGCGGGGCCTGCCCCGGATTCCAGCGGCTGCAACCACCCACCGCAGGGCACGGCTGAGCCCTGCAGCCACCCTGGGGCCGCCTCTGGGAAAACATGTTTAAGAAAGCTCAAAATGCTGCATGGCAGTGAGGAGTGAGGAAAAAAGTGTGAGAAACAGCACTGTGACACTTAGGTCAGAAAAGGAGGAGGGTAGGAAGTGTTCAGGCACCAGAGCAGAGATTCCCCTGCAACCCATGGAGAAGACCATGGTGAAGCCAGTTGTCCCCCTACAGCCCATGGAGAGCCCACACAGGAGCAGGCTCCTGGCTGGAGCTACAGCTTGTAGAGAGGAGCCCATGTGGGAGCAGGTTTCCTGGCAGGATCTGTGGCCCAGTGGAGGACCCACACTGTAGCAGCCTTTTCCTGAAGGACTATACCCGATGGAAGGGGCCCACGCTAGACAAGTTCATGAAGGACTGTAGCTTGTGCATGGGACCCCACACTGATGCAGGGGAACAGCATGAGGAGGAAGGTGCGGCAGGAACAAAGTGTAATGAACTGACTGCAACTCCCATTCCTCCTCCTCCTGTGGCACTCGGGGAGATGGAAGTGTCAGAACTGAAGTTGAGCCTGGGAAAAATGGAAGCATGGGGAGCAGGTGGTTTTGGTTTTGTTTTTCTTTCTTACCACCCTACTCTATTTTAATTGGTAATAAATTAATTTCCCCAAAACAAGTCTGTTTTCCCATGATGGTGGTTAGTGGGCGATCTCCCTGTCTTTATCCTGAGTCATGAGTTTTTCATCTTATTTTTGCTCTTTGTGCTGCTAAGGAGGAGGAGGAGTAAGAGAGCAGCTGGGTGGGCACTTGGTTTACAGCCAAGGTCAACCCAACACACATCTGCTGTGCTGCTCCACCTCCAGAGTAGACTGGGAATATTTTTGCCACACATTGGCAGGGAGCTGAAAAGTCTTTGAATGTCTCAATGTAAACGAAGTGATTTCACAGCTTCCACAATTGAGAATCTGTATTTAAAAGATAAAAATCTCAAACCCAGATTCAACTAAAAGCAGAAGAAAGCATCAAATGTGGAAAAAATCCCCTGACTTATCTGTAGTGGAGAAAGGAAGGGAAGGGAAGGGAAGGGAAGGGAAGGGAAGGGAAGGGAAGGGAAGGGAAGGGAAGGGAAGGGAAGGGAAGGGAAGGGAAGGGAAAGGAAAGGAAGGGGCAGGATGACTGAATGAAGAGGCATCAGAAGAAGGGCAAGGAATGAGGAAGGAGTGAGGGTGAAATAATATGCAGATGACTGTCATGTAGGAATATTGTTGGTCACTGCTGAGATGGACAGGACCAAGCATCAGAAGGAGGATAACAAAGGGGAACATAACCTTTTTCCTGAAAAAAAATAGTTGGAAGAACCATCTGGAAAAGAAAACAGGGTGAAATTGAAAGATATACTATTGGAGACACCATTCTGCCTTTAAATGTTTTATAATATTGCTCAGTTCATCTGAATACAGTCAAAGATTTCATAACCAAATTCACTCACAGACAAAAAAAGAGGAAGGGGAAAAGGACAGTAGAGAAGAGCTTGGTATTTGTACTATGAAAAAGCATTTGGAGAGTTATTTTAAACACCTTTGAAAAGAAATAGCTGAAGAGTGTTTTGATTCATTGAAACAAATAAAATCAAAGTTTAAGTCATCTGCCTTAATGGTCAGAATTGAGAAGGGGATGGTCTTTGCTGCTCTAATGATTTCCTTTTGCCATCTGGTGGAAATGGGTTGCAATGACAAGTTTTAGGAATGGAATATACACAGTTTGAGATTTTATTTATTTATTTATTTATTTGCTCTTCCTTTATGTCAATTAAAATAATTTCAATATAATGGATGAAATGGTGCGTCAGATACATAGCACAGCAGACTCAAAGCCTGGCAAGCTACAGAACTCAACTAAGTTACATAGACTAATACTGCCTCTACCATTAGCTCACACACACAAACACACACACACAAAAATCACTGCTTATTTTCCACTGACTAGCTCAGACCAGAGCTGCTCCAAACTTCCCACCTGCATACAGAACGAAAGTAATCAAGTTTTTCAAAAGATTGGAGTTTGAGTGCCCTCCTGTGTTCAAGTGGCAAATTGCAAAGTTAATGGAAATTTTTTTTTTGCTTTCTTTCAAAATGCAGTATTGTCTGCCAAAAGCATTGTGGTATCATGATGTTTGCTTCGTTTAAGGGGACTCCAAAGAATGTACACCTGTTTTCTTAATTAGCTAGATAGTTTTTGTTGCTTTGTTGCAAAGTTTGTTTTAAACAAATTCTGAGATTTGAAAAATGTGTTTCCTCATTTATTCCAAATAGGGAATTATTATGTAATTACTTGTGAAAAGCCAAGCTAAAATTCTTGTCATAAGATATATCCACCTAATAATTTTAATATGTAAGATTTCATTAAATTACTGAAAGATTCAAAGTAAAGTTCATGTACTCTGATCAGTGGTTTTGACAAGTCTAATGATGAAATAAAGCAATAGAAATGAGGTAATAAATGAAGCAGTAGATGGAATAGTATGCCTTTTCAGTACATATGAAAGCGCAGATGAAAGGAAATTCAGTACATGAGAAGGGAACTCCTAGAAGGTAGAGCAGGGACAGATAGCCACTCGGAGCATTTCAACCAAAGCGCACAAACAGAGCAGTTTCAAAGCGATAAGAAGAGGGATTTATAACATGAAATGTCAGGGACCTCTGGCCCTCATTCAGAGACATCAGAATAAATTTTTTGCTGTGCTCTCCAGTAGGGAGCCAAAAGCTAGTGAACTTTTGACAGTCATCTCCATTCTTCAGTGCTGCATCTGAAGACACAGTTCCCACCACCAGCAGAGGGGATGATGAGAGCAAGAAGGGAGAATGGGGTCTCAGTCCAAACCCGAACCAGACATGAACAATGCAGCTGTATATGATGTTGCTTTATTTTTTCATGTATCACGACTTATTGGTCATTTTTTCAGTGAGCTTCAGCTATGTAGTTTATATTTTCTGCTAATGTAATTTTTTCATACAGGTTAATCTACCTTTGACCTTGTATATTATTTTTAAGCCACACACAGGTACCTGAGCAACTTAAAAAAACAAATGCCAGAGTGTCAGTAAATTTCTAGCACGCTGGTGATCAGTAGATCTATATGTCTAGAAAAGTATCAAACTTTCAGCTTACTTGAATAAGATGGAAAGAGTATTGAATGGGAAGGGCTGGAAGGACATGCAGGAGCAGCTGTCTGACCAGCTTTCCCCAGAGCGCAGGTTCCAGACTCACCGAGATGATGGGCATGAGCCAGGCCTGGGACTGCCACAGTCTAGTCAGACTTCTTCAGTACTTTTTTTTTCAGTACTAGACACTTCTTCAGTGTCTAGGTGGTGCCTTAAAACATAATAACATGAAATCACTACCTGCGAACCTGATCATTCATAGCCTCTTCCTATTTGCGTTTTGTCTCTTCATTAGGTGCTTTAGAAAGATTCAAACACCCTTGAGTGGAAATTAAAGTGTAATAGCTTTACCTTTAACCTTCAAAAACAATCTATTCTAGATTACAGTCTGTTATAGCTGGTGAGTGTGCAGCTCTTCTAATGCTCCTCTGTTAGACCCATAAAGACAGAGTAATGGAGATTTTTTTCATCCTCAGGAGATACATATATATATATATATGAATCTATATGTTTTGTGGTTTATATATTATTTCTTGGGAACTGGATAGCAATATTTCACAAAATATTATATAAAAAGAAGGCGGGGGAAGGGGACTCAGCCCTCAAATTAGCTTGCTTTTGAAAATCTAATGTTAAAATACTGGTTCTGTTTATAGTGCATAGAAGCTGAGATATTTTAGCAGAAAACTAAGAATAAGGCACATGAAAGACTCAGGAGGTGGCTCAAGATCTTAGTAGAGTAATTTGTACCATTTAATAAATATCATGTTCTTTCCTCTTTTCTTGCTTTCAGTTTGCAGCTCAGAACCTGAAAATGTTCAATCTGATCCAAAGAATTATACTAGTCTTCTCGTTACATGGGAAAGACCTCGGGTTGTATACGACACCACAATTGAGAGATTTGCTGTCTTATATCAACAGTTGGATGGAGAAGACCAGACTAAGCATGAGTTTCTGACAGATGGGTATCAGGACTTGGTAACTGTAAACTCTTAAAGTTTCATACAAAGGGGTGATGGCAAAACACTCACTATTAATTATCTTGAGGAATTAAACAGTAGCTGGGAGCTGATTCAATACAAAAATTACTTCTTTGGCTGCAGCTCACAGAAGCTGTACTTCATTTTTTGGCTGTGAAGCCACAAAGACAATTAAAAAATAAACAACCTTCTCTTGCCCAAAAGAGAGAAAGCTTTCACAAATTGCTATTACAATTTGCCTGTGCTATCCCTCAAAGTTTATGACCATGTCATTCTCAGAGCTCCTTAGCCATAAAACCCTTAGTCAATTAATAGTGATCTGTACTTCATTGTTTACTGAAATGCAAAGAGTGAACTACATAAGCAACTAATAAGATTCAGTACAATCATACTGCCATAAATATTAAATTATGATTACAGCTTCATGATATTTTACTGACATGATCTTTTCCTTTTACCCTCTTTAAAGACTCATAATTTATCGGAGAGAATGTTAGCTAAACTAATTACCTAAACTAGTGTTCAGCATTAAATAATTATGTAGTTGGGTATCCTCCATTTAAAAATTCACAAGATTTTTTTAAAATTGACTGAAAAACATTTGTGGCAATAAAATATAAAAAGCATACATTAGAGTCCTAGGAGAAAGGAGCCTTATGGGTCGTGTGAAAAATGTGTTATGAAAAAATTAACATATCCAAATGTTTGATACTTATTTGCAAATAAATGATTAAACATGTTTTTTCTTTTAGGGGGCTATTCTAAATAATCTACTGCCCAATACAAGTTATGTTCTTCAGATAGTTGCTGTTTGTGCTAATGGTCTCTATGGAAAATACAGTGACCAAGTCATTGTTGATATGCCTTTAGAGGACCCAGGTAAGTGGTCTTTTGAGCTTAGTGATCACTTTTAGCTGAAAATCTGTATTTGAAGAAGTAGTTTGTTTGCAAACCAGTTAAAATGCGTGACTATCAAAATATGCTACAATGAAATTTCAAAATCACTGCAGTTAACCATCAGCATGCTCTTTGTTACTGATATTTTACAAGATGTAATTCTCCATTCCTTGAAAACATTATCTATGAAAGACTGCATGTTAATTTTTTTTAACTCTAAGAGTATTCTTAAAAACACCTACCTGATTTGAAATCTCACAAGTGTATCTTTTAGCAATATAATGTAGAGAAATAACACCATGTTTGGTATTATTTCTCTATGATTCAAGCATCCTCCCAAAATTAACCCAGAGAGCCAAAGTGTGAAGGAAACAAGTAATACAAACCCCATATATGACTAAAAAGTCTGTATGAATTGATTTTGAAATTTGATTCCGTATGATTACTTGGAGTTTGATTTCAAAGGACTGGCGGTGATGGAATTCCCTTGCTTCTTAATGCTGCCTCGCAAAAAATCAAAAGGCCTAACAAATAAATCTTACTGATTTCACAGCCAGATTTACTTCTTCTGCCTGCTAGTAAATATGAAATAATTTGAAACTATAGCATGAAGCTTGATCTTGTCCTTAATAATACCTTAAATTCTGTGGAAGTTTTAGCATCAGACACAGTTCTAATCAAAGTGAGTGAGAGCTGTGTTTTTAATTAAGAACTCTGTAACTAATCAAAGGAAAAAATCAAAGACTTTCTGATCATGTAACAAATGATTTTTTATCTCAGGGCTTGGATTCTTGTTGTTTGTTTGATGGATTCTGTAAGCTCAGTTTTACACTTTATTAAGTCTGTTTAGCTACAGCAAAGTCCTTAGTAATGTCGTGATGTATTCGGGAACACAGGTCAGTTTTTCATTTCAAGGGAACCACATTCCATTACAGCAAGAAAGAATATGATTTTCAACAATTGCTACAGCATGAGTTATGAACGAATGGTAATAGGCTTATAGTAGTGTATTTTTGCCTGAAGGAGGGGGACGCAGGTTCAGGTATAGTGCGTATACATTTTCAATAAACATTTAACTTGTCTTTCAAATACCATATATTAAGAAGAATGCATTTTTGGAGTCTTATGCTAATATCTACCAGAATTTTCCTGTTTCTCTTCAGTTTGCTAAGAAGTCCATGACAAGGTTCTGATATTCTGCCTAACCTTCCACTTTTCTGTTTATCCTTAATCTACCTCTTAGATACTATATTCCTCTACTTCCTTTCCAGAATTTGCTGGGTTTGTGTCTGAAGAATTTTCTCAGATGAGATTCCATCTACATACCCCCACATCCATTTCTACATGGAATGACAAATAAGCAGCACAACGTTGTCATTATTAACCAGTAGTTCAACAAATCGAATTAGTGCAGTGCTGCCATCACAGCTTTAAAACTCAAAAAAGCAGACATTACAACAAAAGATCTAGTGTGGGTAATATCCGTAGGATAACCCACCTTACTATTAGTTGTATCCCTGCTGTAAGGATCAGTGAGGCTTGCTTGGTCCCACCCTGCTGTGTGCCACAGCTCCTGTTGGAAGGACATGTGGATGCAGAGGTAGGAAGGGAGGCAGGAACGCTCTGGGGTTGGGTCAGAGATTTGTATTTCAGACAAGAGAATTTGATGCAATAAGTGTTATATTTACGAGTTCTGAGTGAAGGTCTGATGTTCTAATGCTTTTTGCACATGCACACACAACTAATTTCTTTTTGTTAAAAAAATGAGAAAATACAATGCAAGGATACCTAGAAGGCATAATAATGTGAAGTTGTATCTGTATGAAATATGAACAGGTTAGCATAACTATGAAAATGGTATTTTTGTGCTCTTTGTCATTTGGACATTTAAATATGTCTCGATGTTGCATTAAAGCAGATTAATAGATATAAGTATATCCTAGTTTTCTTGGTTTTAAATAAAGCATTGGAAAGTGGAGAGTTAAATAACCTACACATCAGAACTGTATAAACACCTGATTTTTTTTTTTCAAATTTCAGGGGCTTCTGAAAATTTGTAATAGTTCTAGGTCCACCTAAGGTTTTTCCTTTAGTTTTTTAAAAGCTTCAAAATTGAAGAAGATTGTTTCCAGTCAAAAAAAGTTTTTAAAGGATATTTTAAATTTAAAAAAAAAAGAGAGAAGTTTATAAATAAAAATAAAATACCAAATTGAATATTTTGTGTGTTTCAGGAGAGCTCTTTCTTTGGGATACCTCCTATCTGAAACTGACACAAAGTTTATAAATGTACTTCCTGTTCTTTTATTTTGACATTTGCACAGTGGTACATCTGAAAGCACTGGAAGAGAAAAAATCAGGGAAAAATCAATCCCATGTAATTTGTGTGATTACTATGGGTGTACCTTGCCCTATAGATAAGTTTATAGATGCTGTGTCACCCTTGAATATGATTTTTAAATATTAAAAAAACTTCCATTCATTTCTAATATTAATGTTTATTTGCATACTTACTTTTACTAATGATTTACACCTGAATTAACTGTTGCAAATATTGCCAATATTTTCATATTTAATATTTTAATATTGCCAGTATTAAACAACAGAGATATGAGAATGTAGTTATCTAATGCGAAAAATTTGTTCAGAGCAATTTGCTGGTTACCACTATAACATCAAATTGGTTTTGTGATCTACTTTATAGATCTTGAGGCAAAAGGGGATTTCTTGGAGCTCCTGCTTGTGAATTTATGAAAGAAAAGTTATCTACACCATGAAGACATGAAATAAAATTGACTCACATAAAGCATAAGCTAAAACTTTCGTTTTCAAGAATTACTCTGAGTAAGCCAGTTTAATTAAGATGAAATTCACTGCAGTCACTTCCAGATCAATTAATCTTCATGTTAAGAGCTAAGTGAGGTGTTAGTCATGCGGAAGCATTAGATGGGCCCTTTTCCAGGAAGAATTCTGCCCTTGGAGTGGCCACTTTTAATGACGGAGGTTTCAGTACCCTGTGCAACACAAATCTGGCATTCAGAAAAACTCACGACTGTGGTTTTAGCCTTTTCCTTTTGCGATGCTTGCAAGAGAGAGTGTTTCTCATTTCTTCTCCCCACCTTGTCCAGGTGCCTCCCATATGTTGTTAGCAAGGGGTCTGGAGGCTCCAGGTGACCCACAGGCGAGGTTTAAACCCTCTTCTTCTTGGCAGTCCTTCATCAGAGGAAAGACCTCTTGTGGGCCATGTTCTCTGCCTCAGTTTATGTCAGCCTCAGTAGCTCTGCTATGACATTGGGCAACTGATCATAGCTGAGACTTCTGCTCTTTGGATTTTTCCTAAACTGTCCCGAGTGGCAGCCCTTTCATCCTGTGATGTAGTGTCTGTGCACATGAGAATCGTTTCCAGTTTCCATTTAGTAAAAGTCACTGGGTGCCCTGTGTGATGTAGCTACATAACCTCAATTGAAAATGAAAGGAATCACGTATGTAGTGTTTTAGTCAGCTTTGATGAAAGTCCAGCCTTTATTTACCAATTTTTCATTTGCTATTAGAATTGGATTTTGAATAACTACCTAAATGTGTGCTTTGACTCTCTGGATAACATCTGTATAGCTCTGAAAGTTCTGCAGTAGTTTGTTGTGTAGTTAATACCAGCGTTACTTACATGCTTTTGCTGACACAGGAGATGAAAAATAAGAATATATCTCTCCTCCCATCTTCCTTTGTGTAGACTTTGGTTGGTGTTTATCAAAAAAACCCATGCTGGGATATGGCCTTCAAAGCTGTCTCCTCATGGCAGCTCATGCTGTCAGCAATGCTGTGTGAGGGTCTAACTATGCAATTTCTTTGTAACTTGTCTTCGCAATTTTTGTACTAAAAAACATTAAGCATATCTTAAATGTTTCATTTAGGGGATGCTTTTTTCTAATTTTGTGCTGATAAATGTACAAATCTGAAAATAATTTAATCAGAAGAAACAGGCTTTACTTTTATTCTTGCCATGCCATTTATTACATAAGACAGCACAGAAATGAAAACAGTTTATGGTGTGCGTGTTATCCTACAATTACAAATCAGATTGTTTTAAGAGATTTTTTGTTTAGATTTGCATTGAACATAAATGTAGGGAAATAGTTACCTTTTTTGTCTTTGTTCTGTCATTTCTTCGTCTGTCATTAAAATGCACTATGAAAAGATCTCTACAAAACTTTCTAACTAATGATTTAATTCTTTTACTTTAAAATGTAAGCTATAGAATTATTAATATTTGGTTCCAGAAAAAATAAACAAGCTTGTTTGTCAACCTACATCAATGGGTTGTTTTTTGGAGGGGTTGGTTGTTCTTCTTGCTTGGGGGATGTTAGCAGATTTCTATAATCTCCCATCAAATCAGAAACTCAGCAACAGGATTAACAGAACTTCTGTGTGTGTCTCTAATGCTTTTGACAAATACATTTTTTTGTGACCAACTAAATTTAAATAGGCTTTGTAAAATGCCTGAAGATTTAGTATTGTTAATATATGTTTTATATATTTATATGTATGTTAATGCCTTTCATGAAGACAACAGCAAGAAACTATAGTTTTCCTGCTGGTGGAATTTGAGAGCACATACTCTACTATATATGCCAGCAAAATCAGCACATTTTATTTTTCTGAATGAGCCTGATTAAAGCTCAAAGCAAGAATAGTGACCATGGAAAAAAAACGATAGCATTTCTCTGTATTAAAAACATTTTTCAGAGAAGTCTGTTGAGTGCACAATACGTGGTATGGGTCTACTGTGGGAAGACTTTCAAACTAATGCCTACAATATTTGATTTATGTCATTGAGAAGCCAGGGAATATCATTATCTCCTCCACTCCTTCCTCCCCTCTGCCCCTCCCCACCCAGCCCCAGAGCCTCCTGGGCTTCCAGGAGTCAGAGGTAAGATAATTTTTCTCTATCTTATTAATGACAGGTTAATTTAGTACTTGGTAATTTAAAAATGTTTGTTACCAAACAAGCAAACAAAAAAACACCAACAGAATTTATGAATATTTTGTGCAGCACTGTTTAGGCAGAATTTGCATGCTATAATCTACAAATAAAACTGTAAGAGCTTGTTAGTTGGATAAGCTTTATCTAGTTTATCTTGCATATAATACATACCATAATTTGTTTTGAAAGATAGATATGGACAGACCAAAGAGAATACAAATTAAGTCATACATCCCCATCTGACCTTGCAGAGATGAGGAGTATAAAGATGACATCTTTCTAGTAGTGTATTGAGGAACCTTCACTTGGGAATTGTGGAGGGCATGCAGACATGGAGCTCTGTGTGATGCTCTTGATAGAATCGCTCCCCGGGCTGAGAGACTGGAATATTTTTACTTAGTGGAAATCAGCTCTCAGAATACATGCTAGCACTTGTATGCAGACTGAGCGCTAGCACATACCTTAGGAGAAAACCTTAGAAAGATTCAGAAAGGGAATGGACCTGTCTGTGGACCAAAGGAGCAGTAAGATGAGTTAATGCTGTGGAAGGGCTATTAGATTTCATCACTGGAGGCCTCTGCCAGTTCATACTAGAGATTTGTAGGTCTCTAGAAACCTGCTTGGAGACCTCTCTTGCTGAGCACCATCAGAAGTACAACACTGGATTTGGCCAAAAACACAGAAGAAGAAGGTGAGAGACTACCTTTAAACTTAGAGAGATGGATTTTCACCTGGGCTGTAGGAAATTCATTTCTTGATCCTTCTTCAACATATTTATTTATGAAAAGTGAGGAGGCCTCAAAAGCCTTTAGAGTAGTTCTTCATAGACCACTCAGTACCTGTTTATTAGGGACTTTTTGTGGGATGTGATACAACTGGGTTCATGTCCTTACATTAAATCAAATGGAGTGGGAGTCTGAAAAGGGCTTTAAGCACTGGACGCGAGGAAGGGTGGGTCTCCTTGGTCTGCCCTGACAGACACAGGCACCCGACTGCACGCTGAACATGATGGCATGGCCGGTGCGCTAGGACCTGAATCCAAGCCTGGGTGCACAAATGAGAAATTTGCTTTATGAAAATTATAGAGCAGATCATTTTATAAGAATATCCTCAGAGCTTTGAGGTTAAATGTAGGGAAATAGTTGATTCCCAGACTTACCTGTTTTATCTCTTCTGTATTTGTGCATGAAAATGTACTCTCTCATAAAAAGCATTCTTGTAAACTTGGTTCTCTCTGAACAGGATGTGGTTCCTCAGTGCAAATCCAACATGTGCTGCAGTATCAAATTAGAGCCAGGCAAAACCGTTGTGGCTGAACATGTCCTGACTAGATGGGCCTTGCTACCCTTAGAGCTAGTCCTCAGTCCAGATGGTTGGCCACTTCTCTAAACACAGTCCTATAAAATTTCTTAGACTGATTGTCAATAGTGTATTAACTAATCAGCTGAGCCCTTGCAGAATTAATAGTTCTGTGAATTTAAAATGTTGGGTGATATGGTATGTATTTTTGTTTTATAGAGGCAGACCTCATTCCTGAACTGAATGAAACTGAAGAATATGAGGTATAGCATTCATTTATTTTTAAGAGAGTATTTAAAATACATACATTTCAACTACGTTGAATTGATATTCTGCGAAATTTACAAAACTATGTCACCACCTGAATGCATTATCTGTGTTTATATATACATACATATAGATGCATATACAGCCTTCTCTTTCAGCTACATTTCTCCCTAGATAACTCTAGTGATACCTCACCCTGGGGCTGGAGCTGCAGGGAGGAGTAAGGGATATCACAGGATATGCCTAAATATTTTTGAAAATAGGACATCAGGTTACTCTCACCTCTCAGTGAAGTCTGACAAAGTCGTTCATTCAGCAGAATCAAAGGTGACACCCAATGTCAAGCTTTTTAGTGTGTTTAAAGAGAAATCTGACTTGGACTTGCATAGGATGGTCTTGGCATGTAGTAAACTAAAGTAAGGGAGGAAGACAGTTGTGCTGAAGAGTGTGTCTGCTATCAGTGTGCTATTGGTTGAATTTCACAGTTATTCCAAAATTCTTGTAGGGTCATTTACTTTTAGTTCTTGAACTCAAGTTAGACTTCACAGTATAACTCTATTTTACACAATTTCGGATGTTTTTATGACACCCGCTGCAGCCTTCATATTTGGTAACTAGGTTTCTGGCGTCCCAGCAAGGAGAGAGGTGAAAATATCACAATGAAGTTTTTAACAGTCTCTAATACCAGTTTTACAACACAGACAGTTCCTTCAGTAAGACCTACATTTGTATGAAGTGATCCCTCAGAAATTTTGTTTTATCATTTCAGTCTATAACCACAATATTCGCACTGAGTGGCAAGTCCTTGTTAAATAGACAACCTGTGTTTACCTGTCTTGTATTTGTTTATTATTGTAATTGTTACTTATTTACCCTCCCTCGTGTCTGTGGAGGCTAACTAACGAATAATACAGTTACTTCTCTGTTGATGTAAGTTACGTATCTAGGCTATTATATTGCATCTGTCAGGACAGTAACTGAGTGCCAGTGAATACTTGAACCATGAAAATTTAAAAGTGCAGGCATTGCCCTACAGAAAAGAGATTTTCAGAAACAAGGGCCTGTACTGTCAAGTCCAGGTTTGAGGACACACAGTCTAGGTGCTGCTGTCCCTTCATCTTTAGTATCTAGCCCTTGTCATGAAATCCAAGCCTGAAAGTCGTATCTGAGGTCCCGTATATTGTGTGAGTGCACTAGATATTCCTGGAACAAAAAAGAGACGCCAGTGTGAAGCACGGCTCTAGCCTGGTGCTTAAAGCCCTCACTCTGGTGAGGCTGGATAACTCCTATTTGCTAAGTGCCCCAGTTAGTAGTTTATTCAGCCGTGCGTCATCTTGGGCACTTTTTTCAAAGGGTGTTGATTTTACATTATTCTCTCTGTTGTGCCCTACACTTCAGTGCAAGAGCAGGATATCTACTCAGCCTAAAATATAGTGGAAACTGAGGATTTCTCAGACTGATAACCATGTCCCAGTCTCCTGTCTTCTGGGTGTTTTCTCTCAACATTATACTTTTAAATAAAAACAGATGGGCATTACCACCACATCACCAAGCCAGATCTTCAAAAGAAAAAAGAGTTACAACTGTATTTCGCGAGAGGCTCTGTCCTCTTGGTGTCTCTTAGGGCTGTATGTGTCTATCAAATCACACCCTTCAGAAACTGAAGGCGCCCCTCAATCTAGTTTGCAGAGTTGTGCTCCGGCAGGTTGGGTTCTGGTGCAGTTCCAGGGGGGGGCACAGCACAGAGCTGCAGGCACTGCTGTGTCTAGCTTCAAAATGAAAATGCCCGCTGAGCAAGTTAGATGTTTCCACGTTACGTTTTTTGATTTGAGGCAGGGAAATCTGAAGGGGAGATAAAAGGATTTGAACTTAGATCCTCGAGGCCTGCCTAAATCCTGATTGTATTTAGGCACGTAATTTTTATTTTTTGCTTTTTGGATCTGTCCTTAAAAGTCAAAGCTTTAACACAGATTTCTTGTGAAGTCTATCATTATTCATATTCAGCAAAAAAAGGGTCACAACAGGGACTAAGTGGTATCACTCACAACACTTACAAAACTGTTACAGTCATGTTGACCTTCCTGAAATCTTCTTTTCCAGAAAACTGTGAAGGTTCAGCAGATTTAAGGACAGGTCATCAAAATATTTTACAAGTTCTGTTATTATGACAAAGCAGTCAATATCAGTATGTCAGTGCAAATCTCTAAGACATTCTAAAAGCAAAACTTTTTTTCATTGATGTGTACCGCGTATATAATTGCATTTTATTAGGAAAGAGGTAGAGTTTTTTTAATAAAGTAGATAAATAATATAAGTGGTTTTGTCTTTCAAACAGAGCAAAAGTAACACAGTGTTTAGGAAGTTGTTTTGACACAGGATTTTTTTGCTTGTATTGCAAATAAGTAATATTTTCAAGAAAGAATAGGATACCTGTTCTTACAGCTAAATATTTTGCTTTAAGACCAACAGTCTTCTCAGACATTGCCGTGTTTTGCCTCTCTTGCTTCTATGGAGCCAGAAAAATGTATTATTGAAGTTTTGGTTTTCATTTGTGTACAGTGTCTATAAACACTTTTAATTGTATTCGGCTATGATATTTTTTCAAAGGATGAAGTTGATGAAAAGGAAACAGAGGTGGATGAAGAAACTGCAGTGATTCCTAGCACTGACAGTACAAGAAACCAAATAAGGAGGAAAGATTTCCAGGTGACTACATCCAGCTACAGTCAAGAAAAAATGGGGACAAAACCCAATGAAGCTAAAACAAATAGATACTTAACAAGAGAAGAAGAATTGCATGGTAAGGAGGATGTTTTCGAAGCAGTTTATTACCCTACTTCTCCACCTGCTAGTGAAATTTCTGAAGAAGAGGAAGGTCCTTTTTTGGAATCCCGAACAACTACTGGAATTCCTCCCCAACTCATTGACTCCACCAAAGGCATAGAAGAAGAATACATATACCTTTCTTCAGGCACTGAGCCAACAAGAATAACCACTACTGGCCATAGTGATGAAGGTTTCTTATTGTCTCCTTTTAAACCTCATCAGGAACCTGATGACTTTTGGAGTTCGGTTCTTACCACTTCTTCAGCACAGCTGGTTACAGAGGAGACCTCCCAAGAAGACACCCTTCCTTCAGGAAGACCAGATATAAGCATACATGATGTTCTTTCCCAAGGCTCCATTAAGTATGTTTCGGAAGGTTTAGCATTCTCAAGCTCTGATGATCCTCCAAAGCATACTTCTTCCACCAATGGAAATGTATGGTTTCGTAATGCTACAGATTCGACAGCTCAGTCTCTTGATACATCGGAAAGCAAGCAGTTGTCTCAGACCAGTTACACTGATGCTTATGTAGAGGGATTACAGCCAGCCACAGTGCCCTATTCCAGCAGCCCAGTGGTTTCACAGGACACCTCAGATGCGGATTTAGAATTGCCACATTATTCTACCTTTGCTTTCTCCTCTGCTGAATTGTCACCTCACTCTATCTCTTCAAGCTCTGGAGAATATGGTTCTGCTTCTGCTGCCAGTGAGGTACTCTCTCAGACAACTCAACCAGTCTATAATGGTGAGATACCTCTTCAACCTTCCTACAGTAGTGAAGTGTTTCCTCTAGTCACCCCTTTATTGTTTGACTCTCAGATGCTCGACACTACCCCTGCTACATCAGATAGTGATGTGACCTTGCATGCCACACCTGTATTTCCCAGTGTTGATGTGTCATTTGAACCCACCCTGTCTTCCTATGACGATGTACCTTTGCTTACATTTTCCTCTGCTTCCTCCAGTAGTAAAATGTTTCACCGTCTGTATACAGTTTCTCAGATGTTTCCACAAAGTGCTACTCCAGCTGTTGCAAGTGATAAGGTGTCCCTGCATGCTTCTTTGACATTGGCAGAGGGTGATACATTAATTCAGCCAAGCCTTGCTCAATACGCTGATGTGGTGTCACATCAAACTACTCATGCTGCTTCAGAGACACTGATATTTGGTCATAATAGAACTCACATATTTTCTCAAGTTGAACCATCCAGCAGTGATTTAAATATGCATGTACTGTCTACAATGTCTGAACTTCCTTATGCTTTGTCTAGTAACGTGGGCTCCCTCCAAAGCTTTACTGTTTCCTATGACTCCACAGAATTTGTGCATGATTCTGTTGATGTGTTTCGTCAAGATCCTTTATTTAGCAGCTATAACAATGTACTGGTGCATAAAGCTTCCTCTGTAATATTACAAGCTGATACTTTGCTGCAGCCTACGCACTCTCTATCTAGTGATACGGATTGGTCTGAAGCATACTCTGGTAGTGAATCCCTTTTGCCTGATACAGATATTTTGACGGTACTTAACGTTTCTTCCTCTGATTCTGTAGATGAAATTACATATGAATCATCTGGGTTTAGTGATGTTAATAAGATGCTTCAGAAAGGTGATGTTATATATGGAGATGAGAGAGAACTGCAAATTTCCTCTTCTTTAAGTGAAACAACTTTCAATGCTGAAAGTAAAGTGCTACATGAACTTTCTACATCTGTTTCTAATGATGATATAATTAAGCAGAATATGTCTCTGCAAGAACACCCACTTCCTGTTTCTAGCACAAAGGGAGTCCTTCCAGTCTCTCTTGCTTTTCCCACTACTAAGATATCTGATCGTGATATTAGTAAACTTACAGAAAGTCACCTTTCCGTTCAGACTTTGCATGTTACACCTCCAGCCTTTGATGACATTTTGCTTAAACCTATGCTTAGTGCAAGCTCAGATCAAGCTCCCTCTGCCCCTGCTTATAGCAAAATGTTATCCTCGACTCAGCTATACCTTTCTGAGACCTCAGCTACATTAAATAATGAAGCATTACTGCAGTCCTCCTTCCAATCTTCTGGCGATGGCACTCTGCTTAACACGGCTGCAGTTGTGCCTAGTGATCCAATATTGGCTGAAAGCTCCAGGGTTCACAAAGATAGTTCTACATTTGACCCAATATTGCATCAAGTGGCACCAGGTTCTGCTACAACTGAAACTGTGCTGCATTCTACATCTGCACCTTCCATTGCTGATATGTTGTCAAACACTTCTAGTAAGCCCGCAGCGTCACTTCAAGGTTTATCTGTTTCTTTTGCAAGTGAGGAATATGTTTCATCTAGTTTGTTTAACAGTGAAGATACTCAGCAGGTTATGCCTTCATTGTACAGTAGCGATGTTTCGTTCCAGCTGGCCAGTTTAGAAAATACAAATGCCTTTCTCCCCCAAGCAGTGAATGCCGTAACAACTCCCTTCCTAACAGTTGATACATTACCACATGTAGCTACTCCTGCAGACAGCCGTATCTCTTCAAGTGTTTTTGAAAGAAGTGAGGCTGCCAGTGTCTCTTCAAGTTCTGCACCTGAGTTTGATCCTGTTCATATGCCTGCAGTTCTTTCTGATTCTGACGTGCCCATTCGTCGCACTCTTCCTTTATCAAATGTACATATTTCTGTTACGACTGTTCCTCCCAAAAGTGAGATCCCTGTAACTTTGAGCAGGTCACTGGTTCCTTCTAGAGAATCCTCTGGGTTGTCTCCCAGTATCATGTCCAGTACTGATTTATGGCCTTCTGTAGTTGAGGATGACTACGATGAATATGATGATGACTTCCCTGTAAGTAACTGTATCTCATGCACTTCCCATAGAGAAGCTCAGGATATGGTAGTAGAGGAGGAAGATACAAAGGTAAACAATAACAAGGATCAGAGTAACCTAATTATAAGTTCATATTCTGAGAAACCTGAAGAAGAAGAGAAAATTTCAACTGCTGCATCAGACAGTCAGATAAATGATGCCATGGACAGACGTAATTATACATCCATACCAACTCTGACAGCAAGTTTGATACCTAAGAAGCACGACGACCTGACAGTTTTGGAGAACCACGTTCAAGCTGCTAGTGTCCCATTGCAAAACACATCAGAGTCTAAGTCTTGGGCTGTTTTTACAAGTGATGAAGAAAGTGGTTCTGGCCAAGGTACCTCAGATAGTCTTAATGATAATGAAACTTCAACAGATTTCAGTTTTCCAGACCTTAATGAGAGAGACACTGAAGGGGCAGTTGAAGCAGGTAACTCAGAATTAACTCCTGGATCGTCAGAGTCATCAGCCTCATCTGTTACTAGCGATCATTCATCAGTATTCAACATCTCTGAGGCAGGTTAGTCACAGATAAGTCTAACGAATACCATGGAAAGCTGTGAGGGGATGCTTTTGTGCCATAGAGAATGAGAAGGTTTATCTATATATAATAAAAGGAGAACATAACTGTACCAGTGGGTGTGATTAAGGAAGCACTGGGGAACAGGGGGTGCATGCTGAGCTGGCTATCTTGTGAATGCTACTTCTGGCTACTTAAAACTGCACCTGAAATATTTTTCAGTAAGAAGATTCATGCTCTGCTTTTGGACAGATGTGTACTGCCAGCAGAAGTTAGCTGGTGCACACTCTAAAACCAGAATTTGTTTCAACGTAATTGTTTAATTTTAGTTTTAAAGGTTTAAGAAGGATGTAAGTTCCTTGTACAAAGACAGGTACTGCCCTTATGGAAAACCACCAGAGAAAACCATGCCTCTGAGACTGGGGTTAACTTACAGCATCACATTTCCTCCTTGTGTTTTGTTTTGTGTTTTCTAAGATGCATTGAGCAAGGAAAAAGATGCTTCAGTTTGATTCTGATCCATCTTGCCTCATAAAAACATTCACTTTCATTCTTACTCTGTATGCCACCTTCACATTTCAGTGAGATGCAGACTTTTTGTGCCAGATTTGCACACTTCCAAAATACTTAGAGCCAGATTCTCCTGTACCTGTTTATATTTAGTGCTCTTTTCTTATTTAGTCCTCTTAAAGTCAGTGAGAGTATTTGTCATCTGTGATTCCAAGGATAAGGTCAAAAGGCAAAACTGAACCTCACATAGATAAAAACCTGATAAATACAAAGCATTTCCTTTGTATTTAAAAGTGCATTGTGGAAAATTTGAAGTATTCAGACACGTAGTTTGCATTGCCTCTTGTTGGAGCATTGAAAAATCCAAGAGTAAAGTCAGAAACAATATCTATGATATTTGGGAAAAAAAAAAAAAAAAAACACACCAAAAAAACCCCACACACTAACAACCAAGATTGAATTGGCAGATTAGAAAATAAATTGAACTTCCATTAAGTACTCACAGCGTCTGTAGAGGGCAGTATCGTCCAACTAAATCTGCTAAGGAATGGAATCCACAAAGCATGTGAAATTTTCAGCACATTCCTACAAATACACAGTTAAATCACATGAGGTCTTATTAGTCGTGAGCAACAGAATATGAACTAATATGAAAAGGTGTTAAATTGACACTCTGTGTAGTTGGGGCTAATAGAATGTGCAAAATAGAAAATAAAAATTAAAATAGAAAACATGCTGAAATAAAGTAGAAAACATACTGAAATTAGTAGGAGTCCTAAAAAGGTAGGTGTTATAAAACTGAATCAATAAGTGAGTTAGCTCAGTAGGTAAGTGGTATTGTATAAAATGCATAACATTTCTTCAGAAATCAGCAAAAAGAACATCAGTATTTCAAAATCTATATTACTAATGTGAATGAGTGTTACCATAAGAGATTTATAGTTTACATAGTGGGTGTCAGTTGAATTGTTACTGATAGTAATTCAAAAAGGATTATACATGGCTGGAGTAGTAGTGGTAGTTCAACAGACTTAGAGTTTGCCTTCTAGATATTATTGAAAGACACTATACAGTATCATTTCATGTACATAATTTTTTCCAATAAATGATGCCAAATATTGTCTTTTAATAAACTGAAAATTCAATGTGAGCATGTCTAACATGGCGTCCTGTAAATCAGACATCTTTGCTTTCATTCAATTATAAAACAATGGAAATCAAAAAAAAACCTTCAGCTGAGAACTTATTTATACATAACAGTGAATTCACCAGAAATTGATGAATTGTCTTCTTGTTATGACCATTACAGAAAAAAATGTCATTTAAACTTTTCCCAGTCTTTGTCACTGTTAATGCATATTTATGCTTGTTCCGAACTAGGGCTTTCTCCATGAGACCTCTATGACTACCTAAACCTTCCAACTTCTGGTGAAATCTGTAAGAGAAATTAATATAATGTCCAAACTCATCAATTATTAGGGTGCAAAGAAATCTACTATAGATGAGACCGCCTTTTCAGCTGCCATCATTGGAGTGATAGCCAAGTGGGCAAGAACCCCCCTGTTACAGGAGAAGCCTGCTCTTCCTCCCCCTTAGAAGGAATGCAAATAGGATTTGCTCGTGTGGTCTGAAGGAACCCTGTCATCAGACAGATAAGACTGGGGTTTACAGTGTGAATTAGTCCCAAGTTGAATAAGCAAGCCTGCATGCTTCAAAGAGACTGTGTTCTGATCTCTCATGCATACGTGTAGTTTCTTCTGAAATTAATAGGAAAGACTGATTTTAGCCTACTCACCAGAAACTCAGGGACAGATTTTTCAGTAGCAACTTGTGCCTGCAATCACTTAGCACACTGAGCTACAAGATTTAAGGAGTAGTGATTGATTTGGGTGTTTGGGTACTTTGAAGTAAAAACAAGAAGGTACTTGCAACATCAGAGCCTAGACCTTTTTGCATATAAAGCCCTGAAAGCCCCTAAACTCAAGAAAATGGAAGCAGAGAGCTGCCTGGAAATCTGCTGTGTGAAGCTGTTTGTTTTTTGACATCGTATTTGGAACATGTGTTTTGTTGTCTTTTTTTCAGATACAGCTCCATTCCCTCCTCCCATTTGTCTGAAAGGTTTTTATTCCTGTAGAATCGGTCCTTTGAAATACCAGTGGAGTGCAACTGATTTCTGGACAGCAAAATTCTGATCCCATACAGAACATCCATTGAATTAGGACTGTTCACAAAAGCAGAAAACATTCTTAGAAAATCTAGGGGTTTAATTCTAACAAGTACAAAAGTGTTTATTTCTGTGTTTTATCTCATATAATGGTCACAGATCACGGTAAACTGCACAGATTGAAAAGAATTAGTCACTTTATTTCAAAATCACAGTTTTAAAGTGTTTACTTTTTGAGTTATGACTAAAGTTCAAAAATGCAGGCTTGGTCTCACCCACCATTGTGTTCCCGTATTTTAATGAGATTATAAAATATACTGTTTTAATCTTCATACAGATTCCTATGTCCAAATATTTCTGTCATCCAGCATTACAAGGCTGACATAAATCTGAAATCTAGACAATATCTAAATAATAATTTGATTGCCTGGAAAGGTGGAGGTAGGAAATGTAATTCTGGCCCCAGTAGAGTTGGAGGACAAAGTACTGCAAGAAGGATGTATCTGTAAGGCGAGTTTCAGAATGGATAATGTATTAAAATACAGAAGGCTTAAGTGCAATAGAGCAAGCACATAGAGACTATTGTTAGAAAATTTTCCTATTAAGCTGTTAGTCAGATTTGCATTATATGAGTGACACTTTAATATCTAAGTGTTGTTTATACATCCCAGTATTATATATTTAGATTCTTTAACTCAGTTGGCTTTCAGCTAATAAACAGATGAAAATGAAAAGCTTTCTTCTCCTATATTTTAACAACAATCTGCTATTCTTGCAAAGAGAAGTTTCCACTGCTGGAAGGCTGAATCACATAAGCTTGAACACTTTCCTTTACCCTCTATCTGCTTGTTTTCTGTAAGCTGGTTTGCAAATGTGTACACTTTCTGCAGTACATAGTAAAAAATAGAGGTAAGTGGTATTAAATAGGCTCTTTATAAGACACATTCACTTGTGCTGTACGTTTGTCGGTATTTAAACATGAACTGTTTCAATTTTCTCTGACTGCAGAGGCAAGTAATAGTAGCCATGAGTCTCGTATTGGTCTAGCTGAGAGTCTGGAATCAGAGAAGAAGACAGTTATACCACTTGTGGTCGTATCAGCCCTGACTTTTATCTGTCTAGTGATTCTTGTGGGTATTCTCATATACTGGAGGTAAGTTGCTTTTTGGTTGTTTGGTTTTTTTCAGTTCTAAAGAGCTCTGATTTGAAAAATGTGATTGACATTGTTGAGCTGGTTTACAGGAAGGAGACTGGATCTTGTCACTCACGGTGTCTTTGTGTTGCCCCCAGTTCTGCAGTGACATGAAGCTGTCAAAATAAGGTGGTTTCTGTCCAAAATGCTCAACTAAAATTCTTTTTGGTTACAGAGGATTGAACCATTGGAAATAGTTTAATTCCATATTGAGGGATTTTAGTAAACAGTTACTTGTGGTTGTTAATGCCTAGAAGCCAAGTGACTTAACAGAGCACTGAAGAACAGGAGGGAGAAGAAAAATGAATAGCATGGTATAGGTTTGTTTCCTATCTTTCTAATTCTTTAACAGTTAAAAAAGGTAGCTGTCAATTCAGGATGAGAATCTGTGGTCCTCAACAGGACTATGTGAATAAGCAATTCATATAGGACTGTAGGAGTGTGTTGTAGCTGACACTGTATGCAAGACAGAACTGGGATAGTTTAATGTTAGTATATTAGTGTGAATGTTTTAAGATCACTTACTGAGTAGCTCTTATGATATTCTGTGATTAAAAAGTTGTTCTTCCTGATTCTGCCTATCTCTGAACCAAAATTTACCCCCAGCTTTTCAAACAATTCAGTGGGTAACTACAGATGCATTTCATGTGCATACACATGCTCAGGTTCCCTCATGGGCCTGTTTCTCTGTGACTTCATAAGTTGATAAGACAGTAAGAAAAAAAAAATGGGCTAAAGAGAAGTGTCAGCTGTAAAAAGTCATGATAATATAATCAGTGAGCGCAAAAGACTGTATCTGTCCTGTGAAATAAAGCACATCAGCTGGCGTGGCACAGATCTCTTCCATACAGCTGAAGTCTCTTCCCTCACAGGGGGAATAACCAGCGTGGCTGCATTCACATCACCTCCTGGGGACGGTCTCTGCCCTGTGCTGACACCAGACTGCGTTGAGCATTGTGTGAAATAATGCAAGGTGGCCTGAGCTAAAAGCATGCCAGGAATCTCGTTAGCCATGTGACAGTATGTGGCAGTGCTCAAGCCTTTGGCTCTGTTTCGTTGGTTCTAGATAAAGCCAGAGAGTCTTCCTAGGGACAGGTCTGCTTAGGCTTTCGTAGAGCTTTCAGAATCCATGCACAGCCCTAACGCTTTCTCAAGGGTGCAGATTGCCAGCGAGGAAACGCAGTGGTCCGGAAGGGGGAAGTAAATTGCAAAAACTTCCTGCCATGGTGATTTTTGTTGTTTGGTGATTGCCAGGAACCTGATCCTGTTACTGCTTCTGTAGTGCTACCACATAAACTACCAGCAAGAAACAGAACCTTCCTCTTCCAGGAGCTGTACAAACAAGAGGGGAAGGCAGGCCCAAACACCTCACAGATGCTTCCAGAGCTTGGGCTTTTTTGTTAGTTTTGTGGGGTTTTGTGGGGGTTTTTTGTTTGTTGGTTTGGTTTGGGTGTTTTGTTTTGTTTTGTTTTTATTTCTCCTACTCAATCTTGCTTAATCTAAAATGCGTAAAGGTGATTAAGAACCAGGAGCTTGACCCCAAACTGCCCTTTCCAAGCTACCGACTACTGTGTTCTTTGGGCTATGGTGTCAGGGTTGGGCTTACTGATTTTTCTTCTAGTCTCTTGACACTGGTTTGCCCTCGGCTCAGCGGGGTACATCCCACATGGGGACAGAATACAGCCCGTCCCTGAATGCACTAGGCTTAAGGAATTGAGTTCAATCTTCCTTTGTTCCAGGCAAGATTTCTTCTACTTTCTAAACAAGTAGTTAATTGCCATAAGAACTCCACAACTCATTTCCTGGTTTATGTCTAGTTGGATAATTACACTGTCCATCACAGGATTTCCAGTCAACCACTTCCACATTGAGAACCTCTTCCTGTCTCTCAAGTTACACAACATGAACGTTCATATTCATCTTCCAAAGGGTTTCATCCCCAATACTGAATAGTATTTGAAATCTCTTTTATTTGCCAAAGAACACCATCCATTTTAAAACCCAGATTGTACAGTGCAGTTCTAGTAATCCTACACATTACAAGCTTGTTTTTGCCGAATAACATTGTGTTCATTTCGTATCCTTTCTCTGGGAATGAACAATTCTGTAACATAGGTCTTTCAAAATAAAACAAAAATCCCATTAGCAGTAATATCTTCTTGAACTTGAATTTAATCTTTCCTATATTTCTTGTGTACTACAAAATAAAATATGGAGATCTTTTTTTGTTAATCCTCAAGAAAATTTCCTTGGCATTATGATAACACCAGTAACGTTTCTTATTTCAGAGGAATTAAACATAAACAGTATGTACTGTAGGTAGGACTTTGTGGCCATCTTTCAAAGGTGCCAAAACCCTCACCTCTTCTTAAAGCCTGGGAAAAATCAGAACATTAACTTTATTGCTATGCAGTTTATATTAAGCCTAGAAAATATTAGTATAAAGACTGTAAGCATTTTAAGGTTAGATTTTTTTTAAAAATAATTTTTAATAATTGATGTAAACTGTCAATGTTTCTTTTTATAATGTTTTGGTTTGTTTTTATCTGGGCCAATTATTTTCACTTATTAAAGCTCATGAATCATTTAGGTTTGCAAGAAGTTATTCTATATTCTTTTGGCAACAATACTCGAAAATTGCATTGGTATGTCCTAGTGGGGTATTTGAGTGAATAGTGCTTTAAGCTGTTTCCACCATTAGCTCCTAATTTGAATATGCAAAAGGTGAGTTATTTGGTTTAAGAACCAAATAACTACCAAGAGCGACAAGTTCCAGTTTCTCAAGGTTAAAAAAAGGCAAAATTATTTTGTTCTTCACTTGAATGACTTGTATCAGAAAAATAATTCCGTACCATCTGTTGTTTGGGTTTTGGGGTTGGTTTTTTTTTTTTTTAAACATGAAATTGTTAATCATCACTTGAGGAAATTCCCCAGTCTCTCCACTATCTCATTAGGCACCATTTCAATCTTTCTGTGATAAAATATTCATTTATCTGACAGGGATGAAAACTTTTAATGGCAGTATTATCTAAAGATTGTCTAATTGCTGGTAGGAAAATACACAATTTTGAACTACTCTAGTTCTGTGTATCAAATCTTTTGTAATTCAAGCAATTTTCAAGCAATGTCATTTTCCTTTCATTTCTTGAGCATGATTAAGATTACAGTGGAATAAACAAGGAGATTCTTTTGCCTGTTTGATGGCCTTGTCATCTGCATAGGGTTTTTTTCAGGTTTAGAGGGAATTTTCTATCCAAATCTAGAGGCTGTCTGTCTCTCTCTGTGTCCATCTATTTGACTGAGTCCTTGCAGCAGAGATGCAGCAGGGATATTTGAATCTCCTTGCTCCGTTCTTTTCCTTTCTGAATGGCTTCATCATTCCCATTTTGCTGAATTAACCTTATCTGTTAAGGTCACTGAAATAAAAAGTTTCTCTGTGCTGACATATAATATACTGGAAATTGCTTCTGCATGTGTGTGCTCTTCTGGAACAGTTCATAGAAGTGATAAATGAAAACAAACCTGCTGAAATGATGTATAGGAAGAAATGTCAGGCTATTTGTGCGGATCAATTTTTATAATGGTTATCAGAAGAGCTTGGAAAACAGTAAAATGGTAACAGTTGTCAGTGGGAGTTGCACCATTCAAGATTCTTCTTCAAAAAATATATGTGAATCTCAGTAAGAGACTAGCTCTAATAATGTGAACAGTAAACCGCTGATGCAGTTCCAGCTACATTTCTATCTACAGACGTTCTGAATATCAGCTGGCTGTCATGAGGCCTCCTAGACGTTACATGACAGAAATGCTTCAGAAATGACCAACCCAATGACAGACAACACCCTGAATAGTCGTTTAAATCTTCACTTTCCTGTACCACCCTATATCTTCAAAACACAGCTGTCAGAGAACATTATTCTCTTATCCACTGTTTGATCTGGTGGCTTGAGTCCTGTGCTAGGTTTGTGGGAAGAGAGTGGAGAACCCCTTCTAAGGACAGTTAAACTCGCACATGCAGGGACACACTCCCAACAGATTTAAACTTACAAAGGCCACACTCACCCATCCATGAAGGAAAAACTTCTCGACTATGGGACTTCAATTTTAAACAAAAGAGTTAATAAAATCCAAAAAGTTAAAATTTCAGCTGATGAGTACTTAAAAATTAATTGGAACCATTTAAAAATGGAATAATTTGACTCACTAGATCTGTTGAGGATCCATTTAAAGGTCCTTGGAGCCATCAGATTGTTAAATGAATAGAACAATTTGAAAATAAGTTCTAATAAGAGTTTGGCAATACCTATTGGGAGACACCTTGTGAGCACAGAAGACCCTGCAATTCTCAAAGAAAGAAATAATTGTGCCTCTAAGGCTGTTCTGGACGCACAGTGGATATGCAAACCCATCCTGTCACAGATGCCTCTGATTCCTGAGGTTCAGCTCCCTTCTTGGCCGACACGAGCGCTGACCTCTCTGCACACACGCGCACACTGGCGCACACACAGCTCCGCGCCGTGTCACCTGCCTCGGTGACAGTCCCAGTCAAGCTGTAAGCAGTCCCTGGCCCAGCAGGGGCATCTCCTCAGCCAAGGTCCAGGGGCCCACGGGCCAGGAAGACGATGTCCTCTGCAGTCTGAGCCGCAGCCTTGTCCTAGGTTGTTCACATGCAAGTGTTCATTCACATCTAGCGTCCCTCCAAAGAGCTGCTGCTTGCTGCTGCACGGCTTCCCCTACAGACACAGACACTAATTAATTCAATGGCTTAGCACTGTCTCCATATATAAAGTGTGTGTGTGAAGAACTGCAGTGTCTAAATTACAAATTACAGTTTTAGGTTGAAGATCTAAATGCTGCGATGAAAGGTGTAAATTAAATAATCAGGTTAACATTGAGCGATGAGACCTTTGTCTGGAAGTTTGAAATAGTCATCACTTTTTTCATTAACAACAAGTGATAATTAAGAAGACATGGTTATTAACATTAGGTTTAGTCATGAAGGCTTTCACTGCTGATACAGAAGCAGATGGAGTGCCTATTTATGAGTCTTATTACAGGTTAAGTCAACTGCTATGAATTTGTCTCCCAAATGTGCTAAGGGTGTAATTTATTTTCAGCCACAATTAACTTGTTAAAGATTAAAGATACAGTAGCTCAGTGAGGGACAGTGAATGTATGGCATATTACGAGGACATTTTAAGTACTGCTTTAGATGTGAAAGCCATTATGCTAATTAAATTCTTTTTAGCTCAATCTTTTCTCAAGTAAGGAGGTGACAAAACTGTGTAATGTTAGTCCCTAAACTTTACGTGTGATCATTGTTCATAAGCAGCAGGCATCAGGGGGAGGACATATTTTGCTTTTAAAGGTTTAATGTCGGGCTAGTTGGCAGGTTTGGTTGGCACTGTTTTTCATAAACATAATGCATCAATACTCTTTGTACCCAGCAGGCAGGGCCAGACTTCACAGAAGTGTTTAGTGATTTGAGGCACTTTGATACTTGCCTGCCTCTCACAGACGTTTCACACACAGTCCTGAGACTCTCGAGTATTATACTCGCACTGAGACAGCCTCTCTCACCTCGGCAGCTGCTAACTCTATGGAGTGCTAATGTCAGAGCCTCTTTAAAAATTAGGAATATGTTCCCAGGCACATCCTGAATGTCTTCTTGGTCTGCATCCAAAATTGCAGTTTCTAAGTAAAACCAAGTACATAATGGATAGTCTTATTCCAAACATGTCATGCAAAGCCCAGTCTCCTCTATGACCATCACAAATTTACTTTTAGAGTATTCTAGCTGGAATCCAAATGTATTTGTCATGTGAATCACCAGAACTATTTTGCATGCCACAATTTTCCCTTTGATGTAGCTGCCCAGTTTTTCTTGTACTTTAAGAGGATCTGCATTGTACAAAGAAAGAAAATTCCCAACACATTCCAAGAGTATGGGCATGTTTCCCAAAGGCTTAGTTCAAATAAGCTTACCAAAGTCTTTATGATATATATTAATGGTTCTGGAAAGAATAACAACATCCGCGTATTCCCTACCTATTCCTCAAAGTAGCTTCAAAATTTCTTTTTGGTTATAACTATTATATGAGGGTTTTCATCAGTGCAGTGATACAGGAACAGTGCAGAACGTAAAATAACAGTGATTACACAAAATAGCAAACAATTGTACAATAGCTTCAGCCAACAGCTTTGAAGAAGCAGAATCTTGTAAATATAAAATTAGATTAACATTTTCCTGATGCATATATTTCTTTTTAAGTTTAATGGCTAGTGAATAATAATACAAATAGATTAAGTGACCCAGAGTAAAGATTGTTATTAGCATGTCTAATCATATGGAGATTTTTTAATTAAAGAGGCTTTGCAATGCTTACAGCAGCAGTTGGTTATTTAGTCCCTTGAATAGCTTGGACTCTTAGCAGATGCTATTCTTATTATCTTCACATCTGGATTCCAGCATAGATACAAATAACTTTGAGGGTCATAGTTAAGGTTGATTCAATTTGTATTCATCCTTCAATGTTTTTGCAACAAAGCTAGCATCTCCTGGAGTTATAAATTCCCGTTTCTGTCTGTCAGCTTCAGGAAGTCCTTGGTTAAGGTGCCCCTCAGTGTTGCGATTACATTATGAGAAAATGCTTTAGCTCCAGTTATAGCAATTCCGGAGCCACCGTTTCGTGTGTTACAGGGCATGTTGTCTTTTATTGCATTTCTATGTCTGCAGTAGCATCGATTGATGAATTAGCAGAGCTGATCTCATACGTTGCTCCATCTTCATGCTAGCATAGTCGCGTGAAAGGGAACAGTAATTATGTGTGTGAATTTGGATAAGCAAGGAAGACAATGGCATTTTTTATACTTGGAGTTGTGCGGCATCTCCAGTAGCTCCTGATGCAGAGTTCCTCTTTCAGCTTTCGCTATGTCTGATGTGTGCTCTGTCTTCTGCCTCTGGTATAGGTAAAGATGCATGAATCTGTATAATGCTGAGTTAAAGTAGTGTCTTCAGGTTATATGCATAATTTGGTGGTGTATTGGGGGAATATTTATAGCAGTATTATAGCAGTAGTGTGTGACACTCCATGAAAAACTGGTGTTCAAAACTGTGATTTTCTTTCTTACTCAATAATGCCAGAATTCCAAAAGATCTCAGGTAATGTTTTATTTTTGCAATATTTATTTACGTTTCTTCCTCTCTAGGAAATGTTTCCAGACTGCTCACTTCTATTTAGAAGATAATACATCACCTCGAGTGATTTCTGCTCCCCCAGCTCCAGTCTTCCCAGTCTCAGGTATTTTTTTGTCAACCGTTCTGTGGATTGGTGTTAGCTGTTGGAAGAACCTGCCTTGTATTTGTCCATATTAATTCTTCACATACTGTAATGTCTGTAAACCAGATTTGTTCCCCCTTGTACTAATAAACACAAGTGCACTTGATGGAGGCAGAGACTAGTGTTACTAATATTCTCTCCTGTAGGTAACACAGAAGAGAAATATCCTCACCTTACAGAGTTGTCTCAAAGATGCCCTGTGCCTTTTAGCCATTTGAGGTGTAGCCTCACTAGAAAAGTCTTCTGGTGTAGAAACTTGAGCTACACTAAATAGCTCTGGTTCATTGTCACAAAGTAGAGGATTACACAAGCAACACAGTCTGCTGTATTTCTTCCTTTAATTGAATTTGTCGCATTTTATAGAACATGACCTATTTACCAGCAGGACCAATATGTGCCTCGTCTATGCGTTTCATTTGCAATTACAATGTTTTCTTTAACTGATAGATTTTACTAGCACGTTTACTACTAGTAAGGTTCTCTGTGAGTCTCTCGTGAAAATGATACACAAGTGCAGAATATTATTAGCATCTTCTGGTTCCATATCGACCACAGTTATTTGGAGAAACTTACTTTTCTTTCCTCCTCAGAGTATCGGAGGAGCACATGCAGCCCTCCCAGCTTCTTCAATCTGAGTAGAACGAAAAGTACCTTAAATAGATTAATTCTGCAGCAGATCCTGAACCACATTTTCACACATGAGAGAAGGATATCTTGTTCCACAAGTAATGCTTTTGCAAACTGTACAAAAGGGGATGGTTTCCCTTGGAATGACTAAGGGAAACAGAATCAGCCCTTGTGTAGGTAGCTGGTAAAGACAATTAATTAAATAAATCCAGAACATTAGGCTTCTGTTGTAACTGAATCGTAGGGATCTTTAGATGCCTCTTGTATTGATTGCTATTGTTAGGGGATGCATAACCTTCTTCTAAATGGTTAATAGGCAGGGATGTAGCTCGATTTCAGAAAACGTGATTATATATGAATGTGAAGTGGAAATCATTATAGGAAATCTCTGCTCTCACTATCATTAACTATATTGGAGTACAGCTGTATAATTTTCTTGCATTTTTTCCTGACCAGCTCACCTCAGGGAGATAATGTTTTCCATTGCCATAAGACAGAATTGCACTTACAGTTATTCTGAGTGCTTAAAATAAGATGCTGGAGGTTTTCCTTCCAAAATATTAACTTAAAGAGAAAAGTGTTTCTAAGTGACTGAAAGATACATAAAATATTTCATGGAAAAAGTTGAAAGCACTGAGGAAATATTTTTGTTTTATTTTGTGTGGAACAGATGTAAAGTGAGCAGGTTTTGTGTTTTCTCTTGGACAAGTGTTTCACCAGTGTAATTTTACAACAATTGAGACTAACCATAGTATAATACTGGCAAAGAGTGTAGAGTAGGATGAGCCTTTTGTAACTGCTAAGTTTAATTTTTTATTATGACTAAAAGCGCACTCCACAGATCTCATTATATATTAAGTTTTCCTTTTGTGGGGTTTCATTGGCAGAGATAGGAGAATTTCAGTTATTCACAGAAAATGCCCTGGCACTTCACAGTGTAATTCAAAGACACATTTAGAACAAATAATGAATTACAGGGCAATATTAGGACCCAATATCAACCTTTAAGTAGTTTCAAGTGATACCTGCCATTCAGATATAAAATGTATTCCTGGAGTCAGAAGTGATTGAATTGGAAGATTAGCACCGGCAAGGAAAAAAAACAGTAACACCACCAAACCTGAGATCTCTGTGTCCCTTACTGTCCTCGCCCTTAGGGTCGTCTACCTTCCCTTCTGGTTTCATGTTTGCATATCATTCGAATAAACACTTTATGCCAGGTTTCATCTATGAAGCATGTTACACATTTGTTCAGCTTCTCCTAGGCTTGACTAGATAAATTCACTTTTTGTATTCAGATCTGTTCATGTAAGTGGAAGACCAGATGGATTCCAATACAAATCAACAAATTCTTTGTAACTAAAAGCTGAATTTGTTAGATGGCCTAAATGCTGAACATCTGTCCTTATTCAATGTTTTTGATATTTCTTTCTCATATGGAACAGTGATGAAATTACAAATTGTGAAATAAACATATTTTTAATCCATGAAAGGCTTTGGGGAAAAAAAAAAAAAGTAGTATTCTTCAGAATGAAAAGTAGCTGAAATAATATCATCCTTTAACAGGTAATTAATTAACAGAACAGATGACTTTGTTTACATAGCGTATTTGCAGAAAAGAGCAGATTAAAAGTCCCAAAGGTTTTTGACATGATCTCTAATGCGTGTTCTATACAAGAGTCGTTTTCTGTATTTGTGTAAAGTAAAACTGAAATGTGTATGTGAATGTATAAACATCAGACGAAAATTCAGACTCAGTATCAGGACCCAGAAGTTGCATTTATTGGTTAAGAATATAGTTGTTGTCTTTGTGAGTATCCAGAAAGTCTTAAATTTGGATCTTTCACTTAAAACCTGATGTGAAAATTTGCAGTCAGTACTCCCAGGATCAGAGATAAGATCATTTATCAACAGGTAATCAGAGTCAAGGGGAGAATGGGGGAAAAATCTCTACTGAAATACTCATGCAGTTAAAGATGAAAATTAGTTGTTGTTTCCTTGGGATGCCAATGCAAACGTGCAACACGTGAATTGAAATTATGCTACTGGTATAATGGTACATCCATATAGTAGGCTCAGGACTATGTAGCCAGTCCATGTACTGTATTAGAGTCCCAATGCAACACGAATCAGCCTAAAGCACCCAGACTCCTCTGCCTGATCATCCTTTCTTTACCAATGTCATTCAGAGCTCTGCTCCTACCTCTCCCATTGAACATCGTGTAGTAAACTCCCAATCCTCCCATTTCCCCTTGACTTCACAGGTAGTTCTGAGTGCTCTTCAACTTACAGACAAGCTCAGCATCTTGCAGAGTCAGCACCTTGATTTTGAGGGTTTAAAGACAGAGCAAGACCTAGGAAGGCATTTTCTATATCTTCTTTGCAAATGGTCATTTAGAAATGTATAAGTGTTAGAGAATGATTTTGGAAATGTTAATGATGTTAAAGAGTGCTTATATTTTGTGGGAGCTGTATGCCCAAAGTTCATGCCAAAAATTCTATTTCAGAATGTTGTGTGGATTGCCTACGTATAAACTTCTTTATATGTCACTCGCTTTTTATTCTTCATAAATATGTTTTTTGTCTTTTCCCATCCCTAAGATGATGTTGGAGCAATTCCAATAAAGCATTTTCCAAAACATGTTGCAGATTTACATGCAAGTAATGGTTTTTCTGAAGAATTTGAGGTATGGCTCTATGATGTCATCTTTCTTCTTAGCACATACAAATAATTTTAAGTTCAAATGCCTGGAAACAGCGAACTGGGTATTACATTCTGGCTTGGGGACCAATTTCATAAATGCATGTAAATACAAGTACTGTGAGCCCAGTAAGGACTGTTTATGCATAAGGACTAGGGAGATGTGTAAAAGCTAATAGGACTGGCACGCAAATGGCAACATTTATCACTGTGATAAAATACTAAATGATTGTGTGAATAAACTATGCAAAGATAATGCAATCTGTATGGTTAATCAGATACAGTTTTAGATCTAAAGGGTTTCCAACACTAATGCCAATTGAATTTGCAGAAGCCACCCACATTTGTTTGCTCCATTTACAGAGAAAAAAATATGGAAGTAATAATGAGTACACTTGGCAAGACTTCTGATTAACAGGGGAGCTAATCTAGTCTTCATAAGTAGTTGTCAAAGCTTTACAGTTCCTGTCTTAAAATATATGGTTCACATGAAGTATTTCGGAACTTCAAAGCATATGCTTTCATCATATAATGTTACTATCAGCATATGTAACTAGTGAACTTAATTGTTTTTCACATTCATATGCATTACAAGCAATTTAAGGAGTGATATGTTCTAACTTAAGTCACATAAAATAAACATCATAAACTCAAATTATCTAATTAAAGCTATGCTTTTAAGATTCTTGACAAGGATTTCTAACAAAATCAGTCAGTTGAGATGGAAGCAAGTTTTAAAATTGATCTCTATTAATTTAAAATATGATGGCAATATTCCTAGTGCAAAAACAATACTGAAAGTGAAGAAATTCATGGTTTTGCATCTTCGGGGTTTAGCTTTTGGTTCCCCAGCCAGGGTATTATGATCTAATGGACAAAAAATTCCATGCCATTCACCTAACCTTCTTCAGCAGCATTTCTTCTCCAATTAATTTAAAGTTCAAACATCTCTCTGATTGTGGGACGAACTTGTAAATACTTGTGAATGTCCAGTACCTGTTCACATGTTACTCGTGTGTGTACACACTGCCAGGACTGGGCTCCAGCTGGGCTGGCAGTTAATAAGAGCAAACATTGAAGGACTGTGTGTAAATACAACAGTTACAAAGTTCTTTCACCATTAGAGGGGACAGCAATACACAAGTCAAATTGTTCAGCCTGAATTGTTCTTCTCCTAAATTGCAGCAGTGATGCAAACACCAGATATGCTGCATCTCACTGAGCTACACCCACACCATCTCAACTATTTCACGCTTGTTTTAACTATTACAAAAAACTCAATCTCCTTATCATGTCTTGGAGATCCCTTTTGGCTTTACAGACTACCCCCAATTAGCGTCCTGATCTTTTCTTTACCAATAAAGAACTTAGAAGAAATGGAAAAATTGAATAGTCATTGTCTCTGCAGAGTCAACTTACATTTGGGGAGGAGAGTACATGGGTATTCAGGTTTTTATTTATATTACTTTAAAACTACTCGTATTTAAAATGTAATTTTCAGACTGGTAACCACTTTTCGTATATATATTTAAATAGCTGAAGGTGAAGGTGATTAATATTAAAATAAATCCTAAAAGTGTTGGAAAACATTATAGTATTTTTAGTCATGACAACGTATTTCCTACTTAACAATGAGGACCTTATAAGTGTTTCCTGTCAGTTAAAGAGTTAAAGTAATCAATACTATTTAAAAAAAAAAAAAAAAAGTGAGTTTTATAGACTTTATGCCTGCCTTCTCAGGCCTGTCTCTGTCTTTTTTTGTAAAAATGTCGGGTTCATTGAGAAACTGGTGGCAGACTGAGAGTTGTCACGCTGTCCTTTGCCAGAGTGCCCTGAGATCAGCAACACACCGTCCTGCTCCAGGGGAGGTTTTACAGCTGGATGCAAAGACAGCAAAGCCATTCCCCAGAGAAACTACTGCAGTTATAAGGACCAGTAACACATCCAATGAACAGTTAAATATATAGATAATCTGTCTGAAGTCAGCGATGTTGCTCATATGTATAAGCTTTCACCAGCCTAAGGTCTAACATTAAAGCTAATGATATGAAAACAGATGCTGGTATTCTAACAGGAAAATTGCCTCTTGTTTCCTTTAAGAGTTATGTCAGCTTTGTTGTTATTATGGAGATATATATTGCATGACCATAACTGTTTTCCATATAGTAATTGTAATTTATATAAACACTTTTATCCATTTGTTCTGTGCTGTGGAATTTGATTTTTTTTACTTTTTTTGCATTCATTCCCTCATTAGACACTGAAAGAGTTTTATCAGGTAAGGAATTATTTCACTGCATTTTTTTTAGCAATGAAGTAGTTGTAAAATATCATTGATAAATGGGTATAAGGCTGTGGTTCTTTTTGTGCTGACTTACTGTATTTTAAGACATTTTATGTGTCTTAGTACTAACTAAAGTATGACATACTTTTTTTTTTTCTTCTTTTTTTAGGAAATCCAGAGCTGTACTGTAGATCTAGGTATTACATCAGACAGCTCTAATCATCCTGACAACAAGAATAAGAATCGATACATAAACATTGTTGCTTGTAAGTAAATGCATCACTTGGTGTTTTGTTTCAGAGATATTTATAGGCAAATATAGATTTATATGTTATTAGAGGAAAAAAAAATACCTCTACACTGACAGCTCTGGGTACTGTTCAGCAAAGTGCCTGGAGAGGAGCAGCATGATATTTCACATCTCTTCAAGTCAGTCCTCTGGCATTTTGCTGCTTTGATGAGCATGTGTTAGCAAGACGTATTTGTCTTTTCTGTGATGACCCAAAGGGAGGTGGGAGATTTCATTATAATTCCATTATAAAGCCAAAGAAGCGGTGTTTTGATTGCCAAAATAATCATTTTTGATCTGGAATAATGATGATTTATCTTCTCTAGGAGCTTCACAATTCCTGGATATATTTGCTGTCATATATAAATATGAATGTACTGGTTTTACGGGGTATTGTGCCCTGCCACAAGGTCAGCTTCATTAGCCAGGACACGTTTTCCCATTGTGTTGCCCTTCTTCACTATCCCAGATTTTTCTTTTCTAAAACACATCTACTGAGTTTTGTTAAGCTCCCTTTGAAGCTGTTGCCTCTGGGCTCTTGATCATTTTGGTGGCTTAATATATTTTTCTTAACTCTCTATAGTATTTCAACTTTGTCCTGGTAACAAGAAGCTCTAAATTAAATATATGTTCAGCATTCAACATCACTAAAGCTTAACAGAAAAAGATACAGAATCAGCCCACCTGGCGGAAGACAGTGTAAACCAGCAGTAAGAAATCCCATTCCAACTGGTTGAACATACTGCTAGAGGGAAGGAAAGTCAGGGATTTTCCTTTGCCACTCTGTGTTTGCACCTGATGGTACAAAAGATGACAACTCAGGGGCTTTGTTATCAAAGGGCAATGCACAAGCAGCGTAGGGCACCTCAAGTAGCAAGAATTGCCCTGTGGAGCTGAATCAAGTCTCTAGTCCCTATAATCCCTGCAGGCTACAGAAAGCATCAGCTCACCCTGCGACAGCTGCCGCTGAAGCTCCTCAGCTGCCCCGCTTCTCCAAGATCCCATTGCTCTCCAGGCGCCAGGCTCTGCGTTCTGTAACTCGGGATGACTGTGCCCAAGCACTGGTGCCTGCTGGTGTTGGGAACATCCCAGGACAGCCAGGACACCACGCAGCCACGGCGGTCCCCGGCTGTAGGGGAATATGTCCCAGTGCCTAAAATGACCCCAGGTGCTTCTGTGCAGGCAGCTAAATTCTGAATCTTTGAATCCTTGGATTCATTAGTTTATTTTTCGGGAAACTAGGATTTTGAATCCGATTCATTCCTTTAGCACAGGATGTTTGCATATGGGATTGTCACTGTATTAGTCTTATGTATAGTAAAAATTCATTTCAGTATTTTTAGAAAAGATTTCTTATAGGAAGAATATAATTATTGCAGAAAACTATGCTTATTATCTCCCTTGTTTTACTACAGATGATCATACTAGGGTTAAATTAGCACAGCTTGCAGAAAAGGATGGAAAACTGACTGATTACATTAATGCCAACTACGTTGATGTAAGTGTCTTTTTCTACCTGCCAACCTATTCATCTGTCAGCCTTTTCTGTAAATACTGATGTATGAAGGCAAATAGACTTAATTAAAAAAAAAAGCACAATTTTACATATTTTATTAAAAAAAACTTTAATCATCTAAATTAAGCCTGCAAAGTTAAAGCACAGGTAAAACTCCAGTTCTTTCTTGAATCCATCTTATTATTGTAGCAGTTGCAGCTTAGTGAAGAGCTTTATGAAACAAAAAATGCTCTATCACTTCTGATTCATTTCAGAAGCATTTAGCTTCTGAATGTTTGTTCTTTTATTCATTTTGGTAAGTGGTTAATTCTTCTGTCTGAGATAATCTCATGAGAGAAAGATGCCATTTGTCTGAGAGCCTCACCGAGGTACCATTTATTCAGTTATCGTCAGCAATTTATATGCGAATGATCTTGATTCATTTTTTAAACCACTATCATAACAGATGTCTCATAATTACCATCATGTCAACATTCTGCTGGAACACAGGCACTTGAACGTATATCGTATTTGTTGGAATTATAAACTGACATAACAGTTGCATTCATATGTCGTCTGGTGCTACGGTGTTTCTGCAATTTGGATAGTTATAAATTTGAAAGTACTTAAAAGCTTTTGAGATTCTTTAAAAATAGATACGTAAAATGTCATGTACTCCTCCCAACCTCCTTTTGCTCACAGACTGTGGTTTGACAAGTGTCATTTGTTGTATTTCAATTTAGGGATACAACAAGCCAAAAGCCTACATTGCAGCTCAAGGGCCCCTAAAATCGACAGCAGAAGATTTCTGGAGAATGATATGGGAACATAACGTAGAAGTTATTGTGATGATAACTAATCTCGTTGAGAAAGGAAGGGTATGAGTACCTTTGTGTGTTATTTATTTCTCTAATGTTGATAGATCTACCTCTAGCAGACTCCTTTCTCCCCCTTTTAAAAATCTGGTTTAGGCATTTATCAAGCAAAAAGCAACAGTTTGTAGTAGCTGCTTGTTCTAGGATTGGCTATAGAAGTCTCAAGATGAGGATTTGTAGTACAAAACTAAAGAAAACATTTAAACTCCCTTGTCAACAACTGAAGTCTTGAAAATAACGTGGTGTAACTACAGAAGATTGTCTTATACTGAAAAAAAGACTTCTTGTATATATTTAGGTGTGACCAGACTGCAGAACTTGTACCACGTTCCACTAGCAGTCTGCTTTCCGTCATTCTCTTTCTTAGCGACACCTTAGACCCTGGAAAGGAGAAGGCCATAATTCAGGTGAATTTTTCTGGATACACTGGCTGCTCCCTGTTAACACCCCGTGGGACCCATGGAACCTTTCCTGCCACATGACTAGATACATGTTTTCCCAGCGAGACAAAGTGGGGTTAAACCCCATTACAGCATACGCATTTCTCTGGCTGTGCAATAGGAGTGTACATGGACCCTGGGGTCACAGGGGACATTGCATCACACTTGCCCCATACTGGCAGCAGTGCCTAAACTGCATGTAAGTCTTGTCATATGAGCTATTAAGCATCTATCAGATGATACAGACACAGCAAACGCAGGTGAGGGCTGCACTGGGAGCACCACATCATTTATAATATCATGCTGTAAACGTGTACTCTTCTAGTACTCCTAGAGAAGGCTGTATGGCTGCCCAACCAAAAGGCTGGACATCACAGCTCCCTACTGTATATTCTGGCCATACACAAGATCACTTGCTGATCAGGTATAAATATACCCTCCCCATGCTATGAACCAATCAAAACCCACATATGACTCCACTGACTTGAATGTGTTCCTGTTTTTCCTGTAGATTATCTGTTATTTTCTTTAGAGTGCCTATAGAATGGCAAGTTCCACAATTTTAAAGCCCTTTAACTCTGATAACATGATTTAAACCTCTCTTTTTTTGGAGTATTCCAGATAAAGAGTGTCTGCACAGCCATCTCTCTTTACAGCATAAAATACACATTATTTGTTCTCTTGTGCTGAAGATCATGTCTATTATAAACTGGGTATATTGAGAGTCTCTGTATGTTTTTGTCATTGATTTTGATCTTTAATTTGAACATTTCACCTTGCTAGTTTGACATTTTGTTTTTTATTTCTCTTTTTCTCTATTTTTCGTTTTTTTTCTAACAGAGAAAATGTGACCAGTACTGGCCCGCTGAAGGTAGTGAAGAATATGGGAACTTCTTAGTTACTCAGAAGAGTGTTCATGTACTTGCCTATTACACTGTGAGGAATTTTACTCTTAGAAACACCAAGATCAAAAAGGTTTGTGGCATCCTGGAAACATAGTTGGGCAAAAGGGAGGGTTAAACATTGCTCAGAATACTTTTTAAGGCAGTTGGCAGCTCTTTTCTGTTGTATACATGAAGCTGAATCCTGTAGGTCTCAGCCAGCCATGATGCCTGTCAACTTCAGTTGATCTGACCAGGTCAACAAACTGAGAGGACACTGGCTTGTTGTCCTGGTGGGATGTAGGACCATTAGGGAGAAAGCAGTGATCACATTGGAGAACTGCTGTGGACTTTGCCTGCCTGGTGAGCAGGAGGGTACATTTTCAGAAAGAGAGCAGCCAGTAGAAAATGGGGTATGAATTAAATTATCCACCTCAGCTGTCCATTTTCCTTTTTAAGGATAGGTGAATCCACACCTTGTTTTACTGTAATCAGAACCAGCATGCTCTCAGCTCAGCAGCCTGACATTGGCTATTTTGACGGGGATTCTGAAAGCTTTATTTATTTCAACCATCTAAATGTTAGACACCTAGTCTCTCAGCCTCCCTGTACAATTAGTGCACAATGCACTTACTGTCAAGTAATTTATTCTGCCTATTTTAGGAACCAGTCTATGAATGAGATGACTTGCTGTCTGAAGGTGTCCCTGCCTCTGAGTTGCCATGGAGGGAGGGAGCTTAGAAAAGCAGCCTACATGAGGCTACTTCCCATGCAGACCACCAAAGCTGGGTGAGAGGAATCCTGCCCAACAGAGGAGCAGAGTGCCAGAAATGGCTGGTGACTCTTAAGAGCAGCTGTAATTTCTTATCCCTCCAGTGCTCTTAATCTTTCTCTATGACTTTCTAAGGGACAGTACCAGGTCACTTTTCCATTCAGCGGTTAAGCTGATGGGACAGAAGCACTGGTCCTTCGTCTTCTCTTTGAAAGCTGGAATATTCAGAGCAAGGTGGCGTGTTTTAACTAAATAGGGGCAGCACTAATTCAACAACTATCAGGTACATAAATAAAATAATGAAGAGCTGCCTTTCAAAGGTGGGCTGCTTACATACAGAACTATTTTTCTCTTGCAGGGTTCCCAGAAAGGGAGGTCTAGTGGACGCATAGTAACTCAGTACCATTATACCCAGTGGCCTGACATGGGTGTTCCGGAATACACGCTGCCCGTGCTCACCTTCGTGCGGAAGGCATCGCACGCCAAGCGCCACGCTGTTGGGCCTGTTGTGGTTCATTGCAGGTGTGGTTTTTACCGCCATAAGGTTCACCCTGCTTCTGTTTTGCAGAAAAAATAATTATTCAGTGGTGGGTTAAGCAAAATTGCTCTCTCACATGTAACAGTTCCTGATTGAATAAGATTAATTTCTTAGCTGGTATTTCTGTCCTTGGTAAGGCCAACTAATCAACTGCCTGTGCCACTTCTGTAAGTCTCTATAATGGCTGTAAACAAGATGATGCTGCTCTGCACTATGTTCTTCTTTTTGCAAAAATGCTTTTCTCTTTACTTTTTTGCACATTTCTGTACTACTCTCTTGATTGCTATGATCTTACCAGATACATTTATAGCAGTCATTGTTTCATTTCTGCAATTATATCGTTAGGATGTTTTTGGCTCATGCTTTCTTTGGTGCAGGGATACTCTGTAATCCTAAGAGGACCTCTGTCCGCAAAAGAAGACTCACTTTATTCCTGGCTGAAGTACAACTCTGCTGTTTTTAACATTACTCTGCGCTCTAGCAGCCATTTGCAATGGAGGAGCATTCTGGGGAACGGTTTGAGGTCTGCATGTGCCACAGTGTGCAGGCAGGTGTTCTGTCAGTGCTCACTAAAACTGGGCAGCTCAGGGAAAATTGGTTAAAAAGGGCTTGTAGGGCCTGGAATGACTTCACAATGCCCGTGAAGGACCGGGTTATTGTAAAATATATAAGCAGGTTCTGGTTTTCCACTGTAGTACCTCACCTTTGATGGAACATTTGGAAAGAGAACCTCCTCATGAATTCTGTCCTTCTGGAGCTGACTCTGAGGAAGCCAACAGGTAAAGTCGCCTCACAAATGCTGCAAATGAAGATATTTTATTTCTGGGATGATCTAATCTGACTGAAATCTTTTTTTAGCTTGGAAAATGAAAATTCCACATTTTGGTTGTTCTGCTGCAATCTACACCCTGCCTGTTCAAATAAGAGTTTCCCCAATATACCAAGTCTGAGATCTATGCCAGTGGGCTGAGAGATCAGCAATACATCATAAGTCAATTAAATTGAGTTTTTAAAAAGTGAACAGTGGTAAGTTGTGTGGCTTCAGTCAGACCTCTCCACTGGGTCATAGGTGTAACTCACCTCTGTCTGTAGGCAGTTATATTTGGCTTTTAGTTCACCTGTCCCCATACACTATGGAATTCCAAGAGAGTCATCTCATGTTAGAAATGTAACTTTTATTTATCTTTACAGGCTATATGGAGGACACATATGAGGAACTTCATTAAACTTTTTAAACTATTTCTGTGTTTCGGTACTTTTCATGTTTTGTCTTTCGTACCAAGAACAGATGGTGTCTGGTAATCTTTGTACTTTCTTGTGTCTAATAGTGTGTTGATAACCTAGACCTTTTAGCTTCATATTACATTTAGACAGTTTATAACAGCAATCTGAGCTCACAGTACCCATTGTGCCACCTCTGTGGAAGAAATGAGATGACTGGATTAGCATGTATGGACTGAGCTTGTATCTGCCCTTAAGGGACCGTGCAGACCCAGCACAGTGTTGCTGTCAAGTTGCATGTACCAATACATGTAACATTTCCTCAACTTAGAGAGGAATTACAACTGACTAATTCCCATATACAACCAGATAGCAAAAAAAGACCTCTTGACCTTTTACTCCCTACCTAGATCTTTTATGAAAGAAAAAAGTTGGTTTTTAATCTTACAATACAGTCATTTTTACCTAAATGAGTCAGAGTTCATAACAGGAGTGAGTTGATTAACCCTTTCTTCTACATCTTCCCTTTTTAAGAAGGCTTTCAGCCATTGCTTCCCTTCTTAGCTGTATCTGGAGAGCACTAAGCTTTGTATTTTACAGATGTACCTTCCGCAGCTGTGTCACTTCCTGGGGTTTTCCTCAGTACGCTATCTTTGAAATATCCTATATCTGTAACGAGTGGCATAATGCAACTTTCCCTTTAAGGTGACGTGTGTTTCAACATAGAAGAACTTGAGCACATTAACTGTGTCCATATGCTGACATATGCCACCTTTTCTAGGTAAACTTGATGAAGTATCCTAAGGAATATCAGAAGCCTAAAAATTGCAGACCTGCAGGAAACCCCTTAGTTCTATTTCAATTGATGCATTAAAAATCAATTTGAGAAAATTATCTTTATATCTATTCTTGCACAAAGAAAAAGCTGAGTTGAAAAGATTTTTTTCATTACCAGCCTTGAAGTTTTAGCAAAGTGTATAATACAATGATATTCTACACACCAGTTTGTTGAAAAAGCTATGTATAAGAAACAGTTCTTTTTGTTATTGTTTTACTTCAGGCTCAAGACTATTTTTTTGTTTTATAGTGCTGGTGTTGGAAGGACAGGCACATACATAGTGTTAGACAGCATGCTGCAGCAAATTCAGCATGAAGGGACAGTCAACATATTTGGATTCTTAAAACACATACGTACCCAAAGGAACTACTTGGTGCAGACTGAGGTAAGACTAAAATATATATGGTGAGACACTATTAGAGACCATTTCTGTTTGCAGGAGGAGAGATGATCTGGTTTTCTTTTTGGCACTACCAGACAGACTCGCAACCAGTCACCAGACTGGACTTTCCATTTTCCTTCCCTTGTTGTTATAGATACATTCTTCTAGGCTCACTTAGAGCAATGCACTAGAAATTACCAATCTGTGTGCTCTTGTCTGTTTATTATCAGCAGAGAGGAAATCTGTATAAAACATGCTTCCCACAATAGCACTTTCTTGGCAGGGCATGCATTTTTGTCATAGATTTTTTTAAGGAAACACCACTGTCAGGTGTTCAGATCTTCACTGAACCTGATCAAACAGTTGCTGTCAGGCAATAAAAATAAGGAAAAAAACCTGTTTCAGATGGAAAATTATCTATAGCTGCTTTAAACTGAAGATTACATATAGAATAGTGAAAGACCAGAAGAAAACAATAAGGACAACAGCAGGGCGTTTGAAAGTCTATTTCAGGTTTCAAGAACAGGTGGTTAGATTCCCCAGGGCCTTTCAATAGAAAAAGAGGTAATCAACAACTGCAGGAGCACTTGTTCCAAAGGATGTGAGAGAGACAATAGAGCACAGCAGTAGGCACTGGGAGTGATGGCTTTATTGCAAGAAAGGCAGGGAGAGTCACAGAACAAGCTGACTTGAAAATTTGACTCGAGGCTGTGCTTGCATTTTTAACTCTGTCTGTGAACATGAAAGGTGGTGGGGATTTGGTATTATATCATATATACATTGCATGTGTAGTTCAATTGTGCTTGTAAATGTGCATTGTCACTTAGGAGGGACAGCCTCCACTGTAGAGGATCACTTTTGAGAAAACTCCCCTGGAGCACCACACTGTGAAGAAATACTGACCATGTCAGAAGTGGCAGCTTAGCCAGAGGTCTCCAGGGGTATCTGAAAATAATTAGAGCTCAGATGTTTGGTTTTATTTTCCTAGGAGCAATACATCTTCATTCATGATGCATTGGTCGAAGCGATACTCAGTAAAGAAACTGAAGTTCTTGAAACTCACATCCATGCCTATGTGAATGCTCTCTTGATACCTGGACCAACAGGAAAGACCAGACTGGAGAAACAATTCAAGGTGAGCTCTCCAAGATAGTATCATGAAAAGCTTTAGTCTTGCAAGCTTGAATGAGTTAAAAGTAGGTATCATCACAACACGACTTTAATGAGCTTCCTCTGTCTAAAATTTAACTTCTGAGCCTAAATTCAGAGCAATTTAACAAATGCGTGCAGTCAGTTGGGACAAAACAATTATTTGCATACTCTTAAAAAAGAAATTTTAAAAAAAGAGCATGAGAAATAGGCTGTAAGTAGAATGTGGAAAATCTTACATGCCTTTGCACAACGATCTCACAGATAACAGTCTGGAAAGATGTCATTCTGGTAAAAATGTCATGGGCTATATTGGTCAATCAGCATATTCCCTTTTAGTAGTGACTAGAAGAGAGACTTCACCTCAGCAGGTGATAAGTGAACGCTTAGGTGCTTGTGGATGTGGAGATCAGTGTGTATGTGCGTGGGACTTTTAGTCCCACAGGCAAAGAGCCGACCCAGCCAGGTGACAGCCCAGAATCTGTGAGAGAAACAGCTCGTTGACTCATGGGGAGAATGGGAAGTCCAGCTCGCTCACTAGTTCGCTTACAGAGGAAACACAGAAAATCCTGCCTTTTAAAATAAATTTGAATGCAGAGAAGTAAATCACATGTAAATGTTTTCCAGATTTTGTGGTGAAACAGACTTAGCTTTCCCTAATTTAACAGGAAATGAAACATTGGAACCGTCCTCTCTGAGGATTTTAATTCTAAGGGGGACTGCATGGAACAATGTGTATTCTTTCTATAATTAGATATTGGATCATAAGTAAACTTATGCAGATACGTCTGCAGATAATGTCAGTACATAATAAGGCTATGAAGAATATCAGTATATTTATTTTCTGAAGTATTTTGGTCACATAGGCACAGTAACTAGTGTTTCATCAAGATAATGAACAATACAGAACAACAGAATAGGAACAACATACCAAAGGATTACACAGTTTGCTGCTACGCTGGTTTGAATGATCCGACAGTGTCGCACCAGTTTTTCCTAGGGAAAAGCAGGGACTCTTCTCTCTTCTGTGATATGCTTGGAGAAATAAGCATCCCACCTTTCCTACACAGATGAAAGAATAAAACACATAATATATACAAACAGAGCATGTAAATATATATAAACGCAGAGTGTGCAGTGCAAATTTCAGGAGCCATGTAGAGCTCCAATTTCAAGAACTCAAATATCAGAAAGCGACATGTCTAATTCAATCTCATCTTCCTTTGCAAGCTAAAATTTTAGAGTAATAAGAATAATGTGGAGTCTTGTTTTACAGAAGAACTGGTTTAGATTTAAAAAAAAAAAAATGTGGTCTAATTCATTTTGATGGAACTTCCCTGGTTTGCTATCTGTTTTTCCAAAGCAAGCAGCTTCTGGAAGCTACACATGCCCAGCACAAAACTTCATGGAAAAGTCTTTCGAATTCTTTTGACTATTTTGATTTGGTTGATTTTACTAGAAATCATGAAAAAATTCTAAAAACTAGGAAAAATCTGCTTTCCAAACTTATTTCATGCCTAATAAGTAGATATACAGGATTGTGGTGTATATATTTGTGTATACACTTGTTCCTTCTCGTAGTATTGTCTCTTTGAATTGTATTATTTGAAACAAGTAAGTAAGTGAGACGCTCCCCAGATCAGCTCGATTTTCCTCTCACAGGTTTGGAGAGAAAATCAACTCATAACTGAGATATCTAGATGCCCCACATCAGGAGCTATACTGCAGATTTTTCTGCACAGACATTTACTGTTTTCCAAAACTATTTAAAGTTACACAAACAACTGTGCAGGCAAAATGGCTGTGACACCAGGATGGCAACAAGCAATGAGGGGCTGGACATGGGAACAACATAAAGTGGCATTTCCTTCAAAGACATGCTTTTCAATCTAGGGCTCAAGAATCATTTAAACTGACAGAGAAGAAAAAAGATTCTGATGACCTGCTAAGTAATTTAGCCAGATACCTAGATACCTAAGGTTAAGAGAGACAGCTAACCTGAAATACGGGCACCCTTCTGTGTAATGCAACCAGTGAAGGATTGGCTTTTGTACAATGACTTGATTTTTTTTTTAACTTGTTTCAGTTACTGAGCCAGTGTAACACACAGCAGTGTGATTATTCAACTGCACTCAAACAATGTAACAGGGAAAAAAACCGAACTTCATCCATCATTCCTGGTAAGCTTCTTCAAATCACCCTCTCTAGGTGGCAAAATGTTTATGAACCATATGTGTCAAACCTTTAATCTTTCCTCAGTAAGAACTGCAGACATCTGCATTGGTGTGGAGCAATGTTCTGTAAAGTACTTTTAGTGAAGAAATGATTTAAGTACTACATATGGGAAAACAAAATAGATGGCTAGATAACACTTTATCCTGATTAATAGAGCTTAGTGTTATCATTACTATGAGATAGGTGAAATAATTGCTATAATGTACAAGTCATTGCAACATACATACTAGTTCATAACTTTTTTTTACAGTGGAAAGATCTAGAGTGAGTATCTCATCACTGTCCGGTGAAGGGACAGACTACATCAACGCTTCCTATATTATGGTAAGTCAGTTAACTGTATTGGTGAAAAACAATTTCCCATTGTATAGCTGCTTGCAGAGCTGCCGTGTGTCCGAGTCAGGGCAGCACAGTCCTGATTTTGAAAGCTCCTTTCTTACATCAGTCACTCTACCTGAAAGAGTTACTTCCCCCTGGAAGTATTATTACTGTTGCTACTGTCCTTAAGTTTGATGAGGTGCATTGCGTTTTAACAATCTGTAGAACCAGAAATCCCATCATATTTTTAAAAACTGGTTAAGCTAAATGCCACCTGTGAAAGGATGTTTTGAGATGAACTAAAAGTGTTAACTAAGTTAATTTTCAGTGGCTGTACTGTGGTTTGCCTTCCTACCTGCTCATCTTACAGAGCTTTAGCAACTGGCATAGCCCAAGGCACCACAGCTCATCAGCTTCCCATTAGCTTTTTGCTCCCTGGGTTTTCTTCGATTCTTTTCCCTTTCATTAGGGGAGGACTAAATGCTTCCTGGGCATTCAAGGAGGAGACGGGAACCTCGCTGCAGTGCTGTTTATGCACGATCCTTCATCAGGTCTATTAGTGCAAAACAGCTATCTTTTGTGGCAAGAAGTTCATCTGGGACATCTGTACAAATTAAGAGACCTCTTGGGATTTTTGTAGATCTTTAAAGTATGCTATTATCTGTTACAGGTTGCTGGCTCCTCTGGAAGTCTGGTTGATGTAGAACAATTAGTATGTGTGTCTGAGTTAATTTATTTTCATTCCCAGTCACCTGTTCCAGGCTCCACTGATCTCTTTTGCCTTTTTTTTTTTTTTTGATCAAATTTTTTTAAGTTTAAAAAATTATTTCAGTGTAATTGATTTTATTCTTTACATCTGGAAAATACTACAATGCAAGTTTTATATCCTTCTAGTAACTGCAGGAAGCCAAAGGAGGCACAACTCTGCAATTTATTTTCTAGGCTTCTGTCTCTGTCCACTAGAAGCTTCCTTTGAATGTTAATAGTTGGGCATCAATTCCAAGTCTGTTGATTTTGTTTTGCAGGGTTATTATCAAAGTAATGAGTTCATTATTACCCAGCATCCCTTACTACACACTATCAAGGATTTCTGGAGAATGATATGGGACCATAATGCCCAGCTAATAGTCATGCTTCCTGATAGCCAAAATATGGTAAGTTTCACACCTGATTGTTATGGGTCTATGTATGAATTTTTTTGAAATATGCAGTACGTGAGACAATATCTTGGATTTTGAAAAAAACAACTGAAAAATAATAGTACTGTGCTGAGTGTAAAATCCTCCAAATCATCTAATGGAAATCTGGAGATCCTTGTCTGGGCACATTGCAGCTGGCATGAAGAATTATTGAATCATTCCGGTACAATTTATAAAAAGAGCTGAACAGCAGAAGTAACCATTATGTAAGGTTAGTTTTGCTCCAGAACTTTTACATTAGATGTAATATGGCTTCTTCAGACATTATTAGGTAAGTGGCGAAACTTGAATTTCTCTTGCTCATCTCCTAAAGTTACAAACAAATGCTTGTTTAGCAGGGATTTATCTGACTCTAAACAGCACAGGAAGCTCAAATTTTCATCCTGTACGTGTAATTTAATAACAAATGGGTATGTTTTTTGGTTACTAGATATGTGGGAATATCTGAGAGCTTTTAGGTTGGTACTTAGAGAAATCTCAAGATGTGAGAAGGCATCATGTTTGGTAATGAGTTTGGAGGAAAGCCAAGCAAATGCTTTGGAGAGTCTTGCTTGATTGGAAAAACATGTACAACCAAGACAATGTTAGGTTTTTTCTTCTCATCAAATGTTTTATGAATGTTACACTTCCTATAGACCAGATGTATTTTTAAGTTAGCCCTTGTAATAAGGGAGGTTGTTTTGCCAGGTAGTGCTGGTTTATTACGATCCCTGTAAAAAAAGCACTCAGACTTTGTAAAGTATCGTTTAAAATGCTATTTATTAGAGGTAGCACAGTAAAAGAGAGAGTGTTATAGATAATGTTGCTTCCCTTCAGATGCTGGAAACCCCAAGTTGTGCAGCATTGAATGAATCTCTGATCAAGGTACATCATGCCATGCAGCTCCTGTCCATGGAAGGGTTACCCCCATTTTCGTCATTCAAGCTATTATAGGATTTTCTTAAAAGTAAACAACTCTGTTCATCATTTCTGCTGTCAAACAGAAAGGACGGTCTCATGATAGCTTCTTGCTGCACTTTTAGATGATTCCAAGGCCACAAAGGTGGCATACTCGTGGTGCTGCATGGGAGCTGCCTGCAGGCTCCTCTGTTACAGTCCATAAACTAAGCTTATCCCACAGCCATGGGCTGTGGGCAGTTGGGCGCAGCCTGGAGGCCAGGCCGGACATCTGGCGCAGCACTGCACACGTTGGCTGTGATGTGGGCCGCTCTCTCCACCGGGCTACGGTGCTCTTCTCAGCAGGAGCCCTACAGAGATGTCTGAAAACCATCACGTGTGATGTTTGTAATACCACTCGATTTTTGATTTGTCAGTTTAAATCTAGCTGGCTGCATTGATTACATACGTGACATGTTATTTATTATGTTGGATTAAGTTTTATTTTAAGAGTGCAACATTACTTACTTTTATGGCTGCTTTTTTTTTTTGCAAAGGCTGAAGACGAGTTTGTATACTGGCCAAACAAAGATGAGCCTATAAACTGTGAGAGCTTCAAAGTTACTATGATTGCTGAAGAACACAAGTGTCTGTCTAATGAGGAGAAGCTCATAATCCAAGACTTTATTTTAGAAGCTACACAGGTAACAGTGTCATAAACATGTAACTCAGGACTTGATTTGTTAAAGGTAATGCCTACATTCTGTTTCATTTTCTGTGGTAAATGAGTGATAAGATTCCATGCCCTTGTAGCACCCAGGGAGGGTGTAACCTCTATAGGTCATGTGGTGACGTGGGGAATAGGATAGTCCGACCTCCACAGTGGTGGGATTCTGTATCTGGAGGCTGGAGCCAGACTGGAACCAGGTGAGGGATAAGAATAAAGACAGTCAATCTTCTAACAAATTGATTTATGGTTTTTTTCGCTCTTTTAGGATGACTATGTACTTGAAGTGAGGCATTTTCAGTGTCCAAAATGGCCAAATCCTGATAGCCCTATTAGTAAAACCTTTGAACTGATCAGCATCATCAAAGAGGAAACTTCCAACCGTGATGGACCCATGATTGTACATGACGAGTAAGAACCACAGGTTTCAGTTTGTTTTGAGTTTTGTCTGTGGAACCATCCTTTCATCTCATTTAGAGTGAAAGGCACTGAAACAAGGCACAAAGTCTGCACCTAACAATAGTGCTGCTGCTTCTGTTTTGGCTGCATCAACAAGAGAAACATTTCTATTTTATCACGCTTCAATGTTCTTTTCAATTCAATCATTTTGATACTCCAGATGATTGTTGAGTGGGGCACAGGAGAGGAAATAAATCAGGGCTTCTTTGTCTATTACTGAAAAAAGTAAGACCATTTAGATAAGGCACCTTACCCTTCTGCAGCTGTTTACTAATGGCCAAAAACACTGAAATGTTGAAATATTGAAGGACTTGAGGTCTTCAGGTTGTGGTTAGAATAGGATTGTAGAGAAATAACTATACGACTGGCTTTTAAAGACTCTCAGAAGTTGTAGCCAGGTTCTGTGAAGGTTGTGTTAAGGCACTGCTGGCCAGTTCTATTTCAGAAAGTATAAAGACCACATGACAGAAATTAATCTTATCAGTTTACCCTGGATTTTGTATTTTCTTCAGCTGTCTAAACTTGATCCAGTTTCTAGAACCTTTTTGTGTGTGTTTTCATTTTTTTTTTTCACTTTACAAAGGCATGGAGGGGTGACAGCAGGCACTTTCTGTGCATTAACGACACTGATGCATCAACTGGAAAATGAGAACTCAGTGGATGTTTACCAGGTAGCGAAGATGATAAATTTGATGAGGCCCGGAGTCTTTACAGACATTGTAAGTAATAAGCAAAATGTGTGCATATTTTTTTCCTATGTGTTTTGTTATTAACATGCTTAGATCTTATGGCAACATTACTGAACCACTGGCATCTTAGTTTCTGCATGAATTAATCAAAACTGTCTTCCAGAGGTGCTGTAGTGGACTTCAAAACAAAGTAATTCCCATGAAAACCTGTTATGTGGTTATTAAGTGGTCATATTCAAAATGTGCAGAGCTGCCACCATCATCATAAAATCTGCACTGTGCCATGTAAATGAAGGTTTTAGTTCAGCAGAAATAAATTTGTATTAAACCCTGAAGTGTTTACCCCAGTCTTCCGTTTCAGGATGGACTTTGATCTTTTGTGATCTGTTAAATGGTCACTTGACACCGTTATCACTGTGCTTACAGGAAGAAAAAACATGAAAAGTATAACAAATAAGTGTTGCTTATTAAGTCAGTGTTGTACAAATGCAAATTTATCATAGAAATTAAAAACTACAAATCCTGCCCCTTTTGTCATCCTACTATAATCTGACAGTTGCAGAGCTACAATGGATGCAATAAGGAAACACTTCAAGAGTGAAACGTTAGGGTTAGCATTATCACATGAGACAGGATTGACAGATGTGTCCGCCCCTTGCCCGGCCCAGCTGGCCCAGACTGAGCTGCCTGGCAGACAGTGGAGTGAAAACGGGAACTCTTCCCACCTCAGCAGCACCATCAGGACCTTCGCTCCTCTTGCCCCAGGAGCCTTCAGCAAATACCAGGGCCCTTTATCTCAGATCGCCAGTTTCCCGTCCTCCTACTGCAGATTTTCAGATTCGTTGCTCTTTCTACCACACATGTCTTAGTCCAACCTGATAATCCAGACCCTAAACCCCACTCTATTCATTCTGTCTTACTGTTCCCCACTCCTTCCATCACAGAAATTCTTCACCCTCATATATCCATCCTCAAACCTGAAATATTCCTCTGCCCCTTCAGGGCATCCGCTGTTCCCTTGGCTGTGCCCACTCTCCCTGCACAGAATATCCAGCTGTTTCGCCCTTCCCAGCCCACGCTGCGGCTCCATGAATCTTCCTACAAAGTCTTATCTTTCTTCCTACACTTGGCAGGGTCTTCAAAAACATAAACAGCAACTCTAATTACCAAAAAAAAAGAAAATAAAATCTGCCTGCATAGAATTCAGGGGGCAAAAACTGAGAAAATATTCAAGGAGCAAAAAAAAAGCCAACAGACAAATAGTAGCCCTAATCCTCACCCCATTCAAATGGGAACTTTGCGATTGACTTTAACAAGGATCAGATTTAGCACATAATCTTTTGTTTCAAATACAGTTTTCTCCCCTACCTGTACTGTGTTCCTTAACGTTGTGCTTTAAATTGGGAGCCATTAGTCAGAAGATTAATGAAGCTGCTGAGTAACACAGTAAATTGTGGAGCATGGTACATTAACAGACTGACACATCAGCTGTTAATTAATTTCAAATAACAGTGTTACAAGATAATCTAGTGTTATTATTTCTGACAACGCACCGACTCTGTCCTCTTTTCTTCTCCAGGAGCAGTACCAGTTTCTGTACAAAGCTATTCTTAGCCTTGTCAGCACAAGGCAAGAAGAAAACCCTTCAGCGTCTATGGACAGTAATGGCTCAGCTTTACCCGATGGAAATGTGGCTGAAAGTTTAGAATCTTTAGTTTAATTAACACATCAAATTAAACACACACGTACCTACATCACACCAGTTACACCTGGAGTTTACCATTGTTTTCAGTTTTATACTTTGGAGGGGGGGGAAATCTGTCCAGTCACTATATGTATAATCAGATCCCGACCTTTACTCAAAGTCATTTCTGTTACATATGACTTTACTGCAGAACTTTTATCATTAACAATGTGTGCCTTTTCTTAAAAGATTTCTTGTAATACGTTGTTATGTCTGGACTAACTTGATTGACTTTTACAGTGTTTCTAAGAAATGAATTGTGGTATGTTTTTCCAGTATTAGTTTTTGATTTATCTGGCTTTACTTTTAACTTTAAATTATCATATTTATAGATGTTAGGGAATTCTCCACTACAAACAAACATGTCATGGTTTTAGTATTTGATTTATTTGCTGTATTTATAACAATTTACATTTGCTAGAAATACAACTTTTAATATAGTAGAATGTAAATAAAATACTGTTCTCCATAACATTCAACATTTTAAGACTTCAGTTAGACAATTAGAATAGTAATCTGATACTTACTGTAAATACTGCTACTTCTGTAGTGACTCCATGGACCAAATTTATATTTATAATTGTAGATTTTTATATTTTACTACAGAGTCAGTTTTCTAGTTCTGTGTAATTGCCTTGTTAAAATTACGTAGTCCAGTATGTTTTTATTTTAACAAAGTCTTCTGATATATAATTGTGCATCTTAAGCAATTAACCTTCGTATAGCTGCATGTGATTTTAACTTTTTGTGGGAACTAGAAATCATTTGTTTTGAAATGAGAAGTTTTTATGAGAATAACACCTGTACTTGGCATTGTTAAATTGTTTTTACCTATGGCATTGCAAAAATAAATATAAATATCCCAGTCTGTGTGTAGCAGTCTACCACATACAGTGAACAATCCTCGCTGTCACATGGGAGAGTTCTTACTCACCAGAACAAGGACTCGAGGCCGACCTGGAGATGGCTGCTCTTCCTGTGGAACCTGCGAGTTCAGAAGACAGTTTTAGAAAACCTTACATTTTGTTATTTGATCTCTGTTCTGCTTCCACCCGTACCCATAGTGTCCACGTTAGCCCCTGGTTTAGCCTCCCCTTGCACGTCTCCCAGTCTGGTCACCCACAGGCTAACGAGGCATCCCAGGCCTCCAAATTGACTTAAGTACCCCCTCAAAAGACTTCTCCATGCTGGCTTTGCTTCAGATCAGTCATCAGCTGCTGAGCTCTCTGCTGCCTCCTTTGGCAAAGCAAAAGCCCGACTCTGGGAAGCAATAAAGCGAGAAATATCTGCAGGAACAAAAGCAAAATGTTTCAGCTTGTCACTCGGCTGTTTTCTGCCAGCTTCTGTCAGCTGGCAAGAAAATATACTGATTGTACCGAAGGTTGCAGCACCGAGAAGGTGGAGAAACCTGGAGCAGAATAGATCTTTGTTTAAAACTAACACAGACCGTGAGAGTAACTATCTTCTCACTTTGGTACATTCTGTTGCCGAGTAGAAATATTGAGAGCAGAGATACAGTTCTGGACTAGGATGCCATAAGAAACTAATGGGCACTAAAATGAAAACTAAGGACAGGAGAGGACAGACCTGATGTGGGCTTGGAGATTTTAGTCAACTCCTTCCTAAGGCAAGATTGTATGAGGGACCTTGGTGTGTCAGCAGATAGATCTAGACCCCTTCAGAAGTGTGGGACTGAGGGCAGGTGGAGCTGTAACAAAGCCAAAACGAATTTAGGGGAACCTAAGCAATGGAAACTTTTAAGAATTCTCACACTGTTGATACATGAAACAAGCATGAAGGCGCCGGACCAGGAGACAGAATGGCACAGAATGACTCAACAGCTACCGGTAAAGCAAACTTTTTCCTGCTCTTGCCCTCTTTAAAAAAACAAAAAATAATAAAAAAAAAAATAAAAAGAAGGCAGGACGGAGAGCAGCGATCAGGCATGAGGCACAAGGGTACTGCCCAGCAGCATGTATGCAGCCCCTTTTACTCCTCTCCATTTTCCCTTGCTTATTCTTTCCCTTATCCACTTTTATCCCTCTGTCTCTCCACCCTGGTCTCCCTGCCTCCTTGCAGATAAACGACCTAACTACCTAATTACCTTTTCTTCACAGCCCCAAGTTTTGTTACATCCATACGCAAATGTGAAACCTCTGTGCCACCGCTTGATCATCTCAGCCGTGCATGGTACTATCAACGCGGTTCCCCTGGCACTTCCGGCCTAGCAAGCTTTTCTTTCCAGAAGGTGTCCACCAGAGTTTGGCCTTCCCTCACATAACCCCTGTCACCCGTCTGTGAACCGCAGCCAGACCTCAGGACACTCTTGGTCACATCTCAGAGCTCTTGCTCCCTGCAGGAGGTTCTCGGGATCCGTGCAGGTGGCGCGGCCTGGGGCCAGGGCTGCAGCCATGTCCCTCATATCCAGGGCTTGCCACTTGACTTCACAGCCATAGCCAGCTGATTCAGAATTCAGAAACAAGGGAACCTACTTTTCTGAGACAAGAAATCTTTATTCAGGTTTTACACTTCTTTTTTTGGCTGTGGTCCTTGTCATACCTGAGTTTTTGCTAATTCTGAAGTCCAGGAAGAATGGGACCAAGATACAGCTTCTAAGTGCAAGTGAACTTAAAATGCATCCTTAGCAAAGTTAAACACCTTTGAGAAATAGGAACTGGATTTTTTTTTTTCATATTCTATTTGTGTTATCTTGGCAGTGGTAACAGTTACAAATGTACAGAACCTGCTCGTCCCAAACTATATACATTTTTATAATAGTGTTGACTTACACACACTTTCTTCACGGCTTTCGTGCACGAAGTTGGTGCACACAGAGATGTGTGATGGTTCCTCTTTGAGGAAGGGATTAGTTTCTTTTCCAAGTAGCCTGGGGGTTCCTTACTGCTTCCTCTAGAGCACTCAGCTTGACTGGCACCCTCCTCTTGCACATCTCGGTTAACAAGGGCAGCTAATTCCCCCCTTCTCATTTCAAAAATATAGAAACAATTTTTCCTTTCTTAATCTCTAGTGGTGCATGTACGAGAGAGGTTAATTGTGATCTTATGGCCATTCGTAAACTGTATTCCATAATCTTCTTAGTGTACACTCCTGTACTTCACCGCACTAGCACACAAGAGAAACTACAATGCTCCTGTGCTACTTCTCCAGCCTTTTCTCTAGGAAAACTGACTTTTAGCCTCAAATAACTTTGTGCTTTTTATTTTGATATCTTCTATTAATGGATTTGAAGTTGTATGTATGAAGTCTTTTTTTGGCCAGTTAATTCTACTTTGTTTTTCAAGCCTCTGTGGACCAAAAGCCAAAAAGGAATCCTCCTTTCTAAAATCCCATCTTGATATAACTGTTCCTTTCAACCTAAACTGTTTTGCAGACATTTTAAAATGATAATCCAAGGAATCAGCTGTTGTTCAAGGTTTCTTCCAGAGATGTTTGTAATCACATTCATCATCTTAGCATGCTGACAAGTTATTTAAAACATAAGTGCTTAGGATAATCTCTTTACTCACACATATTGGTTCTGATCTAGAAAAAAATAAGAATCATAAAAAAAAAATCTTCTATAATCTTCAACCGTGCTGGATTACAGATTTTAATAAATGCGTGTCAGTTCCCCTCTCAGACAAAGGCCATATTCTAATTAATTTTTTTCTTGTAATCCAAGCTACAGACTCAAAAGACATATAGTATGCCTTTTCAAACTGGGTCAAGTGTGGAAAAGATGTTATGTATCTCCGGCAAGAAGTAGGATATTAATAAACAATGTCAGTATCAGATTTTTTTTAACAAAGCTATGTCACCTGCCAAAGAAAACTTGATCGGTGAGTTTCATCCGAGGAAACCATAGGTGAGTAGAGTTAAAAAAAAAATCAGTTAAGTACATTGCCAACTTTTTAATGATAGTGGCGTTGATTTGATACCTATGGAAAAGCTTTACAAAAGTCAGCAATAAATGATGAATAGAAATTATCAAGCTCACAGCTCTCAGCACAACAGTGTAGTAGTTGAAGGCCTTAGTATGGACTTCGAAAAACAGTTGACTAAGCTAGTTAGCAACATTTTATAAAAATGCTTTACCTGGCACTGTTCATCACGGTATCCTAGGTTAACACGTCATTTCAGATGGGTTGAGATCTTCTGTGGTAAATGCCTACTTCAAGACAAGTTTAGAAAAGTTGAACTTGTTTCTCTCTCTAGACATTCTAAAGCATAAGTAAAGCAGGGCTGGGGAGGAGAGGAGCAATATTGTCTTGTCGGGGTTAAAAACAGAAACAGGGACCCAACTACTACCGTGAATCTGAGGTGCCCAAGGTTACAGTTGTAGTTTTCACAGCTTCCTTGCAGCACAGCTGAGTTCTGCCCATCTGTTTGTTTCACAGGTTTGCACTTTGGTGGATTATGAACTTTCAACCAGACAAGAGGGAAGAGAAGTCTCAGTACATTTGGCCACGTTACATCCAATTCCCCTCTGTTTCCAAGTTGCATTCTGTCCTTTCAGAGCCAAAACAAAGTGGGGGGAAAAGCCTCTTCTGGCTTTTAGAATCAATTCCCTTGTTTCAGGAAAGTCACAAGCTGCACACCGTAATTTAGTCAGAGCGTGTTTGAGATGGTCTGATGTGCCTTGATAAATTCTGCTGGACACTCAAAGCTAATTTTTTTTCTTCCCCTCCTCTTGTTAGTTTTCCAGTCTAATCCCAGATTTTTTTCCCCTAAAACAGCTATTGTGCTATGAGCTTATGCCCTTTGTCTGACAGTCACACTTTCATGCTCCAGTCCCTGACAGGGATGTAATTTTCATCTATAGGAATATCCAGAGCTGAGAGAATGTGAAACGCTGAGGCAAAGAAGGCAGCTTAAGTGCAATGGGGTTCAGACACCTCCATCTCAGAAATAAACTGGGATCTTTTCTGTCCTGGAGAGCCAGCACTAGAATAAATTCCAAAGTGAAAAAACCAAGAGACACACGCTGACAATCTGCTCCTCGCAGCCTGATGTGAACAAACAGCTTCAGAGCCTTTCAGCCCAGGCAGTGGCAGCAGAAACCAAACCACGAATTTGGCTGAGCAAGGTTCTCAAGCTGAGACAGGCAGTGAGGCACCAGCTCTCCTTTCTTCCCAGGGCACAGGGAGACATCACACACCTACTGCTCTGGAGCTTTCCACTAAAGCTGTTGTCCTTGTGCCCAAGCACAAAACGCGCTAAAATAGTTGCATTTCTTGAGATCATAGCTGAAAAAGATGTCTAGCTACAGATGCATATATGTATAAAAATATACAGATGTGGATGCTTAAACAATCCTTTAAGAGTCTTCTGAACCTAGCAAGAAGCATGGAAAAATGTTTCATGTATATAGAAAAGTCCATGTGTAGACACCCTTTCAATATAACCATCTATGTAAAAAACCAAATCCCATTCATATACATCTCATTAGACTGTAAAGATGACATGACAACGTAACACAGGATTTCAGATTTATTATTGAAGCAATCTTGTGTATAAGATACAATTATCTTTCCAATAATATGCAAAGAGAACTGAGCAGTTTAATCTGCATACAAAAAGCTGAGTAATAAATTCATTTACGTCTAAACTTAGAAAAGGAAAAGCAGCTTTGCAGTGGGAAAGAGAAATATATTCCGATACAAAATGTTTCAAAAACAGTACCAGCATTTCTTGAAGAAAATGCTCTGTAGTGTTCATTCCTTTAGTTCTCCAAAGAGATTACACACTCGTAAAAAAAATCCCAACCTTCTTTGCATAGTGCATTTCCTACACAGAAAAGCAAGCAAGATGCATGCACACGTACAGAGTCACAGCTCCATGGCTGTGCATTTGTGGGATAAAGGAGGGAACAGAGAATTCTCAGGTGAAATCCTGATTTCACCAAGCACTGAACCGGAAGGGACCAGCAGATGCAAGTCTAATTTTAAGCCCTAGTTGTAGGTTTTAATCTGTGGGGAGAAGGAGCAGGCAGCAGAGAGTGGAACATTCGTTGCAGGCTCCGTTCGTACCTCAGCTGCACGTACCAGCCACTCAACCAACCAACAACCCGTTAGAGGGGAGCGAAACAAATTAGCACAGCCAGGATTTCATCCAATACTCAGAACGTGCACAGCACTGCAACAGAATCCATATTTGACAGTACAAAGCCATTCAGTGGTTCAGTATGAAAAGCCCTCCTCTTTAACAATAATACTCTGCCTTCTGTTCTTCCTTCTGCCTTTGGCTCCTTCACCCTCCTCTTTGTCACAGTTGCTACTTCATTACATCTACACAAAGAAAATCCAAATCCTGAGTAGCAAGACTTGGAGATCAAAACTTCAGCTACTTTTATGGCTGCTTTTCCTACCGGGCAGAGCAACACCTGGAATTCCAGCCCCTCAAGACTGTGATAAAAGCACTAAGATTCTCAAGAGGTGAAAGGCTGTGCGTTCATCAGCAAAGTGCACTTGTCAGCAAAGGTGAAAGCAGCTTCCAGCATCACTATTCAGCTTCAGAAAAGGGGAGCGCCAGGCAGCTGCACAGGTACCAGTGCAAATGGGATCTGACCACAGTATTACACCTCACAGACCCAACTGGTGAAGTCTATGCCATGCTTGCTTCGCAAGGAGGCGTAGAAATCCCTGAGTAACAGCCACAGGAGCAGCCCTGAACTGGAAGGAGGCACCTGGTGTTTTGTCAGAGAGAAGCTGCACCCCGGTTATAGCTGAGTTTGGGGCCGATGTGGCTGAAGCGCGAACACCCGCGAACCCTCATCAGTCTGAAGTGGTGCTGTAGGGAGTAGTGTGGATAGGCTCTCAGATGAACACTTCAGAAGCACGATAGCAAAAGCACAGGAGCTAACTCAAAAAGTAGTGATGTAAACCTCTAAGCCTACTGCATTTCCAAGCTGCTGATACTACACAGCCCATTCCCTTTGTAACAGTACTTAACCTGGACAAGGCGCACGGTGTAAGTGGAAAGAGTAAATGCGGCATTTTGAGCGGCTTCTAAGCACATTAACAGTGTCGTATTTCAGTATGTTGTTCCTAGCTGCAGAGCTAAACACTGATGTGCTCTCCTCGCAGCACCAGGCAACACGTAACAGCAGGTACCTGGACACACTGCAATCAGCTTCCACGCTGTTATGGGAAAGAGCGTGGGGGGAGGCCTGCTTTAAACTTCCTCCCTCTTCCAATTAATTTAAGCTTATATTCATAAGAAAGGGATTTAAAAAAAAAAATTAAGATCAAGGTTTCAAATATTTAACAACTAAACATTTTCAAGATTTAATGGGATCTTATTTGCTTGTAGTATAGAATTTCTAAACCATCTCTTCCATGTTATTGTGAAAATATTCACAAATACTGTTAAAGCAAAAGGGACAAGACAACTTAAATTTTAAGTATCACTTTCATTTCTGTTATTCTGATAAATTATTTTTACCACATGAACAATCAAACTTAATCAATGGAATTCATTAATCAGACTCTTCCACCACGAAAGAATCTACTAATAGATTTTTGTTTCAGCTTGAATTTGTCTCAATAATAACCCTATACACTTAGGAGATAAACTCTATTAATCAAAAAAACCCCTCTTGATATATTTTAGGAAAGATATATGGAAAGATCTGATTGATGCTAAAGTATGTACATGAAAGCATAACAGTTTCAAGAGGAAAATACCACAACTCATGCATCAGGGTATCTACAGTTTCTACGTCAAAGCCAGACGAATGGTTTTAGAGAAAGCATCACAGGTGTGCGAAACTGCAGGTGCTGCTTTTAGCTGGACCAAACTGAGCTTCTTAAAGCCAGGGGAAAACCAGAGCCAAAACTCGATTCAATCCACTGCTTCCAGTTACTGTTTGATAACGCTGTGAGTAGTGTATACGATGCCTTCTGCCCGAACACGCTCAAGTATTGGTCCATAAACATTCTTCGTCAATGGTACAATCATGCCTTTTACACCTATTTCACCTGAAATAAAGGTAAGAACAAAAAGTGTTAAGTGCTCTACTGGGTTTGCTGGGCAAGGCTCTGGTAACGGGGGTCTGTGCGGGTAATAGGGGAAGGAGCGGCCAGGAGAAGCTGCTATGGACCGACCACAGCCCTGTTCCTTGGCCTCTGCACCCCTCAGGCCAGGGAGAGAGGCTGCGGAGCGCAGAGCTGAGATGTGAATTTGAGCCTGGGAAAAGGGGAGCAGGGAAAGGTGTTGTTTGAAGTTGGAGGGGTTTTTTTGCACTATCCAAACCTATTTTAATTGGCAATAAATTAACTTTTCCCCAAGTTGAGTCTGTTTTGCCCATGACAGTAACTGCTCAGTGATCTCCCTGTCTTTATCTCAGCTCATGAGGTTTTCCATTTTACTTTCCCCCCCCTGTCCTGTTGAGGAGGAGTGAGAGAGCGGCTGGGTGGGTGTCCAGCAGCCAGCCAAGGTCAGCCCGACACACCTGCAAATATCAATTTGCAATTATATGAATTTTCATTTTTATATTTTATATAGATATGCAGATTTATCAACACTGGCACTATGTTCTCATACAGCGTCAGTACTGTATCAAACAGTAAGGTAAAAGTTTCAAACACATATAGCACACACACCATTCAATTGAATTCATAGAGCTGTGAAACTGCAGTTAGGTGAAAAGCATCTATGCCTCAAAAGTTTGTGGTGGTGTTGTTTTGTTTTGTTTAAAAAAAAACAAAACACAGCACAACACAACACAGTTTTTGCTTATTTCAGTTAGCCAGGAGAAGAAAGACGTTCTGAAGATAAAGAACAAGCAAGGGGAAATCACTATTTCCTTAAATCCACTGACTAGGCAGAGTCCGTCTGTTTGTATACACACAACATGATCAGGTAATATGCCCCAAGCCTCAGATTCCATCAATCCAGAAAGCAGTAGTGGAAGTCACCAGTTTGTTCAGCACAAGTCTATGTTAGCCTGCTTCACTGTGGCATAGTCAATTGTAATTTACCCTTGTAAATGTCTCCTCTACACCAGTGAAACATTTAAGAATAAATGATTAAACATCTCTATAGATTAAGTAGTAAATTAAGAGTTGTCACTGAAACACCCAAACCTGTAGATTAACAATTCCTGTAAAGAAGACAAGAAAAGTTTGATAAATTTAAAACAAACAAACAAATAAACAAACAAAACCACATATATATATTTCATAAGCATTATACATCTGCTTTCTACAGGCAGGAAGATACAGAGGGTTGAAATACTGTTACTGAAGTCTGAACAGTCACTTACCATCTAGAACCATCTTAGCAGCAATAGCCGTGGGGTATCCTACTGTTTTAGCCATCGCAGAGTATCCTTCGTTATCACCATAGACAACCAGGTCAATAAATTTGTCTTCCAAATGACCAGAAGGATGCCTGAGACCTATTTCATTTCTCATAACAATCATATCTCTCTCTCCAGTGCCTAAGAGAAAAGCACACAAATTATTCCTTACTTGTATTTCAGTCTTATTAAGATGAGGTTTCTGATGAGCAAGGCACTAGGCATGCACAGCATGGGGACTTGATATGACTTTAGATAGGGGCTATTAAGGAGGACAGAATATTAAGATGAAACTGAAAATGTAACAGGGAAAGAGAAAGGATAAATCAGGGGAGAAGAGAACAACACAAGACATTAAAAAACCTAACATGAACATTTATTAATGAAGGTGAACAAACCAACCCAGTCAAGGGTGATAAGAGATATTGACTTGTTCCACTCAAAGCCATGAAAAAGAAGAATTTCTCACATACCAAAGGGCAGCTTCATCTCCATGTGCTTTGCAAGAGCCTCCACAATGGAATCTGCTGCTGGAACTGGTTCATCTCCCATTAAACCTAGCCTAGCAGAAGACATGAGACAGACTCATATCATTACCTACCAACAGCTTCGTCTCAGTTTTGTAATTTCCAGCTTGTTCAGCATAGCAGTTTAAATGTCTCAACATAGACCAAAATGGGTAGAATTGCAACCTCTTTAAAAAAAAAATATATATATAAAAAAAAGAACCCCCAGACTTTAAAACCCACTGTAACATTTTACCATTCCACTGCCTCCAGCTGACTTTTGTCCTTTTTCAGTTTGCTAAATACAGCTTCTTTGAGAACATGGTACTCAGCAGGTGGCTCAATTCCAACCAGTCTGCACATGAGCTCTTTCTGTATTGAAAGAAAAAAAATTTCCTGAAGGCCTGACATCTGTTCCCAACTCCCTTCCAGTCAAGGTTGCAAGAACCCACCGCTCCACTAAGCTCAATTAATACTCAGGACTTCTGAGAAGACACGTTATGCATAAAGGGAAAGTGAGATAGTTTTAGATATTTAATTGTAACAAGTGAGAGACCAGGTGTCATCTTTTCCTAAAACACTTTGTACCCTACCACTCAGCTGATTCCCCTACTTTTCAGTCCTGTCCCTTCCTCTGGCAGTGAAGAAAGAACATAGAAAACTGCATGAACAAGGAGCGCTGGGAGGATGTAAAGGTAAAAGAAAAGCACCTGGAGACAGCCAGAGAGTCAGAGGAGATCTTTCATCTGGTCTAGAAATGGAGAATGTCCCTTTCAAAAGAAAGGAAACAGACTGATGAGATAAACAAGGCTCTGGCAATCCTGGGAATATCACCAAAAAGCTTTCTGAAGATTTATGTGCATATGTGAAGGCCATTTTGTGCTACCTAGACGCTAATTATTGCTTGCTTCATTCACCACAAGACATAATAAACAGAGCTATGAACAAGATATGAAGCAAGCAAGAGCCGGAGTGTCTGTTCAGAAGCTCAGGTTATCCCGTCTCCTCTGCTTCCCCAGCAGAGAAGATAAAGTACTAAGATGTAACAACATTGCAGAGAAAAGGTTTGCAGTGAGACTCATGAATTTATAGTTATTTTCACAGATTACACAACACTAATTCTTATTCACTGAGGCTAGAAGGACTGGAAATTCTAGCCATTTTTGCGAACAGAACTTGAAGATATCAACCGTAAAACTGAAAGTGAACAAACATGATCTCAAAAAAAAAATAGAAGTACTTCCCATGCAACAGTCCAAAAACTCCTGGAGTTTGGGAAGATGAGCAGTTCTGTATGTTAGTCAGAGACAAGCAAGACTGGGCCTCTTCACCTTGTGCTTTCTTGGTTTTGAAAACACTTGAGGCATTCTTAACTTGAAATAATGGCATCATCAGAAAAATACTGTGGTCTGCTCAGACCATCACACAGCATAAGTCTGGTGGGTTTTTTTTCCAGACTAATGCTGATAAAAGCACAGGTAAGACAGGCCTGAATTTTGTTCACCTGAGTAATAAACAAAGTTACTCCCTTAGGGGTTTGCAAAATAGAAGAAAAATTTCTCACAAGACAGACAAACAGACCTGACAAGCAGGAAGCTCTCTGTCAATTCAGCTCTCTTTACACCATACTGAAATATGAAATCCCCTGCTTGGCCCATGGAGACAACCAAAACATTGACTGTCAAATGTAACAGCAGCACATCACATCCCAGGAGTCATGCCTTGGCTGAGAGTAAGATGAAGTGAGGCATCAGTAAGCAAGACAAAAAAGCAGCATAACAGAAGACAAAAAAAAATGCTCATACACAGTTCTAACAAAAAAAAATATTTTAATACACTCATTTAGGCATTATCTCTTACTTCTTCATGCCTTTAAAAATACTTCTACACTGAAGATCATGGGACACTACCAATATGGACACTGCAAACTCACAGCACTGAGGGCTGGATTCTGACTAACAGAAAATTTAACACAATTGACAAAAATATTGTACAGGACCTCTGAGGGTCATGTAGCCCAATGCCCTACGTGAAGCAGCAGTACCACCAGCACTCAAGTCAACCGTGGCTTTGTCTGGCTGAGTCCAGAAAGACTCCAGTTGTCAAAGACGTCAGAGTATCTCTGGGGAACCTTTTCCAGCAGTACAATACATTTCTGCCAAAGAAAATCTTCCTCATTTCCGGGAAGAAAAAACAGAGAAGACCAGGATGCAATACAAGATTCTCATTGCTAAGCACACCCAAGCCTAGCAATAATAAAAACATTAATAAAACAGAGGAAAGAACGCAGAATAATCAGAGTAACTCACCCAAGTTAGAGGTGACATGGTTGAGCTTAGCAAAGGATAAGGATCTGAGTTAATTAATCCTAGTTTTACAAAACCTCCCATAGTTTTGGAGTATCCCTGAAATAAAAGAATAACGTGGTTAAAAATAATCAGCACTTGAGATTGAGGTGAGTATTTCTCCTTGGTTTGAATGTCATGGTGGACACAACCACAGCAGCGTTAAGCATTACTCCCATGGGATAAAAGCCACAACACCACAATGCCAGTGGGGTCCTGCTCCAGAGCAGGACCTTTCCCAGCCCCTTTCCACCCCTCCTCCTATTTTTTCAATACCCTCTTCAATGACTTACACTGCCATTGATACTTCCATGGCCAGCAGCATTCATTCATGAGATCACTGGGCTGAGCTGGGCAGCACCAGTTCAGACTCCAGCCCATCACTACAGACAGGGTTGTATCAGCCAGCTGGCCCATGAACAAACTACTGAATACAAGGAGCCCAGCTCTGAACTCGGCTCACCCCAGTTTTACACCAGCATCATTGTATGCGCATCAGATAAACTAATTTTAAAGATGAGAATCCTGTGTGCTTGCATCTTCCCTTCAGGAATACCAAAGAGACAATCAGCACATCAATGGAATCATATTTAAAAGGAACTGCAAAGGCTGCAATAGGCCACACAATAAAAAAAGTCTCAACTCATTTCTGCTCATTTCTGTTTGTATCCCGTTAACACCCTCACACAGCTCCTGGAAACCTGAAAACACATGCAAGTCACTAGAAACACTGTAAACATGCAGAATGGTGGAAATAAAGCCTCCTGAAAGAGGGCTAATTATAATTAGGAGCCACTTCCACCAGCCCAGCAGTGAGATCCTCCTGTGACACCTCTTTTTAAACTGACCCCGTTAGCGACCTGAACTTAGCCCACAACAGGCACTCTGAGGAGCCGTGAGCCCCCGCGCCGAATGGAGAGGTTGCTGCTCTGCCCCGCAGCCACCTGTGCCAAGGGCCAGCGTCACCTTCTGCCCTGCTCAGCACCCTGCCCTGCACACAGGTGCCCCACAGCGAGAGGTGTGGGGAGCTCTTCCACGCAGCCCCACCAGCATCACCCCAACCCAAAGTGACAGGCCTGCTTTGGGGGTAGAGAAAACAGCACTAACCATGGAAACATCATTCTTGCAGCACACTCACAGCAACTCTTCATGTCACCCTGACATTTTTGCTTTTTCTTGTGCTGACATTTAATACAAAAGAAGAAAATTTTATCAGGCACCAAATGGAAGAGTAGATACTGTCATATTAAGACTTCAAGATGAGATAGATGCCTTCCACATATTTTTAGCTTCTGAACAAGAAATAATATCTAGACTCACAAAAGGAGATCTATTGCAGTTTGTAACCCTTACTCCCCCACATCAGCCTTCTGCTTTCTGTTGCTAAGCAAGCCTCTGTCCCTCCCAGAAATAAAGCAAAAATCCTGTTGTATCACAACAGAGGAATTAAGAGGGAAAGGACACACACGTAATTCGTCAAGCCATGTACAAAACAACAATACCTTAAACCTTGACATAAACATTAACTCAATAGACTTATCATGACATCCATAAAAGCTTTTTCAAACCTTCAACATGGTTTTAGGTTTATTCCTTCTTAATGTACATTGACCAAAATCATAATAAAAAGAAATCTGAAAGAAAAAATAGTACGTTTTCATTCTGCCTTGTGCACCTAACAAACGACAGGAAAATAGTCTATCAGTTAGAAGGAAAACACATTTATCTCTTAACATTTTAGTTAACTGACCAAAATGTTAAAGCTGCTCAAATTCAAGATTTCCAGTTACTTAATGAAAAACTTCCTCAGTTTGATGGAAAACCATAATTTTCTATAAGATTTTTAAATTACATTTTTCACAGGAATATAAGCAAACTGTTAGTTCAAATTATCAACTTTACGAGAATAGATCAATCCTTAAAAATACATAACAGCAACACACATCACGCAAACCCATCGGAATCAGTTAATTTAAAAAAAAATCTATTGATTGACACTAAATACAGAGCCAAAGAAAAAAACAAACACAGATACTGACTATGCGAGCCAACTGCCCAGCTGCCTAAAACTACTAAAAATATTTCTCTTGTTTGCAACAAACACCTGTTAAATAAACCAAGTAAAGCTACATTAAAAAAATGAGAGAAGTGCTTCCAGTTCTCTCTCAACTGGGGCAGTGGAGAGTGCATAAATAACGCACACAGAGACATAAAAAGTTGACTCCTAAATTTACAGTTTTCTTTAAATGTCAACATTAATTTCTTGCAGAAAACAATAGTTAATAATATTAACAACAACAACAACTTACTTTGTATCTTAAGGTGCCTCTCAGCAAAGTGTGAGCTGACTGAATACCATACGGCTCAGCATATTTTGTACTGTCTCTGTTAGGAAAACCTTCGAGATTTAATCCTGGGAAAAAATCCATTGGAGTTACAGAATCAAGTAACGCTCCTCCAGCTGGAATATTGACAATCTAAATTTTGAGAAAGAACAGCAATATTATTTTGGTGTAGCGTTATTTATTTTACAACAGAAAAGATGAAGTGTGCTCAAAATAAGGTTAGTGTTTCTGGTGCAAACAAAAGCCCAACCTAAATAAAGCAGTTGCACAAGCCATTTAAGCACATCCTGCAATGGAGGAGCACACGCTATGTCAGCCACTACTAATCAAAGGGCTAAAACAAGCCACATCCTTCTCACACACACTATTAATCTCTGCTGCACTTACATTAAGGTGGTAGGTTCCCATTTCACTTATGTTAGCGTCTTTTTGGAGCACCTCCCCAAACTACACCAGTGTCAAGGGAGAGTCTACCCATAGGCTCCGTGCTTTCTGGTGAATTATTTTATTGTCATTTTTTATGGGGAAGGAGAAGGATGTTGGGGTTTTTTTTGTTGTGTGGGGGTTTTTTTAAGATTAAAATAAATCAGGTGATATCACACTGATATAAACTTGCTGTCTATGCCTGCCTTTACTTGCAGCTATGAAGCACAGAGAGGATGCACCATTGCAGGAAAACAAAATGAGGTTGACTGGTTCTATTATCATTCCCAGCCAACGCCTTGAACCCTGCTTCCTTCAAGCAGCTGATGCACACATCTGCTATGCAGCATCGACACAAACTCATTTTGCATGCAGCAATGCCGAAAGATCTCACTGTGTCTGTCAGGCAGGACAGTAGTGTGGAAGAATCCTGCACAACGGTCACAGACAGCAAAGGATTTAGTGGCAAGGAGGAAAAGCTGCACAATTTACTGACAAGCTCACATAGCGCTCTCATAATGAATCATTCATGGGCATGATCTAATCTTTCCTAGCAATGGGTGAACCAGGTCAGAATTAAATAAGAAACACTTTCACATTCTCCAAGAGACACTTTCATCTTAAACTTATAACTATATATTGTTGCTTTTTAAATAATGATCCAATGCACAATCCCTGAATTTCTCCTTTCTTACTGCAATAAGAACACTAGAGCACCAAAATGTCACGATAAAACATCTCAAAATATTTCTCAGTTTTGCAGATCAAAACGTCCAGATAATTAGCTAAACTTTTCAGTGGTTATACAAGGCAGTCTCCTTGACATTTGAAGAGCCCCTGCTCAGTAACTACTCTGAGCAAGTGAGAATGATAAAACAGACAGGCCTGGAAAGTAAAAATGAGACAGTGGCTTGCAATAGCTTTGCACAAATCAGTTCTGGTATTTCCATAGAACAAAACAGATGCAGTGACATTTGCTGAGTAAAGTCTACTCTAATGACTCCTGCACAAACAGCAAAACAGAGCCTATATAAAACACATCAGAAATCACTGTACACTTTCATAGAGCCCACTGAGTGGGTTACTGGTATTACAGATTGCACCAAAAGAAAAAGAAATCAAGAGTTCTGATATACACTGTGCAAGCACAGAATGAAGCTGTTTGTTTTACAAGCATGACTAGACAGAAAAGCAAGCAGAAGGATGCACTCTCACCTTCATTTCACAGTCAAAATTAGGGCAATTAAGTGGCAAAAGCAACACACAACAGGGATGGAAGCTGAACTCAGAACACCAACTTCAACCCCGTGCTTCAGCCATTAGAACACGCTCCTTCTTTGCAATCAGATTCCATGCAGTAAGTAAGAACTCAGCTGGTGGCAGCCAGGCACCATCACACTCCAAACAAAGGATTAAGTGATATACGCAACTTGCCTTGGGGAACTGACTGTCACTGACTTGAAAGTAAACACGGCACCTTACAAATCCCAGTTCCCTCCTTAGCCCAATATCACCACCTTTGCCTGGCTTTAAATGGAAATGTTAGGATTACTTCACCTCTCCGTTTTTTAAATACGTTGCAGACTGAACTGTATTCAGCAACACTCCTTGTGGGCTCCAGCTGAACTTGTATCTCAGAGGATTGTCAGAGTGCTCTGGAGCTGGCAGGCCACCGCAGAAAGAAGTGTAGGATACAACCTGTCGGATTTATCCAAAGGAAAGAAAAAAATAAGAGAAGACAGACCAGGATACAAACAGTACAGATCTACCCTGCAGAATTCCCATTAGTTCTTCAACTTTCTACTGATGTCACCCTCCAAATGGGCCAAATCAGATCTGCAGTGGACAGGGGAAACCAAAAGAATTTCACTGAGGCAGAGTGTCAAGCTGTGACACTGCAGGCACTGTCCATAAAGGAGAGGAAACCACATCACACACTGGGGCACAGCCATCTCAGTTGATGGTCTCACCAACCGGATTAGTTGGCACCAAATTCCAAGCACCACAAAAAGTACAGTGTCCAGAGTCCATTACACACCAGGACATGACCGAAAACTGGCTGTTGGTAAAGGAACAACTTTACTAAGAATATCTTGGCAGAACTACGCACTACCTGCCAACCTTACCGTAGCACCAACTTCTTTTGCCTTGTCAATACATTCCATCGCCAACATATGGTCAAGACCAGGATCCAAACCCATTTCGCTGATAACTGTAATACCAGCAGATTCTATGCTGAAAATAAGAGAAACGCAGAGCTGTCAGAATAGTCACCGTTACTGGCCTTTCATTCAGGAAATCTGTCCAACAATGGCCTAGCAGATTTTCCCCAACACCGTAAATTCTGGGCTCTGTCTGCAGCTTCGGGGAAAAAAACAGAAGCAGATGTTAAAACCTGAACAGTGACAATTGTCTAAGAGTCACTGTAGCCTTGGTTTCTCTCACTTTGCTGCAATATCTAGGGGCTGGTAGTTTTGACAAATAAGAAGTGTCTTCTTTTTTTTTTTTTTTTGAGAGAGAGCGCATGACACAAGAGCATCACAGCAAGAAGGGGAGGAGAGGCCCCTAAACCTCCCTCGTATGCAACGCTGGTTCTCTGCCTGTCCAGCTTTCTCTGTTTTATCATTTGTAGAGACACAGCATGGAAAATTCTCATCTCACTTGAATTCACATCAGTTTCCAGTACCATGACTGAGAGGGAACACAGATGAAGCTCCATGACCAAAACAACTGTCAGTCATATAAGCAGGACAACAGAAACATTAGAATAGTTAGAACTGTCACCAATCTGAGACTAATATAGGTCTGTCCAAAAGAAGGTGGCATGAAGGAGGATATTACTGTAGATACAATAAGTCAAGAAGGAGTTTTTGTTAGGGGAATGCAAAGGATGACAAACAAGCTTGCTGTCACTGGTAGAACAGGACAGCTCAGCTGCTCAGCTGGAACATCACCCAAGCTCAAATATCCAAACAGGTTTGAGAGGAGAGGGGAAGGCACATTAACATGGAATAACATGGAGCATGCAGAAAAGCACATTCCAGTGTTCAGAGCACTAGTCTGACCAGACTGGGAGATGCACTCGTTTCTCTGCTCTGCCACAGCACCACATGCAACTTTGGGCAAAGGTACTTAGTCCTCCATCATAGAAAGGGAGGGGGAAAGAATGCAGAAAACAGTAATTCACAATAAGTGTTGCAGGTGTAACAGACTGCAAAATATTCAGATAATGCACTAAAGAAGGAAGCAACACCAGGGAGATGCTACTCTCATACCTACCTCTCCTGGAGTTGTTTCATAGCTGGTGTCAAGTAGCTGGCTGTGACCAAGTTCACTTTGCTGTCAATACATTTCTTAGCAACCAAAGGATGTGCTGAATAAGGCAGCAAACTACAAATGAAGGAGAATTATGCAACATCAAAATCCAACCAGTTACTTATGCTGTCACTGGAAAGACACTCACAAATGTTTTTTGCATGCCTACAAAAGAGCTCAAGCAAATGCAAGAGTCACACCTGCCTTGCCCTAAGCAGTTTCATACCTACATCAGTGAAACACTACCCTATAGGACAAGCATTGTTGTACGCACTCAGAACAGGGCGCAGGACAATAGGGGAGTCAGTCTTTAGACAGCATCTTTTGTCACACTTCTCTTTGTAAAAAACAAACCACTGACCTCTTTTCAAGGCCACCTTCTAAACAGGCATGCTGGAGGTTTAGAAGATGCAAAACTGTAAAGCCATCCTTGAGAAAGACTGTATTACAATGATCTTGCTGAAGTACTTTGTGAAAAGCATGCTCTACATGGAAAGGAAACAACACTCATGGCATCTGTGGCAAAAGGGACAAAACGGCAAGGACTATGAAGTAATTTCCTCCCATTTCAATACCTGGAAAGAGATCTTTCTCAATGGGATAATTCAAGAGAAATGACCAAGATGTCAGAATTTTGTCTCTTTCAAACATGCAAATATGATCCCAGGAACACATACGCTGGTGGATGCAACTGGCCCCTCACACTTAGAAGGCTTTCCATGTAATTGGTGAACACTTCTGAAGAGATGCTGCAGTCAGAGCCCCTTTGAAAGAGTCCTGATGTCTCACTACATGAGAAAGTAGTGGCCAATTACAGCTACTTACATACACAAACACAATGCCAGTTTTGGGGCATTAAAAAAACCCCACCATGTTGATTTATGTCACTGATCTAGGAGAAAGAAGCAGCATGACTTAGGGTTGAGCCTATCACATTTTACACAGAATTCTTACCTGATCACAAGGTCGTGTTTCTTCACCAAAGAAGACAGCTCTTCCTCGTGCTTCAAGACATCCATATGAACTGAAGTAACATTGCTGTACTTGTTCGTTAATTGCTCCAGTTGTTCCTTCATGACAGATGCTGTTTTAAAAGTAAAACACATCAACTGTTACCTAAAGGTGAAGGTAAGTCCAAAGTGCTCCCATGCATAACGATGCTTTGCATGTACTTCCTTCTTTCCAAAGAGCAGCAGTTGCATGGACTTTTTCCTTCGCTAACAGTGGAAGAGAAATCAGGCATAAAGCACCTTACTTACCCTAAAGGACTCAGTTTTATTATCAATTGCCAGTGTCAAGTCATAGCAGTTATAACTCAAGAACAAGCATCTATAAAGAATACTTACTCTCAGAAAAACCACTCACTGCTAAATTGTGTAACAAGAAGTCTTGTAACCAGTTAGCAACTTTGTTGTTCTACTCAAAATTAACAAAAACTTGAATTGCAGTTTTCCTATCAGCAGACTAGGTCAACACAAATTATTTATGCAAAACTAGAAGTCATCTCGCTTCTTTTCCACTCTATGACAAGGTAGGCCTAGAAGATGAGATAAAGGACTGTTAAACCTATCCTTGTGCGGTAGGACACCCCAAAACCCCCTGGCTCGCTTGCATCACATGCACGTGTCCTCCCACCGTGGTATTTTACAGCAGCACTGTCTGTATCTGCCAGGTAACTGAGCACCCACATGGTAAGAAAACAGATAAACTAAACAGAAAGAAGCACTCATTCACACCTAAGTGGTTTCTCTAAAGAGAGGGAAAAAAACCCTGTTGAATCAATGCATTTCTTATCCAGAAATGTGTCACAAAAGCATCATTAACTAGTTACAAAAACCCAACACTTATTAGGCAGGGTCATGATCCACCCCAAAAGTATATTCCCATGCCCTTAACTTTGGCCCCTCATAAAAACCTGTGGCAAGATATACTTAGGGTTTTAAAAAAACATACATACAGGAGATTCAGTCTTTGGTAGCTCAGATGAACACCTGCCTAGTAACACCTGGTAAGTATTGAAACACACTGAAAAACCATTAAAAAGTTTTCAAAGAACAAGTGACCAAACCACTGATAGATAGATAGAAGCAGATTCTTTTAGAATCCTTAGAAATGCACTGTTATTTTCAATCTAGAAGCGGGTCAATTAAATAAAATGCTTGAGGGTGAAGAAGGCAAATAACAGTCACACAGGAGAGACACTTGGATGTGGATGTTCAGGCTGGAGAAAAGTCTTAGTGAAAGATCACAAAAAAGTGGCAAGAGCCATAGTAAACACTTCTATTGATACAGAAGGCAGCTCATCTGAACTTGAACAATAATCCTGTCATATGAGGTCCGAGAAAAATAAAATAAAGGTGACCAGCAGAAAAACACAACAACTCTACTATGCCCAGTGAATCAGTTTTTTGATGGTAGTAGCTGTTTCTGCAAATAGACAGACTACTCATTGACAAGCAAGAAGCTGACTACAAGTCCAGGAGGGCAAAAAGCCCAAAGAGGAAAATTTGCTTTTATTTTTCAGCCTGTGCTTGGTTTAAGTGAGACAGGAAAACCTTAACTAGTTTTAAGATCTTGATGAGCATGCAGGTTCAACACGGCTAATTAAGAGATTTAGCAAACACACACATGCCCAGAAAAGCTTCCTCCATCCCTTATTCCAAGTAGGTGTACATTTATAGATAAATCTGGCTTAAAAATATATATATATTTCAAAACTCTTTTTCAGTACATTTTAACAAAATTCCTACTTATAGCCAATAACAGCTTAGTAGCTGGAAACAAGAACAATTCACATCATTCACCATTTTCAACACGACAAAGATAAAAACATTAAGCTTTTGCTCAGGCCAAATATGAGCAAAATGCCCTGATTCAATCTTGACTAGTTTCAATATTTACCTATAGCTTAGTCCTCCCAATCCTGCATATGCTAATATTATCACTAAAAGGGAGAAATCCAATCTCTGCTTGTCCCCACTTGTTCCTTCCTATTATCTTGCTCCTACTGCCATCAGCGCTTGCCATTGTAAGGAAAGCAAACTCAAAAAGCAATCCAGGTTAAAAGCGACCTGTGTTTGCCACATCTGACCGAAAGTGAATTGGCTTCTGTGCCGGCTCACTGTGCTGCCAGCACAAGGACGGCGATGGGAACACAGCCAGGAGAACGGAGCGGGCAATGAGGGCAGCAAGTGCTGGGCACAGGCTCACAGAGAATTAAAAGCATCTGTGCCTCTAACTTAGAGCCTTATTTCCTTATGGCCTTTTCAAAGTCAATGGGAAATAAACATTGCCAGAGGGTGATTCTCTGTACCCTACTAATCAACTTGTGCTGAGAGAAGAGAGATTGGCAAAATCATCTACAAATTCAAAACAAAAAAAGTTGATTACATGAAGGTTTCCCAATTAAGATTTTCATCATTTGGATTTAAAGTGGTGTAGACAAACAGCAAATGTGGCACTGCAATGTGCATTTTACGCTTTCTTCATCTACCTGCCTGCTGCCAAATATTAGACAAGTAACACATTTGTGTCTCTTTCCTTCTGACCTTGTGTGTGTGTGTGCGTGCTGTAGAAACCACATATTTTTAAGCTACCCAGACACAAGGCACCTGCTAAGTTTGCACAGTGCTTGGCAAAACAAATCTTGCAGTTCACCTAGTTTCCCTTTCTGCTGCTGTATTGCAGGGACTAGATGCAGCCCCATTCTGCTGAGGAATGGACACTGCACAGCGCTGGGACCCTCCCTGGTCACCACATCAAGCACTGCTCATAACAAACGTGCAGCTTCCTCAGAGTTCCCCTCTTCTTCCTAGTAAATCTTTTCCCAGGGGTTAAAAGTACTATGGTTATCACCATAAAGGGGAGCAAAAGCAGCCAAGTATGAAAGTAGGACGAGGGGAAAAAAAACAAACCAAAGCAACAACAAAAATCAATATAAATACAATGGTAAGATTTAAAGGAAACCACCTCCCAGCCAAGTGTCTTTCAGGCAAGGCAGCCTGGGTTTTAAATCTGAAATCACAGAATCGGGGTAAAGTCAGCATCGAGGGTATGAAAAGGCATTTTTGAGATGCCCAGCCTTCACTATGCTACAGATCAAACCAAAACAGAGGAATAAACAACCTGGCATGTGGGGCTGATGGGAAAGTCAAGGTCCAAAGGTTTAGCACCACAGTGTTGGTTATAACAGCAGAAGCTCCACTCATGAAGACAGCTATAAAAACAACTTCATCTGGTTGTGAGAGGCTGAAAACACATCTGAGCACAAACAAAAGCAGCCAACTAGCTACAAAACCAATCCCAAGGCCAAAGCAGGTTAGAAGGAAAAATATTTCTAATTTCCCAATGGTTTGCACATGCAAACAGTAAACGTTTCATGTGGCTAAGTCATTTCCAAATCAATTATATAAACTTAAAATGCTTAGAAAGCTACAAAATCCTTTTCTGCTGTGCATAATAGCAAAGATTTTCTTTATCTGTTTTCAGAACCAGATCAATTTATTACTTATGAGAAAGGTTCTGCCATGCTAGCAGGTTTAAATAAGACATAATTTTCAGTGAAAAACAAGTGAAGTCTTACATACCAATTGTGATGTCAACGTTGGAATCTCTAGTGAGATATTCAAGTACAGGGCCAGAGACGTAGCCAGATCCGAGCAATAAAACCCTCTTCTTATTTCCCATGTTCAGGAACTGAGCGTATTCCCTAGGATGTGTTACAGGCAAAATTAAAAACCATGCAGAAGAGGGAAACTGTAAGCAGCTAAAGCTAACAGAATAAGTATGTTTTAGTAAGTCAACAAACCAAGAGCTCTATTTAGACCAAAAGTCAAGTTTCCGGCTACCTAACCCAACACCGGGTAATCACTGTCTAGTCCCGTTCCATTCTTCTGCTGCATACCTTCTAGTTTCTTTCCTCTAATATAATCAAGATGAAATCTATCAATATCTCCACTGTTTCACCAGCTGCTATTCAACAATTTTTTCCTCAGTTGTCACTATATTTTTCCCAATGACCAAATGACTGTAACGAGGTCATTTGAGTGCTCCCAAGCTATCTATGTCATGTTGGGGTGTCAGAACAAGATTCCAGGTTCTATCTTGCTTCCTTTACATCACAGGTAACAGTTAAAGTACATAAAACCATGCTGGTGAAATTGTATTTTAGATAAGTTATAGCAGATTCATCTTAGTCCATAATAGGAACATGATAGCAAATAAAAATCAAATCAAAGTTAATGCCCAAGTAAGAAATCCTGTTTGCAGACAAGAACTCAGATTTGAAAATCATCTGTGTTTCAACCAAGCTTCTACTACTCTCCTAAATAAAATTGAGTAGCTCTCATATTGACTTTCAATATAAAAGGTATCCACATCAGATTCACAGCAGATTTCTTGTTGCCAATCAGAATAACATAGTTCAGCAGTTTAAATATGCTCTCACAAATGCATAAATTGTAGCAGCAAAACACATTTTGTTTGTTTATAATTATTTTTCCATTTAGCTTAAATTTGCATGAAGTTGTAAAATTAAGATTGTAAAACTGTTTGTCTGAAGTATCATAGCTATGCAGATAAAAACTATTCATCAAATTAAAAAAATTGTCTTAAAGCACTTTTTATTGTTGAAGAAAAGGAAGCTGTTCATTGCCCTATTGTTTAACCTAATTAACGGAGACTGGGTTTTGACTTTTCCTCATGTCCTGAAAATAAATTTCAATAAATAGGTAGGACCTTCAAAGATACAGACTTATGGGAAACTTCGTAACTGTACAAGCAAGTTCCTCAATTTCCCCTTTATCTGCTGAGAGTTTACAGAGGCATATACTGAATTGTGGATTATGCCACAGAAAGAATCCTAACCTCTAGCTGACAAGCTCACAGCCACTTTACTTTAAGCTACTGTCCTTAGAAGAGAACTAACTGTATGTCCACTAAATAATGTTTGGTTCAGAGCTTTGGGGGGCTCCATATGGCACTCATAAGTCAAATTTTTGGTTGTGTTTTTTTCAGTTCAAAAATGCCCAAAATAACGAAAGGTGCTGTTGCAGCCTGCCAGAGCAATGCCTAAATATCATAGCACGACAGCAGTGGTACTACAGGGACTAAAGCATGGCATGAAGTACCCGAGCACATTTCGGGGAATAAGGCCTCAAACAACAGTGTTGAAAGACTGCCCTGAGTAAAGAGAGTTAAATCAATACCAAAAACGTCTGTATCATCTGTCTGAAGCACATTCCAGCCTGGTAACTGTGTCCGAGTATCTATAAAGTTTGAATTACTCTCCAAAGTTCCAGAGGTTCCATCCTCTCTTCCTCTGCTTTCAGGCTTAATTATTTTTTTTAAAGTTATTCTTTTCAATTTATTAAATCTGAATAGGATGTACCAATATATCACCTCTCTAATCTATCTAAATCAGTACTATAGGTTACTGTATGTTTTGACCTTCGTACAAGTTTTACGGATTTGATTTTTTTTTTAAAGTTAAATCATTATTTAATCCATTCACAGAAAGCCTCCTAAGCCCATCATATCCCTTCGTATGACAAACCCAAGGACCTTTCTCCTCCTACTATCAATTCTAATAGAACATCTTCTGCCACAGCTACACACTCATGGGCAAGGGAAGAGAATTTCTCGTCATCCTTTACTCATGGTGACCAGCAGGGGTATGCAGGAGCTTGGAGCAACAGTGTTGATGAAGGAGAGACCTCCTATATGAAAGAAAGCTGGATTTTGCAATCAAACTTCTTATCATATTTATCAAAAACTTTTCCAGGGCCTAGAATGAGGTCACGTGTGGATCGAACATAGCATGTCTGCTCTAGGACAGGCACAAACATGAGCTGCCAAATGACCCATCAAGAGTGGGAACAGAGTTTACAGTCCCAGAAAAGACCATTTCAGATTATGCCTGTTCTCTACATAAAAGTTTAAATCATTCAGTTATGTTAATCTACGAACAAATAACAGTAATACTTGGAGGTCCCCATTGTTAACGCGATATTCTACTGCAGCTGTGGATGAGGAACAAGTAGCAGGCATGAAGCAAGTAAAGGTGAAAAGATGGAGAAAAGTTCAATAAATCAAACTGCTCCTGCATTCTGATGGCACCCAAGACAGTTCAGCTCATATAGTCTGGCTATCCTATGTCTGAAATGTTCATTTACATCCAAAGGGTATAAGCAATTAGTCTAAATAGAGCCCTCAGAAACTACACTAGGCAGAACATAATACATTGTTAGAGTAACAACACAAGCCAGGTAATTCCTACAGGCTCTAAACAAGAGCCTATCTCTAGCTAAACCAGCACACTTCAAGCAGTAAACTTCCTGCTTTCATTTGCATTATCTCAAAATTTTGCAAAGTAAAGGAGGGTTTTGTTAGCAGGTCTTGCTTTTCTGACAGCCAAGTGAGCAACACAAATGAACATCACATGCAACACAGAGGTCTGCAGACACATCAAAAATCTACCCACAAAAAACCCCTTGGGAATGAAGTCTCCAGATTCTCAGGGCAGCTCACACAAGACCACGCAAGTGATTATGCAGAAAGAAAAAAAAAAAAAAAAAAAGATCAGAAGCAAACAGCATGTTACTTTGGGTGGAAAACATACCTATAGTTCATCATGCACAAGTTCACAACCAGAACTCCCAAAGTTCCCCAAGTAAATTGGAGAAGTGTGGCATGCAGAAGTCAACCCAGCATGCTTTCAGTGCACAGTGCGTGCAGTGCTTGTGGTCAGGCCAATTTCAGTTTCTACATGACGTACAATGCAGCTGGCACTGACCATGAATACGAAGACAGAGGTGCCCACTTCTTGTTAAATTAACACTTTTCATAGGTAAATAGGTGTTCTTGAATAATAGGGAGCAAGAGGAAGGGATATAGAGGTTATTTATACTTTTGTTAGCTTAATCCACTCCATGTTGCTTCTTTCATGCTACCACTGGCTGGTAACTACCGAGACAGGGCACAGATGAAGTGGTACCTAAAGCTGTAGCTACAGGAGTGTAATGAAAAGTCTGAGAGTCTCACAGAGGCTCCTGAATACATCCAGCCACAGAACAATGCTGTGCAGCACAGCATTTGAGCCATAGGAGAGGAAACCAGATTCAAGAGAACCTTTCCTTTCAGTCATTCCTTTCAAAGCACTGCATGTTATAACCATTTTAAAAGGGCAAGGAGGAACAGAATAATACTGGCATGTGGCTGTTTTCTGCTTCTGATAAAACACTCTTGATAGCATAAGAAAGAGAAAAATGACCATTTTCTCAACTTCAATGTAAGTTAGTAATAATAATTCAGACAATGTTCATGAACAAAGAAGGAAACCATAAAGCTAGGAGACATTTATATCAGTGCAATATAGCAGCAGACCATCAAATCACAAGAGAAAATAAATACAAAAGGGGAGAGAAAATGCAGGACTTTTTAAAATCCTCAACCACACAAACTTTAAGAAGTTACACATTACCTGTTCTCCCTCAATTTCTGGATATATTCATACTTAGCTGTCAGTGAGCCATTGGATGCAATCACTGCCTAGAAGCACAAAAAACACATGTTGAGGGGGTTTTGTACCTGTATGTTTTAAAGCAGAGGAAGGTACACAGAGAGGCAAATTGCAAAACTTACATCTCGAACAACAGATGAGTAATTCTGGCTTTCAAGAGGGTCTGAGCCTTCTGATAACAGCTATGGAGAGAAGTTTTTCAAATCAGGTCATTTTATTTCCCTTGTGTTTTTGTTTTGGTTTGGTTTTGAGTAAAACACCAAGATTCTAAGCAACATTTAAATACATGCAACCATACCAACATCTTGTAGATCTGAAATTCTCCTGGCCCTGATCAGTGTCATTCAACTTTCAATAAAATGCAGGAATTCAAACAGCAGTCTGATTGTGAGCGGTTGTTGAGTGCCACAAGAAAATCAGATTTAGACCTCTACTGCAGGGTTCAGGAGCAATGAACTACCTGCCAGAGCCTGTTTTCTGCATACAGAAAGTGTTCCTGACAAATCCCTAAGACATCCAGGTCACCAAAGTCTCGTTCACATATTGCTTTTCGAAAGTATTGCCTCAATACGTAGAAAGGTTTGGATTTGTGTTTTATTTTTTTTAAGTACAAAGTCAGTTATGTTCTACAGCAGATTCCTTTTGAATGTATACAGGAGACCAGAAAAGCAACAAATAAGCAGATCAAAGTCCAAGTCTTTTACCTTCTTGTTGGACACAAAAGACCTTACCATTTCTTCGATATACGGGAAAAGCATATCGCCAAAGTACTCTGTTGCTTCTATAGGAAGCTGCGCTGGCAGATTGTCAATAGAACACATCAGAATCCCAGAGCCTTCCACACTGAGAGAGAGAACACAACTCTTCTAAACTACTTCTCCTTTGTATCTGAAAGGTACCACCTTTCAGAAGTGTTTTAAATGCATGACTTTTCAATATAATATTCCACTGTACAAATTACAAAGGAAAGCAATAAAAATTCAAGGCTCTCCCACCTGTCATGAATAATATGCTGGTCAGCATCATACATACAAAATGGACTGTCAATTGTTGTACACTCCGTCATAAATTCTATAGATCCTCCAGTGTCTGCTGAAATGTCGCATATTGCCAGAAGTCTAAAGTGATTAAATGAAAGAGAAAGAAATAGAGCATGATCCAAATTATTAAGAAACATATGTACAAGAGACCATAAGTGAATAGGAAATAAAAGAAACATGAGAATATCTATCAGACTTGTAGTTTAATTCATCTTAACCAATTTAGAAGTCAACACAAACAATGACCTCCAGAAACATAATGGAAATCTGGCCCTACTGGCCCATTTCCATTCATGTCAAAGGGATCCATATCTCATGTTTAACTTCGCAAAGACCAGGAGAATCCACTCATCCGTCTTTTTTTTTCTGCACTCCATGTACTGTCAAGACTTCCCCTTCATTATTCATCTACCAGTTCCCCTAAGCTGTCGCTAGGCAGTCCTGCACTACAAGAACTTCATTATTGCAAAGGGAAACCAAAAGAGATGACTGCCTCCTTCCAGTTCACAGGCAGATGGCACAGATGGAGCACTCATTCAGCCTAACTCACAACCTCTGACTGCACTCAAGGTTAACACTTAAATTTTTTATTTATCAAGTGAGAGAGAGAAAAGTGTCAGGAATGGGCAAAGAAGAGACAAAGGCCTGCTTCTTCACAAGAATACATTGCCGTATCCTGCCCAAATCCATCCCCAGGCCAGTCTCCCAGAGAGATATTATACAGGGCTGTTAGAGAAAGGGTGAGCTCCTACCCACACTGAAAGCGGTCTAACCCTGGATTTGTACTCCATATTCCATCCTTACAGCTATTCAGGGTTGTGTGGCATTGCAGCTACTTGCTACAGAAGTCAGCAATGTTAAGGAACAGTTACTGAACTTGTACAAGACAAATGACAGGGTCGGAAGAACTTCTCCAACAAACTCTGCTCAGGCACAGAAACTTCTAGGAATAATGGTGCTGTAGGCACATTTCCCAAAAGTCATATGGTTTGTATTGTATTCTGCACAAGGATCAATGGCAGAACTACCATTGCAGAAAGACGACGATACCTGTCAATCATTTGCACTGTTACGTTTGCAGAAACTCCAAATTGTGAAAAGAAGATTTGCAAAGCACAGAAGAACGAATGCAAAATCAATGGGGTGTTTTGCAACATGCAAGAGGAACAATGTAAGAAACAGAATGATTTCATAGATACTGTGGTGCAACTGCCTAGCACTACAACTTAATCATGGTGCTGCAGAATTGTTACAAGTGAACAGAAGTGTCTTACTTGTGTGGTAACTCAGGACAGCCCTCCACTGCAGCAGCAGCAGACCTAACTGGCGTCAACAGCTTCTGAGCATCCTGTCGACTTAACAAGCGAGGAGTATTTTGTTCCCAGTATATGCCATTAATTAAACAAGTTGTGTAGGGTGCAATCTGCAAAGAAAGTTACAATACTTTAAGAAGCTGACAGCACCTTGTCTAATGTTTTAAATGAATGCTCTCTCAATTGATGGATATGCAAAGGTGTAGTAACTACCAACAATCCATGTGAAACCTTTCATAAAAGAACAGAAGAGATGCTCACATCAGTGTTAAAGCGAGAAGTGTAAAGTTCTGGATGTTTATCATAGTCTACTGGATCATATAGTCCATCATGTTTCCTTATAAGATGATGGTGACGACTTAACACTGTCCCATAGACTTTTCTGAGGTCTGAGGTATAAAAAAAAAAAAAAAAAAGGTAGCTGTTATACTTGGACAAAAACAGCTCCAGTGTTCTCAGTCACTTTATTGACATGGCATACCTCCAGATCTGGAAACTTCCTTTAACTCATGTGGTTCCACAAACTCATATGGGAGGGCACTGAACATTTCTTGAGCACCCTGTAAACCATGAAGTAGGATTCAGAATGAGCAGTGAATAAGAGAGTAGTGTAACACTGCTCATCTCATGTGTGAAAACAAATATAAAAACACCACGCACAACTTAACAGGCCTGCCAGAGCATATCTTCAGAGACATACAAACTGTTTCACACATACTCTTGCTTATCCAAAACAAAGCTGCCTCATCTCTACGTACAAAGAATTTACAGCATTCCCCATTACTGCAGGATGCCTGACCCACAACCCAGTGTCTGGTTTATATTTCTAATGGCAGCGCCAAGACGCCTCAGCTCCACCACAATAGATGGTTCTGCTGCCACTCTGAGGAGCAGTTTCTCTTTAGGGAAGACCCCTGAAGCTACTCCTCATCAACCAGGCTGTTCTAAGGGAAAAGAACTTCAAGATGACTTTCCCAAAGAGCTGTGATTATAGAACACAGGCCTTCCAGTCACACCAGCCTTTTGACAAAAAGACAAACATTTACATAGGCAGTGATTTCACTTTATAGCTGGAGCCTTGTCAATTGATCTTGGTTGCCAAAACCAGGAGTAAGCCTTTTCCCTATGTTGTAAAACATAGTTCTAAAGTCCAGCACTTGTAAGCCAAGTCAACGCTATAGAAACAGATATAAAAACACAGCAAGCATTAGAAAAAGTAATTATTTCTCCCATACTTTAATGGGGTGATCCAACATACCTTGTGAGCCCAGAGTCAACAGAGGGGAAAGAGTGAGACAAAAATGCAGGTGGGAAAGGAGAGAGGAGCAGTAAGACTTAGCCCATTTTTCATGGCAAGAAGTTAGCGTGGTCAGCCTTGTCAGGCATGTTCTCATCTTAAAGGCATTAGTTTAGGGTATTACTGGCAAAGGAAAACCTGAAGTCCAAGCAAACAAAATGAACTCATCAATCCTTTTAACCTGCTATGTATCAAATGCCAAGAAGTTCTATTAAAATAATGTAGCATTTAGTCTTGAATACAGAATTCTTACCTTAGAAACATTACCAGTGCCTGTAAACACAAATGTTAAGGGCCCAACTGACTTTGGCATCAATCCCAATGAAATTTCATACCCGGCATCCCGTACTGCCTGCACAGCCTGACTGCTATTCCTGTAGTTATGTGCCATCCCAATGTGCTGAAATGAAAGGCAGAGAATCGTCAGGAAATTTTCCATATTCAAATACAGATAATTAGCAGATGCCTGAATGTCATTTGGCTAAAGAAAAATACATACACATATACTCTTACCATGAAGGGAGTGTGATGTCCCAGAGCTAAAAATCGTAATCCCAATCCATGCAGAATGTTGATCATTCCTATTGTTTAAAAACAAAGAAGAATCAGATCATCAGTGTTAATTATGAATATGCAGAGTTAAAAACTGCAGAGACTGACTAAAGTCTAAAATCATGCTGGATATTTTTGCCCATGTTTTAATATTAATACTTCTAAAGAAAGTCTACACGGAACCAGGGAAGGAGAAATTCAATAGCAGGCCATGCTTAAACCTGCTCTTGGCCCACATTATGCATTCCAGCACTATTTAATACTCAGATATCCTTTTATGAGATGCATCCACATCACGAAGATTCCAAAGAAGGCGATAATAAGGAGAGTCTTCTGAACAAACAGAGTTAAGTTCAGTAGAAAGGAATCAGAACCATGCCTCACAAAAATCAGTGTGAATGAATAACAGATTGACAAACAGATGTTGTTCAGACTCACAGGACTGACAGCAGCCACTTCTTTCAAAAGCCTGTTCAGTTGATCTCTTGATATTTAGTCTGCGTCAGATTAGTTGAATAGACAAATGAGACTTCAAGACAACATAAAATAGTAGATTTGCCAGAAATCCACAGGACTACTTGACGTCTCATCAAAATTAGGGAGCACAGTACGGAATGGAAAAAGATCTTAAAAGCAAGAGTTTAAAAAGCGTTGCAAGCCTCAACTTTCATGAAACAGACAACCAGAAGTTCTACAAGAAGTTACTTGTTGCAAGCCTGCCTTTATTTTATGCACTATACCTGCTACACCAGCCCACTTTCCAAAGGCCACAACTCGCATTCCTTTATGATCAACCATTTTTTCATAGTCAAACAGCCGAATTTCCTGAAAATACATAGCAAACTGAGTATTAAAATTTCCAGTGAATGCCATCAGTGGCACGTTGCTCTCCTAGGAACTACTTTTTCTATGCCTTTGTAGTCCTTCATGAGAGAGGCTGATGGGCATATATGGAAAAGCAAATAATTCATAACTAGATTTAAGTATAAAAATAAAAGCCTAAAGGTTGCATTGAACTCTTGTTTTAAAGAGTCTCTGCACTGCCCACACACTCGTGGCACAGAGCTGCCCAACGTGCCCCTCCAGCTGCTGCAGACCCATTCACATCCTCTGCCAAGAGGCTCCTCATTTCTGAGTGAACCGGCTGCCTCCCTCTGTAACAACCAGGTTAATAACTTCTCAACAAGCCTTTGTGCTCACACAGCACAAATCTCTCTGGAGCAGACAATGCTTGCAACTCATCTACCTTATGCACATGAACAGAGCAGCGCTGCAAGCAGGAGATCCTCTGGGCAAGAAATCCTCAGCTCCAGGAAAAGACACTGAAAACAGTCATCATTTGCTGTCTCAGATACGCACACTGCAAGTGACAATACCAGGCAGCAAGCTTTTGATCACGCTCCAGCAGTAACTTCAGTTTCCACCCCATGCCAACAGCCAACTGTCTTCACTATGGCACCATTTACCTGTCTTAGAATCTCATCCAAAAGGCGCATGTTTGCCTCTTGGGCTTTAATAGTGTGAGAGAAGAAGGCATAGTTCTTCTTAGGGATTAATTTGTCCTCTGGAGGTCTCTTCACACCTACTATCAGAGAAGCCTCAGAAATATCTTCTTGAATAATGCTACCTGCTTTGACGTAATCCTATGAAAGAGAAAAATCCAAGTAAATTTTTCTGGGTTTTTTCATATTCAGATCTCAGCACATAAGCAACTAGAACTGAGGACAAATAGATAATTCTACAAAGCAGCAACAAGTTACTGCATGCAACACATTCACAAACCTCTTTATCAAAAGGAGTATCAAATATAAAATGAATTTCCGTGCCAATATCCTATTATACAAGGCCAAAATATAATTATGTGTTGGCAAAATCCTTCATCTTAAAATCACAGACTACAAAAAAGATAATTTACAACATTTAAAGTATCTTACAGTATTGCAATAATGCACATTCTTTTGTAAGATTTTGAAATACTTGGAAGCAAGTTTAGAGAAGTCTGACAAATTAATCTGAAGATTGATGATGTGATTTTATAAAATTATATATGACTAAGTACAAGCAGCAGAGCAATTTCTAAAAGAATGTTTTTCCATATTAAAATTTATTTTTGTTCTCCCTTATCTCAAAAACATATTAAAACTCCATCTTTCAATATCATAGTTATGTACCTAATGTGATCTGTGCTTTGGTGAAAACCAGTACTGTGTCTTAATTAAAAGGTGATATGTGCAAGTGATCACTAATTCCCTACTTACATTTCTATTTTTATCTGTTGGCTCAGATACCTTACAGCACAGTATTACTGCTGGTACAAGAACTGTAAAAGCTCCCACTCCTGAAGCTCACAGCATTAAAGAGAAAAAAAAAAAACCAACTCCTCATTTTACATGAGGAATGGGATTGAAGCAGGAATGGGATTCACGAGATTAGTCCTTCCTCTTTTTTTTACATATGCTTATTTTTAGAGTGTAGCCTCCATACAAACAGAAGACAAAACCACCAATGTTAAATAAATTCCCAAGTTTCTACTCCAAGATTACCTAGAACTTCTTGAGAGACAGATGAAAGGGCAAGAAATCAATAAAAACAACTCCAAAAATCCACCAGTGTGCCAACATTACATTAAAAGGCTAAACAAACTACTCCTTTTTCTCTCCACTAGGACACAATGACTCCTCATTTAACAACAAAATTATTAATACGTTTTCTCATGCATATCCTTTGAATAGTGTTTTTCCTGCACTATGGTTAACTAACTCAAAACGGGACCTTACCTTTTCATGGATGGCTCTCCGGTTTGACGGCTGCACCAAGACCTTGTAACCCATCTGTGTCAGTTCCTTAACATGCTTTGGTGCTAGAGGTGCTCTTCTTTCCCACGCATTGACATCTTCTCTCCTAATTGCCAGCACGGACTTACAATGGTGCCAGCACTTAGCGTGATGGAATGCACACCTACCATTTGTGTGACTAAAGGCTCGGAGCATGGTGAAGCCTGATGGCAGCAAAGACAAAGCAGTAAAATAATACATGTGTATGTGTGCTTCAAACATTGTTTGTGCAAAAGTTCTGGTCTCCTTTAACATCTGTTGTAAAACACAAATCACATACTTTATACTCTGCTCTTGTGAGACATGAATTTATGTTCAGTGTATTTTGTTGCATCTCAGTTTGGCAGGATGTCACTACAGAAAGAAATTATTTGTACTACTGTAAAGGGAGGCTTTTAATGTGTCCAGTGTACCAAATTTTTAATTACATGGCTTAAAAAGAACGCTGGAAACTTAAAGATACCAATTAAATTCATTTGCCAGCATAAATATCAAAAGATTAATCAAAGTTTGCATTAAGAACAGTAAGAGGTAATACACTGAAAGAAGGTAAAACACAGGCTATAATGCAAACAGTTGATAAAAAGAGAAAGGAAAATATACTAATTCTTACATAAGCTGAAAATGGAAGATAGGACGAGACCTTAACTATTGCTTAGCAGTCAGCCTATGTGTGGCCAGGAGTGACAGCTTTTCTCCCTACTTAAAATTTTACTCAAAGTGGAAAGCTTCATTGGGACATATTCCCACTGCAGAGTGGGAATTATTTTTATTTTCTCTCTCCTCCTCTTCACTCCCAGTGAAGCATTTGTGGCACTGCTCAGCTCTGCAGTGAATGGCAAGGGCTCTGCACAGGTCCAGCACCAAATACCTGGGAGGCTACGGACTTCAGATATCTATGCAATTAAAAGATGTGGATCTCAAAGACAGAGGCTTCAAAGATGTGAAGTTTGTTTCCAAAGCGATTTAAATGATAATTACATAAACCTCTGTATCCAAATAAATTGGAAAATCCCGATTGTCCTCATGCCTCAGTATTGTAAAATCTCTCTATACCTAAGCCTTAAGAAGTTCTATTTAACTCCAGGCATGCTTAAACAGAAAAATTAGCATGCTAAGGAAGGCACAAACAGAAGCACATAGTCCTCTACATTAGCTCTGAGTGTGGTCTTCCTACCATCATTAAATTTGTCCACCAGCAGAAGTTGCTGTAAAGAATTTGGAATTACTTTATGACACTGGTCTTCAGCATGATAAGAGGATCTTCAGACAGCAGGTCTGCACCTCTCAAAAGCAGAGGAAGTCTTGCCACACAATGTCACTGTTACTGCACACTAAAATGTAACAATGGGAGCAGTTCCTATGCAGAAATCAGTGCACCGTACACCTCACACCCAAGCCTGCAGTGAAGCAAATTTCTCTCATACAAGGAGTCCCACAGGAAGAAAAATGCCACTTTCGGGAGGGAGTGACCTGTCCCGCACTTACGGGGTTGAGGAGGAATGAGGGCAGTAAGCAAACACTCCGTGTGACGTCTGGCAGGCCAGAAGCTCTTTCGCACGCCTCCCTGCTTATGCTCCGGCTTAGCCACAGAGATATGGATACCCTGCTGCAAAAGTGAAAGCAACTTCAGAATTCAAAGCCTGCAGACCCGGTGAACCCTCCCCGGCATGTCAGCTGAGCGAGAGGGATGAACAGGCACCGGCTCTTCTGCAAACAGGCTGCGTGTGGGACCTGTTCCACACAACACCGAGCTTCACCGACACTAAAATAATGTCGAGCAATACAACAAAGGAACAAAAAAAAAAAAAAAAAAAAAAAACAAGAAAGCAACAACAACAACAAAACCAAAACAGTAATGCATTTGATTACAGCACACAATTTGAATATGACCCTGTTTCTAGAGTGAGCTGAATGCACTTACAGGTCAACTTGCGCCTCCACTTACTACTTGAGACCCAGCTAAACGAAAGTGCCGGCGCTGCCAGCGCGTCCCGCCGCCCTGGGCCGGCACCCGTGGGTCTCACGGGGCCCCTCCCGCCAGGAGGGACGATGCGCAGAATTACATACGAGTCCCCACGGAGGGAGGCAGCAGCCGCGCAGCCGGCGGGCGGCAGCGGCCGCGAGAGGCCGGGGCGAAGCGGCCGCGGGAGGCCGGGGCGAAGCGGCCGCCCCGCCGGCAGCGCTGCCCGCGCGGGGGCCAACCCGGCCGCGCTCGCTGCCCGGGGCAGCGCCGGGCACGGCCGCGGGGGAGGCGGCGGGGGCGGCGGGCGGCGCGGTACGTACCTGAGGCAGCGGAGGCAGCCCGGCCGCGCGGCGCGCTCCCCGCTCCGGCCCGCAGCCAGCGCCCCGCCGACGCCCAGGGCGGCAGCCAACCGCGAGCCGCCCACCGGGTACGGCCTTCGCTGCCCGCCAATGGGAAGGGGCGCTGGTCGTGACGTCACGGCGCGGCCGGCACGCCCCCTCAACGCCCGGTTCGTGGCAGGCCTCGCGCCCCCGCCAAACCGCCCCCCGGCGCCTGAGGGGGCCCCGGGCGCGGCCCGGGCCGGGGGGCGGCGGCGCCGAGAGGAGCCCCGCGGGACGCACCGCGGGCCTTGCAGGCTCCCCGCAACGGCACAGCGACCCCCCAACGCGGGTACAACCGCCCCCGCCAGCACCCCGCACAGGGGCCTCCCCGCGCCGTGCCCGGAGCGAGGCCCAGCACAGGCCGCACCTGACCCCGACACGGCCCCCACCGGTCCCCTGTGCACGCCTTTCCTGTGACACATCGGCTCAAATTAGTTATGGACGTTCAGTCACGTTGTTCCTTCAAAGTGCCTTTAACATGTTACAGGAAACGGTAAAAGCTATTTTGTCTGACCAATGGAAATGGTACGTGGTTTGTTATGTCTGCTGTTGCCAGTTTTCAGTTGGAACTTGGGCCTTGAGTCAGGCCCTTCATGCTGGGCCTCAACTGCTAAGTTGGCTCATCACAAATAGTAACAGGATGTTGTAACTATAAATCACAACAATTACAACGGTGTAAGAAACCAAAGCAAAGCCACATGCTGGGCTTGTGGGGTGAGGAAGAGCTTTCCTGTGGGAGGAAGGGCAGCTGCACAGTGGGGCAAGCACACCTCGGCGGGTCTCCACAGGGCAGGTGCAGCTGCTGTTACCAGTTCCTCTTAGACGTGAGGACCTGGCTGCAGAGCATGAGAACGTGAGGCGTTGTGCCTGCACTCAGCAGAGCAACAAGGACCAAAGGGTTTCAGGAGGATTCGTTCTCATCTCACTGCCACAGCCAGGTCTTGCTGTGATGAGGGAGAAGTCGGAGCCGTGGCGCAGCCTGCTCCACCTGTACTAGCCACTAACACTTGAACCCTTCTTCAGAGAGAGTTAAATTTTGATGGTACTGTCACTACATGGCTTTAGAGGTACCTCTTGATAGATTACTTCCTCATATTTTTCCTAATGTTCTTTAAAACATGCCCTTTTTCATTACATGACCCTGAACTTTTCCCTCCCCTTCTCCACTTGCTTCCAGAGGCAGGGTTTGACTAACAATGATAATCGGTAACTTCAGTTCCCTGGCTTAGATCCAAGTATTTTCCTAACTCATTAAGGCAGGACATGAGAACCAGAAAACAGCATCAAAGCTTGAGCTGCACTTCAGGTTTGCTGCTGGAATACAAATTACACAGGAAGGTAAGCGTAGAGAATGAGAGCCAGAATGGATCAGCCGAGATTTGAGGGGTGAAAGGAGGTAAGGACTGAGGGACAAGACCCAGGTTCTATCATTTCAGAGACTGGGAGATGAATATTAGGGAGTGAGACCTGGAGTGGATCAGCAGAGATTTTGAGGGTTTAATGCCTCAGCAGAATGGATGAGTACAGAGTCTTTCCACTCACTAACTCCCACTCTTCCCTGCCTGCCCTCAGTGTCCAGAACCTTCTACAGTCTGCCCCATATTCCTGCAGGATCTTCATCCCTTTCCTTTCCTTGCTGAAAAAGAAACTCACCTTCTCCAGCTAACACCTGGACCCTTATTTTCCTCAGCTCTCTGAGGTATGAGGTCTATAGCGCACCCATCCCTGTGGAAGCTCTTGTCCATCTTTCTGCTCTTCTTGGGAAGACGTCCATTGCAGTGGGTGGGGGCTGGGTCCATAGGGGCTGGGTCCATAGGTGGGAAGAAGTAACAGGGGAGAGCTGGCTAGAAGGACTTGAAGAGCACTGCACTTGGGAGTCCTGCCATAAGAACAAGGGCAGTAACTGCTCTTGGTTTCCAACCAAATAGAAGTGAATTAAAAAGCAACAATAACAGCAAAGACTTTCTAGATCAGAAGACAGGTTGTCAAGAAACAGTCTGTGAATGTATGTGGGATTGCAGAGTGGCCCCTGGCTTGGGCTCAGAGGAGGAAACCATACCTCTCAACCACTCTACGGAGATCAGCTTGGGCAGGAAGTGAAGGCTCCAAAACCATCTCCTACATATAACATTATTAAAATATATGAACCAATTTCATCTGAATATTGAGGACCCAAAAGGATTTGGTTAGATTTGTCTGTCAAGAAGTAAGAGACACGAAGAGACTTATGTTCCCTTTGGTTCCAAGAAACAGTGAGATACAACAAGCTTTTTAATTGACCCCAAAGACTTTAATCTAGGAAATATTGCTGTTGCACAAGGGCGTTGTGTATATACCCACAATGTCTAATTTCCATTTTGTGGGCTTAATAAAGCACATATATAAGTCACATGTGTAGAATATAAATATATCCATGCCTTTTAGAAATTGTATCTGGTTTTTTGTTTCGTTGATAAAATTTGCTAAAACTGCTTCATTGAAGACAAATTCAGTTGAAATGCAGAAAGTGTACACTCAATACAAAATTACAAGAATCATGCCCTTCTTCAGTCCTTCTACTCAATGATGCTAAACTACTCGTAAGAACTGATTTTTCAGAGATTTTTTTTTCATTTTATGATTAAATGCAAATATGGGCTTTTACAGTAATGGAATTGTTGGTATGTGCAAAGCTGATTGTTGTTATCTTTACTCATTTATAAAATTCAACTGAAATATGACCATCCTTCTTGCAAAAGCATATAACTATTTGGTGGTTGTAGAATTTAATTCGACCATGACACTGAAAAAAATGCTGCACTGATGGTCTCTCATAGTTTTGTGTAATTTTGTCATATTGATTACTTCATATTGTAGACTAGTATAAAGTACATGGCTGAATCCATCATTAGACTTTTGCATAGCCTGTCTGATTAAATTAATAAAGGTATTTTAGGAGCTGCTTTTTTTGTTTAATGAATTGGAAACCAAACCATGATGAATTTATTGCAGTAAATAGACTTCACCCAATCTACTTGAAGGAGATTTTTATTATTATTTTCTAAGCTTCCTATTTTTTTCAAGTTCTTTCTTCAAGTAAGATGTTATCTCAAGACTGCCTACTTTAGTTTCTGTGTGTTTAGTGCCTAATTATTTCTCAGTACTCTTCTATCTTTTGCACATAGGAAACAGAACCCAGAGAAATGAAGGACGAAACCCACGACATGCTCTGTCTTGCACTGGAGTTCCCAGGCCTGAGCTGGGAGCTCAGCCTTTGTGCTACAAGGAAACGTGTGGAGAAAGGTATTTACAGAAACTGAGCGGGAGCCATCCTGGCAGCCCAGCGGGGCACGCCGGGAGCAGGCACTGTGCCTGAACCTCATGCTGCTCCGAAAGGAGCTGACTTGTTTGCCCGGAGCTGACTTGTTTGCCCGGAGCTGTCAGCTGTGGACTTTCCCCAGACATTCGGCATCTGTGTCGGGCCAGGTCTGCCTCTCCAATGGCAATGTCACATCCATACCCTCCCTTGTCTCGCATGCTCCAGTTTGGCCACCAGCCAAATGCTTAGAGCGCTCTGCTAGACAGTTGAGGGCTGTTTTCAAACTTGCAGTGTCGTTCAAAACATTGACTTAAAAGCACTTGTCTGGTAGCATAAGCACTAGAAAATTGGGGTTTCTAAGGTAAGCCCCTTTCAGCTTCTTATATTGGAAGATACTGTGTATAAATGACTACTTATAACTGAAAGGTCCTGTATCTGAGTCACCACTGAATGCCCTAACTACTGTGATGATAATAAAAAACTTTTTACAAGTTCTCACTGTTCTTTGTGGGGGCCATGATATGATCTAGACACCTGCTGGATTGGCTCCTGTAGATGAGAAGTGTAGGCTGATTCCTAATTTGAAAGGGTTGCTTGGATAATACACAGGAGTGAAGCTCCAATCAGCTCTGCAGCCACAACTGGATTTAAGGAACGGTCACTAAACCCTTTTTTTTAACAGCAAAGCATTTAACTTTCGAAACATTTCTGTTTGAATTTTTATTTTGACATTCCTTCTTGTGTATATGAAAGAGACTTCACTTTTAGCTAAAAAGCTATATATGCCATTTCACTTGGGGTCAAAGTATTCTTTGCATAATTTGCAAGTATCGGGGTTTGTACATTTTAATTTACTGATCCTTTGTGAATGTTATTCTAGGGAAATGAAATTCCAGCCTGGGCCAAAACAGTCAGCAAACCAATGATCCATCCACCTCTATTCCCAGAGATATACTTGGTGACTCTGGCTGTATCCAGTGCAAGCAGAAGAAGCAGAACAAGTAAGAACGTGAATGAGATCTCTGCCAAAATGCCTATCGGAGAGTTGATTTCTGCTACAGATTTGCTGTCTCTCTGAAGGGAGACTGAGAATTTTATCAGCACCATTTAAGTCTCTTCCTGCATCTAAAACAGACCAGGTGAACTGCACTCCAAAAGCACCTGTTGTGCTCCATAGAGAAAAAGGCAGCGTAAGTAACCAGGGTGGACTCATGCTGTGACAGTGTAAAGCCAGGTAAGATGAATCCCACCTGCACTATGCTGTGTTCCAGATAGGGAAGGCAGAATTGCTTAAAAAGAACAAAACAAACCTGGAATTCAGGTATTATGAAACATGCTAATATGGAATTGGAGCTGTTTTCTGTAATAAACACCTCCTGGTTTTGGTGGACTGTGATTCCATCTGTCTGACAATCCCTAATTATAAGGTCTAATTCTTACCCAGCTGGAACGCTTTTTACTCAGCACTGTGGGGGAGTGCTGACTTCCATTATAGTAACAATAAACTCCCAGAGCACCTAGAGAGAGGTGGACTTCACAGATTTTATTCTCAGAATATCAAGGATAAATCTTGAGTCCATTGAAGTCAATGAAAAACTCACACCAGCTTCTGCTGGGCCAGAGTTTCTCCCTAGGTCTCAAATGAACAGGGGAATTGGCATCCTGAAGGGATTTTTGCAGACTGTGTATCTACCTGTCAAACTCTGTTTCTCATTTCATTCTGATTTTATACTGCAGAGATCAAGAAGTTCCAAGAAGCTTTCAGGCTTTCAGTCAGAATGAGGCTATTGAAAAACATGACCTTTTATTCAAAAGCCACTACCTGCAGTGGCTGTTGACTGCCACTGTGAATACTGACCTCACAGCAGAGTACTAGACATCACTGAACAGCACCGGGTGTTGTGTTCTCTGCAATCATGTAGAGAATATATTTACATTCCTATTGCCCAGTAGGGGAAATTGCCGTCTCTCAGGGCTTACAGCAACCCCAAAGAAAGGTCTTCTACTTTTAGTAACACCTAAGGCACAGGGTATATCTGTTCACGTTTGTGCGCACTCAAATTTACAATAGCATCATACGTACCCATGTTCACCATAAAACTTCGTACATTTGCATTTGCAGGGCATGTTTAGACTGCATCAGATGCCCTTTTAAGTAACTCTCCTAATTCCTAAGACCTCCAGATAAGTATTTTTAAATTGCTGTGCAAATAAACCTAAACATGGAAAATTACAGCCTGTGATATCAAATTAGTGAACTGAGTCATTAGAAGACAAGTAGTAGGTTCATTGCAAGAAACTGCAGCAGCCCAGCCAAAATAACCTGTCTGAAATACACTTCCATAAGAATCTTCATTGAGTCTATTAATCAAACTTACCAATGCTCATGCTAGTAGGGTTTTAAAGTCAATAATAATCTACCACGAAGTGTGAATCCATAGTGTGAATAAAATCAAAACTGGGACCTTCTTTTGAGGGAATCAGGGTTTAGCGCTTAAGGAGTACATTAAAACAATTATGCCATAGCTGCATGAAAAGTGCAACCTTGCTTCTGTGGCTCCTTCAGCAAATAATGGTTGTCCCTGCCTTATCTCCTCCAACAGCAGTTTGTCTCTGCCAGAAAGTGCTGACCTTCTTCTGAAAAAATCACAACAAAAACCAGCAGCTTTTTGCATTTATTTAGCACTTTCTATTTTTGTACCACCAATGTGTTTATCAGTTTGGTAGTAGGAGAATGTGTATTATTCACATTTTAAAGATGAGAAAACTGACACAAAAATTATGGTTCAGCCCACAATTCACAATCAGATCGGTGTCAGAACGGAAGTTCAAGACTTCTTGAAAAAAACACTAATCAGTGTTTTTTTGCAAGAGTTCTTGATTCTTTATAGGCCTTTGAAATCAGAGATTTTAAAATAATTTCCAGAAAAGCATGAAAATAGTAAGAAGTATGTAATGTGTATAGACAGGTTCTAGACCAGCACAACTATCTCTGTTGCCATCTGGTAAAACAGAAAGCTGGTGAAAAGAAATAGCTGGGGTTTCTTTAGTGAGGATACTTTTCATTCTCCAGTACAACTCAGCAGACTCAAAATCTGAAGGTGTGTGCAGGGACAGGAACAAAGTGAGGCAGGGATGGGAGGAGGCAAAGAAGATGTCTGCTTAAGCCATGATTGCTGATTAAAAAAAAAATCATGTTAGACTGTTGCTTCAATATGCTGGGGTTCAGTTTCCACAGAGAAGTAAATATTAGAGCATATCCTTTAAATGCAGGGTGTAACCAGAATTTTACCCAAGGCTAACAACCAGCTGTGCACTAAAAAAAGAACAAATAAGGATGCAAATGATTGAAAATAGCCATATCATGAATTCTCCTGCTTCCTTTATCTAGTAAGAAAAATACCAAGGTGCAGAAAAAGTTTGTTTGATTATACAAGTAAATAAAAATATTTCAACTGGCAGCCTGTGTGTAACGAAGCTAGTATTGACCTCAGAGCTATATAAATAAAATGTTCAAATCGCTTTATACAATATGTCCCTGTGTAATAAACGGATCTCACTGGTTGTGGTTTATTATGACAGCCCACCAAAATGTAAGGTTATATCGTATATAAATGACTGGGTTTATTTTAGCTAGTCTATAATGTAATTGGAAGTGGAGATGAGGATCCAATTGCCACCAGGTTTTCTGACCAAAATTCTTCTTTGAGATCAAAAGCAGTTAAAATTGAACCTACTGAGATTACCCATTGCATGTAATTGAGATTAGCTTCATCTCTTCATCATCTTCATCAAGGGAAGAGGCCACTCGGACACTTCTCCGCTGGTTGGAGTTGCAGCTTCCCTGTAAGAAGAGAAGCCCAACTGCATTTTGGCCTACACGAGGAAATTTCTTTATGGTTGTCTATGGTTGTTTAAAGTCAAAACTGATTCTCTAAACATAACATGAAGTGTTTTCATGTGTAGCAAGCACGAATGGGTTACAAATCTCCACATCTAATTAACCTTTTCTCCCAAGTTTTACTAACCTCTCTGCAGGCAACTGCTTACATCTCTAGCAGGGAGACCAAACCTCTGATGATGACTCTCATCTGGTCAAAATGTCAGTTAATAGCTCCATTAGTAGTGCTTCTTTAAGAAGTGAGACCTTTGCTGTCTTCCTTTCCTCTGAGCTCCCCAACAGCTCTGGTAACTCTGTATAGTCAGTAGAATCAAAATACTATGAGGAAAAAGATCTGATGGCCCTAAAAGTAATAAAGTATCACCCTTGTTCCTACCTCTCCCTCGTGTTTATGAAAAGAACCAAATGAATGAAGTGCAGAGTTTTAAGCCCTCTGTCATGGGCAGAGCATAATTGCAATACTTTTACTGGAATCACCTTCATGCTAGAATTATGGAGGACAAAACTCCACTCTACCATCATCACAACTACTTCACTCTTCTCTAGCAGCTCAAAATCTTTAACGGTTTTGAGCACTTTTCAGCAGGAGCCATGTGGTTCTTCTGTGACCAGATGACAATACATTCATGTGTGCCATGGTAATTTCTACATCCCTTCTGAGACAGAGTCAGAGGAGCTAGCTAGAACTTCTTTGAATACAAAAGACGTAAGGATCCTAACTACTATGAAGAAAATTAATTCAATCCCAACACGCTCTACAGAGGGAATACAAGGGACACAAACGGGTCAGAGACTAAAAGATCTAATATTTTCCCATATTTTTCATGCCTCTGTTTTGCTACATGAACTTTATGCCCTGGTTCCTTTTCCCTTGCAGTCAATTCTACCCTCCCAGGAGTTTGCCCAGGAACCTGACACATAAAATGCTTATTTTCTGCTACCCTTTAAAAAATACTTCTGTTCCCCATATATACTTCATAAAACACCATGCCATTAACAAGGCACATTATCTTCTCTGTGATTTCCGATATTTAGATTATAGACCCACCATATAAGTGTATGTGAACACATTTATATGCATTTACACACACACATACAAACACATGCATGTATGCATACTCGTGCTCTATGTCTTCATCTTATTCAGGAAAGTATTTAAAATACATCCAGCACACACATTTGGAGAATAAAAAATGTACTGAAAACCAGTATGCCACATAAATTGTTCAGTAAGTGTGAAAGGATTAAAAGCTTCATTTTGTGTTTATGAAATCAAATCTTTGTGTCTCCGCTCTGTGCATCCCATATCATAAGATAATGAATAGTTCCATAGCAACAAAAGTCTACCACTAAACCATTACCTTGATTTCAATTCTTGAACATAAGAACACAAAACCCAGAAATACCAGACCTAAATTTGAGATAATAGCAGCGATTTAAATAGGGTGGTTCAGAGTCTCTCTTTAATCAGAAAATTAAAATGTTTATCATTTTATCACTAAGAAGAAGGGCATTAGAATGAATCAAATAAGGCTGCTTTTCTGTTCACAAATTAAATATTGTTTATGCAATTATGAAGTGTTGGAGCCACCTCAGCAATTTTTAGTAATTGGTGTATTGCTTTAACATTGATGTAGAATTCAAATTACTAATGGTTTTGACACTATTCAGCAAAATACAAGAAAGGGTCCACCTATTAGGGAGATCAAGATGGAGAACAGCAGCATGTATTAACTGACGTGAAAGCAAATGTTTTTGGTGCTAAAAGAAATTCTAGTAAATGATCAAAATCAAGGCACAGGATGCAACTCCATGTTAGTGGCCAATAACAAACTAAGAAAAATTCTCATGTTATTCAAAGTGATTATAGAACCATTTTCTCTCTCAAATATTAGAAACCACATTCCCAAAGAATTAAATAACAAACTCCCCGTTCCTTTTAACAAGAGTACACTGTTCTTCTGATGTGAGGTCTTACAGTTTGTCTATTAGTTTCCATACACATAAAAAACAACTGCATGCCTTCCTCACAGCAACATCCCTGGAGACTTCAAGAGGTAAGACACTGAAAGCAAAGATATATAATAAATATATAATTAAATATAAGTCACATGAAATTCTTGAAACATTGGGCGATGTCCCGTCTGCTCCTTTTCCTCAAATACTCACGTAAGGATCATAGTTAATCTCTCCTCCAGATACAACACTCAAAAATGCTGAAGTAAATTAGTATTCCAAGTGCAGTCATACTATTCCCTTGAGGTCCAAGGGGCCCAGTTCTCAGTTATATTTATATCCTTTTAACTACTTTGCAGTGTAGTGTCCTTCTAAAACCCTTCAAATGTGTATAAACAGCCCCTCTGAGAATAACCTTTGTCTGAGTTTCTTTTTCTGGTATGGTACTGGGTTACGGCTGCAGAGCATCCCTCTTCCCAGAGCCCTGTGCCAGGAGACAGCAGGAGGTGGTAGGTGGCACAGGACCATGTTCAGCAGTCAGTTACCTACAACTGTGCTCTGGTTTCCAGGCCTTGTGCAGAATACCTTAGATATTTACAGCATCCTTAACCATCATTAAAAAAAAAAGCAGGAGTCAATTTTATGGTGACAAAAGCACCAGTGGTGCTTTATTCAGAAGCTAGACCCTTTTGCTGTGTGTCTGCAGGGATGAAAACACGGCAGTGATGAGCCGGAGTTTGTCATACCTTCCCAGCTATTTTCCAGAGCAGAGTATAATATAGTATTTTGGTCTAAATCTGACTGAATGTTATAATGCTTCAAGAGAGTACTTTGCCAGGAATGCCAAACCATGAAGAGAATTTTTCTATGAGCACATACATATGTGTGCATATAAATACTGTCTGCATGTGTGTGTGTGTATATACAGAGAGATGATCTTCTGAATTTAATTAAAATAACGCAATCTGACAATTTTGCTTCCCTAGAAGAAAATGCAGTAGTTGATCACAGCATCATAAAATCATTTAGGTTGGAAAAGATCCTTAAGATCATCAAGTCCAACCATTACAAATACATTATACTTTATATATGATAACTGATGGCAAGAGTGATCTCCATGAATGTAACAGAAACAATGTATTTTGGTGTAATAACAGTTTAGAAATAAAAAAAAACAAAAAACATTGGCAGTGATCAAAGTGAAGTGTTTTCCCAATGTTTCATTTAACAAAAGAGTTCAAAGATTTCAGTTTGAACTGAAGAATCTTTGTTCAGGAAAAAAAAAAACCAGCAACAAAACAACAAAACAACAACAACAAACAAAACAACACAAATCAAAACAAACCAAACAAACAAACAAACATGGGTTTTTTTGGACTATTATTAACATTCCAAAATGCAATTACTTCAGTTTATAAATAAATGCTTTTAATATAATAAATATTGGGTTTGAAATATTTGGGATAGCCATGGAAAAACTCAGTAAAAATAACACAAAGCCCTGAGTTGTTTAGGTTGATCCAGATGACTTGATATTGAAAAAGAAGCCTCCAGAGGGTGGGAAATGTATTTTTTTAAGTGGCACAGGTCTCTGGAAACCGTGACTTTTCTTTCTGTTAAGCTAAAGCTTATCCCCTGCAATTCCGCCATAACATAAAACCAAGGGATTTGATTGACATTCAACAAACAAGCAGCTGAGGCAGCATCAAGCATTACCCATCTCCAAGAGATGTTCTGCTCAGTTCCAGGGTGAACAGAGGGCACCTCCAGAACAGAGGTGGGACACTAAGGGGCTTCTTGGACCACTGCAAGGGGACCTCCCAGAGCAAGTTTCCCTCCTGTCAGGTGATCCTGTGTTAAAAAAAAAAAAAGGTAAGAAAGAGGGAAAAAAGGTGTTTGCTATGAGAAATGCGATTTTTAATCCCTGCACATTGGAGGAGATGCAACACGTACTGCTGAGGACCGTCTGGCTCTGCAGAAGAGCTCCCATGGAGGGACCCTGTGCTCTGGAATGCAGATCTGGCAACAGGCAACATTCCTGCCAGGAGCACACGGCCGTGTCAGCAGCAGGGAAATCACAAAACCAGAGAGGAGCAGTCTTTAATGACAGCCATAAATGTGTTCTGTCAAAAAAAAAAAAAAACAAGACAAACAAAACCAAACAAACAAACAAAAAAGAAACAAAACAAACCAACGAAAAATACTTTTGCTATATGTAAGAGAGGAGGATGTTAGTTCCTAAAACATGTGAACAGGTGGTATTTCTCACCAGATTTAGACCAGGATATAATGTGTACGATGGGGAAAAACGTTTCCACAACAATTTAAAGTGCCAGTATATCTGATGAAATCCATGCACTGCCACTGTCAGCTCTTCTCAGCAATACAGAATATTTCCACTTGATGGCACCAAATTTTATTTTTTTTTAAATCTCAACTCAAAGCTATTCTCTAACAAAAGATATGCTGACTTCCACAGAGAAGATCAGGAAAATGACATGCTTTTTTTCCTGAGCACATTTCTTTTCTTAAAAGGAATACAGTGAATTTCTTAAGTGACTTTGCCTCTTCTATTTGACCATGACCATGCAATCATTTGAACTGACTTTTTTTTCCCCACTGCTTAGACAGTATCTCCTTTCAGTGAAGGCTGTATTATCAAATTGTTATAAGAATCAGCCTCTGAATGTGGATAAATCATGCATTTTAAGATACATTTTGGTTCTAGCCTCGTCATTGAAACTCATCATGCATTTGCTTGTTTTAAAAATGAGAGGCACCTGTACAGACCATAGCAAAGTAACAAGCAACTTTTAAGGGCTGAGCATCAATTTTGATTCTTACCCTAAATTACCTGTTGCTTATTAGTAGTAATTACTGTCTAGTAATTCTCCACTAGCTTTAACTACTTTAAAAACAACTTTTAAACCTCGCTCATATGTTCCATTCAGGCACTAAAAGTGTAAGTAAGCAAAACTGTAGTTTAAATAGTTGTCCAGTTCTTGGAGATTTCACAAGCTTCAGACAATAGTCAGCATCATATACAATGTACCAGATAATAATACATTATGTACTGGATAATATTAGATTACAGTAAGAACCCATTTATTGTTTCTCATCTCCTCTTTCAGCAATAAGCCAGGTGGGGCAGGGCAGAGTCCTGTGTCTGCGCAGTACCTGCATGGGGCAGGGAGGATGAACCAGTTCATGACTAAGCCTCCCAGAGAGTACAGTGACACGAGTGATGTACAGAACCATCTGTTGAGGCTCTACAATGGCAAACTAACATTTGAGGCACCTATAATGACATCTGTCATGTTTCTACCCACAGAACAGAAAATGCACTGGGGTTTGGAAGGATGAGGGGGCTAGTCCCGGGCAGGGGGAGGATTGGGAAGCAGGGACAGATCAGTCCTGTATATCCCAAATTAGAGTACCCATTAAGGATTTTCCAGGCAAAAGGTAGTACCAGAAGTCTCCGCCACAGGCTGCATTGTTGTCTGGGCCTTGTAGGAGTAGCCTCTGCAATGCGTGTTCTATACAGACATTGCGCATGTGTGCGGTAGACAAGCACTTCGGATGTGCTGTATTTATTGTGCAGGTGCAAATCAGCTGCTGAGTATGTGCAAAGTGGGGCTGACACTTCCCAGATATGTCACATTTATTGGGTGTCCGTGACAGAGCTGCTCTGTGCATGCACATGCACCATCACTTCGGTGTGCAGATAAGCAGCATGATCAGAGCTACTGTCATTGCCATGACCAGGCTGCTAGACATCCAAACATCTCACTCAGCTTAAAGGAAAGAGGTCTTCTTTAGAAAAGCCTAGGTATAGGTTGCTTTCATCCACAAATCACCCTCCCCCTCTGCCACTTTCTGTCTTTTCCTGCCCTCGAGGTCCAAACTTCCCAGTTGTATCTTGAGTCCACCTCTACAGGCTGTTGTGATCCGTGAATTTTAAAGGATTATCCAATGCAGCCTGTCCACCTACCTGCAGTTCACAAACCTGTGATCAGACTGATTTCCTGTCGTCTTCAGAAGTATCTGGCAACTCTAATTTCCACAAGGTTTTTCTCTCTCTTCTGTGAGGAAGAAAGCCACTTGCCCAGTCCTGGTTCCCACCAGAAAGATTTTCACCTACTCTTGAGGTCAAAGTGCTCTCTCTGAGGATGTGAACATTTCAGGTAGCTGGGGTTCTTGGACCAGGAACTGAACTCAGTCACTGAGGTCCATGTCTCTCATCGGCTGGCGTTCCTCCTTTCCTCTTTAGAAGAACAGCATGGAAGAAAGCCCAGTCTTACAAACATGTAAGGACAGCACTGTTTGTTGAAATTCAACTAGTGTTTTAAATAAGTCATCTTTTATCGAAATGACAGGAATTGTCTAATAACATCACTTGTTGCAACTTAACTTTCAAAAGGAAAAAAAAAAAAAAGCTTTTCATTTGATCTTACGCTCTTCTGTCGTTTCTTCCCTGCACATTGCTGTCACGCTTTTATTATGTGACATTTGTGGTGCTTCATTTTCTGTTAGAAGCTGAAAAAAAAAGGCAAGGAAATCCAAGAGCCTGTGAAAAGAGCATGAGTCTCCTTTCTGGCTTTGGAAAATACGAAGAGCAATCATTACTAGCCAGAGCTTTATTGGAGATGAAAAATAGCAGCTGGGAACAGTATTTGTCTTTTCATCACACAGAAGAAGAAAACTCCTGACACCACAGTGCCTTCCCAAGCCACTTCAGACAGAGTCCAGCCCAAAGCTGCTGCTCGGGGGGCAGAGATCCTGCCAAGGCACGTCAGCCCCAGCGCACGCTCCGCTGCTGCCGTTCTGCTGAACTATGTGGGCTTTAATTAACAGATGTACCTCCCCTAGGACAGAGGTCTCACAGCCAAACTAATTTTTCACGGGCAAGTTAATCTCACTTAAACCCTTAATTTTCCCCGTATAATAGAGGTTGGTCATGTTAGTACTAACTCACAATTAAACCAGAAGTTACTAATGCCACCAAACAAACAAAACAAAACAAAAACCCCCCACCTCTTTTAATTACTCTTTCCCCTTCCATATTTCAACAACTACTTTTGCCTGAGTAATATCCTGACAACATATCCATGATTTAACTCTCATGTTTCAGCAATCAGTTACTGCTGTTCTACACAAATTCTGCATTCCCTCATTTTTGTTACTGAAAATTATTTGAAATTAGAGATAGAGTCATGGAGCAAAGAGAAAAGATGCATGCCAATGATAATTCTGCAAGCATCCCACCCACATACTTTTGCCTCTCTTTTCTGTCACACAGGCATTGTGTTTAATTATCATTGATTTTATGAAGTGGTTAGGAAATTATTGTCTCTCTGCTTAATTCTATATGATTCTGGCTGTAAGACACTGCTTTGCTGCTTTCTAAGAGTTTATCTGACATGGTTTTAGTAACCACACTCGAGTCTAGGTGCCACAGTCTAAATTTTCAGAGACATGTGGTCCAGGCCATCTTGTATACGTATCAACTGCAGTGAAAGAGCTCAAGCACAACCCAGGACCACCATGTTTTACCTTTCCCAAGTGGGAAGCCAGCTAACTCTCTCCGATGCAGGTGTAGAAGATGCCCAATGCGTGGGCAGTAGGGATAAGCTGGGACTTTGGGCTCCAGTAAGAGTCTAAGCCCCGAGATAATGTAACAGGCATGAACCAGGGTACAAGAACACGTATTCAAATTGCTAATTATTCACAGGCCTTTCACTGTACCCATCTGCAGTTCTCCATTGCCGTAAGCGGTCTCGCCAAGATCGTATAGCATTAGCAGAAAAAAAGCTAACTGACTGTGGCTGTTGTGCAGACTGATACCAGAAATATGTTCTGCAAGGACTTTAGAAAACAGAAGCCGCTGAAGAGAGCTGAACTAAGTGGAAGGAGTTAATGGTGTTAATCTGTGCAGGATCTGAAGCAGCTAAGTGGTCTGCAATCCAGCAAGCTGCTCATTTCCAAAGAGCGTTGGGCAAAAAGACAGAGATATCAGCAGAGCAAGGGTCTCAAGTGACAAGCTCACTGAAGCAGCAAGGGAAAAAATCAGATGGGTAGTTTATGCCATTTGAGTCTTACTGTTTTGTCAAGAAAAAGACCCTTCATACAAAGAAGTGTTTTCTATGAGAGAAATCAGGAACCCACAGAGGCAGCTAGTGAGTGGGTAACGCAGTTATACCTATTAATACAAAATAGCTGTTTCACTGATAAATCTGACATCATGATGACAAAGATCACAAGAGGATGACACTCAAAAGAAATACAAAATAAATCACTAACACAGGACAACTTCATATTAGAAAAAAATCTTTAGAAAGACAGAACGAGCTATTCAGAAGAGCAGAGAAAAATATTCACTAGCACCAGTGGCATATACACTATAAAACAGAAAGTAGTACCAGCAAATAATTACACACATACAAAATGCAGCAGTATGGCCCCAGACACTCCATCTTAGAGACAGAAGCATGTAGCAAGGGCAACGATGTTACAGGTTTTTAGCAGATGTGGGTTATATCATGCAAGAAAGAAATGTGTATCATTAGGGAAGCTTTGTACAAAGAGACACAAATCGAAGCATTTTACATTAGCATCCAACACAGACGAGCAGAAGAAACAGGTCATACAGGGCACACAACAGAAGAACATCTCCAAAAAAAGTAATGTAGCAGCAGTGAATCTATCTTTTGGCTCCTATACAAACTAGGAACTGCATTGTGGTAAAGCATATGCAAATATTCAAACAGACCCAGGAAAAAAGACAACATTTTAAATGGATGTTGAAATGCAAATAAGCTGAATCTCTTGAGAAAGAATGTACAGTCTAGTCCATATCACGAGACTATTATCTTTTGGGAAGTATGATTAACAGGATATACAATGCAGAAGGCACAGAAAGAAAATGATAAGGCCACCACCAAAGGAAATGCATCAGCCTGGGTTTCCGTGCAAGGGGACATGCCTGCAAATGGGGCACATGAAGGCTGATGAGTTTGCTAAAACTTCTGCTGGTAAAGGACATCTCACAACTGAGGAAATGAAAAAAATACATATTGAAAACAGAGGGTATTGCTGTTCTTAAGAAGAATAATTAGTCATGGCATTTCTGAATGCCATCTATTCTCCAAAGAATGCATAGTGTGTGGGTGGGATTAGGTAACTGGTGTGCGTGGCCGTGTGCCTACCAGCAAGGCACAGGAAGGTGTCATTCAGCCAGCTTAGCTTTGGGTGCATACAAATATTGGCATGTACCCCAAGGTGATTATCACTACTCTTTCTATATTCAGTGGGAAAACAAAATTTTAAAAAAGCACACCTAAAGTACTGTCCATGCAACCAGTTTTAGAGGAGGTGGATAATGCTCTAGAAATGCTTATTTCTCTCCAGTGACTCTAAGAGAAGTCTGGATAGGTAGATCATTGGCAGACAATGAGACTGTGAAAACCTTCTATTAGGGGAGATTAGTGCCAGACAAAGCACCAAAAGAAATTATTTCTAATGATTGTCTGCATCTGTTGGACAGAATTCCTGAAAAAAATGCATGTATTTTGAAGACTTGCTTGTAACACTTGTTTAGTTTGAATATTTCTAGGTCATTTTCCCTTGTTGTGAGCAGTTTGACCCAGGAAAATATGTTAAGTCAGTGGAAAGTAGAGACATTGTGAGTATGGGAAAAAGTATACGACAACCTTCTAAATGCTGCTTCATGCCTATGTCACCACTCCAGAGAGCACCAAAAACATGGTCCCACATCTGAGTGAACCATGTGGTTGAAGAAGCCCTGGCAGCTTCTTAAAGTTTTCAGTCCAGTCCTCCCTTGATCACTCCTCAGAAAATGAGGGAACGGAATGCTGGCTTGGACATGCTCTATATGCCCAGCACAGTTTGTTTTGTTTTGTTTATTCTTGTAGATGTGTAATCAATCCAGCCCTTCCATGGAAACACCATCTCAGTTGCATAAGCACAAGAATACACAGTGGCTGCCTCTATATTAGTAAATAAAACACAAACTGGACTGGTTTGCAGGTACTTAACCTGGTTGGTACAAAACCAATCTGTATCTGCATTATTCAGCTTTCTTACCCTCCAGAAACAGAGTGGCTGCATCCAGCCTGCCTAGTGGGAATGATCTTGGGCCAATACTAATCCCTTAACCATGCCTGGGAATTGTTTTGGTTAGCCTACACTAAACCATGCTAGTGACCGGACTAACTGGTTTGATAGTATGGGCAAGTGAGTTTCAGAGCCCAAGAGGGTTCCCTGGCTTGATTTAATTGGCAATTTTGGAATTGGCCAATACAACCAGTCATGCGGTTGTGTGATAGGACCTGTACAGAGTTTTCCTTTTACTAAAGCTGAGTCTATGACTCCATGACACTGTTATTTGCGAGCAGTTTCCATTCTGATGAAATGGAGGAGTGGCTGGGAGGAGTGGCTGACACGTCAGAAGGCTGTGCTGCCATCCAGCGAGATCTGGACGGGCTAGAGAGTTGGGCTGGGAAAAATTAAATGAAATATAACAAGGGAAAATGTAGAGTCTTGCATCTGGGCAGGAACAACCCCAGGTTCCAGTACAGGTTGGGGAATGACCTATTAGAGAGCAGTGTAGGGGAAAGGGACCTGGGGGTCCTGGTGGACAGCAGGACGACCATGAGCCAGCACTGTGCCCTTGTGGCCAAGAAGGCCAATGGCATCCTGGGGTGTATTAGAAGGGGGGTGGTTAGTAGGTCGAGAGAGGTTCTCCTCCCTCTCTACTCTGTCCTGGTGAGACCTCGTCTGGAATATTGTGTCCAGTTCTGGGCCCCTCAGTTCCAGAAGGACAGGGAACTGCTGGAGAGAGTCCAGTGCAGGGCAACAAAGATGATTAAGGGAGTGGAGCATCTCCCTTATGAGGAAAGGCTGAGGGAGCTGGGTCTCTTTAGCTTGGAGGAGACTGAGGGGTGACCTCATTGATGTTTATAAATATGTAAAGGGTGAGTGTCACGAGGATGGAGCCAGGCTCTTCTCGGTGACAACCAACAGTAAGACAAGGGGTAATGGGTTCAAGCTGGAACACAAGAGGTTCCACTTAAATTTGAGAAGAAACAACTTCTCAGTGAGGGTGACAGAACACTGGAACAGGCTGCCCAGGGAGGTTGTGGATTCTCCTTCTCTGGAGACATTCAAAACCCGCCTGGACGCCTTCCTGTGTAACCTCACCTAGGTGTTCCTGCTCTGGCAGGGGGATTGGACTGGATGATCTTTCGAGGTCCCTTCCAATCCCTAACATTCTGTGATTCTGTGATTCTGTGATTCTGTGTGATTCTGTGATGCTGCATTGAATAGGAGGAATTTGTGAAAGCCAAGTGCCCATGTGCAAGGGTCCCTGACGGAACCAGGTATTCAGGTTGGGATGGTCAATAAGACACAGTTACCTGCTCTCTACAGGAATTTGTAAAGCCCTAGACACAAAATGAGTATACAGTTACAGGTTTGAATGAGTATACATAAAGTATTTTTTTCCTGTGTGTCTGAGAGAGAGACAGAGTGAGAGGGATGGGGAGAAAGAATGAACTACTTACTTAAAGAAAAATTATGGGAAAAACAAGTTTCTAATCTTGCGTTTTCCCAAAAACCTCATATTGAATCTCCACTGTTTGCTTTCAGTTGTCAGCCACAGAAAACAACTGCTTGAATCTCTGCCCTTCACAGCTGAATCATCAAGCAAAGATTTAATTCAATTGGATTTCACAGAGATGACAGGATCTGTCAGTGACCTTAACAATGAAGATTTTCTCCTATGTCTGGTTTTATGTGCCAAGTTTCTTTGTGCTTAGCTGCGGTCTTAGACATGATCAGTGTAATTCCAGTGCAAAAGCCTAACTCAGACTGCTTCTTCAGAGCAGGGAGGGATCTGTTGCATATTGCAGAGTTTTATAGCCAGAACTAGCTCTAGTCACCCACCTCATCATCATGAGGAGCATGCTCCTCTTAATTAAAAGAGTATATAATTCAAGGATATCTTGTTATGACCCAGTTTTGTCTTTAATATGGACAAGTACAAAATGGTGGCATTAGGAGTCAGATTGGGATTTAAAAAAAAAAATCAAACAACACAGTTTTGAATTCCATCTGTCTTCCTTGACAACAGGTTCCTTCACTGGTGTGATGAAGGTTCAGGACAAAAGGAGCCAATAACAGACAGAATACCCTCTGAACTCATAGATACTGAACCCTTGTGTCTTTCTTATGGCAAAGACCAGGAAAATCTCCCAGTTTGGGAACAGAAAGACACAAAGCAAACAGACATGGTACTCCCTCACAAGGATCCCATGAGAGCCCAGTCTCGACTATGCCCATCAGAAAACCCAAATGTCAAGGCGTGCACCTTCAGAAGGCTCAAAGACGACCTGACTTTGGTTCCTAAGCCATCAAGTCACGTTTGAAACCTACTCCCTTTTGCTGGATAATAGCCTATACAATACATCACAAGAAAATTAGCAATCCCTTTGCACTGCTATTAGCGTTAATAGCTAATGAACTATACAAGCAACAGACAGTTGTTGTTGTTGTTGTTTTCTGATTGATTAATTTAAATTTAACCTTAATTTGTTTAGATCTCACTGAGAAGCTGCTACCTTCTTCTGAGCTACAACTGTTGCAATTAGCAGCAGTATCCCACTGTGAGTATAAGGCTGATTGCATGGTATACATCGGCAGTAGAATGACACTGCCCAGATATCTATTGAAGTTATCAGACTTCTAACTCCAAAAATGCAGTATTATCTATAAATATTTATTCAGCAGCACATTTTGAAAGGAATATGGCATGGTAACGTTTTGTGGATGGGAAATATTGTGTGCCTTACTTATTATACCCATCATTGTTGATGTCCAAATGTTTCTACAGAAATAAAGTCTTTAACTTTTTTGTGACAAACTTCCATCTTGATCTCTTTCCATCTTCAGAAAGCTTGTATTTTGATTTTAACATAATATCTCCACAAAGCAATTGGATACCAAAGTGGATTATATTTCAGCATATTCATATTATCGTCTTTCAAATACCCATCTCTGACGCTAGTCCTAGTGAAGTTGATGGCAAAATCTAAGAAGCTTCTGTCTAAGCTCTTAATGAACATAAGTTGTGTTATTAAAAATTACACAGCACTTTTCATTACTAGATAAACTTTGACAAGTGGATGAAAAAATCTGTATCTAAATTGTAAAGATTTTCTGCTGCTTTTACTAAAGAATTCATTCTCACAAGAAAACAGGATCATATGGTATATCTCCAGAGTTTTAGAAACAGTAACAAAAACTCAAAGATACTTGAGAACATCCAGGTTGATCAGGATATGGTGTTCCTGACAGTTAGGAAATCCCAATGGGGATGGATAATTTTTAGTTACAAACTAAGATACCGTAAACTGTATTTTACTTCTTTAGATTCCTGATAACACAAGATAATTGCCAAAACTGTCTTCTCTGACCAGTTGATCTCAAAGGAAAGAATTTATTTCCATCACTTTAACCAGATTTTGATTCCACTCTGAGCAAAAAAGACAAAAAAACCCTCACCCAGACTCCAGAGACCCTCATTGTGATCAGAACAGTGTAATTTTACATTGGCTCTTCAGTATTGCAGCCTGGCAGGAGTCCCAGTGCTCAAGGTCAAGGGTCTCCAAACTGCAGCTCTTCATTGCAGATGGATCACACCCCCTGCAAGTGCAGCTGCCACACTCAGAAGATGTCAAATGACTCACAGTGACTTTGTGCTGGCACATAGGCTGCCAGGTAATTCAGGTCCCCAGTGGTGGGAAGAGGCAGGAAAGCAGGAGTGTGTCTGCAGTCATCACCACCAGCTCTTCTAGGTCTCATCTTCACATCTGCTCCAGCCCCAGCAGGCTCGAGACCACCATGAGACTACTCCTAGCGCTGCTTCTCCCCTTGGTTTCCAAAGTATAAGGTATTGGTACGATGGCTCTCAAACATTTGAAGAGGTTGATAGGTATCCAAGTGTCAAGAAGGTGGTCTGCACTTGTTGGAAATGTTTCACAGACAAAGCAATTCCCTTTTATGTGAGTTCATACAACCCAAAGTATTATATTTGAGTGGAAAAATATGGGAACACTTATATAATCAGATTTACTTATGCTTGCCTTCACTAGGTAAATCTACACATTCCCTGGTGGTATTACTCTCAAATACTATTTTTGTTGGAAAGGTACAGATATCCAAAAGAAATTCCCTTCCAATGAAGACCCATTTTTAAAAGCAAATGAAGGACAGGTTTCCCGATTATTACAAAGAGTCACAAAGTTTTAGTAATTCATTACATTCAAATTAATTTTGAGATATGTCTTAAAGAGACAGCAGAAGTCTCCTACGAGTTTAATTTTTCTTCATGGATGAATCCAGAACTTTTCTGTTCCCTCAGCTGTGCTAGGTACTAGAAACAGCAACAGCTTTGACATTGCCTGCAGCAATTACAGCCCATCTGCCCAGGTACTTTGCTAAGCTGTAAAGTCTTCATGGTTGAATACAGACACAATCATGGGCTACAGAAAGAGTCATTCCAGCTTGCATTGATGGGAGCCAAAGGGTTCTTAAAATCTACCAGGTACAGACAAGAGTTATGCTTGATAAAGAAATATAGCAATTGTCAGGATTCAGCTCATCCAGCGTGTAAAAGTCCTTAGTCTTCATGACTCAAGATGGACTGTACCTGAGTCCAAGGGGAAAGCTGAAAAACCCCACAATACCTTACATGAGAGCATTTTTTCCCTCTCTCCTTTAAGCTGAGACACTGTGCAGGCAGCTGTGCACCACACAGAGCAGCCAGTGACTCCAGCAGGCACCTGCGAGGCAGTGGGGCTGGGGTTCCATCCCCGCTTCCAAGACTTCTTGAAAACAACACATGCACTCCAGGGCACCCGACAAGAACAGCAGCTCCATCCCCTCTGGAAGTCTGACCCAGGAGGGCAGAGGAAGAAGTAAGTCCTTTTTGCTTACTGTCCCACTGGCCTTGTCAATCTCTTTATGACAGACACAAAATAAACAAAGAGGCTTGGAGAGTGCCTTCACTCCATGGGCTGAGGACTAAGATGGTCTCTTGGGATGCAGACACTGAGGTTGTGAGTCAATCCAGCAAAGCAGGGTACAGCTGCCCATCCTCCAGCTACATGGATAAGCATCTTCACCACCGAATCATAATGAAAAAAGTGGTCACTAGCACCAGTTGCTGGGATTTCTTCTTTTCTCTCAGAAGTCGTAATTTCGGTAACTGGATTGCTTCAGGAGGCTGCTAGAAAACTACCTGCAGTGGAGGCAATACCTGCCTCGGGACAGATTGTAAGAGAGTTCCATGCTGTTAGAGGCACCTATGACATACGTGTTCATTTGTTTCCTGTTAAGATGCCCAAAATTTTGGTGTAAGCATTGCCCAAGGTAGACAGACTGTTTCAACTCACAGTGCATTGAACAAGATTGTTCTGAGTCAAACTTTGCTAAAAAGAAAACAAACAAAAAAATTCATAACCTAAATACTTCAAGCGTTGTTTGGCAACCACTTGATTAAAAAGGGGGGGACACAGGGATCATAAATAAACCTTGGAGAAGAGTGTGGGACACATTACAGGTTGGTGCTTCATGCTCCTTAAGAAATGAAAGAATAATTTAAACAACAACAACAGGCTAAGAGCTTTGTAAAAGAAGGAGACCTCTCGTACAAAGAGCATGACCAGCTAAACTGGCCAGGAGAACAAGAATGATGGTTAGCAAATAATCTCTTAATTCCATAATTTATCTTCCTTGTGCACTGGGGCAAAACCAAGATCTTTCAAAAGTATTGCAAACCCCCTCTGAGTAACACTGAACAAAAACTTAATTCCCAGAATATGGAATAGCAAACACTCCTGTAATTCCTGACATCCACATTTAAATGATTTCTGTCTGCTTATGAGTTGCTTATGCATAGTAAGATCATTTTTAATTAATCCACGTTTTAAAAGATGGTTCTTTTTCAAAATATTGTGACTGAACAGCTGCAATTGGGCTAATCATGTGCTGCAGACCTGGGACCCAAGTCAGATCTCCAGCTCTCTCTCTCTGGTCCAACGACTGTGTGTCATTTATGCAATGAGAAGCAGTCCAAAGAAAGCAGGAGACTCAAATAGACACACTGACTCTATAGCATAGGACAGACACTACTGGAGTGTTTAGAAGCTTGTGAAGCAGAATGAGTGTTTGAATGTGAATGTGACCTCCCTGGCAAGAACTCAACCCAGCAGACTCTTCTTCACCCTTAAGCTGGTTATCTCTGGTTTCAAGCAAGTTCCTCCCAATGAAATTTTTTTTTTGTACTAATGTATAAAAAATCAAAATCTACTTGTAAACTTGTAAATGCTGATTTGTCAGAAAAAAATCTACAAAAACATTCAGAAAAAAGTCTTATAAAGTAGCACCCTCTCTAATTAGTATAGAGACAGATGTAAGTTAAATATAGTAAATGCAACTCAGCTGTGATATATGCATTTGCTTTTAGAAATTAAAGTAGCTCTTTGCCCACTCTAACTCCCACTACAAGTTAGTCTGGTGTGCAATAGCATTCAGCATCAGGGAAGCTTTAAAACAATTTCTGACTGCTTTTTCAAGAAACATGACTTTTGCATCTATGAGGACTCAGCTGCCTGTCTTGTGGTAGATCCATTTTGGGGTAACTCAGTCTCTGCTGTAGTTGTAATTCTGAAATAATTTAATATTTTCATTAAAAAATGCCACTGTACACTGCATTTTTAAAGGTATTTGAGAAGAACATAGCTAGACAACCAGCATGTTTCAGAAGAACAGAAGAAACACTGTTTAAAAGGAAGAGTGTCTCTGCTTCTTAGGACTAGCAAATCAAAACAGTCCATTACTGTATTATGTGAAATCACAATAATTACAGGTTGTCCACAAAAGTAATTATGAATTTGTTTTGGTCTTTACCTAACTGTTCTAGCCAGTTCTGCTGTAGCTCTTCAAACTGGATGTTCCTATAAATTGAGAAATGTCATCTAAATTCATTTCTTGCACTTCCTAGGTTCACAGGATGCAAAAGCATTACTGGACACAAGCAAGCATGGGCCCTCAGCTTTTAGTATTCATTTAAAGTAACCCAAAGTGGTTTTTAAGATGTGTTCTTGCTTATGATAAACAGGTTAATGTATTTTCTGGCAAACATAAAAGAAAAAAGGTTATGTAATTCCTGCATTCCTCATAATCATTTTTTATTATTTAAGAGATAACATATTGTTCCTTTAAAATATAGTAGGTTAGAAAATAAGATTGCCATTTCTTTGTTATTTTCTGGTGAACACAGGAAAAGAAACAATCAAAGCCTTCTCTAGTTAAAGCCAAATGATTGTTTTACTGAGGTACATTGTGGTTCAGATTTTAACTTCCACAGCAGAGATTGCTTTTGCAAATTCTTGCTCATTCAGGGAAAAAAAAAAAAAAAAAAGAGTATTCATCTAAATATATTCATCATCCAAGTGGTTTTCATCATTGTTACTTTAAAAGAAAGTTATTTTTCATGATTATTTTTTTTAAATCTGAGTTAGGCAAGGTTTCTATGCAGAGGTATATACTCTTCAGATGTTTCATGGTAATATCAAGAGGTTAAGAGGTGTCTTAGAAATATTTTGAAAAGGTTTATTTTGTGTCACCAGTTGCATTTAATCCCTCTAAGCTGAAGTGCCATGAATCAAGGTTTCTCTTACATGATGTGCTAGTCTGCCACTGAATCTTCTTGTTCCATACCTGAAAAAAAAATGTTTAACCGGCCTGTACAGTTGCAGATAAGCTGCTCACACTTACATTTGTAAAGTATCACTCTTTCATTTTCCACATAAAATAAAACTTATTATGCATTAATTTTTCATAGAATTATTCAGGGAAAAAAAATCAGAAAAGCAGCTTTTCTGTGTGTTTTAATTGATTGGTAAGTGCAGATGATTTCTTAGAAATCACATAATACAATACTGTGCCTAATCAAATATGCGAGACTTCGATTGCAACAGGGTAACTGAACAGTGGAGCCTCTAAATAAACTCCATGAGAGCTTCAAAGGAGGGCTGAAGATAGACACTACTTGTACTTCATAATATCACCAGAGGTTTTAAAATGAGAAGTTTTGTATTGTTTCAGGAGTTGCAGATTACTGAAGAAGAATGAGAACTTTCAGCAAAGCCACGGGACTGTCGGTGGGTGCTCTGCAGCCCCTGCTGGGCCATCCAAAAGTAACCCAGGCCAGGAGGAGAATGAGGACCCAGCATGAAGTGGAGCCGTAGCAACCATCGCTCTTACAGTATCTCAAACTGCCCCTGCTTTTAGGGGAGAGGTGGGAATTACTGAACTGTTACTACTGCAGTTGCCAGCAGGGTACAGCTCACTACGCCCTCTGTAAGGATGGTACCTGAGCAAACCAGTAACCAAATAGCCAGTGGGTGGACTTACATCCCTACAGAGTTAGAATCACTTCATGCTACCATGTCAAAACCTCGGGCTCAAATTAGGTCTCCATTTTCTTTACCAAGCACCGAAGAACAAAACAGTGACTGTCCCAATTCTAAGTACGGCACATGAGGTGCAGAGTAAGGAGCTTTCTAATTTTCTGGTTTTCAAGCACTGTCCAATTAAACTGTTCTGGTTCTAAGCTGTGACCGACATGCCTTCATTTGAGGTGAAACCACATGAACCTGTAATACTTTGTTTAGTCACTGTGTTTTCACCACTGTGGGAATTTAAAAGACAAAAGAAAGGAGAAAAAAAAATGAAAAAAAGAAAAAAGGCATCTTCGATTAAATATTATCCAACATCCACATTGGGTGCCTTGAGATATGCCCTATTTCTGTTTAACAACCTGCGAAGTGGAACATAGCCTTGGATAGCTATTCGTAAGCTTTGTGCTTAGTTTACATTTTCACATACATGGATTTTTTTCTTTAAAAACAAACAAAAAAAGTCATAGTGCTAATATCTTTGCCCCCCCACTTCTCCCCGTCTTGGGGGAGGGAGGGGTGTCTGATCAGTAGTAAAGCAAAGCCACTAACATTTAATATTCAGAAAGAACTTTGTGAGAAGATCCTGCTGTTGCTGTATTTTATTTCTCCAGCGATGTACGGCAGCTTTGGTGATTCTGGTAGTTCTTCCAGATACTTTCAGCAATGACTCATGTTAACACAACTATAGAATCTGATGAGGACAGAAGAAATTCAGTCCCGTTTGAGAAATCCTGGGCAGGGTAGAGGGCAACAGCTTCTCCTTGACAAGAGCTCTCAGCTCCGAGTCCCACAGGCACCAGTCTTGTCTCCCTTTTATTCTGTACTAAAGTGAAGCTGCTGTGATCGATGGGAGCTGGGCCACAGTGTCATCTGGATGCTAATGCTCAACTCTACAGCCCTGTTTTAGCAGATCCAGAGACACCAACGCCTTCTCCTCCCGGCATCCAGGATGGACTGCCAGAATAAGGCTGACCAGTTGTCATGCACAATACGGATAATATGGCAACGACTCTGGCTGGCAGAAAGGAACCAGAAAATAAGGCCTTCCCTTTAGGTACAGGTGACTTCATTTCTCCTGCCAAAATTATTCACAATTAAAAAAAAAAAGAAAGAAAAAGCATTAAACTCACCTGTGGTAAGGAGAGCTCTTAACAGCTCTAAGCTTTGGATGTATATGAAATTATAGCTTTTGTCTCTCATGATGATTTCAGCAGCTTTGAATTGCCTCTGACCATTAACTAGAAATTCACTTAACCTGAGATTAATCTTGAAAGACAGCAAATTAAAGGTAATGCTGCACAGGCCTTCCAAGACATGTATTAATCGCAGCCTTTGACACAAACATGGCTTTATACAGCAAAATAACAAATGAACTACCCTTATCTCCCAGAGAAGTCCCACATCTGTAGTGTTTACCTCAAGAAATCTAGGAAGGAGAAACACTTATCCATGCCCGTCACTGTCTTTCTCTACTTCACCTTGGAATAAATCTAGAGTGCCTCATTTCTACTCCATTTCAAAACACAGACACTCCTGTACATGGGTTCCTTACCAAAATAGCATTTTTCATCAGGAAGACACAGAAGAACCCAGACTACGCAGTGGCTGCAGATCTTTTACGGGAAGGAAGGCAAAATACCGATTATCATTTATAAACCTGTAAATGGTCTATGGTCAAGCAACGTCAGAAATTGTCTTTCCTCTAACCACAGAAAATTAATAAGCAAGCTGCCGCTGCCTGGGGAAGCCTGAGCTTTCTCCCAGCACTTAGAAAGCAGTCTGGAGAAACAAGGTAGAGCAAAGAATTGCCAGAGATCGGGGTAACCAGTGCACACAGTCTTCTGTGGTGCCTTCAGGCCTCATCTAGATGTTTGATTTGAGGCTGATGTTACATGTTCATCACATGGTGGCTAGTTTAGATTCTCCTTTCATTTCATCATATGTTTAATCCTTCCATCATTACATGAAATACTTTTGTGACTGTTCCAGTACACTTGGAGTGCTTGAATAGTTTTGAACTGTTTAAAAGTCATAAAATGAAGATACTTAGCACTTTGCTAAGACAGTTGCGGTATTTTGTACTATCACGCTTGCTGAGCAATAAGAAAAGTAAGTTGGAATTCTGCTTCGATTTACTTCACTCAAGCAAAAAGCTCAGAGAAATGGCACACCCACACAATTTCCGTGGGATCTTTGGGACATCTTACCTTTCCTTACGTGTCGCACAAGTTTACGTTTGGCAAGCACGGAAAGAAGAGGAACGAGCGATGCACTTCAGTCACCTTTTTGGGGAGGAATTTATCCGTGTTGAAGCCTGAATGACCCTCTCCTTGACTCGGGAGCCGGGCAGAGCTGGAGGGGAAGCGGTCAGGGCGACTGGTCCTCAGAGGAAACCCAGCCTGTCCCCTCTCCTCCCTGCCCCTTCCCCGCCTCCTGGTGTACCCGGAGTCCCTTCAGCTGCTCACTCAGCTCCCCTCCCTCACACCCCGCTCGCTCCGCCACCCGTGCCGGCCCCGGCCGCCGCGAAGCAGCGTGGAAACGCGGGGACCGGCTCCCCGCCTCCCCGAGGTCTCCGAAGCGGAGACCCTCTCCGTGGGGGTCCCCACGCCTCTGCACACGCACAGCGTGTCGGTGGGCCGCACTGAGGTCCCTCCACCCGAATCGCCAGTGCGGCTCTGGGCTGCTTTTCCCCGGCAGCCGGAGGAAAGCGGCGCGTCCCCACGGTTCCCCCGGGCCCCGAGAGGGGCTGAGCCTGCCGGAGTGCGTGGGGTCCGGCCGGGCTGGAGATCGGACCTGTTGCTTCGCTTTGTAGCAGTAGAGTCAACCGTTTGGATTAATCCAGGTTGCGCGAAAGGAGAAAGATTCCCTTCTCCTCTCAGCCACCTTCAAAGGTGCACGGTGACACAAGTGCCGCCGGCCTAAACCTTAAGGCCAGAGCTACTGCTTGCAAACACCCCTGAGAGAGGCGGCCCGGGGAGGAGGGCGGGAGCGCCGCCTGCAAAGGGATATCACCCTCCTAGACGTAACGATTTAGGCATCATTATAACCATCGCGTCTCACTCCATCCCGTATAGTCAAAACCCAGGAGGGTCTGCAGGTGCTGCAAAATCAACTCACCTGCAGGGACTCCCCGCGGGACCAAATCACCCGTTTGTGAGGGCTCCGCTCCGGAGCAGACGCGATCGCCAGGTCCCCCGAGAACGGGACAAACCCCCAGCGCCCGCGGGGCGGCGAGCGCTTCTCCCTGGACCCTCCCGGCGGCCGGCCGGGGGTCACCGTCCTCGGGCCCTGCTCCGGAGAGAAGAACTGCCCGCCCGCCCTGCCTCCCACGCCGTGTCCCGGCGCGCCCCCCCGCCCGGAAAGGACGGCAGCGGGAGGCGAGCGGGTACGGTTACTCTTCCCGGGGGGCCGCACCCGTGTTTCGTGGCTGTTTGGGTTACCCCCGGGGGCGTCACAAACCCAGCCGCCCCCTCCCGCCTCTAATCAGGCGCCCACCGACGAGCGGGCTCCGCTTTCAAGGCTCGGCTTGGCAGAGTCTGCTGAGCAGCTAATAACATAACAACCCGGCTTTGATCAATCCGAACTAATTACCCCTCTTAATTAAAGTCTTTAGCGGTCGTTTCAGTGTTTTGGCAAGGAAGCGGGAGAAGTTTGCTGTTAGCCAGCACCAGCGCTGCGCTCCCCGCCCGCCCGGCCGAGCCGCAGCCCCCGGGCCGGCAGCCCCGGCCCCCGCCGCCGCAGTCACTCGTGTTTAAATATTTATTTCCACTAGGTCAACGATTTTTTTCCCACGTGCAAGAATCAAACCGAAATTCAAATCCGTACATAGCGAACCAGTTCGGTCCATATAGATACGATATATAGGGTGGACAGGGAGAGGGGGAAATCAAGAAAGGGGGGGATAACCAGCAGGCAGCGGAGGCAGGGCAGGATCAACACAATGGAAATATATATACATCGAAATAATTAAAGTGGTACAGCGTTCCCTGCTCGGGTAATACAGATCCCAAATAAATACAGCAGAAATTGGCTTGGCGCTTTTTCTTTTTTAAAAAAACAAACCAAAACCAAAACCCCAAAACATCTCTCCAGGTGAGATGCAATAACAACAAAAAATAGTCTTAAAAAAAAAATTAAAAAAACGGGAAAAAAAAAAATGTCAGTCCCATAAACGTTAGTGGCGACATAGAGAGAGCATAATACACAAAACCGCTTAAGAGGTGCATGCAAAGAGGCAGGCGCGGGCGGCGGCGGCGGCTCCGCGGCGAGCCGCGCTCCCTCCGCGCTGGCGGCCGCTCCTCACGACTGGAGCGGCGCCGGGCTCTGCAGCAGCGGCCCGGGCGGCGGCGGCTGTTCGAGCCCCCCCAGCTCGGCGGGGGGCCGGGGGAGTCCCAGGGCACTGTCGTGCAGCTTGCGGACGTGCTTCTTGAGGTCAAAGTTCCTGCAGAAGCCTTTGCCGCAGGTGGGGCAGGTGAAGGGCTTCTTGTCGTTGTGGGTGTGCATGTGGAAGGTCAGGTTGTACACCTGGTGGAAAGCCTTGTTGCAGATATTGCACTTGAACTGCTTCTCGCCGCTATGAGTCAGCTTGTGGTTTTTGTAATTGCCTGGGAAGGAGACAAGAAGGGAAAAGGGACCTGGGGCTGAGAACTGGACGCTTCAAAGAGGAGAAAAAGACCCCCAAATTCTGTCCCACCCCTAGAGCCCGACTTTAGCCGACCTCATAGCGAACACCCGCCTTCTCCCCATCCTCCCCGCGGCTGTTCCTTTGACAGATGAGAAGGGAAGGAATTATCGAATAAATCAAAATCATATCAATTGTAGAAATAAAAACCCCGAGTTTAGCCTTCCCAGCCAACGGGGAGAAAAACTAACCAAACTCCAGCACTCGGAGGGGAAAACAGGCGGCGAACTCGTTTGCCAAAATGAGCTGGAAGCTGCGTGTTGCCGTGCGTGGACAACGGGCGCTGCCCGCGGGAAGACCGCCCCTGCGCTCCCCCGAAAACGAAAGCTCTGCCCCACTCCGTGGGTCATGCCATAGGAAATGTGTCGGGGCTAGAGATAGGTGAAATTAACGTAAATCTCTAATAACAGAAATTAAAACCAAAATCAACTTCCCCCCTCCATTGCAAATTATCCCCACACCTGACCTCGCCTGGGGGAGGCCCGGGCAAGGGAGAGGGCGCTGGAGACAGGTACCTTTCTGGTGAAATCCTTTGCCACAAAATTCACAGACAAAAGGTTTGTAGCCGGCGTGTATTCGCGTGTGTGTGTTGAGAGTCGAGCTCCGGTTAAAGGCTTTGCCGCACTGGTTGCACTTGTGTGGCTTTTCCTGGAGGGAAACAAACGCCGAGTCACGGCTTGTTGGCTGGTTTGTTGGTTGTTTGTAGGGTTTGTGTGCTGGTTTGCGGGGTTTCTGTGACAGCTGACGGCTCGCCATCGCCGGGAACGGGGCACCCCGCGGTACCCCACCGCGCTTGGGGCAAACGAAATCCCGGGTGGTTCCGGCTCGGGCGCCCCCCGCACCGCGACGCTGCCTCGGAGCGGCGGGACAACGCCGGGCTCCCTAAAAGACAGGAGCGAAGGGGTCTCGGGGAAAGATGGAGGGAAGGAAGGATGGAGGCTCACCTGGGTGTGGATGATCTTGTGCCGGCAGAGCGTGCTCGCCTGTCTGAAACCCTTCCCGCAAACTTTGCAAACAAAGGGTCTGGCTCCCGTATGCACGGGCATATGGCGAGTTAAGTTATAATGTGCATTAAATACCTTGAGAGTGAAATCAGACAAAATAAAATTGCGATTAGAAGACGAGAGCGCCGAGGGGAAGCCGTAGTTTAAAAATCAAGCAAGCAAGGGACCGACAACCCGGCGGACAGACGGATGGAGGTAGGAGGCTAGGGAAGCAGGGGAAAAGGAGGCGGGCTGCGGCTCTACTTGCCTTTCCACAAACTTCACACGTGAAAACTTTGGGCTTGCTGCTCGGGGATCCGCGGCTGAACTCCGAGGTCTTGTAGGCGATTTTTTCCGAGAGGATCTGAGCGCTCTCTTTCATGTAATGCTGCAGCTGAGCCTGCGATAAGTCCTTGAAGGCCACCCCCGCCGGGTACTTGTCCACGGCCGGCAGCACCAGCTTGTTCCGCTCCGCCAGGTAAGCCTTGGGCTGCGGGTGCAGAGGAGAGCTGAGGAAATAAGAAGCCACCGGGTGGATGTTGACACTGGAGGACGGGTGACAAGGGCTGTCGCCTCGGTTGAAATAGCACAGGGCTCCCATGGCGTGGAAGGAGGAGTGATTGACCACTCGGGGTCTTACCAGTTTGTACTGCTGCAAGGGCAGGGCGTCGCGGGGGAAATCGCCTTTCAAGCTCAGGGCACAGTTCAAGAGATCGCCGCAGCTAAAGGAGGGCGAGGAAGAGGAGTCTAAATGAGCCTTCCTGGGTTCCGCTCCAGCCACCGTCGCTTTGGGCAGGGGGTCGTACGCCACCGGGACAAAGGGGATCATGCAGGGGATGGAGGAGTTGAGATGCAGCGGGTGCTTGGGGTCGCCTTTGGCCACGGAGCCGTGGAGGAGCTGCGGGACGGGGATGGAGCGGGGCTCTGGCGTCCGCGCCATGATGCGCTCAATGGAGAAGGCGAGGGGCTTGGGCGTGCTGATCATGTTGCTCCTGGCAGACAGGCTTTCTCTGGCCGGAGGAGTCGCTAGGATTTTGGTCGCCGTGTGGTGGCCACTATTGTCCATGGCTGAATTGCATTTGTTCGCCCGGTTTGAGCCGCTTTGGTAGACGCCTCTTTCCTTTTTTTTTTTTTTTTTCCTCCTCTCCCCTCTCTGTTTCTTTCACTCTTTCTGCCCCTTTTCTTGTCACTGATCTGCAAGGAGGGAGACCAGCATCGCCGCCGCCACCATCACCACAGCCTCCGCCGGCGGAACCAGCCTTCTCAGTCCAGTGGACTCATGCCAGCCCATCACAGTTTACTTTGGCGCACCAATGACTCGGGACAATCGCTACTTATTTCTATCAATAGAAAGTGTTGTGTCAATAACGCAGCCAAGATCTCGCCAATCGTTAACTTCCAAGAGGAGAAGGTAAACTAGATAATTGCTCAATTCGCTTCCAACAGTCAACAGGAAAAGTTTTTTCCCCCCCAGTAAGCGCCTACTTTTCATTGGCGCCCGCGCCTCCCCCGCCCAGGGAAGGAGGTGTCTCTCCCTCCTTCTTGCCTCTCTCCCCTCTGACTCCCTCTCTCTCGCTCGCTCTCTCTCTCTTTTTTTATTATTATTATTTGCAATCTGCTTAACCAGGCTTTAGAGGCCAAGCAAATCCGAGATCAATTTTCTTGTTTGGCTTTAAGTGACATCATCTAAAATCATTGTCCAAGTGCTAAATAGGGATGTGAAACCCAATTCAAGGGCAAGCGCCAGGGTATTTGTCAAACGAGGTGCTGCAGTAGAAGCGGCTGGAGGGGAAGCTGTTTGTTTCCTTGCCATTTTTCAGCCTGAGCTCTCTTTGTGCGTGGGGGTGTGTGTGTCTGAGGAAGGGAGAGAGATGGCTGCTCTGCTCCTGGGTGCACTCCTGATCTGCTCATTGCTTTAAAAAACAAGGTCAGGTGGCGGTGAGCTTTTGGAAAACACAGTAAAAAATGAGCGGGGAACTTGGGACAAGCAGTCGGCAAGAGCAACACATGGGGATGCGAGAGCCACCCGGGCCAAATCCAACGAGTGCTTGTGAGCAACAGGGTGAATCAAAACCTGGGGCTGAGGAAGAGAAGGAAAAGGAGGTAGGAAGAGGGAGTACCTTTTAAATCTAAACCACCAAATATATATATATATATATATAAAGCAACCTGCATATAAACTGAGTATAGCTTCTGTGTCCTTAAATAATACATGCATGACACAAATATCGAAAACTGACGATCGGTACAGATACACAAAAAATATAGTACACGCACGCTGCTTAAAGATATATATGCACCTAACCAGATGCGCTCCCCGTATATGTAAGGAAAGCTTGGCGGCCCTGTTCTGGACGGGTAGCTCCAGCGCCCTGGGGGTTTGTACTTACAGCGAAGCAGGGGGTGGAGGAGAGGGACAGAGGTGGGTAAGGGGCTTTCTGTATTTACCCCGTGTTCCACCACCCGACAGTTTGGTGTCAGAACAAGCTCCCATTCCTCCCGTCGGTTTGGGGTTCACTTGGCTGGTGACTGAGAAGCCGATGCCGAAATCCTCGGGAGCAGCCGAGGGTCCCTTCGTCCTCCCCCTGTCCGGGAGGAGGCGGCCGGCGGGGCAGCGCGGGCAGAGCCCGGACACTTCCCCGGCGAAGGGGCCCACGGGGCGACCTCCACACCCATGGGTCGGCACTGGCCTTCTCCGGGGCCAGGAGAGGGAAGAAGGAGATCCTGGGTCTTGCTAGTGGAGAGGTGCCTCCAGCGAGGCACGGGGGCCGGGTCTCCACTGCTCGGGTACCGTCTGGGAAGCCTAAAAAAGGCTGTGTTTCCCCCCACCCCCGGCCGAGGACAACACGCTTGCGGGGAAGCTGGAGCAGGGAGAAAGGCCTGGGGTCCCGGAGGATGGAGGGATGGAGGGAGGCACCCTTGCCCTCGGCGCTGTGACCGGGCTGATGCCGCCCTGGGTTACCGCGGCCCGTTTGAGGAGGACAACGCAGTAGCTGCTGCACGAAGGTAACCCCGCAGCCGGGAGCTCCCGTGCGAGCATAGGGGAGGTGCCGGGGAAAAGGGAAGAGATTCCCCTCGGTCCCCGGCACAGGCGTCCGACGGCGGGCGGGCGCCCGGCACCCGCCCCGCGGGGAATGAGGCTCGCACACCCTGCGACCTCCCTGTCCGCCCCGTTCCCTCGGTGCCCCGGAGCGCAGGCAGGCGACAGGAGCTGGGGCTGACTCCGGGTCGCGCCTGGATAGACACAGCCGTGGGGACAAGCGTGGAGCGAAGGAAGGGGTCGAGCCGAGCCGTGCCGGGCGGGATCCCCGGCCCCGATGCTCCGCTCCAGCCCCACTCCCTGCTTTCCCGCGGCCGCTGTGGGGGCCGCCGGCCGCGGCGCAGCTGCCACCGTTCCCCCGGCAGATGGGTCGCGGTGTTAAGACGGTAATTGCTGCCCGGGATCGGGTTGCCGCAGCCGCCCGCCTCTTACCTGCTGCTTCTCGCACCGGCACCGCCAGCCCCGGCTCGGCCGGTGTTACCGACCGGGCGGTGGCCGCAGGGACCCGGGGGGCCGAGCGGGGCAGCTGCCCCAGGCTGCCCGCTTCTCCGGGGTGTCGGTATCTCTCGTTTATTTCATGCCTGCCAGAGGAGCGTTTCCTCCTTCAGAGCAATTTGCATTTGATTCAATCTAGGCAAATTTCCTCTTGATTGGTGCTGAAGAAGGGAATTATTGTTGAGTGGGTTTTAGAGGCTTCAAATCCCATATACTTAATATGTTAACAGCTTGCTCTTAACTGGTCTTTTTGGGATTGACTTTTTGACATGTGTTTGAAAGTAAAATATGTAGTGTAATTTGAGCAGGGTAAATATCCCAAAGCGGCAATTACAGCCCTGCCATGACAATTATACTGGCCTCCTCAATAGTGAGATACACTCTTGAAGAAGCAGGAGCTTGATTATTCGTTACTGATATGCCTCCGTTTCGCAGCGCAGACGAAAACTTCTGTTCGTGCCTAATTACTAAAGACCAATCTAAAAGACAGATTTTTTTTTTAACTTTTTGTTTTTTTGGGGGGGAAGTCATTCCGTTCTGTCCCAGAGATGGAGCCTTGCTAGTGCTGGAGCTGCCCGCACTATAGGTAGACTTACTAAAAATCAAGTCGATATATTTTTTAGTCCTGTCCCGAGCTTTGCCTTACGCTCAGACCAAAATTTAGCGATGTTACGTATCTGCCGAGCTGCAATTATCCTGTAGTCGTGCCGGTGCAGGGAGGTTTTTCCCGAGGCAGGAAAATATATAGGATCTGAGAGTGGCGAAAAGTAATTTCTTGGCCTTTTTTTTTTTTTTTTTTTCAGGGGACACCCGGATCTCTCTCCAGGCTGGCAGCACGTACCGAGTCCCGGCAGAAGGGGCCGGTGGGGGAAGGAGCCAGCCCGCCGGCCTCCCGGAGTTACAAACCGTCGGAGGAATTAAGGGCAAAAGTTTTGCCTCGAGTTGATTTCGTGTTCTGCCCGGAAAAGCTGCTGTTCTCTTTTTCCCCGTAATCGGTTTTGTGTTTCAATCGCTCCTAAGCTATGTTCTTGATATTGCTCACTTGCGTTATTATTATAACGTATCTCTACATGCACTCAAAATCCGAGTCACAGGCGAATTCATCTCGTCGTCAGGATTACTCCAATCCGATCCCAGAAGCGATTAGAGGGAGGTAAAATACCGCCTAAAGCCTAATCTTTAATTTCTTCCTCCTTAATAAAATGAATAATTCCATTGCGTTTTTAAGTAAAAAATGAATTGAAAAGGATAATAACTCCGCTAACCTTCTGTTGCATGTATTAATCTTATCCGGGAAGTGTTTTCCCGTAGCGCTCCTGCCCGAGCCGGCTGCGTCTCGCCCGGCGCCCGCTCCCGCGACTGCGGACGGGCCGGCACCCAGCAGCCGGGCTCCGGGCGGCTTCTTCGGGTGAGCTTAATGTGGAGGGACCCGGGAGGCTACGGAAAATACCCCTGGTGGCGGCACCGGCGAACCCGACGGCGCCTGTTCAGAGCCTGATTACTGTTGTTGTTGTTATTGTAATAATATTTATTGTTAGTGCCACCATCGAGGTTCGGTTCAGAAGCTGGGGTTTGCTTTCGCTAAATACCAGTCCTCGCCGTCCCCTCCAGAGCCGCCGGCTTTGTGAAGAGGCGATTTACCCCCGACACGGGACGAAATCTCCGTCCGCTCCTCGGCTCCGCCGCCGTACCCCGTGTCGACCACCGCCTTCCCTCTCCGCAGCCTGTCGGCCGGCAGACCCCGCCGCAACGAAACCCATTGACCCTGGTTTGTTAAAACCTAGAATTAGCCCCTGGCTGCTGGGCTCGCTGTTCCGTCCCACTCGGGGCTTGCTTGTTTACTGTCTTTTGAAGGGAAGTCAAAATATAAACGGGGGAAAGAGGAGGAGTGGGAAGTAGACCCCGGGATTACCCGAACGGTGCGCCAGTTTATCAGCCGGCGCTGGGGGAGATCCTTTTGGGTGGGAGCCGCTGCTGCCGCTGATCGCCTGCCGGGGCCGGGCCGGGGCTCCACGGAAGGAAAGACGGCAGCAGAGCCCGGGGGCACCGGGCAGCAGCCGGGGACTCTGCTGCTTCAGGAGCGCGGGCAAAGGCGCTTGGGCTCTGCCGGGTTGTTCGAAGTTGTAACACTTCGGCGTTTTCTCCACTGACATTTTCTCCGGGGAAAAGCTCTTTATGTACGTGCACTTACATTCTGAGACTATGTATAGCCTTCCCATACAGTGAGTGCCTGTTGGCATCCCTCTATATCTGTTGCACCGCAAGGAAAATAATAAAGTATTACTATTTTCAACCGAATTCATCACGAAAGAAAAATAGTTGACACTGACTCGCCAAACACAAGCGATCCCGGAGGTAAAACGAAGTTTGACAGTAGGGTACGTCTCCTACAGAGCCCTCTAAACTGAAAACCAAACGGGTGAAAATTAAGCCTTTTCACGTATAAAGCCTTTAATTACATATAATCTAAATTACGAGTGACCCTCTAAAGCAGCGCTCCCGGCCCTCCCGTAATTCATGCAAGCGATTTGTCTAAGTGTGCCAGCTACGAACGTGAACTGCAGCAATCACGTCTAATCTAATCAGTCCGCCTGTGAGGGGACCCAGCGGTGTCATCAGCTCCAAAGGGCCCTTGGAGAAAGTGGCTGGGAGGGGCCAGCGGCAGCTGGAGCCATGAATGACACTTTCTCATTTGTTCCTTTCCCAGTTCAACAAATGTTTAGCTCTGTTGCTGCTAAATGAACGCCTCGCGCTCTTTGGCTCGGGGAAGCTATTTATTTTTAAGATTCTTGAATAGGATCAGGAGCAATTAACTTATTTTTGTTTCTATTTTCTCCCAGTGTATTGGGAGCTAACCTGGAGCAAAGCAAAGAGCTGGTCGGCTGCGTGGGCGCCTGTGTGCTGCATTCCCGGCAGTGGAGTGCTCCGGGCTCGCCCTGACGGCGGGGAGAAGGAGTCCTCCATCAACAGGCTGCCATGCACGGAGCCGGGACAAAATCCGGGGGACGGGGTCCGTTTCGGGGTGCCGCTGCCGAGAGGGAGGGAGGGAGAAACCACATGAAAAACGTGAAGATAAGAACAAAAGCAGGAGCCTTCTGGAGAGGGCTCCCCGCCGTCTCCGGCTCGCTCGGCACCCCGATCCGGGTACGGGCACGGGAGACAACCCTCTGCAGCCATTGGGAAGCAACAAAACAATATTGTCCCAAAAGTCACAAACTTTCCCCCCCCCCCCCTCAATTAAACAGTCTTTATTCAAACGAAACGCGGTGGGCATCCCAGGCCGGACGAGGTGTCTCGGTGTGTCTCACAGGGGTCCCAGCTTCCGCCCTTTTCCCACGAAACGACTCCAGCTCCCCCGCTGCGAGAGGACTCTCCTGTTGCTGCCTCGTGTCTCCCGCCGTCTGCCTGGCGCTCGTTTGCCGTTAGTCCAAAGTTTGATTCGAACCCCCTTCGGAAGATGCATAACGGGTGCTCTCCGTGCAGGAGGGCTCACCAGCAACCCACCCCACAGCCTTACACCCCTCCCTGGCATTGCCGTGCCCCCCGTGGAGCCGCACTTGCTGCCGAAGCAGAGGTGCCCCCACCGCCCTCCGCGCCGAGAGTTTGGCGTGTCCCAGGAGAGCCCTGCCCCCCACCAAGCTTGGAAACACCTGAGGCCTGACCCGAGATACCTCCGGGACCCCAGGAATTGTTGAGTGGGTACCGTGTTCCCCGGGCTGAGGGGAAAGCCTCTCCTCTGGACGCCTCTGATGAGCACCCAGTCCCCCGGGAGCCGCTCGCCCCCTCCCTGCAGCGCTCCCTCCGAAGCTGGGCCGGCTCCTGCCCGCTCTCTGCTCGGGATCGGGTGTAAAGCGCGGCTTGGCTCTAAAAGCACAGGGTCTCACGGCTGGTGCGCCCGCAAACGGCGCCCGGCGGGGGCCGCGCTGAGCCCGCGGGAGGGACCGGCCACGGCAGGGCAGCGGCAGCCGGCGTGGCGATGCAGCGGGGACGTGCGGGGACTTGCGGGCTTCGGGACAGGCCCTCAGCGGCGGCGGAGGGCTGCGCTCGGCTGGAGGTGGGGGACTCGGTGCCCCAAACTCGCCCTGCCGCCACAGCGGTTCCCCCGGCCTCGGCCTTGCCTTGCCCGTCGCCTCTTGGGGCCGGAGGAGAGGGGAACCGATAGCCGAGGTGGGTGAGCTCTTGTCCCGGGCGTCCTCCAGCCCCGACGGCAGACGAGCTGGCGGGGGCAGAGCCGCTTTCCCGACCCTCAACATCGCCCGCGGCGCGGGGCGCGCACCCGTCGTGCTTTCTCCTGGTTCGGCTTCAAGAGCCCCTTTTATGCCACAAACACACAGAGGGGTGAAGTAAACAAGCCCCTCACCCCCCCCCCGCTTCCTCCTCGCTTAGGATTTTCCGCACTCCGCGCCCGCTTAGGAAAAGCGGAGGCCGCGGTGGGGGCGACGGCGGGGGCCGTGCTCCCCGCGCAGCGCTGCGGAGCCTCAGGACCTGTTGGCTGCCTCGCACCAAGAGGCACAGCGAGAGGTGATGCTCGCCTCTCCCCAACGGGCACGCAGCTCCAGGAGTGTGCTGAGGCCTTAAACGCGTAAATTAAAATGTAAAAGCGGACCGTGCTTCCATGTCAGCGGGGTTTTGCCGCGGCTGCTGGCGGCGGCGATGCCTGGCTCGAAGCTGTCACACAGATACTCACTGGCCTTCTCAAGCTTGGCGTTGGTTCATGGTTTCACAAATCTAGTTGCTAAGAAAATATGTGAATTAATAAGAAATGGAATGACCTTTGGAGTGCTGTCATTTCTGTATCTGCCTTCCTGTGATGTCTGCTGTGCTGCCTCTCTAATAACAACATCACATGCTTTGTGTCTGAGTTAATTTCTCTGAAATCCCAAATATCTTGTAACTTCTTCATGGTTACATCATCTTTTTTTTTTTCCCCTACTATTTCCTTACTCATCTCTAACTCACTGACAGACGTCTTGCAAGTACTGCCATGTAGACAAAATTGTACAGCAAAGTGCTCGACATATGGGTGAACATGTATTACGTGTCATGAAATCTGAGTAACTCAGACCCACTTAAATCCACAAAAAATCATAGAGGTTTTTTTTTAAAGATGATGTCGGGGCATAGAAATGGTTGGCTGCTCCCTGACACACAGGCAGCTCCGGGTATTCCCCAGGTCAGCAGGGCAGGGCCCCACCAGCCAGGGATGGTCCCACCACCAGGGAGCAGGACAGGCCAGGGCAGTACGAGAGCCAGTGGCAACCCAAAGTCCACATCGCTGACACACTTGTGATCAACGCGCAGGTCTGAAGCCAATCCATGGGTCAGGGTCTGGATCGACAGGGCCCGTAAGCAAGCACAGGTTAGGACTGTAGGTGAGTGAGAAACCAGCACTCATACTTCACCTTTGCAGCAGAGACTGGCAGCTCTGGACTGAGCTGCGGTGGAGTCCCTGAGCAGAAGCTGTAGGTGAGGGTCCCAGGTGAAGCCAGTCAGGACCATGATGGCCTATGACTCCTCTTCAGGCCCCGACAGGTGAAATAGCTATAACCTACTCTGTAATTGTTCAAATCAATACAGAGCATCGTTAGCCTTACCAGGAAACCCTTCTCAGTGTGGGGACAACTTGAGACAGAGGCCAAGTCCACAGGGAAGGCGAGGCTTTTGGCTAACAGGGCTGGGCAGATGGGTTTCTGCCAGGTCATCTCTGCTGAAGGAGAGTTGGACACATCACCTCCTGGGCTGTGCTGGTGGCAGCCACTTCTCTTCCAGTGTTTCTAGTTCCCATTACAGGCCCTTATACCGTTAGTGACTTGCTGTGGACAGTGTCCAGTTTTAATATCCCTTCGTACTGTTGTGTCATCTCAGAACCTTGAAAGTCTCCTAATGCCTTATTCTCCGTAGAGGCCTCCATGGAGCCCTCATGCCCCAGCACCAGGATGCCTTGGCAGGCACTGCAGGGCTGTCACAGTGACACCTGCCTCCTTTACTCATTTACAACTGGCTCCTCCACAGGCACCTCCAGTGGGTTTCAAGGAGGTAAAGATGCTGGGGAGAGGGCAAGCAGGGGGATGTTTGAAGAAACAAACTCCTTCTGGGCCTGACTGGCACTGATCTCTCTGCTTCATTAGGTTTGGGAGCTGGGTGTTACATTGGGCAGCCTGGCTTCCCCCAACCCCGCTGCCTCCCACAGCCAGACTGGGGCTGGGGCTGCAGCTCCTGGCCTGGCTGGCTGCTCCTCACCCAGCTTGGGTTTCAGCCAGAGCCCCACCTGGCCCTTCAAACGCCATCAACTTCCACACACCAGTAAGGTAGGACAAGAGACGGGAGTTATTTTACCGCTATAAAACCCAAACCAGCAAACCCGTCTGGGAGCCTGGGAATGGCGGAAAATGCTGCTGAGGCTCCCTGTGCTCCGTCCAGCTCAGCAGTGCTGGTAACATGGATGCAGAGCGATGGAGGGGAGCGCGCTCTGTGTGCCCTGCTGACCCCTCCAGCCGCTCTGCTCTGCAGCAGCCGCCTCATGTCCCGCTGCTCCCCAAAACACACCTTGCACTGCAGCCGCATGCACCCTGGGGTGGGGGTGCCCCCACCTCTGCCCTCCCAGCCTGCCGGGGCACCTGTGGGCAAGCACTGAATCAGGGCACAAAGAGCTGAGAAGAATGGTCCTCTTCACCCGCTCCCATTTCTTCCTTTTCACTGAATCCACCTCAACTCACATGCAGATGAGGAGGCTGGTTCGCCACAGGAAAAGATTGCCACTTTGGGTTTCTCCCTAGACAGCTAGAAAGAAGCATAACTTGCCCTTCCCTGCCTGGCCAAGCTTCCACGTGGGCTGAAAAACACCTTCCTGCAGCTCTCGTTCTCAGCTCCCACAGCCCTGCGTGCTTGTGATAGACTCCCAAAGTCTTATGGTCTGTTCTTGCAGGGAAACTTAACGTCAACCTCATAAATCCTCAATGAAGCCCTTCATGTGCAACACTGTGGCGCGACAAGGAGCTCAGCAACCTTCCTTTCTTCTTTGCATGTCATCTGTGTTCTTTCCTATTTTGTCTACACAAACCCAGCTCATAGAAAAACACACAGCGGGCACTGTCTGTTCATCTGCCAATGAAGGGGTTTTGTTTGCTTTTTTCCTTTATCACGGCACGGTGTCTTTGGATATTTGTTTGCTATGTATATCTGCTCTATAAAATATATTTGTTATAAATCACTATATAAACTAAATATAATAATATTTCAAGAAATTTGTTCTCATGAGCAATCATACAATAGTTCAAATGGTTTGAAATATTGAAAACATCTTTTAATTGTAGAATTCTATACAAACGTGGGTAGATACAGAAGTGGTCACGACAAAATGTGTTCTTATTGCCTGAAATTTTTCACAGAAATAGAAACATCGATGGCAAGCTTACTGACATCCAACATGATGAGATATCTTTAAACCTGCAAAATGAATAGACACAACAACACTCCTAAGTAGTTTGTATGTGTTTGACTGTTCTTGAAGTCCTACTACTTATATACCAACCTCAAAATACAAAGAACCAAGATTAAAATTTTTAATGCACATCACGTAATAATGTAAAATTAAGCACAAAAAAGGTAAACAAAGTGTAATCATGAAAATACACTATTTTTTTACCTAGCGCACTGACTTATTCCAAGAATGATTTCCTGTATAGTTGGGTTTTAAGTGAGGCACACATTTTGTTTTCTGCACAGGACATCAATATCTGATGGAGATACAAGAACAAATGGTAACGAACAAAAGGGAAAGAAACGTAATCACAAGTGGAACTCAAACTCCATGCCAGTGTTCTTGCAGCCCTAAGCAAAGCTATACATTAAAATATGCTACAACCATTGTTCTCAAAAAGTCCTTGGCACTTTTCCTCTGATAATCTTACTTTCAGTTTTTTAAAAAAACTGTAACAAATTACATTTCTGCACCTGTATCATAAGGCAAAACTATAAATGCAACTACAAGGACAAGTTACCAAGAAAACCCCAAGCCAAAGATAATCCCCACCCTCAGACCATCACTCCTGAACTCCGAATGCCTCGTGAAATAGTATCACCCTTCCTCCTCATCACTGTCTTTCATAGTAATGCCCTGAAGTCCTCCTGCATCCGTGACTGTGACCGTGGCCTCCTCTACGGTCAGACGGCTGTGAACGGTATCGTAGGTTTTGCTGTTCAGCGTTCCCTCCAGCACGCCTTGCAGCCTGAAGTCTCGGTAGGTTTTCTGCAGCAAAAATAAAACACCCCAAATTGGACTTGAGCAAGTCTGAACAGTCTTCCACTACAGCCTGACCATTTCTAGCATGCCGGTGTTCCTCCTGCAGTTAGGGACCTGTCATCTAGAGTTTGCTAAAGATTTTGTGGTCTTAGTTTCTGGGCAGCATGAAGTTTCTATAAACTCTAGAGAGTATACAATGACCACATTCGATGGTCATTCCTTTAAGAGACTGTGTTTTGTACTACATTTATATAACTGTATGCTGATTTCTCAGTATTTTCCATTTGTCTCCTTTATCCAATATGAAACCAACAAAGTATTTTTCTAACTGCATATTGAAATGTGAATTTCACTTCAAGTAGTTCTGTAACTTCACAGAAAATGCAAATGTCTGACTCCACGTAATATGATTTTATTTGCATTTATTATTACATTTATATGCCAAATGTGGAAAAATAGATTATTATCTATATTCTATGATGTAAACGTTTCTCAGGTGACTACTTCAGTCAGTTAATTTACATTTTGACTCACATCTATCTTTTTTTTTTTTCCCACTTGAGAAAGTTTCGTTTCACTGGTATCCAGCCTACCTATGAACCAGCAGATATTACTTTCTTCTCTGACTTTCTATCAAGTAAGAATTCTGAGTGGAATTGTTTTATTCATTGATACTATGTCCAAATGAGCATATGGAAAATCATCTACTCTACGTTCTTTATTTTTAGGTTGTACCACATTTGAAATAACCTTTCCTGAGGTTAGCCTAAAAAGCTTAAGAAGAACAAGTTGATCTAGCCAGTTTCTTATTTTGTGTACACTGTCACTATGAGTTCCCTGTGTTTATGGAAGATAATACTGGATAAAGAAAATGGAAGATAATTAAAGGCTATCAGGCCCATTCCCCTGCTGGAGGAGATGGTGCACAACCCTTACAGAAAGAAAAAAGAGCTGATCGTGTTCCACTCAATAATTCACAAAACTTCAAAAGATACCTCTCCAAGTGAGTAACATTTAGCTGGTAGAATTTTTTCTGCCACTATATATGATGATTATTTAAACCTTGTTTGAATCACTGCAACTCAGATTTATTTGACTTTCATAGGTCAACTTCAGAGTCAATGGATGCAGCTTATGTTTTGCTCACACACTCCTGCAAGTACCCTGCCCAGTCTTTTTCAAGTGTCACCATTGCATTCCCTTTTTATAACACCGTGTATTCAATCTTCTTTTAGGCTGTTAACAGGTCCTACAGCAATTTCTTTCAGTTTTACATTGTATTCCTCCCATTCTCAGACCAGCACTCTGGGGTTCAGTTATGGCTTTTCTCTTGGTATGGTTTTGCAGGATAATAATGTTCACTTCCAAGCTTAATTTTTCATTTCTTCCTAACTTTCCTCTTAGTCCTTGACCCTTCTTTAGTCACATCCCTCTGCACATGTCTCAGACATCTAATGATACCTTTATGACATCATAAGGCTGAAATGGTAACAAACGATATTTCTTCTTATCATTCCTAACAATGCCATTACCTTTGCTGCATCCAAACATGAGAGAATCATCTATTTCTTACTCACCCCATGTCCCTTAAAAATGACCTCCTACTTATTTTTTGGAATATTTTCAAGAGATGACAGGGGCAACACAGCCCCCCAGTTTTTCCAAAAGCAACCAGAAAAGTGCCTTCGTTCACTCTAGAGTTTGGAGGAACTGTGCCTCCTCATGTGTCTCTCCCCAGCTGGGCTGCAGCAATGGAGCTTGTTATGATAATCTACTTGAACCATTGTTTCTTATTTCCCAGCAGCCTCCTGCTCACTGAGTTCCTCTTCTACCAGTTCTGTCTTCTTCACCCATGAAAACACAAGTGGATGAGATTTCAGTACATCGACCAGAACCTCTATGATTGTCTTAATCTTCTTCAATCTTCTGTATCCACAGAAGGTGCCATGGAATGACACACCTGGAATTTATGTGCAAAAGCAAACCAGGGGCACGTGCACAGAAGGGCTTCCACCATCAACAGGGTGTTCCCATCGCCACTGGGAACCTCCTTCTTTTGAACAGGGCTAATCGGTGTGCCAGGCTGCAGAGGGAAGGCTGGTTGCTGGTGCTGCTCATTCGCCTGAGCTTCAGTTTTGTAAGAGTCTCTTCTTTTAATCTCCCAAGTGACCTTTAACTGGTATAATTTAACCTGCCCATTCTTCAGTCTCACTAGGAACAGGTTTTAGATCCTGTAACTCTTCCCCCGCCTCGCCCCTGAGGATGATAGCTACCTTCACTTGGGAAGAGTTTTAAACCTTTCACAAGAGTAATTCATTGCAACCATGAACAGCAAACTGCTTTTGCCTTTTTGGCACATACTTAATAAAATGAAGAGCCAAATTCTGTTCCCAGAGAAGTGAGTTAAGGTCAAAATAGTAAAGCTAGCCTTGGGTGGTTCAGGGAGCCATGATGCCTTCATTATTATGACTGTTTTCTTGCATATCTCTCCCCGTTTTTTATTGTTCTTTTAGCTAGTGAATCCTGAAAGTTGCAGTTGCAATTCTAGTGTCCATGAGTTAAAATGCTTCTGACCTTATAGTCTCGCATGAACTTTCATGAGAAAATATTTTAAAGAAACCAAGGTCACCATTGGCAACAGATGCTTCTTGTTCCACATGTATACAGATTATAAGGATGTTCAGGGTTAAACAAGACAGAATTAAAAGGAAAAAAAATCTGAAATGGCTTTCTGTCCCTTGCCTAAGGGTATTAAATAAGATCTGAAAGGGAGTTAGGAGGAAACTTTCTTTTATGGTAGATTAACCCATAATTGTTTGTTGCAAGGTATTTTACACTTTGCTCAGAAGCATTTGACATTGGCCAGTGTAAATGACTGAGGCCTGGACTGGAGGGACTGGTATTTCTATTGATACTTATCCTGGAGTACAAAAGATTAGAGAATGTTATCTGATATACTAAATATTGTTTTCCAATTGAACTTAGTAATCACATGCTTTTTAGGAGAGTGAGAAAAATGGAGGAAGGATGGTATTTGGATTATTAAGCTAAAACAAAAAAAGTCAGTAGTATGACAAACAATAATTTATTAGGAATACCATACAGCATGGCTGTACAGCTAGCAGTAATCTGTTAAAATTCCTTGGAACAATCTTAATTGTCACCGAGTCCAGAATGGACGACAATTACTAATGCACATATAATGAACATTAGAGGTTTTAATAAATTGTTTTCTTCTGAAATTTGCTACAACTGTGAAAAAAATTTCCAACCTAAACCTACATAAGTTTGCAACTTTATTCCACATTTTTTAACTTTTAGGGTGATCTATACTTACACATGTTAATAGTTCATCACTTTTCTCTCTTTGCTATGCAGTCTAACACAAACACATTTTATTTACCTTCACTATCTTGATGAGAGTCTTCAGCTGGTAGATGTGAAGCTGAAGGTCTAGTCTATCAGCCAACCACATGCAGATGACTTTCATCGAGTTGCTGTACCATTGCTGAAAAGAAGGATAAAAAAACCCAACACACCACAATACCAAACAGCCCTGCAGTATTCATTTAACAGATTTGGTAATGAGAGGTAATGGAACACTTTGAAATGATCACAGATCAGCACTTGAAGTCAATAATGATATAATTTCCTGTTAAAAGAATTGCATGTGTCGGTAGGAAATCAGATAACTTGACCCAGACTGTTCTTTACATGAATTAGCAACTGCCATTTTATCTTTCAGTTACAACATTTTCAAGCAAAATAGCATTATGCACTTTGCTATCTGTCAGTAAGAATGGATATTAAATACACAATTACATGAGAGAATTGACACCTAAAACAGCAAGGGAAAAGAAAAATCTGCAAGACCTAGATTTTCCAGTCCAAACAAGAAAACAGCATCAAACACAGAATATGGAATCTGTCTTGCTTTTTTTCTTTTAAATCACATCTTTATTAAGTAAAAAAAAAAAAATTAGAAATCCATGGAAACCATATTTAAGTATGATTGAAACACCACTCCACCCCTCCCAAAATAACCACGTTAAGGTTCTCTTTTATGTTAATTATTAACTATAATTACAGCCTACCTTATTTCCTTTTTGTATCTTAGGCATGGGTATGTTTTCACTCAAAGCTTCACAAATGGATGGGATAAGTATAAGCTCTCTGCTGTTGGTGTCTATGTTACCATAAAAAATGCTCAGATCTAAATAGCTACTATAATAGTTCTTTCACATTAACTGGATTAAAAGAGATTTTACTAAACATAGTTGTAGCAGTTTTCCTCCCCCTCTTGTAAAATACCAACCAAATGTCATTTAGTCAAACTGTAAAAAGGGATATTTTTTTTCATTTTAGCAGTGAGAGATTAGAAGAGTTTGTATTGTAGCTCTATTTCTAGTCTCTTTCTTCACAGCAAAGAGGCTTAAATTATTTTCTAATGTAATTTCCTGTGTCTTCACAAAATACATCAAAATGCAAAGAGAGAAAACATTGTGCATATTTGAAAATGCAGCAAGTTAGGCCAGGTATACATCGTGAAGTAATGCAAAGGAAGGATCTAACATGTCTCAGCCACCTCTACATTAACCAATAAAATAAAATATATATTGAAAAACAAAACCAAATTACTGGCTACTGGATGTAACAAAAGACAAATATATAAAATATATTTTTTCATTAAAAATGTAAGCTCTCTGGAAAAAGCTTTAAAGATATACAGTAAGTATATGTAAATACTTTTTGCTTACAGGAAACAGTCTCATCTCATTGTAACTATCAGTTTTAAGATAAGTTTGAAATAAGATTTTCATACAATAATGGCTCCAATTTAGTTTGCTTAACATGTTAAAAAGTATTTTAATTATAAATCATTGGAAATACGTTACTTTTACATTTTTGTGAGTTTCTCCTATTAATTTACTATTTTACAGAAGTGAACAAACACATCACACAAAATGCAGATAGCTGCACATTTCATAAAAGTAGTTTGATTTATTCAATAAAATGTGTGACTGATTTGGTACCCATAAAATAATGTTCTTTTATCAGTGAATGACCCTCATACTATTTACATTATTTCACCCCAAACATTTGTACTGGTTTTGATTTCCTTTATAAGTACCTGTAAAATATTTCTAATTTGACAGAGTTGTTACTAAGTGGCAGCTGTAAACTATATGACAGGTGTTGTATGTATACAGACGTCTAGAAAACAAAATACAGTTGAGCTTATTCACTTGGGGAACTCTATTGATCTAATAAACATAAAAATTCATATGCCAAGCATTCTACCTAGAATATGTGTTGTTATTTGCAATAAGATGAGCCCAATTATTATACGATCACTCAGACTCTACAGTTGTTAATCTTTAACAAAATTATGGCAGAGAGAGTAATTTTAGCAGTGGAGTTTTCTCAGAACTGATACTCTTCCATTAAAAAAATCCAGTAACACATCTATGATGTATTTGGTTTGTATTGAGTAGAAAGCAGAAGGGGCTCAAACTTGCTCACATGAACAGACAGGATGGAAAATTCTGTCATCGGTTTCCCCATGCAACAGCAATGAATGGTGCAGGATCACTGAGAATAGAACCAGTCCTGGTTTTCTGGCAAAATATGTTTTAAAGCCCAGTCAGGAAACTTAATTAAGATGGATGCAGCAAAAATAAGATTCTCCATGCATACCTACGATATGGTTACACGCACTGAAAACAAAGCTAAGAAATTTGAGGGAATTAATTTTGCTACTCGTATTTGTGAGTGAAAACAATATAATATGTTTTTCTGACTAGTTTTGATATGTTGAACTTTCAGTAGAAATGTTTATTTTGGTGATTGTGAATTGATACTATGGTACTTGCTCTTCTGTCAACATACTTTGTTGAGAAAAAATACAACTGCTATTGTTTTAGAAAAAAGATGTATCATTGTTTTGAATTGTCACAGTATTTTTAATAAAAATCACATCCAGTATATTTTTAGAGTCCTCCCACAGGTACTTGTGAATAGATTTCTGTTCACTATTGGCCTTATACCAGCTAGTTTTGAGCTCTTACTATAGGCTGAAGCTGCATAAACATAAATGTGCCAGACTTCACAAAAAGAAAAGTAAATTATTTGCCATCGCTTCTTTTGGAGCCTGTTAAAATGCACAACACTGCAAATGCCTCTCAGGGGTGGAATCCAAGGCCACACATTTTGAGAACCATGAGCATGTTATAGAGGCAGGGATGCATCTGCTGTGACTTAACGGGATTCTATTGCAAACTCAAAAGCTTCAGTGATTGGACAATGGCCCTGAGATTACACATTTTTTAAAGCAATAATAATTAAAAAACCCCAACCCTTCTAGCTGCTTTTAAGAAAAAGTCACTTTTTCGCTGGTAACAATAGCACTGTAAGGACAATGCGACTCTTGTAGATGTCAATGAAACAGTATTAATGCCATATTCTTTGCTGTTGTCTATGCAAGAATAAAGCAGTAAGTGTTTACTATATATTTTTTTTTTCACATCAGCACCTAAGAGCAGCCAACCACTTTAACAAAAATATGTTTGCCTTCCTGTTTCCCCTCCTTGTCTTATAGCTCATCCAGCTCCTGTAAGGGCATGCATTACTCACTCCATTTTCCTGAGATACCTCTTTTAAAGTAAAAAAATAAGAGAAAAGGAAAGGCTAGGGTTGACTCTGTGAGACCCCTGTATTTATTCACACTTATTGTGCATGACTGTAGACTGGTAAATCATATTAGCAGCCCGTCTCCCCATCAAGCTGCTACTTGCTTTCCAGCCCTGGGAAGGTTCAACAAATCAACAGGAGCACGGAAAACAGAACATCAGTCTAATCTAGTGTTTAAGGTGAAGTTTTCAAACCCAATCTAAGAAGATCTTTAGAGCAAGCAACAAGCTGAAGGGCTCAGAAGGTGGTATTGACAATGAAAGAGTGTTGAAATATTGAGAAGCGCAGCACTTGTGCATTTTTAATAACAAGAGGGTCAACAAGGACACAGCTCCCTCAGTGCCAATAGTTGCCACACCAGGGCTATAAACGCTCTCAGTTCATCAGATTTCTTAAACAGTTCATCAGCTTTCTTAAACACCCTAAACCCCCTCAGCGGACCTTTAGTCTTAAATTAACAAACCAAAGCAATGAAAGAGGGTGCAGCTTGAATGGCCAGCATTGATCCCCACCGGGGCTCGGCGCGGCTACGGGCACTGAAAAACTGGCTCCATTGTGGGGAGGGATTGACAAACCTCCCGGCCTAAATAGTCCAGCTGAGGCGGGCGGGAGGCTGCAGCTGTAAAGGGCTCCCCTGGCCCTGCTCCCCGCGCACAATGCGCCAGGCATGAGCTCTTTGTCAGGCCCAGACTCTGCAATTTTCTAACAAGGATTAAAGTTGTTTCTCGGCAGGGCCAGTGAAAAGCGATTTAGCAACATACCGGGCTTTCTTCAGGCAAGTTAAAGAGAAGCAGTTAAGGAATTTCATTATTCTGTTGACCGGTGGAAATAGAAAACAAATATATTAAATATTCACTGTCTTTCTGGGGGCCTGAGCGATAACATTCGCAGAACTGTTCAATTAAATATAACACTTATTGGCTGAAAGCAAGCACTTCAGATTTATTTTTGAAGTTTTATAAAAAGGTGCAGCTGTTTGCCACCTGGAGGGAGGCTCAATACATACTAATACACAATGCTTCAGTCCTTCTAGGGCTGGTATCCCTAACGCCTGAGACACAAGACCCCATCGAGTTTCTATTTCTTGCCTGCTCTTGATAGATGGGTACTGTCAAAATGCTTTTTCTGCTGAATATGGCAGGGGGAACAGCTTTTCTAGGAACCGCACTTTATTCTCCTACTGAAGCTTTTATCACACTATTGATCAGGAATTGGGTCACTCAGACGAAAACGGGATGTTTTTACTTCTTCCAGCGCTACTTTTCCTACCAGCACAATAACAGAAAGTACTCTTCTCACTGAAGAGATTGTACATCAAAGGCAGCATAAGCTAAAATGCCTAAGAAATACTATGAGCGTGTTAAAAAACAAATGCTAAAATGCCTAGTTTTTATTAAACGGCAATACTATTTTATTGTTTCAAGATTTTCATAGCTAGCTCTACGAGTGTGCTAAGGAACTTTTAGAACATTTGAAAAAATGTTAAATGATGAAAGAATAAGTTATTCCTTAAAATGCAAACGGCAAAAAGTTAGAAAAATGTGCCTGATTTAAGTTTCATAACTTATTCCCCGCTTTGTAAAGTATGAATAATCATACTGACTTCCTTTGTTGAATATTAACAATAATAAGGGAACCAAGTGTTAATTGCAGTGTCTTTGAAAATACTCTGAGGTTTAGAAGTTATAGCTGTATTTTCAAGTTTTGGTGTAGACCTCATCCACTTAAATGAGGATTTTTACCTGGGCCGTGAAGAGTTCATAGACTCTTCTGAAGGCTGGAAAGCCTTCATAACTCTTAAAACAAAAACCAACTAGGGAAGGATTTCTCAACCCGTGGGCCATCATGATACATCAGAAAGTCATCCGCATCTTGTAAATACACACAGGAACAACAAAGTAAGAAATCAAGTCAGAAGAAGTAATTAACATTCAAAATATCTTCATATTTTTGCAAAATTAAAAATATTTAGTTGCAAACTAAAAGCAACAATGAAGTAACTTTGCATAAAATGTTTATGCTTTTCCCTCAGGTTTAGGTAGCCTTTTGATTAAGAGCCTGAAAAACCTTTGAAGATTGAGGCAACTGTAGGCAGACATAGTCAGAAAATTTTATGTATCATATTCAGTATATTTTATTCGTACTCTTTTCTTGAAGTTTGGACTAGATGATCCTTGTGGTCCCTTCCAACCTGGTATACTATGCTTCCATGATTCTATGATTATTAACTGGCCAAAACATCCATTTCTTCTGCTGGAAGGAGACTAGAACTTGTTGACTGCTGACATAGTGCACATAGATGTGCACCAGTCTGTGAGGCACTTACAATTGCACTTCCAATGAGAATAACTATGTCAGTGACAAGGAAAAAGAAGGAACAGAAGTTGGGGAAACCTTAGAGAAGAGAAAGCTCTCACGGAAGAGCTTTCCTGGCCCACTATCAGCTCCATGTGGCTTCATGGTGACAGCCACTGTCCTTCTGCGGCAGATCATCCAACTGCACAAGGATGTGGTTTCTCATTAAACACAGTCCCACAGTGCTGCGACAGAAAATGGTGAGCTGGGTTTGACTCTGAGGGACCAAGTTGACAAGTGACATCCCTGAAAAAATAGTCTCATCAAAATCCACGATTTTGCCTCTGTGGGAAGCCCATGCAAAGGTGATTTGTGTGTGTGTGTACATCTCAGTGTTATTGCTCTGAATCAACAGAGCATTTTATATTACTGTGATGTGCTTCTACATTAGAGACAGTAAGATTCAGCTGGCAGAAGTGCTCATTTAGCTGGTCTCTCACTGTAGAAATAGAAATTATACCATCTCTGGATATAACAAAATTTTCAAGTACACTTGTAGCTTGGATACTGTTACAACTACCCTAATGCTCTAATGCTTCTGGGTGTGATTTTTTTTTCTTCTTTTTTTTCTTTTTTTTTCTCCACCAAGACATCTATCTTTCTGTTTAGAACATGAAAGAAGTTTATGTTATTTCTCTGGAAAATGAAAAAAATTCTCCACCTTTTGATCCAAAGCATTGCTATGAGCAGAGAAATAATTTTATGTGGCATAAATTTTGAAGCAAAATTAATATAGAGGGAAGCAGCTGACATTACAACTGTGCTGAGAGTTAGAATTGTATCTTCACTTCATGGGCACTGCTCAAGCTCTACTTACTTACGTGTTCATTTTTTTTATTTTTACTGTATCAGACACATTACCTTTATTATTATTTACAACATATAAAATACAATAAATACACATATAAAACTGAGAGGATGTTTTAACATACTTTAGCTTTCATCCAATAATAGTATATATCCATTAATATGCAGATACCAGACCTGGAAAGTTTCAGGGCTTAATTTTGCATTTTCTTCAATGTTCACAAATTTCAAGAAGAATAATATTGGGTTTGGGGGTCACCACAATGCCGCCATTTTTATTCCTTTTATATTTTTTTCCCTAGGAATTTTCATTTAAAAAAAATGAAAGAAATTACAATTAAATTAAGCACGAGTGGAAAATCCATGGAGTTAGCTTTGTTGGAATCCTGAGGTTAGCAGACAGTACAAAAAAATTGAAGCCTTTCCCCTACACAAAAAATTGGACGTTTATAAGCCCTTCATCTGGAAAATACAAATGATTAAATCAATATTAAATGTAATATGAAAAAAAAAAAACCATTTATCTCCACTCCCCATTTTTCTTTAGTTACTTGCCACATTTTCATTCAAGGACCTGTCCAAAAGTGCCCCTATTGCTGTGCCATTTCTGCTGCAATGCTCCCAAGACCCGTGCTCCCTCACGTGCTCCTACTTTGCACAGAGCCCTGATGCACAACCCTCCATCCCCACCAGCGTCTCATGCTTCTAATGCTGGGCATCACTTGTCAAGGCACCTTCCTGGAAATGTCTCAGGCTTTCACCCAGCTTCCATGTTTTGCTTCCTCCCATAGGCCTGAAATGCTAAATCAGGTTTTGAACTTTGGCTTGGGAATGTGCAGAAATGTTGACAGCCTAAATTACAGCTACATGTACCAGGAAATAAGTGAAAAAGAAACCACATGCTATTGTCTGCTTCAATACTCCTTGTGATAAAGTGATCAGGACCAAGACTGCTTTAGCTTGGTCATTTCAAATTGCAAACTCTGAGTACAAACAACACTTTTTTTTTTTCTTCTTTCCCTTTTTTTGTCAGTGTGATTGTAGCAGATTCATTAAGATGCCTCTTGCACCCTTGCTTGGTCAAGGAAGAAAGATTTTCTTCCTTCCAGTGGGACCCTTCCTTTGGTTTTCTTCTGCCTTTCTTGTGCTATTACTCAAATGAACTTCTCAGGGAGCTCAAAAAACATTTTGTTTTTCTTAAGAATGTTTGTTGAAATAAACACTTTAGTCTCTAGTCAGTCTCTTCCCTGCCTATTTGAGTGAAGGATTCTCGCTGTCACTCCCAAAGCAACCAGGAGAAAAGGGAAAGGTGCTCAAAAGAAAGAGGAATCCAAACCCTGACAGAAAGACCCCATTCAGCAGAACTCAGAATGACGAACAAGCGAACGAGTGAGGTATTTTGGTGATACAAGGAAACAAATTAAGCAGGCTAGTTTTCAGAAATCAGCAATGAGAAGAAAATAGAGAATATGCCTCATTTAAAAGCACGTTAAGCATCTTTAAAACTTCCAGGCAAAAATGATATTGTTCTGAAATAACAAAGAACATCTAACATATGAAAATCTTACCTTTTAGGGGAAAAGTCAAGTTTTCATATTTTGGGCTTATAATTAGAAGCTGGCTAGTTGCTATGGAACTACTGCCAATTCACAAATAAATATACACTTCTAATACAAAATATACAGTTCTCATCTCTCCCTGCATGGTACACTAGGTTGCTAAACAGCAATTTACAGTATTTATGCTACTTTAAAATGTTTGTGACCTTCATTTTTTTTCTGGCTTCTTCACACATGGCAGATGCACTGGGAAACTGGAAGTGTGCAAAATTAGACATGCATAACTTCCCTCAGTGTCTTGACATACGTAGCGTTGCTGTTCTGATTTTAAACACTAGGTAATAACATAATGCTCATGACTGCCGGAGACTAACAGCACAAACAAGTTCCCTACTCCACTCCGGGTACGCAGTGCACCTGTGAACAGTTCTTCCACAGGTTATTCTGGTGCTGCAACTCTCTGGAGCAAACACTGTCTGTTTTGCTACACTTGTGTTGTGTTCCAGTTTGAGCATATCTGCAAACACCCTCCAAGGCACGGAATGGGGGACATCACTTGAGTGACCTTGAAATGAAAGCCAGCTTGGATCCTCAAAGTAAACGAACATAACACAAAATGCCCAAGTTGTTACTTGTTTTAACACTAGCCTCTCAACTAGCAGGCTCGAGCTTTACAAATCCTACAAATGCGCTTAGCTGCACGAATGCTAAGCAGTCTTCCCGGGCCTAAGTGCATGTGTAACATTAGCCAGGTGAGAGGTCCAGGCTCACTCTGGCTGTGAGGCATCCAGCTGAGACACCTACCTACACCTACCTCTGCTTTTGGCCACTCACCTGGGGCTCCCCGGGGGCTCCCTGGAGTGAGGCATCGGCAAAGGGTGGGTGATTCGGGGAGGTGGCAGAGTCCTCCTGTGAGCTGCATCTCTCCCTTTAAGTGAGTATATTCTCAAACTCTGTTCCATCTACCAAAAGTGAGGTAGACTGAAATTGGGCCAAAGTCTGTGTTGTGACTTTTACACTCACATTAGTCGCTCTTGCACCTGAGTCTTCTCTTTCGACTCCCTGCTCCATGCGGAAGGAGGTCAAGCACATATTTTAATCACAGTATTTAAAACATCCTGGGTTCCTCTGGGTGAGTATTTATAGGCTGCTTATTTCTTTCCGCCTCAGCAATCTTGACTCATCATCTGTTTACTCTGCATGTCATTGCAGTGGCACGACAGGGCTGGATGCAGCTGTGAAGTAGACAGGGAGTTGCACAGTGGTGTAGCCACTCCTCTCCTACACCCCATGGATTTGGCACCATGCTGAGCAGCACTGATGTGGAGCAGAGGTCCAGCCTCCTGCCTCCTTGTTGCTTCTCTCCTCCTCCCATCTCTTTGGAGAAAGTGTCCCTGGATCGGGCAGGTGCCTGGTTTGCTCCTTTCCATCTCTGACCCTAGTGCCCCTGTGCACTCTTGCTGCTATGCAGATTTTACAGCTGCACTGCCTTTTTTATTTTTGAGCTGATTTTTCCATTCATTATTTGTACTCTATTTCTTGCACATTGTAAACACTTTTAGTACAGTGTAAGTACAAAGTATAATCAATGCTGTGTAAATTAAAAAAAGTATATGATGAAACTTAGAAATTATTTAAAGGAAATAATCTCTATATAGGTCAATACTTTTGTACATTTAAATCAGCACTAAAGCTTCATTTCCCTGTGATCAAACAGGTTAAGAACCTCTTCCCACCCATGAATGACTTTGTCAGAGCATTCGGCAGCATCCTCACCTGGTACTGTTTTGATTTACAACACAGCAACCTCTTTCTGTTGCTCCGGACTCATTACAGAAAAACTAGATTATTCTTACGCTTCTGGCACTATTTTTCTTGCAATATGATCAACAATGTGGTTGTGTGTCTGTTTGTGAACACTTACACAAAACAAGAGTTTTGCTTGATTTTCCTTTTTAAACTAAGCTTGACCCAAATGAAATACAAGTATAAATACCAAATCCACAAGTAAGGTTTGAGAAACCATAAGGTTCTCCTGCTGTTTATACATGTGTGAATTACAGTACATCAAGAAATCAATATTCCCTAGATGATGCTTGTGCCTGGCACTTCATGGTGAACAAATATTAGATAAGACAATATAAATGGTACAATCCTTATTGATTTCTCCTGACTGCGTAGAATGTGAAAGCTGCGGCCACAGTTAACACTCACTGACAGACTCATCTAAAGTTTCAGTGCTATTTTATATTTTTATAGTTGTCCACACTCAATTGACTCCATTAAGTTGCTAGACACATTTTAAGCCATCTAGATAAGAAAAAAAAATGCAGTGCTTGGAATGAGATGCTGCTACTTTGTGCCTAGCAGGATAAAAAGGTTAAAGGATTAAATTGTGCCTGGATGTTGGAAGGAATTCTCTTTTATTTGATAGAATTTGTTATTGTTTTTAGTGAATGGATACTGTGAGTGATGGATAGATGCATTTAAGTAAGTTATATAAATGAATGAACAGTATAGACTAGAAACTGGTCTGGAAGTTCTCAACATGCAAAAAGCCCTCATAGTTCCACCCCCAACTGATAAAATTCCCTCAGAAAAAATCAGATGAGCTTTAAAACCTTGAGTTTGGGATTTTTTTCCATTTGTTTTCCTCTTTTGACTAATGATGCACATTTTAAATTGCCTTTTTACAGCGATTTCTACATCACACAAGTCTGGGAAATTAGGATTTGGGACAGCATAAGAAATCCTGAATATCAGGATACAATATTTAGTGCTCAAAAATAATTACCTACTTACCTTTTATACTCAAGGAACTCTTTTGGCAAGATATTGAAATATCAATTTCATAGTTTCTTACTCCCCCTCTTGGAAGATTTAAATATTATGATTAAATTAGTGTGTAAAAGGTGGCAGACATCCATGCAACGAATATGAAATGCAGACCGGCCTATGGGATACATGACATCTTGAGAAAACCCTTTTTATGTCTTTTGGGTCTATTTGATACCCAACAAGATGGAAATTCAGAATTTAAAAAGGGCATCAAAAAATAAGAAACGAGGAAATGTGTCATATCAAGAACATAACAAAACCAGCCATCGTGTTATGGTTTCCTCTAGATCAGCTACAGTGTAGAACAGCTTATAAAGTGCTGAATATTCTGATCCTGAAGCAGCAAACTCTGAAGCACTTGCTTTGCTTTGAGTGTGTTGTGGTCCTATTGATTTCAACAGTACTGAGCTTTGCTGGATTGATAGCAGCATAATCAGCACCCTCCAAGAGTGGGCGCTTCTTTTCTCAGCATATTCCAGAGAGAAAAAAAAAAAAACCAACAACTTATATACAATATGAAATCAGACAGGGGTTAAATTTTTCAGCTTTCAAATGAACTGTTGTTCTTTTATGGAGATTTCTATCTCAAAAAATGGGGTTAATTTGCGTGAAAACCAGAAACAATTTAGTGAACTTTGAACAGACTTTGAACAGTAAATTTGCAAGTTGTTGCTTCCACTTGAAGAACAGTTTCATATATTTGAGCAAGTTAATATAGTTCACTTTTTTCAGTCCACATTTGGTGACACTGCCTACGTTTTTTTCTAAAATTATTTCTTTTAGCAAAAAAAGACACGACGAACTGTTTTAAAATGACAAGAATGTCTTTAGATCAAGAGAAAACTGCAGAGTGGTTCTCATATCAAGAGCTTTCTATTTTCCCTATAAAATATGAGACATAATTAAAGGTGAGTTAAGACTTTGGTGAAAAGCTAAAGAGCATCAGCAAATCTGAGCACTGCTCAGCTTTTCAATTGCTTTTCTACTTCTCAGTTCTTTTAAATGGTTTTCTATGGCAGGAACATTTTTCTTAATTAGTCACAGCTAATTAGTGTTCTGGCATAGACAAGTAATCAGAAATGTCAGAGCTGCAAGGCTACATCTCCCTAATCCTTTGATAATAATTTAGCCTCCTGGGAGGGCCTCAAGCTGCGGTAAGTAGTGGCTGACAATAAGGCAAAATTAGGTGGGCAGCAGACCATTAGGATAGAAAAATAAAAAGCACTACCAAATCCTGCTGAGCACCATCAGGCAACTAACTACACTGCCAGATGAGGTGCCTGTTTAAGCCTGTGTTGTTAATTAGCTGATTCTACCAGACCTGCCACATATGTCCAGGTGCATCATGCAAAGATGTGTATTTCTGGGTTTGTGCCAAAGGACAATTTTGCACTGTGATCAAATTTCAAGAATCTGAGAAAGAAGCCCACATATTTCTTGAAGATTATTCTGAGTTATCAAAGAAATAAGATCAACAAGCTACAATCCATTTTTGTTGAGTGTCTTTTAAGCAATTAGGCACGGTCCTCTCATGTTTCTCAGAGGTTAATACAAACACAGCTTTTGATTCAAAAGTGGCCTTTAACCAGCTCTACCTAGTCTCAACTTGCTGAAGTTGCCTTGGCATATAATCTAGATTGAAAAGTAGACCTTTTTGTCAAATCACACGCTTGCAAATAATTACATAACAAAGAAAGAGAAGATTGCTTATCAAAATTAATGCGTCAGGAAGCAATTGGAGAATAAGAAAAAAAATCACAATTGAAGTTTTCTAGAAAAGCATTGTTGAATACTAACTACTACAGTAATTATGATTTTGAGGCAGACATGGACAGTACAAGGAGTTGGTACTACAGAAAACTCCCATTTAAAATATGTGTTGCTCTTAGCTGTGTAACACCAGCTGAAGATTATCTCACTTGCCAGGGGGAAGCATTTGCACATTTTTAACACATTTTTTGTAAAAGGTCAGAAAACTTATAGAAATGATGCAATTGAGTAAAGCATTTGCTAAAAATGTACTTGCAGATATGATGGCAAACAGAAATGAATTAGATGAGTACTTCATATCTCCATTTAGGCACAGAATGAAGTACATGCCACAGTAATCTTTGGAGAATAATTACTACCTCAAATAATATCAAGTACATCATTGAACTTAAATTGTCCATCCCTGCTACTAATGGAAAAGGAAAATAATGGTTGTGATATGGGAACACTATTAGCATTTAATTCACATTCCAGACAAAATACAAGCATTTTTTCGACAGAAAAAGAATATCACATTACATCTGAACTTTTGAAATACAAAAGCCAAAAGCAGCTCTGTAAATCTGGAGTGCTTAAGCATTTATACTACTCATAAAGACGTTCAGTCTTTCTGCACTTCAAATAAAGTTGCATGAGTTCCTTGCCATTAACATCCCTTATGCTGCTTGTTGAATCGTTACCCTGCATGAGCCCACAACCCCGAGGACATTCACCCGTGTGAACAGTCCCTGGGAAGTCAACAGGACTATTCAGTCATACTGCACCAGTTCAACACCCGTCAGAGATGGACAACCAGGGCCAAAGTCAACATGTGCTGACAGGCGGCATCTTGTACAAGATGATGAAGGGACCTGTTTGCCAATGCTGACCCTTCCAGAGTGCACGCACTGACTACCTTACATGTTTATGGTATACTTGTGCACAGGTTTCTCAGAAATTAGAGCCTCCGGAAACTGGAAAACCTTTAAGTTGTATCAATGGTAAAACACTGGTGTGTTAGAACTGTTGTCTTAACCAATTATTTATTTCTGAAAGAAGCAATTATTGCATAAATATTTCATTGCATATATAGTCTTAATAATATTGGAATAGTACAACTGAAATTTTTCACAATAGACCCAACACAAATATAACCTATTAGATAACGCTCTTAATGGCAAATAAGCCAAGAAGGGTTTTGAAATGAATTTTTTCTGTGTTCAGACAAGAATATTCATACTTCTTGTCCAATTAACAGGTACAAGAAAGTGTGAATCTACCCAAGTGGCACTTAGGAACTTTACATTACTACAGAAAGTATTGTATCCATGTTTTAAACAGTGCTTTATGCAAAATGACTTATATTTTTCAAATGGTTTGTTAATAAAATCCAATCTTGTTTTGAAGGAAACGGTTTTTAATTTATAAGTCTAATGTAATTTAAAATGCTAAGGAATTCAAGACTCATTAGTCCCGTCTTAAAAATTCAGGTAGAAACATGAATCTAAGGCTAGTCAGTGATGATAACCTGGCATGTTTATGGACACATCACTGCTTTCATTGAAGGTAATGGTAAAACTCCCTTTTATTTTGATAGTGCAGAACCAGACCCCATGGGAATTTCACAGTTAGATATTTTTTACATTTGTTAATTTTGTGAGCAGATACACAGCATTGTTCTTTGAAAGGCTGCACGAATGTTCTTACATCATCCACCAACAGATTGTCTTTATAAATGACGGGCATTAATAATAATAAGTAGTATTTTAGATTTCTTCTAGGTTTGTGTAATTCTATATGAATACTTCATTTTCCCATTCATCAACAGTTACTTCTACAGCTTTTCCTGACGATAAGTATTTTTCAAACAGTGGACGAGAACATTAAATAATTAAAGTACAAATTAGTTTCTAAAGCATTTTACTAAACTATTTAAAACATGAGTTCATGGTTTAAGTGATTAAACTTCAAAAAAGTTTCAGTGGATGATGCTTTTAATTATAATTTTTAAAAGTAATAATTAAACAAACACAGAAATGCCTGCCTTCATGATTAGCTGTTATACATGGAATCTACCTGAGTCACTGCAGGATTAATGGTAGAAGAAGTTTGATTTATTTGAATTTATTAGAGCAACTTGTCCAAATGTAATTTCACTGTCTTAGTTTACTTCAGTGGAGTATTGGATTGGAAGGAATCACATGGATCATTGAATTAAGCCTACAGGAATCATGAACATGGAGCAGACATGTAGCCCAGAGCTACTGCAGACCATCCACATGTACGATGCATTACGAAGACTTCCCAGTGCTCTTTAAGATCTGCAGCTAAAAGCAAACAAACAAACAAACAGGCATACAAACAAGCAAAACCTCACAACTATAAGCTTCTACAGCATGAGAGTAGGAGATAAATATCCTGAGTTCCTGTGACAGGAAGGAATTTGATAAGCAAAATTCCCAGCTGTTGTTGGGAAGAAGACCATGTCCCACACTACAAAGGAAGACAAAAAGCCCAAAGTGTCTCTGACATACTGACCAGGCAGAAAACAACATGATTCCCAATGTGATGTTTAAGTTGGAGGACCAGAAGTCGGCACACTGACCTTGTAGAGACCGGTGCTAGCAGGAACACCAAGCCATATTGACTGTGCTGTCTGGAGCCCTTCCAGGGCAGGTGAAGAATGAAATGTACCCAGAAGCCAAGTTATTTGGAGTAAAGGAAGGGAAAAAACCCACCTTGGTTCTACTGTACGATCAGCAGAAGTACTGAAGCATAGGCTTTAAGTTCTTTAGAAACGGTGCAGAAAAAAGCAGCAGCCCAGGCTTCTTTCAAAGTCTCCTTGAGATCTGAGCCTCTCACATATGTAAAGATTCATATCTCAAGTTTAAATTCCATTATCTTTTTTATTTTTTTTTCTTCCCGCATTTGGTATACCATGGTAGTGCTTTTCCAGGCATACCAAACACCACCACAAAGCAACGCACATTTTTTGTCTTCTCCTTAGTTTGGGACTTCTCAGATAGACAGCAAATTTTACAGATTCTAGCTTTAACATATTTGTGGCAGTGGCAGACATTTCTACTTGTATTAATACTATTCTTCAATTTAAATGATCCTCTTTGATGTGTACATTACTTCATATGACAGATATCTTGTTCTCTTGGTCACTGTAATAGCTGTTAGTGTATAGCAGCCCTGAATCAAGTCAATGAAATATGTGCATAAATAGTTTGTAAACACACATTTTTTTGGATTAAAATAGTGTCTGAGGCCTGATCTTGTCTATATTTGTAACTATCACTTCTAGCATACAGAACAGTCTGTTTTTTTGGGTATTCTGGATGAGGTATTTCCCTGTATGAAACACAGACATGCACTTTTCCTGTTTTGCTTTGCTGATGATTTCTTATTTGATGCAAATACCAAGTACTTTAAGGGGAAATCAACAGCGATCTACAACTGTAGCCAGTGAAATGGCTTTAAGTATATTTATATAAAAACTTCAGCATATCTGATTCTTTCCACTGAAACATAACCTGATAGAATTGAATCTATAAACTGTATCTAGGTTTTGTTATATCACTAATTTAAAAAAAATCCCTCCAAAAATCATGGCCAAAATCTTTCTCAGTCATACTGTTCTAAATCTCAATTAATCCTAGGAAAGGTGATTCAACACAGTGAAATGCCTTTGTTTTAAATTTCTGCATGCTATGAGGTTACATATTTGCTAGTGCATTTACTTGATTTTGTCCATTTGGTTATATTTCCTAGCGTGATGTCATGTCAAAATGTGATATCACCACATATAAAGAAAAATATAGGTGCAAATAGGTATTTGATACACAGAATACTTATCATATACATCTTTTTTCTCTCCTTACAGCTCTAAGCATTGGCCATGACAGCGTAGGATGCACGCTATTGAGTAAAAGGGCAGAGGAATGGTTTTGCATCTCCAAGGCAAGTGTTATGTCATGGCTTGGATCCATACAAGAGATGTTTTCTGGTGCTGAAAAGCTTGATTACTGAAACAAAACTTGGAAGAGGTCCACGCTAACCCCAGTTGTACTGAGACTCTGTCCTTGGGCTAGCGCTAGTTGGCCTAACCCAAAATCACACCAGGAATCATACTCGTAACTTAATAGTATGGATGATCACTTGCTAGTTCTCAGACCTGTGCCCTGGCCCTGGCCAGTTCACTGCTACAGACACAGCCTAAGACTTGGTCCAATCCCAATACATCAACAAAATCAATGTGGCCTCTCCAGTGAGAGTCAGATTTGGCTTTAGGCACGTAATTTTATTAACATTCAGAAAATTACAACATAAGCAAAAATAACCCCAAAGAAAAACAAAAAAATAGAAACTTGAAAATGAAACATATGCTTGCAGATTCAGTGCAAACGCAAACTGAAGCAGAAGTTGCTAATATGGTTTTAGTACTTTGTGAAGGTGCCAGCTGGATGGATGATAATTTTTCTACCCCTGCAGGGCATCAAAGCTTTTATAAAATCATTCTTTTCACACATATTAGCACTTAGCTTATTAAAACAGATGATACTTTTTTTTTTTTTTTTTTTTTTTTGTAAAGCTGCCTGGGAGTGTCTGGAAATATAAAATCTGAGAGATAAGTCTCATTTTGACCACCCAGTCTAACAAACAACAAACACTGACATGACATACCATGGCTGAGAGTCTATGTTATGGGACCTTCTGTGACTGCCACAACTGTAGTGTCACAGTAAAGGCTGTGAATTGCTGTTATGAAAACATTTGCTGTAACTTGCATAATTAAACGAAACTGCCAGCAAAGCTTTCTAAAATACTTAGGAGATGACACACAAATAAATACATTTCAAAATGTGTATTATGTTCCAGAATTTGTTTTGTAATGAATTGCATTGCACAGTGCCAGAGATTACTTATTTCCCTGCTCAAATTCCTACATGATTATAAGTGATTGGTGTCATTGTCATGTAAACTGATCTGAATTTATAATAACTTTTATTTTAGACATATTTTACATCTGTAGTGCTTTGAATTTATACAGAAGGTACAATTTCAGTTGCCTACAGCTTCTCCTTCAAACCACTCAGAAAGGGACATACTAGACTCAAATTAGTGGTCAGAACCTGAATGAGCAGAAATATGCCCAACAGTGTTGCTAGTGGCCATATAGGAGAGCCTTGTATGAGGAAAATTTTAGTAGAGTAGGTGGTAATTTCTAACAAAAAGAAGAGAAATCAGGGCAAAAGAAGGAGTGGGAGGAGTCTATGGAAGCCAGTATCGAAGCTGAGGGAAATTATCGCGAAGATACAGGATAGCTAGCACTGTGTGGGCGTGGAGGATGAGGAAGATAATTACTCTGAACTTGCAGAAGCGGGAGCAGAATTTTGAAAACCAGTTTGACAATTCAAAAAAAGTTTGGTCAACTTTAAGAAATTATAAGGCTTAAACAAAAATCTATAAAACAAAATTCTAAAAGTCACTCCATGAAAATACCAGTCATACCCGTGGATGTACCTTGCGTAACTGGCCACTTTCTGTTCTTTACTTGGGGAAATCTGCAATGGAGGCCACAAACCATGGCAATCCAATTCTGTTCATTAGCACATTCAAAATCAAAAGATGGAATGAAATTGAACTATCACAGCGAAAAAAATTACTATTTCAAATAGTAATATTTGAAATATACTGTTTTTGAAATATATTTTGAAATTTGAATATTTTGAAATTTGAAATATACTATTTCAAATCTTCTACCCATTTTATTGATGTTTTCTAGCACCTAAACTTTTCATGCAGTAACCACTTAAAGAAGGCCATCCTTGATAGATGAACATGATAAATAAAAAGCAAGAGTAAATATGATCAACAGGGAAGAACACCTGAATGGTTTGCTGAAAACAGATCATCAAAATGCAGCTTATCCCTTCTGATGCAGTAGTGATATCAGCAAGCTTTTAAAGGGTAATTACTTACATCAAATAACTTCTCTATGTACATTTCCTCATTGACCTTTTCTCGAAGTATATCCTGGTTTTGTCGAACAAACATAATGTACGTATCTGCTAGATCCATCCCTGGTTTCTGTGGAGACATAAAGTAAGGGGAAAAAGTAGTGGGAAGGGAAAGAGATAGACCACTCAACAATTGAGACTTATAAGTTATACTTAAACATAAGGAAAACTGAGATTATGCTACAACATTCACACATGTATAAACTGTATTGACTAAATCTGCTAGTGAATTCTGAGTTAGTAACTAAGTTCAGGAGGGTTCACTGTTAATAAAGTTCTCAGTGTTAAAGTTTATGGATGCTTGAGTCATAAATCTACATTGCCTTATGTAACAGAATGAAGTCTTGGCTCTGATAACATCAATGGCAAACTTGGACATTTTCCCCTTTTTTGTTAGCGAGGCTGCCACAGCTTCTCCACCCTCAAGGTCCGGATCCTGCTATCACATTCAGAGAATGGCTGAACAAAGCAGTCAGTTCCCTTTGCATCACCTCAGATTCATTGCAACTTGCTTCCAATATACAGCTGAATTTTGTGTTTGAGGTTAACTTCTACTAAGTTCAAGTATTTTCCTGAGAGTAACAGCATAAAAAGGTTGGTATGAGAGCAGACTTGTAGCCCTGTTTTTCTGAAACTGTTGCACTGGCATGATTAGCTCAGAGATGACCAGGGAAGGAGCAAGGGCTGAAATGTTTCCCTTCTTGCACCAACGTATGTTCTGTGTGAATGGCAGATTAGGTATAATTTTCATACCACACTCCCAAACAGGGGACAGGCCAGGATATGTCACGTGTGTGCGACACTGTGTCAGGCCAGGCAGAGAGGCTGCTGAAACTGCTCTCTCTTGCCCAGCCGGGACTTCTGGGCCACTATATCCACAAAATGCTATTCTGCTTTTCCCTAACAGGAACCAAGAATGAACATAAGCACTTTGGAAAGCCTTCTGTAAATGCCCTCTGTGTGAGTTTGTAAAAGTATCAATTGCTCTCAGATAATAGTTTTCAAAGTTCATGGCATGCAAAAGAAGGCTAAGTTTTATAATACTTCACAGCAAGCCTTACAAAGCTACTTATAAAGGATTCAGATTTGGCTAAAACTGACTGCACAGAATAATTAACAGCTCTAGGGAAGGAGGATGAAGGCAGCTATACTCAGTCCCTTAATTCCCAGGCGTAAGTCATCTCTGTTTTTCAGAAGCTGTTATTGGTTGACAACAGCACATGTACAAAGCTGTAAGAGTGAAATATTTAGTATATTTTCAAGACTTCTATGCATAAACATGATAATATTGCTAAAATACACATAATTTTATATTAAGGCTTCTTTTTTAGTCTACAAGTAGATAACTTTAATTTTTTCTCACTCCTTATTATCACATATGTCATGTATTATAATTTAGATAAACAGGTCTGAGCACAAGAACGAAGGAGAGGTGCAACATGCTTGAGCTGTTACCCGTCCAGAAACTGCCATTACACTAATAGGATGAGAACATTCTCTCCTCAAAACTGCAGTGAGTGAAAGCTCCTGGATCGTTTAAAAAAACTTATCACATACATACATGCCTACATGAAACTGTTAAGAGGAAAGCAGGACCATTTATGTTTACATCTGAGTTACACACCTTGATCCTAAGCATAGAAATAAAAGTGTATGATTACAACAGATAAACCAGTTATCTGTTGGAAGTCAATAGATTTCACTTATAAAAATGTATTTTCTTCATTAAAATGTGACAGAAACATTTTTAAATTAAACTAACTCACAAAGTGATTTAAGAGATTTAAACCAGAAAGCTCCATATATTCTCTCAGCATGCTCATTTGTGATGGTAGAAAACAATACAATTGGCGTTGAAACCTTATGTACTTTCTAAAACTTGATGGGCAATTTATTGGAACTGGATTAGTTTTAACTTGGAGGGATAATGGGAAAATATTTTGAAATCTTGGGGTGTGGGTGCAGGAGAAAATCTAACAAATTAAAGGCTGATTATAGTCATTGGAGATATATATTCAAGTGTAAAAATGAATCTTCCACTGAATGCTAAAACCTAATGGTTCTCCGATTCATGCATTTTTAAAATTTTACTAAGGTCAATAAAAATGTTCATCTTGCAGACAGCCAAAGCTAGAAAAATAACATTTCTCACCAGCTTTAACTCTCTCCCCTTATCTTTGAGATGTTTACCTAGTCTTGAAGCTGTGACATATGGGAATTTCACACCTAGTGAATATATTTTCATGTAGCTTGTGGCACAGGAGTGTAATCATTAAAAGAATATACACAAGTAAGAGTAACTGCAACAGCTGGTGACATTTACCAATTAGAATTACAGTTCCTTAAAACACTTCATCCTTCTTTAATGTGTGCGGGATAATTATCTTTGAAATTGCTGTGGAAAAAAAATTAATTTTCCTTTGAAACAGTGCCTGCCTACGGTAGAAATATGTCTGGGTAATGAAGTTATCAATACTCCACCAGTATGACTCTCTGTTTTAAAAACTCACCAGAATCATTGCAAGCTAACTATCACTGCTCATGGTGGGCAAAACACACATTAAGCAATGAATTAAGCAATAGTATATCAAATACTCAATTGTCTCTCCATATTGTATATATTGAAATTATTTGTTTTCTCTAAATATGTGAAAGTATAGAAGAAAGCTATTAGAAGCATTGAAATTGAAACAGGCTTAGTGCTATATATTTCATGTTTTAGCTTTTTTTTTTTTTTTTTTTTTAAATGGGTATTATGTATTAGACGGGAATCTCTGATTACACGATCTTGTATGGCTCTCTTTTGGATTACTAAACTTCAGAAAAAACCCCAAAACAAACAATGATTAAGCAATTGGGTATACCTTAAAAGAGAAACAAAGAGAAACTGAGACATATTTTAAGTAACTGTCACAGGAGGCATTTCATTACTAATATCAGACAGACTTAAGCAACTCAGTCTCCACTTCTGTACCCAAAATAAAAAATTCTGCTCCTCTGAACCTCTGGCAGAACATCTGCTGAAGTTAATGGGAGAGAGTTATTTGCACATCTTTGGGAGAAGAATTTAACCTGGTACATTTATCCGGATAAGTGTAAAAAGGTATTCTGTCTGAAAACTTCCCCAAGAAAAAAAAGTGGTTTTTTTATGATAGATAAAAAGTTATTGTAGGTTTGTTTTATTCAGAACAGTAGACAAGATGTTTTGCCTATCTGAAAATGAAAGAGAACCAAACAAAGAGATGAATAGAGAAACTGGAAACACAAAGACATCAAATAAAATACCAGGAAATGAAGAGTTGTAAATAGGGTTACTTTGTCGTTGGTTACACAAGTAACTGAATACACTGGTGAGTGAATGAGTTTAAACAAGGGTGTAGGCTTCAGCACATTCTTTTTTTTTAGGGTTAATCACTAGTTAACCTGGCAAGATGAACATGCTGTTTGGGAAAAAAAAAAAAATCCTTGTTAATTATATACTGCAAGTGCTCTTACTTCCTGGGGCTGCACCTAATCCCACAGGTGCAGGTTGTCTCTTTTACTATTCACTGGTAGGTGGGTCCAGATCAACAGACACTTTTTCAGAGCAACAAATTCAGATAAAGAAGAAAGATCTTAACTTTTCCACTTTAAATAGGAAAACACTATCATAGTGCCTATTTAACAACGAGGCAAATTTTAAAATATTCCAGTTTCCAAGATGATGTAGAAGCTGTATTGACACACATTGCTCCCACTGGCAAAATATGCCTGAGGCACCCAGTAAAAAATAATGCTGCATTGCCTTGATTTGCAGGCATTCAAATATTTCACTGCTGAAAGGTTTGCAACAAGCTTAATGGTGCCACTAGTATTAGCCTTTCCCTACAGGAGAGATACACCTAAGTTTTTGCACAGCTTTTTGCAATGCAACAGTTTGTCACAAATCTCCATCAAATGCACGTACATCTGTAAATACTTACATTTTTTCTCACTTTGGCATTTGTCACAGAACATTTCTTAGCATCAGAGAGTATTAAACAAGCCTGTATTCTTGATATTACCAATAAAAAAAAATATCTAGTTTTACTGAGTTGCTATCTCGTCAAAGCATTGATGTTTCAAAGATGAGAACAGATGTTACAGACTAACTATAATAACAAACTTCATCTCATTTTGTGTTTGCTCTCCTCTCCACCCCCTTCCTTTTCCCTGCATCCTGGAGGGAGACGTTTTAACTGCAGTGTGGATGTAACAATGAAATGAAAAGGAGTGATGAGCTGGAGGGGGCTATTGTGGGAAACACAGGAGCTCCTTATTCAGTGTCCACCACCACATGAAAGAGTAAGTTGGAAAATTTCACTGCCTCAAATTTCTCCTCTAAATGCTGCATGGCTCATCGCTTGGGCTTTGGGATGACAGAATTAAAATATCACTAAAATATTTTTGGAACGGAATCTACTTGTACTCATGACAAGCCCTTACTCCCTTAATTTCTTACAAATCAAAATACCTAACCCAGGAGGATGCATCATTTGTACAATTGGTCTATTTTAAAGGTCATATTTTCTTCTCACATGGTTATGAAAAATATTATTTTGCTTAAATGAGAAAATACAATGCATTTTCCCTGCCTCTAATGCATCTTAATGTAGATGAAAAAGCAATCTTGGCGAAGGCTAAACATTTGGGTTTTTTAAGAGAGAACTGTCATGCGGAACTTAAACTGTGATTGTGCAAGCATTTATGTGAACACTTTTACATATATGTGTAGTTTCACTGCATTCACGGGGCAACACAGGCACGCAAGTGTTTGCACCAGGATCTTGATGCTGCAGGGCAAAAGGTATTCAACATGCTACAGTTACTCTGGCAAAATCAGATATCAGTATGTTTTACTCTGTTATTTGAACTTTCCTACTGATTAGCAGCCATCTTTCTGGTCTCCATTTCAGAGGTAACTCGCAAACACTGCTTAAGCAGATGATGCTGTTTACTTAAAAAAAAGATGCAGGGCTTTCCCTCCAGTTCTCCAATATCTTATTTTCACGGATCTGAAAACAGAAGGGCTAGTTCCCAGGCTTGGGAGGAGGAAGGCAGAAGAAGCTCTGAGCATGAGGATAATGACTGTTCTGTGCTCTTTATTTTTAAACAGAGGTCTCAAAGTAAACCCTGCTTAAAAATGAATGGCACAGTATGGCCACACCTGATTTCTCAGAAAAAAAGTTGTTTGCTTCTTAAAACCAGCTAAAAGACGCCACACAGTCCAAGTGTGATATTGGAAATGGAGGAATCTGGAAGGTCCCAATTTGTATCTGCCTGGCAGGAGGCAGAGTTCCTGCTTTGGCCTCTACAGAACCCCGTAAGTCAAATCCTGGCACATGTGTGAGGCCCCTTTTCATACCTTTGATCCCCACATAAAGGCAGGAGCGGAGGGAGAGGCCGGGCTTTGTGCGAGCTGTGCGCTGCTGTCAGCCCTGGGTCCTTCACGTGGCCTCTCTGCACTTGGTATGACAGGTGGCCTACATGAAGTGAGGGAGGATTAGGCTCCTTCTGTGCCCTCTACATGACTGGCATAGATTACTGGCTCCTACAAAGGGATTTAAACATACCTTTCTGAACAAAAAGCAGTATATAAATATGCATGTAACTGGATGCTCAATTTGTATAAGTAATTGCTCTTGTTGTATTTGTAAATGAGGCAAATGGGTGTAGAAATGACCAGCTAGAGATACAGCTATTTGTGTGCAAAACTGACTTACATGATGAGAAACTGAACACAGTGAAATTATCTACATGACTGAGGAATAATTATCATTTGAGATTAACAGTATACATCTTTTGCCCTCAATTCTCCTGCATTCTTTCTCTATTCTCATTAATTAACTGGCTTTGTGAACAGATTAAAAACAAAGAAAAAAATTAGGTTGTACCTCTACATCTCCTAAGGATTGCTTGGGCTTTAAAAGAAACTAACAAAGAGTTATAGTGGATTTGGGTGAGTTGTTTTTTTAAAAAGAACTGTAACCTAAATCAGGTCCTGCATTCCTAAACATCAAAACATAGCATTAACAAGAGAACAAATTGCATCCTCGATGTACTACTTCTATTTGTAATGTTTGTGTTATTTTCCTCCAAACATTTGGTTTTTTTCACGTGCACAGCAACCACAATTTTTTTCACTTTGGAGCAGTGCGCATTGCGACAATTACCAACAAAAAGAGTGTAATAGCAACTATATTTTTCACTATTGTTTTTAGGAAATCACAAGCCTTCATTGTTGTTACTCTGCTTAGTCTGGGTTATTTTGTACTGTTACTAATATTGCTTTTGGTGTTTCAGTTACCAAAACACACACAGTGTCCATACAGCCCTGTATGCAATGACTGGGAAAGTGATGAGAGCTCCAGGTGACCACATATGTTTCACTTACTAAAGGGCATTCTGAAAAATGGAGGCTTATGTTGAATGTTTTCTTTAACAAGTTAAAAAAGAAGAGATGAAACTTCTTTTTTTTTTTTTTTTTTGATGGATTTATTAATAAATATCTGGTAATGATGGAAGGGTAGATAGCAACATAACATTTTCACAAACATATCAGCCAAACAAACTGCATGTCTGAGTCCACATGTCCCACCCTGGCCCTAAGGAATTGAGGGGTGCCTTCTGGGGAGTGTGCGTGCGTCTTTGTGACAAACTCTAAATCACCTACTTATGTTAATAGAATTAACCTTTTCCTCAAAATGACCAAGAATCATCCAAGAATGTTCTCATTCTCTTTGAATTCTTTATTATTTCTATTATTATTTACCTTTTCACTTTTTTAATCTCCTTTACCTCTCTCTAAAACATACTACCTTCATTTTTTTCTAACATCTCTTTTGTCTAGTTAGTTTCTTCTTATTTCACTGTAAATCAGCGTGTTTTTCCCTCTTTGCCAAATATTCAGTCTGATAATCGAAGATCAAAACCTCTGCTGAATTCACACACTTAAAAAACCCTCAAAGGCCTTTTGCTCCCCACAACATCCTTCTCCCCCAGATCTACCAAGCGAGCAACATCTCTGTTTCGGGGACCCTAAGGACAATGCCACGGTGACCCAGTGAGACCCTCGAATGAAGGTGGGGCATGGGAACAGAATGGGGTCCTCTAACGAAGTGAAAATTTGCAGATTTTTAGCCAGATGTGTCCAAAGTACACCCCCACAAGAGGCATTTAATTAGGTTCAGTGCAGGCCTGCCAGGTTACCATCACATGACCAAGAGCTCCAGTCACCCTGTGCCACCCTCTCCACTTCTCCCTTCAGCTGTGAACCCAGGAGATGACCTTGCAACCTGATGATGTACAGCCTTCTTTTGCAGTTGGAATTTGTAACTTCCACAAGCGGTGTTTGTAGAGCCTCTTCAGACTGGACACTCACTGTCACTCGGGACAGTAATGGCTCTTTGTGGCCTCAACTGCATCTTCACAACAAGGGGAAGAATGTGGAGAAGCAAAACAACCCCCCAATCCATCAAACTTCTTCAACCCAGGGAAAATGTCCTCCAGAATTTGGAAAATGTTTGCTTGGTTAGATCCACAGCCTCCGTGAAGCACAGTTTACACCTGTAGTTTACAACTGCAGGACTGTTTCTCTAGTGCAGTTCACATCTTGGGCTGCGGGAAAGGTGTGTGGGACAGCTGAAAAGTGAAGAGGCTGTAAAATGCGAGGATCCTGATAGTCTGTCGATAATCTGGTCATCTCTTCAGATCCAGCAACACCATTCAGTGAATGTGAGAAAGGCAACGGGGCTCCAGCAACCATGTCCCCTCTCTGCCTTCCCCTCCCTCCGGAGCAATGTATCCCTGTGGGACCTGACTCGCAATATTCCCCTGAACTTGTGGCAAAGGTATTTTTCAGCCTTATCATTATCACTGACTTTGACATCAACACATCTAGGCCAATGGTAAAAGACTTTGACATCTCCTTCTCATAGATATTCCATGTAATTATGAGAGTTTTTCATGTTCGCTGGCGGAATCAATGAATTTGTAGTTTGTTTATTAGTTTTTTTCCTCAGGATTTTGAATATTAAGTACCTTGCCGAGGAACTTTTGGGGAAGCTCCACAGTACAATATATTAACAAGAGGTATTCTAAATTAACTGGATTTGATGTGAGGTCATCCCTTTGAATGCACGATCAAACCTACTTTTTTTTTTTCCTTTTTATAAAACATATGCGATTCAATAAAAAGTCCACATTTAATCAAATAAGAAAAAAATGATGAAAATATAATCCAAACAAAAACATTTCAATTTGTTATATTATGAATAAAGTGAATACAAAGACAACGAAATTACAAATTCCAGGAATAAAGATTTTTCCTTTTATTTATCATGCATGAATTTTAAAAAAATACGTAATATGTAATAACGTAAACTTGCAACTATTTTTAAGTATAGAACTGGTGAAAGGATTTCTAGCAACCATAAAGTCGAGCATGTCTGGTGTTCTTCTATATTTATAATTTTATTTCTTGTAAGTTCATGTAACTTCTCCCTTGCTTTTTTAGAAGAAAATATATTCTACTATGATACTCTACTAAAAATATTCTGATAGATAAATTTTGCTTTTATGTATAAAAGAGCTCCAACAGCTACAGCATTTAGTTTTTATTTACATCAAATAAACATTGCACAAGCAATTTTAAACCAAATAGAGATTTAGCAAGCAAGGGATTAAACAAACAAGATCGGGTCCCGAAGTAAGAAATCAATAAATAATTGATACTCAAATATGATGCTTTTAATTGTTGCTTATCTTACACTTTTGAACGATTTATCAAAATGATGGAAAGACCCCTACAAAAGACTAAGTTACGGTGCCCACTCTTCCCCAACTGAAAAAGTGCATTGAGAATAACCTTTCTAAGCTTTGCTTGAGGGAAATGAAATGCCGTCTGAGGGTTGTAGTGGCTGTTTAAATACTCTGTGTAAAGCTACAATGAATCTCTATAGGAAAGCAAAATGTCAACAACAAATAATGTGAGCTAACAAAACCCCTATTTTTGAATTACTATGAACACTAGAAAAAAATAAATTAAACGGGTTGTACTTACAGGAACGTCAACATATTTTGCAGCTGCTTTCACCTTTAGAAAATCAAAAATAAAACAACACACGGTAAGTGCTTATTGCTACAGATTGTGCACAATTTCAGAATTATGCACAGATACAAGAACAGAACCACTGTGAATCCAAATACTTACAGTGAATGAAACTAATGATGAGAAGAAAGTGCCTTCATCGTATCTTGACAATTTAGACAGCACACCTTCTAACACTGAAACAACCTGGAGGAAAAGCACAGAGAAAAATCTAAACACACAATATGAGAAGTAAATATTTTGTACGAGAATCTGAGTTCTTCTTCCTCAGATTTTTATTGTTCAGCAGGGCAAAGCAAACTGTAAATTTGATCACTTTTTCCATCTCATGAAGTGCTGAAATCAAGGACAACATTCTTTACTCAGCTTAACTTATCAATTGGACTGATGGAAAACGTTGAATCACTGCACAAACAGAAACTCAACCCCAAAATTCTGCTGAGGTGGGTCTGCTACCCAACACCACTTTGCTGCTTCTGGAGGTGGTTAAATATAGGACCATGTATACCCAGCATGTATTTTGGGTATAAAACACTCATTATTTTCTAGCACCACGATTTCTAACATCACAGCTTCGAAGATGCTGGAGCACAATTGTTAAAGGTGGTGATCTTGATATCATGTTCCTCTTTGCTACTGAGTAGAAACCCAGCCCTGATTTCACTCAGCGGTGTAATAACATGAGCCTTTTCTGTCAGCTCATCTTCAGCAACAGCATGTGCTGTTGAACTGCTACTACACAGGCAAGAAGGGGCAAGAAAACGTAGGCCCCAAATCTCTGGTATGGTGTTGTTCCTCTCCCCTATACTTTCACCTGTGATTCTCTGTGTAGTGTGACTACTCAGCAAGTGGCATGAAAAGGCGCTTTTGCCCAAATTTATTTCTGACAAAAAAAACTTATTAATTGCATTATTTATAGCCTTAATGTTTAAACTCTCCCAAATTAGCCTTAAAGCAAACAAATCCCCTTCTCACGTCCCTCTGTGATGTTTTGTTGCTCAAGTAATTCGTGGTACGTAGCATAAAATATCTCTCAGCTGTTGTATTAACGCACATTTATTTTACACATATGAATTGCTTTCCAGTTTATATAAAGATTGTTTTAAAAGTCATCCATTGCTCCCAATACAGTCATTCCAACAACCATGAGTATCATTTTATGAGTGTGAGGACAGAACGAAATTCCATCTGGCATGCTGTTAATGGGCACTGTAACAGTGTCACAACAGTGTCACCTCCAGAGGAACTGAGATCATCACTTCGCGATAAGCCCTGCTCTTAACAGTTCAAGGAGCAGGAGCAAGTGCAAACCTACACGTGTCATTTATCAATCTAACCTGTCATATTTACAGTGATTAATTAAGACGCCAGTATGTAGGTGCCAATCAAGGAATAAAACCACATCACGAGAGAGAGTGGCAGTTGTTTCGGCATCCCCTGCACAGGATAATTACAGTCCCTTTATTAGACCAAATACCAGCTTCCTCCTTTGCCATTGTAGGCCTGCGAGAAGCTGCTGTTCATACTTTAACTCATTTTACCTGACTGGCAAGAATTCTCTCTGCAGAAGGGTGTTCAGCCTCATTGTGCAAAGATCTGCTACGGAAGGGGCTGATCTCACAAACACCACGGTGTCCACAAATGGTTCCAATCCAAGTGGGACACAAAAGAACAGAGAGTAAAATGTTGCAGTGTCAAAGATGTCCGTATAAATGAAGGGTTTAGTTACGAAGCTGGAAACTTGTCTTCTGAGATCTCAGCATAATGAAACGTGAAGCTCTAAGAGCATTCATCTGTATACCTCACATTCTCTGAGTTGGCTACCCTGAGACAGATATTGTGCTTTGTTTCACTGTTTTGTGCTATTCCTGTGATTTGTTAAATGCTTTGGCTTGGTAAGTCTTGTGTACAAAATGTACAGTGTAGTCTTTATTAAGTAAAGTCTTACTGAAGTGAAAGTACTCTTTTCACTTTCATAGATTATTTGCAGTTAAAAATAATCATTGAAACACTTATTTCACTGCAACACAAATGAAATAATACACATGCAAAGGCTAAAAAATAATTAAAATATATCTGCTGAAAAAAATGAACACAGATGGATATTATGCACATTGATGTGCATTTTTCCTGGCCAAAACCAAGAGTGAAACATCAGCCTTCCTCTGTACCCTCAGAGTCTTTCTGCCTTGAAACAGAAGGACTCAAGATGTCATTGGCATTTCACATTCCAAGTGAGGAGAGAGCAGTTAAGCTTCTAATCACCAGCCAATGACACAGAATATTTGCTTCCCGTTCCAAGATTTCAACCTCTTATAATGGTATATGTGGCACCTAATAATGCAAATCCCCCTGTATTGATGGCAATTGTCTCTAGAAGCCCTTGTGCATACATCCAGGAATAATATGACTATTTTCTTCCTTCTTCTATAATATCAGATATTAAAAAAAAAAAGAAAAAAAACAAAAAAAAGAAAAAGGTTTAACTTTAATAGTATGATTTTCCCTGATTAAATTCTCCTTTCTTCCTCTTCAGGAACACTAAATCCATAACCTGACAGGTCAGTGGTCAGTGGTGACAGGCAGCATGTAAAACTCAAAATTGTAGAGCTGAACCATTTGTAGTTAATGTATACATCAAAATTTCACTTTAGAGAAAAAACATGCGTGTTTTTTACACATTTATCAGTAAATGACACATTTTGCTTAAAGTTCTACAATGATTCTACAAAAAACTTCCTCTTCAATGCCTTTGCAAGCGCGGTGGGTGTCAATCCAAAAGGAGATTCCTTGTCCCCCCACCCCCTGCCAGCAAGCTATAACAAGTGAAAATGAAGGCATGATGAAAATATGAAATTTTTTGCCCGCTAACTTGCAAATTGTAAATCTACAGCTTATTTCTCCTATTTTGAAAGTCAGATATTTCTGGGTAGTTTGCAATGCACAGAAAACAAAGTGTCTTACAAAATCTTTCTGTTCTATCATTATTTACCGTGTCCTTCAAACTATTAGGGACTGAAAGCTTTTGTTTTATACCGAACACTTAAGACTTTTGTTGGAGTAGAGGTGCTACAGTAACATAAGACATTGTTTAACTTTTTTTTCACTTGTTCTCCAAGTACCCATATTATGTCAAAACATATTTTCTTTTCAAATATAAAAAACCCTACAAAGTAGATTTCAAGAAATAGCAACTTATATTATAGATTCTTTTTAAACTAAATGGTTTGTAAAACAAAATCTCATTACAAAGTTATACTGATACTCTGGATGTTGTTCATCTTTAAATAGAAAATTTGAATAGTACTTAGTGATAGGAATAAATTTTTGATGTGAAAAATTAAACAAAAAATAAAACATGCTATTACATATAAGCTAATATTGGCATAATCAAGTCCTGCCAGTTCTACTAGCTGCTGGCAGTTCTTATCTATAACAGAAACACAGAAGAGAAACTTATTCAATTAGCAAGTTGCAGGGAAATTGTTTACCTGATGCGTTATAAAATTTAATTTTGTAAATTCAGTATAATTGGCATGACTATTATTTACAAATCATGTTGCTGTCTGCCAGCCTCATTGTGTACAGAAAAACTGTGATATTTAAAGACATTTCAGAAGTTCAATAGAGATGCATTTTTCTACTTTATTATAAATTAAAATCTAAATTGTTTTACCTTTGAAACAAGAAGTGAAATAATTTCTTTCACAGTTTCTTCAATCAAGTCGTCTATTTTTGAATGGTATTGTTGCTGTATTTCAAAAGATAAAGAAGCATTAGCATGTTTATGAACACACACTTTTGTCATAAGTCATAAATGGTACAAAGCTGATAACCCTGCCAGATCAGATTTACTTAAAATTATAATTTTGAACATCGGACAAACAAACCCTTGAAAATGATCCACCCAATCAACACTTTCTTACATTCTGTGTTGAAAATTTTCCCATGTACACTGTTGAGTTAAGCAGCTAATGGGGTTATTATTTAGATGAATTGAGTTCTTATTCTTATTCAGGCGAAGGAATGTGAAGGATACTTTTTGTCTTCTCCTATATAATTAAGGTGGCCATGTATTTTTTTTCTAAAGGGTTGGTTTAGCTGGAGAAGCAAAAAAGACTAGAATAAGATTTAATTAATACAGCATTTCATGTCTGACAACTCTCATTCATAAGTTATTTTAAATGTCCTCTAGAAATAAAATGAGCTCCGATTGTTCATCCTAAAAGAGCCTTTCTATTAGCACAGTGAGCTGGAGTTTATACAAATCTTACAATATGCTCAAGCAAGGGCAAAATTAAAATTTCATCAACAAAGCAGAATAGATGGTAACAAATTAATAGGCCATAAAAGGCATAATAAACCAGACTTCATTCTCCATAGCCTTTTTCTTTTGCTTTTTCACAAAAAAGGTGCCTTTAAGTAAATGCTTTTAAAATAAATCTGAAAGACTTTTTAGATAATACTACAGAGCTCCCTCCTGAAATTAACAGGAACTAGGGATCCCATTCTATCAAGGAGGCACATCAATTTAAACAGTAATTCTTCCTTTAGAAGCATTTATCTGACAGGAAAGATTGTCCCCAATAGCCACTTCACAGAAAATGTGACTTGTAAAGACTAACCCTATCTTCATAGTTCAAGGCTCCTTGGAACAGTTAACAGCATAATGCTCAGAGAAAAAGTACTAAGGTCAGTATAAACATTAGCCTAACTTAGCAGCTGCCAGCTGAATAGTTTCCAGAGTTCTAAGTTTTTAAAGGCTATTTTTAATCTGTCTCAGATTGTTGCCATACAAACCAAAACATTAAATCTGATCTGCTTAATATATTTAGGAATGATTTTCTAAACATCGCACCTACTGAACCTAAGAGAGAATAAAACTATCACACGTATGTATCTGCTACAGGTACCAACACCATGCATGTTAATTTTTGGTTTTAATTTCTTTTAAAGTTTAAAAATGCTTGGAAAATGTGGAGACACATATCAGAAAAACATCGGCAAACATCTCAGAAGAGTGAAATAACATATTAGAAATACATCAAAGAATTTTCCATAGTTGCAGATATATTTTATTCTAATCATATTAATGTCTTGGCCAATATAATATTCTCTTGATCTGCTAAGGAGTTAAATCATCCCAAACTGTCGGATATCTGTTATTTACACAGTCTTCAGAAAGTAATGGTTACTTACTCTCTGAAAACAATAAATAATGATGTTCCCACAGATGCATGTCAAAGCTATAGGTAATGCTATGATGTATGCAAAATCACAGTTGTCGCTCCCATAAAGTGTCTGCAACTTTATCTCCATGGTACATTACATTAATGGATCAACGTATATTCCAAGACCAGTGTGTTTTTATTTTATTGTATTTTTTTTTACTACTAGGCAAATATAATTTTGTAGGAATGGAATATAATCACTAGGCAACTTCACTTCTGACCAAGAAAATCAAGAACTAAACCAAATTATTAAAAAAATCAAATCAAGCTTCCAACATAATTATATTTGTTTAGAAATAATATTTGAATTTTTTAAACCTGGATTTAATTTCCTTTTTTCAAAGATTTTGCAAACTACAAAATCATAATTTTTTTAACCCACTCCTCCCCAATGCCAACTTCCACTAACACAGCACCCCTGACAAAACAAAACCTCAGGTCCTCATGCAAGATTATTTGACTCCAGGAGACAGGCTTTTAAAGAGTGCAGCTGTTGTAGAATTAATGACAAATTGGTATGAGCTGACAAGGTTGTGTGCACAATTCTAAAATCAGGATCTCTAGGACTGCAGCTTTTCTACTTCTGCGAAGGTTGCTGGGTGAGAGCAGACAAATCCTCACCCCTTTTCCAAACACATTTATGGATAGTTGTGCCTTTGCATTTCTGTTCTGCTGGCTGATGTGATCACCGTCCACATGGACTCTGAATCCAGTCCCTGAAGAGGCCTCTGCCTTTCCAGCTGCCCTAGAATAATTCCCAGTAAAATACGAAATCCAGCTGCAGGTATAGGAGCTACATGGGAGAAAACTATGTTTAGTGGCAAAGCGTGTCATTGCATGTAACCAAACCAGACTGGCTTTTCAAGACAATTTGGCTGGTCATAGAAACACAGAATGTCCTGAATTGGAAGGGACCCATAAGGATCATCGAGTCCAACTCCTGTCCCTGCACAGGACAACTCCACAGTTCACACCATGTGTCTGAGGACGTTGTCCAGTCTCTTCCTGAACACTGTCAGGCTTGGGGCCGTGACACCTCCCTGGGGAGCCTGTTCCAGTGCTCCACCACCCTCTGGGTGAAGAACCTTTTCCTCATGTCCAACCTAAACCTCCCTGTATGGGAATATAGCGCAAGATTGGCGAGGAGGTTAGTTAAATCTAAATACGCTCAAAGTGACTTGCACCTGTCTGTAGAAAAAGCACATACATCACACTAATTGTTTTACTGACCTTGCGTGCTTGATGAGTAGAACCTCTGTGTTAGATAACATAGGCCTGTGAGAAACTCTAGGCACCTTATCACTACGTCTGAGATTCCTGCTTTGTTGGGAGAAGGAGCAGGAGGCTGTGCCTGCCTGAAGCCTTGAAATACAGGCGAGCTCAGCAGGCCCAGTGATCTTCCAGCAGGGCTGAACTTACCAGCGCCTGCGTCCCCGCTTGTGTCACCTCTGCCTGGGAGCTCAGGTGCGACTTCGGAGATCCCCCAGTAGAGAGGTAACTAAAATAAAACTTGCTCTTTGCAATGCATTCGTGGCCTCTGGCTCTTCTTGCGATGTGCCTGCGTATGTGTACACATTTGGCGTTAGTCGGCAGTCGCTAGAACCAGCCATGCTGTGGTCTGCAAAAACACCGGGGACAGGGGAGACCTCGAGGGTGACTCCCCAAATTCCGGGATGGCCCAGTACGGAGCACTGGGCTCCCGGGGCTGCTCTCCTGTCTGAATTCGCTCTGCCGGATGCATGGCCTGAGACTGATGATGGGGTGGTAATTACCCGCCAGGTAATTCAAGCAGCTATGCTAAAGTTTCCATGGAGAGCAGCATGGACGACTTCTCGCAAATTAGTGGGGAGATTGGGATGGTTATTCGTTACCAGTCTTAGAGCTCTTGATTGTGAAGTTGTTGCATTGCAGAGTAAAATAAGAGAGTTGGAAAAGGAGGTTGAGATTTTACAGGATGCAAAGGTGATCGCACAAGAAGTAATTACTGTTCAAGCAGAGCAGTGCTATGAGCTGCAAGATAATGTAGACCAGTTGCTAGCATGTATTGCTAAGGAACAAAGGGAAAAATATGCAAAAAGTGAGTTTTTGTGTTCTCAGGTTTGTGCTCTTACCACAAAATGCTCTTGGAATCCCAAGGAATGGGATGGAAATATTTGGAGTGAATCCTCAGACTCCAATACTGAGTCTGAATTTGATCCTGACTTAAATGGCAGGGAGGTGGTGGGAGCATAACGCCCCATACAAATGATGTGGCAGCACGAACAAGCAGATGAGGGGGGGCAGATCGCGCGTACTCGCTCTCTGAAGGAGTTAATGGCATTTTCAGAGATCTCTCAGCAGACGAGCGGGGAAGGAACACCAGCACAGATTTTGCCAGCTTGGGATAGTGGAGCTGTGTCTACCCATTTATTAGCAGATGAAAAAGATTTATTAAGCCCTATAGCCAATGATGATCAGATAAAAGAACGATATGCTCAGCTGCAAACTGTCAGAGGTCCAGACAGGCAAGATATTATTGCACCTAAGCTATATCAATGTTTGTGTGCAGCAGTTTTAACAGCGTATGCTGAACCTGTTGAATCTGTGTTGTCCCGTGGAAATGGGTGCACAACGGAGGAAAGTATTGATTTAGTGCAGCAGATGGGGATGGCATATGCATTGATTATGGGATCCGGACAGGGTAGCAGTAACAAGAAGCATTAAAATGCAACTTTTGAGAGGAGCGCCTGCCTCACTAATACTCGTGATTCTGCCAGCAGTGACAAATGCTGCAGGTAATGCAGGCACTCTAGCAAATGCCTTGAGGGGAATTGGGGCTGTAATTTCTGGACCTTTGGTTTGGGTGGTGGATAATGGCAATCCGGCAAAACTGAAGAGAGTTACAGCACAGGTGATGAGAACACTAATGTGGAATGATTTAGTACAAGCTGGTATCCCACGATCAGAAATAGGTGGGATCATACCATCAGAAATTTTTTGCCGCTTGCGAAAGTTAATGCTTATGCAAAAAAGCCACCCAGCCCTAGCCCCCCCACCAACACTGCACCCACCCTCCACCCCACCTGCCACCTCAGTGCAAGACCAGTTTGCCTTTACCTGGCAACAAAAGCAATATACTTGCCAAGCATTGTCTCAGAGATACAAACATAGTCCCTCCGTTTGCCACCAAATGGTAGTAGCTGATGTAGCACTATGGTTGTGTACCGTTACTGATTGCCATGGTACTGATGATCTGTTGATTATGGCAGTGTCACAACAAGAAACTGAAGCAGCTGCTGAATTTTTGAAGGTGCATTTGCAGGACCAAGGCTGGGCAATTAATCTGGCTAAAATGCAGGGCCCTAGTGCTACTGTACTATTTTTAGAAATAGTTTGGCATAGGCAGCTTAGAGAAATACCAGATAAGGTACAGCACACAGTCCAGCAGTTTTCTGTACCAGCTGCAATAAAACAATTACATGCCTTTTTAGGATTTTTAGGGCATTGGAGAATTTTCATCCCGACATCTTCCATGGAGGAGGATTCCCCTTGTGAAGGGTTAATAGCAGAGCACAATACAGTTGATTCATTTGAGTCTCAAAACAGTAAGGAAGCAGATAATATGACCTCTGCCGAGCTGCACGCTCAAGCTCTGAATGTGCATATAGCTTGTGGACATGGATCAGCTTATGCTGCACACGCATGGGACGTTGCTCACAATCAAACCCCTTTGCTGTTATATACTTGTACTACTTGTACACAGCTACATTTCAGAGCATGGGGAAAGGTAAAACGCGGTCAGTGGGCCTTGAATACCCGTCAGGTTTATCATATTGGCTCCCTACCCCCGTCTAGGGGGTGGCAATATGTACACACTTCCGTGGGTACAGCGTCAGGACTAACTACAGGGGAAATGAAATTATTCACACCAATGCATTGTGAAGTGGGACTGCAGCCTATTGACCTAGATGTAAACATTCATATGACTCCAGAGAATGCTGTATGGTTTTGTACCCTGACTTCTCCTCTTACATTACATCCTTTGCTAATATCAGATTCTCGAGTTCTTGTATTTCAGGTATCTTCAGTGAACACCTGTGTTTTATCTAGAGGAGACGGCACTGGAACAATGTTATCGGTGTCACAGACTCAACATCCAACTGAAGTCCAATCTGAAAAAGTGCAGGCCACAACTTTCCAGTCTGTGTGGGCAATTAACCCACACCAGGTTGTTAAACCCAGAGTGATACCAGCTGAAGGAGCTGGAGCAGCAGCATATGTATTACTGGAAGGTGACAACACTCCTGTTGATTAACTTAGATTTGTCCTGGTAAATTTAGTTTTGTTCAGCTGCTACTGCACCCTAATAATTTGCCTTTAATGTTTAGGAGAAATCAATGGCTGCAGATCTCTTAACAATGTGTTTCACTAGCATGACAACCCTTATAGCTGTGTTACAGAATTGTGCTATGCTAAGGGATTTTAGTATTAATGTTTCTTATTGTTGCTTCTCTGAGTAGGTAGTGGCTGCAAATGCTGCTTTGATTTTGAAGGCATGTGTTGCTTCAACATAGATGATGAACTAGCCAGCATGGAAGACAACATCTCACATCTTTGGAACTAATGCAGCAAGTGAAACAATCTACTGATAATACCTGGCTGAATGACTCGTTTAATTCCTTGATGAGATGAATGAGACACCTGATTATTGTAGAAATTATGCATTATTGTAGAGATATGTTTTTCCCTTTTCTGTATGTGTTTGTGTGCCCCTGTAAATTGCTCTATGCTACACCTCATAAGCCCAAATGAACAACTCTGGCTTTGTCAGCCCCAGCAGAAGCAAGTCACGTGAGCGAGGGGGTGGAATGTGTAGGAATATAGTGCAAGATTGGCGAGGAGATTAGTTAAATGTAAATACGCTCAAAGTGACTTGCACCTGTCTGTAGAAAAAGCACGTACATCACACTAATTGTTTTACTGACCTTGTGTGCTTGATGAGTAGAACCTCTGTGTTAGATAACATAGGCCTGTGAGAAACTCTAGGCACCTTGAGCCAGAAGAGATCAGCGCCTATCCTTCCTCCTCCCCTTGTGAGGAAGCTGTAGCCACGATGAGGTCTCCCCTTAGGCTCCTCTTCTCCAGGCTGAACAAACCAAGTAAATTTAGCCACTCCTCATATGGCTTCTGCTCTAGACCCTTCACCAACTTCGTAGCCCTCTTCTGGACACTCTCTAGTAGCTTAATGTCTTTTTTATCCTGTGTTGCCCAGAACTGCACACAGAGCTCCAGGTGAGGCCGCACCAGTGCAGAGCAGAGCAGGACAATCACCTCCCTGCCCGGCTGGCGATGCTGTGCCTGATGCACCCCAGGACATGGTTGGCCCTCTTGGCTGCCAGGGCACATTGTTGGCTCATATTCAACTTGCTGTCGACCAGAACCCCCAGATCCCTCTCTGCAGAGCTGCTTTCCAGCATCTCATCCCCCAGTCTGTATTTACAGCCAGGGTTGCTATGTCCCAGGTCTTCACTATATGGCTCCCTGCTCCTAGTAGCAGCCCCAGTATTACTATTAGAAAGGAGACGAAGTATTTTAGTGCCTTTTGACAATTGTGCTTTTTGGAAAGGGAGGAGGTTGTTCATAAATCTTGTGCTTATCACCTAAGAACTGTAAGTTGCTCAGTTCTACAATATATTCAATTTTCTTTTCCATTCTACCTCACTACGTCCCAATATTGGAGTTGGCTTTATTATTTACTTTTTTTTTTCTTTTTTTAGATTTTTCAATCTAGCTTTCTTTTGCATGTTTTAAGGTTGTATTACTGTGAAAATAAATTGTACATGATCATCTGAACTGAAACTGCTACTCCCAACATATAACAATATTACATGTACATTAAACTGTCTCTACACTTTTTACTATCAAATCGGTTATAATCCTCTACTATTTATGCAGTTAAATGAGATTCCCCCTTGAATTTTATGAACTAAAATAGCTTCAGAAACAAAGTTCATCAGCTTAAAGGCCACTTCTCCCTAATTGTTTCTATAGACATATTATACAAAACACTGGCTGTGGTACATTCCACTGAAACGGCGCTTACTTTTCCCCAAACTGAAAGGTATATCTCTGTTCTTTCTATAAGCATGATAGGGTACTGGGAGGCTGGAATTCTGAAACAACTAAAATAGCTTCTATACACATTCTGCTATGCAGCACTCAAGAGCATAGTCCAATGGCATTTACTACTACCCAGTTACACAAAAGAACAAACAAGCTCTGGCTCAGATCTAAAAATCCCATTCAGATATAATGACTTATCAACCTAAGAGGTCCCAGAAATATTTTCTATCTGATTCTTCCCCCTCAGCAATATTTCCTGTGTGATTCTTATCTATCATACTCAAAAATGTGAATGTTGCCAGAAGACTGCAGCATCTAGATTGTGAAGTTTTAAGTTAATAGGTTTTAAAATATTTATCTCAAATAACAAAAGCTGAAAAATCTCTGGATGATTGAATGTTGTGTGGCAGAAAAGCTTTCCCTTCCTGCTGCTATTGGTTTGACTTGGGATCCATGGACTGTAAAGGAGTAGTGCCTGTTGGCTTCTGGTTCAGGAAAGAAGGAAATGGGATACTGTTCACCACACAAATACCCAAGATTACATACACTGAAACTAAGAAGACAGGTGGGCAACTGTTTTAGAAATAGCACCAACCAGTGAGCTACTTAGCTGTCTTGCTGTACCCTTCCCCTGTAATCCATGAAATGCCATTCTGGTTGTCCATGAAGCAGGCTGCAGGCACCAACAGAGTCTGAGATCAGGTGATTCTCCCCTGGACCTGCTTCTCAAACCCTCTTAAGGCAACTGCAGAAGGCATCCACCCAGGTGAGCTCTCTTCAAACACAACGTAATGATCCTGCCTGTAGCAAACTTATGCTGTGCTTCTCTTAGGCTTGAAGATAATATTCAGAAGACAAGGAGGGGAGATCTCCTGAATGGCAGATCTAGTGACTCTTTATGAGAGTGGACTCAACTGGAAGATATTTGGGTGAATGGTGAGCAGTGCATGAGGCAATGTAGGAAAACCAGGAGACATAATCAAATTTAAACTCTAAACTCAACGTGCTGATTGCTAACCATGACCAGAAAACCCTCATTACATGTTAAGTAGGAGTTCCCTCCTGTCTGACAACACAGGGCGAAAACTGCATCTGACTCTACTTGAACAAGATATACAACTGCTTATAACTCCACATAGGGAATGAAAAGACCACACTGTATTCATGGAAATGTTTGAATCTAATAATCTAATTAAATAACACCTTCCACCACTTGCGGAATAAGTTCTAGAAACCGTCAGGTGGATATTCAGTGAATGTTTACGTGAATGAACAGCCCTTTAAAAAAATTTTAACTCGGGCATTATGGAATGCTTTCCTTGACTGGCATAAAAGTCCATGTTTGAGACTAAAATGAAAATGAAAGAGGACAAGGGAAAGAAAGGTAATATGGAAAAGGTTTCAAGACCAAGCGGCTAAGAGTAGCTGGAAATGCCGGAGCTCCTATAGAGAAGTCAGAGATGCAACTGTTTATGTTATGAGATGCTCTCCTGCCTTCTTTGACAGATGGGCAGATTCCAGAAGCATCTCACTCAACAAATCTTGAAGTGTTTCAAACAATTATGATATCAGCTACAAGCAACTGGAAAGCCACTTTTTTCTTAATCTTCTAAAAAAGCCTTGGGAATGGAATAAACTGGTAGACAATAATTCAAAGTTTATGAGAAAGAAGGACGTTTCCACATAATCTGATAATTTCTGATATGTGAAAAACTCAAGATTCCTTTGGTTTATTAGATGAATTGGGATGAAGATTAACTTGGGGACTACAGAAGAAATATGTATTTCATCACAGGTATGCCAAATAGCCAAACTCTTGCACTGAAAAGAAGCACTGGAAGCATTTAGGATCATGGTCAGGCCTAGAAGGGAACAAGGGCTGTATTTCTGCTTTGGCATTGTGAAGGGTGTATGATAGAGCTTGAAAATGTAGAGAATGGGAAGATTTCAGAAGAGAATCTGGTAAGGGTCTGCAGTCCAAAAGGCAACAGTGAATGCTGAACTTTGTCTCTGAGGGGGACTGGCTGGACGACGCATCGTCCAGAGCAGGTGAGAGGGATGGAACGACTGTAGAGAATGAGGCTATACCATTTGTCTGCAGGTCTTCATGGAGGTATCGGTATTGCCTTTCCTCTGGTATTGCCCTTGGTTTTGCCTTACCCTAAGGAAGGGTGTGCATGTGTGTGTTTGCAGGGTATTGCTCAGACACTAAGTAAAAGATGAACTAGCAGAATCAGCCCAAGTTGAAGAGTTGATAGTCTGGTTTAATTCTGATGAGTCTCAAATGAGTGGTTTGCTGTTCTGCTCCACTGAGAGGTGAAAGAGTTGAGAGCTTTGTGACCCAGTAAGACAGGACATTTGGTCTGAAAAGTAGAAGAGTGAAGAATTCATCTGGAACCACCTTAAGAGGATGAACGAGGAAACACGAATTGAGAAGCTGATAAGCAGTTTGTAGCAAGGTCAGGCTGTAAATGGATTCTGAGGGCTAGGCTAACAAATTAGCAAGAAAAGCAATATTACCATTTAAAATAAAAACTGGCTGTTAATAACCAAATAAAATACGTAGGTTAAAAAATAATGAAAAGGCACTTACCCATTGATTAGCAAACTGGTTCATGGCATGGAAAACCAAAATGAAAAATAAAGATGACAGGGTAGAACAGGAAAATGATGAATGTCTCATTGAATTTGAAAAAAAAAAAAAAAAGACAATTCTATTGAATACGCTGACTTAAAAAGACGAGTCAATAAAATGAAGAGCATAGTACAGAAACACAAAAATCAACACAAACAATATAACAAAAAATGCAAATGTGAAACTGCTCAAAGCAGACACAGTTTTTTTGTTGCCAAATTCTAACAAATGATTATACCCTCTCTCCAAAACCAAATCACACAAAATTACACTGCTAATGCATTAGCACAGCAAGAACAGTTTTAATTTTATGCTGGTGATCTCACCAGTCTATGTAGTATGTCTTTTTTCAATACACAGATTATTCCCACTGAGAGTGATGACACGGGAAGGACAGTAGTCAGTAAAGCCTACATGTCCTTCAACAGCACATCAGTGCTCCACCGTGGAGTATCCACAGTTCTGGCAGCAAACTACTGCCAAAAAGGTCCCTGTCCTTGGTGACCAAATAAAAAAATCCCATTAAATTACCTGATTATTTCTTTCCTCTATTTCTTTTCAGCATGTACACAGGCATGGGTATATGAGCCATTTTAAAAAAAATCCTTACTTATTTAAAACCTGGCTGCAAAGGACAATGTTTTGGCTCTATTTTAATATTACAAAAGAGTTCTGAGCAGTTTCTCTGCTGCAACCCAAGAGAAATTCCCAGAAGGGCTGTGAGTCAAGAAATCCTCTTAATGTTCGGCAGATTCACAGGTCAAAGCAGTTAAATTCCAGAAGCACTCTGTGTCTTTTCTGGCGGAAGACGAGGGGTTGTGTCTTGCGTGATGCTTCTAGGGAGCAGTCTATGCACGCTCCTGTACAAACAGCTACGTGACACATTTCAGCTAGTTTGAAATTAATCTGCAGTGTGAGATGTTTCAGATGAACTGAACACAGGAATTAAACATAAAAAATTCCACTTACCTCTTGCCCGCCATCCAGTATGCAGAGTTTAGCCGTCTGTTTTTTGGCATCAACTAAGACATTAAACATTGTACACAGAGAAGAAGGGATCCGCAAGTCTGTTGATTTGTTTGTCTTTTGCAGCTTGATTTCAAATGCAATTCTTGTTCTGTTTATTAAAACACAATTCATAATATGAGTCTCTGTGATAATTCTGACCAACCAGTGCACAACTGTATAAACCTTACAAAACATGTTAGCTTAATAATGTACATGCACGTGAGAAGAATCTAGAATGCAGAATATACACCCATTCAGTAAACAATTGCATTGATGGTTCTGTCTGCTTTAGCTAATTCAGTTGAATAATAAAAGTATTATCTTCTTGCCCACCAGATAACAATATGCCTAACTTCTATGATGCCTAAGAACAATTTAAAGCATTAAGAATACCCCACATTTTCCAGCTTTCCTATGTTAAAATGTAGTTTATCATACCAAATATTCACTTATAAGAAATATAATTAAGAATCCTCTTTTGGCTTTAATAGAAAAGAGAATTTTATTGAAGAAAAGGAGATTATTATGAAGCAAATATTAATATTTATATTGAAAAGAAAGACGTATCTGGAGATACATAATACAGAAAACCTCTTTTCTTCTCACACCAGTGTAAACAAGGAGCAATGTCACCAAAATAAATTATAGTAGTTCAGAATATATAAATATAAAAGTAATGTTTTATTTCCACTCTTATTTTCAAATCTGGGTGCCAGAAACTGATGCACAATTTTAAGAAGATGGGAACAGAAGCATCCTATTTCCATTTTAAAAATTCTTATAGATCATATTAGTATCACAATGAGAGTTATAATAGAATTGTTCCATAATTCTTTTCCAAGTTGCTACTGTCTAATACAATCCATCCTATTGATAAAATTTACTTTTTTTGCTACTTGATGTGCAGTATCTTTGACAACACTAAAAAATAGTTAGTGTATTAATACTAGTATATTATGTATTAACTCTAAAATATTAATACATTTTATGCATTGACACTAGGATCCTTCTGTAATATTAAACCTTCATTTATTGCCACCAGAATCTTCTTATTCTCTACAAAAGCAAGCACCAAAGATGTCAGGATTGGTATCACAGACCAAAACCCGATCCATAAGGAATTATTTTGTAATGCCTCTGTTAATAATTCTCTTCTCTGCTTCTGGTTGTGATCCTGGCAGTGAGCCATTTTTAACCTATTTTGTGTGTGCCATTAAAATCCACACAGTCAGATCTGTATGGTGCAAAGTTTTAGATAATGACAATGTGGCATTAGATTTATTGCCTAGGAGAAATCCAAGTATTTATATTAACACAAATGCTTCTCCCACATTCATCTGTAATAATCTTTAAAAAAAGACATAAGATGAATATGAAAAGTTTTATTTTTCAATAAATTATTTTAACTAGTACTAATTATATAAATCTTTGTATTTTAGTTCTGTTGATATGAGTCCCAGTGTAAAGGGTTTTTTTTCATTTTTTTCCACACTCAATATAATCAACATACTACTGCATCTCAATGCTACTCCTTTGATGGTTGTTAAGAGTAAGATTACACTAATGGTCTCCCAGTCCTTTGAGATTTCACCATTTTTCTAAGATTTGTTAGATATTTGTAGTTGACTGAGCTTCTATGCCAAATTCTTTAGAACAGACAGATGCAAGCTTACATGACTTCAATTTCAGTAGATATTGCCTCTTCCTTTGCTACAGAGTTTAAACTTTTATTCTGTTCACTGTATCATCCCCCTTCCAAAATCACGTACAAATGTTTGTGAAATGCTTCTGCCTTTTTTACCATGATTTCATCACTGTAGCTTAGACAATAGGCTCATATACTAAGCCTGAGGGTCTCCTTGTGTGTACTACGTTTAACAGAAAATAATAAAATACTCTGTTATCAGATTTAACCTTACTGGACTTTAAAGGTTCTCTGTTTCTTTAGCCTTCCTTATTGATGTTTTATATTTCCTGATTGACATTATTAATTGTCTACAAACTTTCTTTATTTCTTTCCTTATTATTCTATTTTTATTTATTTTTATATATATTTTTTAAAATCAGTATTTTTATGTGTACAGACTAAGCTTTCTCTGTATGTGGGATCATGGCTTCTGAAGCACCTAATAGGAAATCCCTTCTGAACTCGATGATACGTACTGAAAGATATGGCAGAGATCTTTTTAGATCACCTATGCTTAATTTAAAAGAACACACCCTAATTATAAGATAGGCCTCAAGAAAAAAAATACAACCCAACATTATGTTTTCTATAATTTCCAGAAGCTTGGCAATATAAAACTTGGTTTCTGTCAGATGACTTACAGATAGCCTTCCTTCGCTTATTGCATAATTGCAGAAATGCTGTATACTCTAGTTTGTAATATGTATCTTAGAGACAGTACTCTAAAATAACAACAAAATTATGTAGTATTATTAACTAACATGAAGAATAATACAGTAATGGAGAAGAAAAATGTACAAAAACAAAAAAAAATCATTCTAGTAGAATTCTGAGATTTGTTAATATTTCCTAGAAATATGGAATAGAAAAGAGATTTGGTTTATTCACTTCCAAGGGTTGACTCACAACATATGTAGACATTCTTGGTATTTCCTATATGTTGCCAAATTGCTGACTGCCAGATGCTGGGAAATACACACAAGTCACAATCTCTTTAGAGTTGCCCCGATTCCTATGACAGGATTTTGGTACAGATGTACCTCTGCAAGACAGTACGGCCATTCCTATGTTTTCAAATCTCTCCCAATTTTTAATTGATCATTTCAACTGTACCTTTTAACGCAGGCTTCTATCATGTCAGTGGCCATGAGTTTAAGTCTCTGCTCTAAATGGTGGGCAAATTCTGGTTCTGGCCAGTGAAGATCAAAAACAAACATCTGCAGAGCATCCAGTTTCCAGAAAAGATCTTCTGATGTAGCTGAGCCATTGCTATAAGAAACAAAACAAAACAAAGTCCCCAAGAAATAGAAGATAAATGTATGGATGTCTACCCCAGTTGCCGCAGAATTATCTAAGGTAATAAGATTTCCTTATCACGCCATCCTCCTCCTTCACTTCACTGTATCCCATTGCACAGTTGCTCTTATTCCAAGAATGAGAAAATGTTCATGGAAAATTACTTCCACTAGGGTGAAAAAAGCAAAGTTTTCTCATCTGTTAGCTGAGAAATAAGACAGGCTAGGGAGGTAGATGGGATGATGTGGAACGTGGAAAATGAAGCAGCTCAAAGTTCAAATCAACAGGAAAAATAAAGGGTACAAGAATTATTAATTAGTAAGGACTTTTTCAAAACAGTGAAGATTTTGCACATATGTTTTCTTGCCTTCATAACTCTGGTAGATAAGTCTACCAAAGAAATGAGGATGCTAGTAGCAATATTGTAAAATGGATACCAGACAAATAGTCCCTTGATAAATGCTCATTAATTGTAACTGAGGGAATAACGTCAGAGCCCAGTGCAAAAAGAGAACAGAAACCATTTAAAGAAATTAGTGTACAAACAAAACAGGGGATTAATATGGCTCTATGTCATCTCAGATTGTCCACGGGGTTTTAAAGTTCTTCTTCCACCCTGAACTGATTGCTAAATTCAAAGACATTTGCTTGTGATAAGATATAACAATGTAAGGCTAATCTTAGCAGTAACTACAGTTACACTTCCACTGTCATTGTGGATTAATTACATTTTCATGATGCGCTGTATTGCAATTCCTGGATTATTGCTTAAGGACAGCCACACTACACAACACAGCATACCAGGATATTAGTGACACAAGCCAGTGAAACTCAGCCTGACAGTCCCAATTCAGATCCAAATAGTTTAAATATGTCACTACTGCCATATTCTTTCTTCTGCCTCATGACAAAAGGACAGCAGTATCAAAGTGTTAAGGGATCCCAGCTCTCATGGAAGGAGTCGGGGAGTGCTGAGTGTGTTGAGAACAGAGCAGGGTTGGATTAAAAAAAAAAAAAAACAAACCAAAAAACCAGAAAGGACCTCTACTATCTGACCAGCTACTGCACCCCTGAGCCAGCAGCAACACCACCGCCCCACGCCGGGTCAGCCCAGACAGCGGGTGGTGAAGTGAAGCCAAGTGACCGACCCTGACTTCGGCTGTGGCTTCAAAGGGCACACGTTTCGACGTCTTCGTTATGCATAGCAGGATATTGAGCAGATTTAGACAGGCTTTTTTTGATATCATGCGTATTCTCCCCACTTATTTTAAACAGTAATTGTTAATTTTTCATTGTATTTTGCTCCTGAAAGAAAACAGCAGAAACAGGAAAAACGCCCATGGGACTGCTAAGATTTCAACTTGCACAGGGATGTTACCCGTTAAGGTTGGACCTGCATAGAGAGCACTCTTATACAATGCTAAGGTTAATTAAGAAACAGAAATAACAAATCACCAAAACTTCTCAGAAAGTTTATAACCCTGTTAGACTGTTTCTTATATGATAAGCAAATACTGAAGATTTCATTACACCTGCTGTGTACATTGGCAGTGAGTGAAGTTGCAGAGGCTACATTATACACATTATTCGATTCAAAAGAGACTAAGTCAATTTTTGAAATGACTGCAGTAAAAGAAGATGATAAATTATATAGGGACAGAAACAGAGACACTGTCAGCATATAACTACAGTTGATAAGAACACATATTTTCTAGAAAACAAACCATACTTTCTCAAGAAACAGAACTACCATTTTTCATCATCAGATCATACAGTTTAGCCAATTATTATCCTTCCATAGTTTTTTTCTTTTTCATCCAATGGAATTCCAAATGAAATTCTTTAGGACTCGAGTACTAATGTGCTCTCAATAACATCAATGTATTCTTATGCACGTTCACTCCCTGGTAGCCACTTAATTTGGTTTTATTAGACTACCAAATGAAGTTCCACAATTATAATAAATGCAATAATGGACACAGGTTCATGAAACACTAATTCATTCTGTGAGAAACTAATTCATTTTTTCTCTTTTCATGTAATTTTAAGCTCACATCCTCCAATTTTTTATTCAGCAATTATATTCGAATTTGAGTAACATATTATACTAATAAGATGGGAAAGGAAAATAAAGCACTACAACAGAAACTATTTGTTCCTATTTCACACATCCAGACACAAACATTTAATTTGTTTGTTAAATGCTGCACAAAACTGATTTCAATCACCTTGTTACTGCTATTTGTACCAGATACTTGTTTTCTTTGTATTTTAGGATTTTTCCTGGCCCCTTAATCAGTAAAAGCATTAGAAATAACATTAATTGGCAACACATACCTCAACACCCTGAAGTGGTTGTAGAGTCTATAGATTTGCTTTCCCTACTAAGGGCTGCACTGGAATCTCCATCCGTAATTCCAGAACCTTTTTTTTTTAACATGTATAGTAAAGGTACTCCAATCTAATGAATGGAATAATATTGCTCTACAAGGAAACTGAACTGGTACTTTTACTTCAAAAACTTTATTCAATATAGCTATGTTTTAAAAATTAAGCACAAACTTCACTGTTTTGCTGGTCAAAACTTCAGGTTTCAGCACTAGTTCTTTGTGCAAAAGGTACTATCTAGTTGTCCACTCTTTAATCAGGTCATGGCAGTATAAGGTTTCCAAAGATTAAAAGAGGCAAATATTATGCCCATTCTATTTTTTTTTCAAATGGGAATTTAACTTTGTATTTGGTCACACTTTGACTGGGAGAGTGGACCAGGTATCTCTAGAGGTCCATTTTAACCTAAATTATTTATGCCTTGCATCATCCTGAACACAGCAAAAAAGGGTCCAAGACATAATGTTGCCCCAAGATCCTATAGAATATTAAACTTAGGAGCTACATACAGCCTCCTAAGCAATTCACTTATCCACTGAGAGCTGAGAGAGGCAGCTTCCTACTAGGCTTGACAGCCACCTAAGCAGTGGCAATTAGTCAAACAGTCTGCTAATAAAGCATACGGCCTGCAAGATCAGTACACACACCACTCCAGAGTAAATGTAGAATGTATCATTTCTTGCCTAGATGTGAAACTCCATAGGGAAGCTTGGGATATTAAAATATAGGAGAAATATTAAATATCTAAGGACATTTTCCATTCAAAATCAGCTGGCTTCCTACAAGAATTTGTAGAATTTATCAAGGGTAATGATGGTGATTTTATAAATTCCTGCAATTATCTTTTTTTAAAGGTTATTACTGAGTTACTACTCATTAATGTTTTGTGGGGATTGTTTACAAAACAGGGCACCAGCTCTGTGTCCTTTGTGAGGCCCCCGCCTGCGAGCTCCAGCTCTACTTCCTTTATGCTGCCTCAAGACATATACTCAGGTCTCAGAAAGTCAACTCAGAATTTCTTCAACAGAAAAGGATTTTCATTAATTACAGAGTCAGTGTTGCAACCCCCAACACGGCGCTGAAGCGTGGCCCACTGACTTTTCAGCGTGCACAGACACATGGAGAGGTCCAGCAGCAGAGCTCAGACACGTCCAGAGCAGATCCCTTCACATCACCATCACAGCACTGCGACTGCTCCAGCCAGTCCCTCTTGTCACTTGTTATAGCTGAGCCACAGCAGGAACAATATAGCTGACACATTTCCTTTGATCTTGCCTGCTCTGGCTGGAAGACAAGACAGGACTACTCTCCTGCAAGCATGTATCTTACTCCATGTTTTCCAAGCCGTGAGTTTTGCTGAACCTGATGTTCGAGACTGGCATCAGGCAGCAAAAGACAACCTCAGGTCTGTATCTACAGTATTTTTGGTCAGTGAATCTATGTCATGTCTGCACTGAAAATAATAATATTATATAAATTAAACCATAAACAATTTAAATCACTCACAAATCTAACTTAAAAGCCAGGTCTAGAAGAGGCAGAGAAATTAAAGTATGAAATGAAACAAAAATGAAATTTCAAGTAGTATATTTGAGTTAATGAATAACTAAGGAAAAAACCCTCCTTATTCTGGCTGATTAGAAACTTTTATAGAATATTCAAACTTTTTTGCTCTTTAAGGGTGTTGTCTTCAGCCAAATGGAACAGTAATTCACAGTGTTCTGCATGTCTAGCCAAGGCGCCCTCTGAGTTGTCCTCTCTTGAGACCAATCAACAAAACCAGACTCTTACTCATAACATGTTCCCCTTTTCATATCTCCCTTTCCAATGCCAAATAATAAAAGGTTAAGCCAAAACAACTGAAAATAGGTAATGATCTCCCTAAGTGCTATTATAAGCAACATACAGTAACTCCTGCAAAACATGTGATCAAGGAAAAAAAACCAAACCAGTTAATTAAAAAATATAAACAATCTTCTCTGGTACTGTTCAAAAGAATTGCAGCAAATTTTAAGTGAAAGAGGGAAAAATCTATTTTAATCAACAATGCACACAAAGAAATGCCTAACTGTGAATATATTTCCACCTCTTCAGCAAAAGTTCTTAGGTAGGCACATAACAGCTCTGTTGAATACGAATGGACTTAAATATGAACATAACAGCATGAACATGAAAATGAACTAAACAAGTTTGGAGAATACAAAATCTTTTCCTATTCCAGACAAAATAGACACAGGACTTAGTACTCTCGGTAAACATTTAACTATAACTCAGCTGGCTCACAGACTGCTTTTTCTTATTCTTCTTGCCTCTAGATTCTTCATTGTGTAAGTCAAATCGATGAATTGGCCAAAATCACCATTTTCAAAGAGAAAGAGAGAAGTCGAGCACAACTTAGTGACATACGTAGTGACCCTCTGCCACAGCATCACCTGCGTGGCTGGGAGGAGGGAGCACAGTGGACTGGGAGAGAAAGACTTGGGGCAGTCAGTGGGGAGAAGGAGCCACCTGCGATGACTGACAACGCATGGCCTGGGCTCCTGAACTCAGGTGTCTCTGCTGACTCTATGTACAATACAATATGACATTCTAGTCCATATAAGGTGGGTGTTCACCACATTGAAAGTGAAAACCGACAGGAAACACTGGGTTTCGCTTAACAGGTATCGGAGCCTAGGTATTTGGTTACTCCCCATTGAAGAATTTAACTACGAAGAGGGAGCTTTGTTCTTCCTGAAAAGGATTGGATGGGAGAAGTGGGGGAAATAAAACACTCCTTTCTTTCATGTAACAGTGAAAGTAAACCACTTCCTCTGCCAGAAGCTCAGACACCACAACCAGCAGCAAAGAGGAAACTCGTTAGCTTGGGAGGAGAAATAACGGGCTTGCAGTGCCTTCACACTTATTTTTGATTCAAATACAACCCACGGCTATTCTGAGAAGTTACCTGGCTCTTCAGTAGGACGTAGGTAGGCTGATTCTTAAAATACTACCTGAATTCCACAATATTACAAAGGTAACTTAATACTACCTGCAATCTTGAATGTTAATTTATACATATTTCATAAAATACAACTTGAAAACTCTATATTTAGGGAAAAAAGAACATGAAAAGGTGCCTACAGCAGAGCCAGCACCTTGGAAGACCTGTTCTCGAATGCTGTGAGAGGTGGCTGAAAGGAGATGTTGGCCTTGCAAAGACCACACCGCAGTGGGGACACCACTCGTCCCCACTTCTCTTGAGAAGCAGCAGAGCAGCAGGTACTGCTGGCAAGTGCTTACAGCACATGTCAGCCTAAGTGTTCACCAAACTCTTTGAAAACCTCACTGATTAGGTTAGGATGTTAAGCAGACTTTGCCGTACACACCATGAACCTTAATACCAGAAGATGTGCAAGGACAATGAGCCAATGGCTGAATTTCACTATACTCGCACATTTTTTGACAATACAGTCTAGAAATTTATTGCTACACCTAAACCTATATTTAGGAAAGTTCTACCACTATAATCCTCCAACCAGAATCCGTATTTATTATTTGTTAATTATAAATTCAATATTCAAAACACACAAATTTTAATACCTACAAGTTATTTCTACTGGGTGGGGTTTCTAGAATACAGACTGTAAGAAGATCAAATGTAAGATTATAACAACTCTTAACTCTGAAATCTATTCTTTAAAAAAAAAGTAACCCTTGAAAGGATGGGAGTAACACAAATGAATTTGAGTAGCATAAGACTAGTTTGTATTCAAAGCTGAAATGACTTGCATAAGCACATCAGGAGAAATGTAGCATTATTATAGTAAACACAAAAGCTACCAAAGCCACGGATTAAGAGGAATTTTGTCAACTTTTAGGGTAATTATCAGCAGAACAACAATCATAATACTCAACATACAAGTGCCAGAAGTCTGGCAGAGCACAAACTATCGGCTCTTGCAGTAATGGATCTAAGTACTTGTTAGGAGTGTTTAACTCTGTTACAAAACTTCAGAAGATAATACTTGGCTTGAAATCATATTATCAAGCTTTGCATCTTGAACGTATGGTTTTTGAAACCTTGCACATTTATCCTTTCCTAATACAAGTTTAGCTAAAACGGGGTTCTTCTTGAACCTTCCTCTAGTGTATATAAATATGTCCTCACACAGAAATCTGGCCTGTAACTATGGGAATATTCCTACAGAACAGGGCACATCTGCTCTATTTTCTTTTTTTTTTTTTTAAGAAAAGAGCACTGAAGTGTTGAAGAAAAGTAAAAAATAAATACATATTTTTTCAAACAGACAAATGGATGTACTTCTATTTTGGGTACTTATTAACCTTTTACTATTTCCCTGTAACATAGATATTTAATCTAATGATAATATTTGCAATCAATGATTTTCAGAACCAATATATGGGTTAATCAAACCCATGCGCAAATATGATGGGTTGCCTCACTTTAAAAAACCACGATCTAAAATCAATTATCCAAAAGGTTCCCCACTGTGTATTAATTCAGAAGAGTCATTAGGTTGTTTAGGGTATTAAACACCATTCATACTATAACAGACCTTTGCCAAGTTGATTTTTTAAGTTTAAGACTGCTACATTTTAATGCACTAGAAAGCGCAACTCACTAACAGTCCATGCTTGGCTCACTCCCAAGAAACAATAATTTCCAACTAAGGGATCATAAACACCATGCAATCCAAATACAGCTGCACAGAACACTAGCAAGGCCATGCAGAGCTGACATACAGTCAGAAGGTTATTGAAGAATACACACGTGGAGTCATACAAAGAAGTCATCCAGGTTGGTGTAGTAATACTAGGTATTTGTGGAAGATTAAGAGGCAAACTTGGAACTTTTGGAAGAGCTACATTAGGAAGACTGTTGGTGATGCTCCTGTGAAGAAATAAACAATGTAGGAATACAATAAAAAATAGAATATTTAGAGGACAACGGGGGAGAACACCTGATTAGACAGAAAGCTACAGGCAGGTGCTTTGTTCAGAACTTGTAGAAAGCACTTACTTGACAGGTTGCCATGATTCTTGTTCAAGACCTCTGTGAATGGACTGGGCAATTGATGATTCCATGAGATCGATGTAGCGGATGACCATGGGAACAAAAATTTCTTGCAAGTGCTTGTGAAACTTTCCATTGCACAAAAATGCTTCAAAAACAAACAAAACACAAATAAAAATGTCAGGCCTTTCCCTACTTTGTTTTGCTATAGGAAAAAGTATCTCTTAAAATGTCTGAGTATACAAAAGCATTTTAAGAACAAGATCCAGCCTGTGTAGGAAACATGGTTCATAGAAGATAAATGAAGTCCTCCATGAGGACACTGCAGTATACTTCTAACTGTCACTTTTACAAAAGTAGGCACTTACTGAAGTACTTCGTTGAACCAGAATCCTGTTGCTTCTTCTTAAAATTAATAATATGCCTTGCTGAATCTAGGCCTTAGAAGTTTTGTTCAATACTTAGATACCAAGACAGAACAAAAAAAACCCCAACCAACCAAACCAAGAACCAGTATTTGAATGTCATTCAGTTATTTTTATTCTCCTTATGCTAAGCAGAATGAAGGTTACAATAAATAATTCCAGCCTCACTAGGCTATGTGCAAATATATAGAGGTATGCAGCATTTCCTCCAGATTGCTTAAAAGAAAAAGGCAATATGTGATATATGAGTGTTTGGAGGAATAGCAACAGTTTACCCATCTGCTCTGTGTCCTCAGGAGCTGGCAAAGTCCTGAATAATTGCCCATAGCTAGGCAGGACATTCTATGAGCTCTTGAATAGAAAACATCTTGGTATGCCTATGCATGTCCATACTTAAAAATCTCAAAGGACAGAGCTCACCACCAGAATCCTGGCTTTTCGCACTCCGACACATGCACAAAGCACATCCAGGCCCCAGGAACAAAAGTACCTCCCAGCCAGTCAGTGTCCATGAGAAACAGCCCCAGCAGCCACACTCGCCTCTCCTCTGCCCTCTCAACTGTCTCACAAAATTTTAAAGGATCCTAATTCTACACTTCGCTTACAGAAGTTTGCAAATTCTCTGGTGTGCTTACCTCTAACTTTACAGAAATTGTAGTTTTATAACCATTTAAACTAGTTGCCTAAAGTGCTTATGAAAGCCGACAACGTGTAATGCACGTAGTGTGTTCTCTTGCTTTTTTAAAGAAATGGAGTTTACTGGTGAGCATATTATAAGCATAAAGCATATTATTCAACGTAGCTATAAGCAGTATACAATCATCTGCTTTACATATGGGATTTACTGCATGAAAAAGTGTATACACAATGCAAACTGATCTTAAAACCTGAAAATGACTTTGCCACCACCACTGCCTGTCCCTGTGTTCCTTGAAATGTTCTCTTAGCAAATCCTAACTCTTGGCACCCTAATGTCCTATCCCACCAAGGGAGCATATCAGTTTCATGTTTTGAATGTGTCTGTGTTCACCCATTAATCCAGCACTATTTTTAGGACTATAATAATATTCCCATGTGTACAGGCAAGCTGAGCCATAGAGATAAATTCTCATTATTTCAGTAATCCTCCTTTTCTCCCACACGTCTTCTGTTGTTTCAAGTTCTTTTGTGGGTTTCTTCTCCCAGAAGAAAGAAGAAGAAGAAAATCTGGATACAGATTCCTGTATCCAGACTTCTCATTTGATTTGGATGGGTACCACAACTGCATTTTGAGGAGGCTTCCTCCTATTAAGAAAAGGCTGGATCATGGGGATCAAAACCCTGGAAGACACCTTATAAATTACAATCCCTCTTGTTCCACTACTAGTACAACTCCATGTATAATGTATAGAAATATTTTCTGTAACTTCCAGAAACTCTTTTGCCTTCCATTCCTGAATGGTGTCTACCACAATCTGAACCTGGGAGAAATGGAGACTATGGGGAAAATGTGTCATCAAGTTTCAGTTCCCTATTGCTACTTGTATTGCAAAGAAGTGCCTTTATGGCTGAATGTCTGGACATTAATATTATTATTTTTTTCTTGAATACAATGATCTGAAGGCAAGAACTACTCATAGAGTAATGGGAAATTATGTATCAATCACTTTTACCTAAGGAGACAATACTAATGCAATCTGGTTTCTAGTTTTGTTCACCTGCCTTGCTCTTTCTAAGAATTTTGAAACTTTTAGCTGATTTCAACCATATTACACACAGGGGTGGAGATATCAGATATACGTAGTTTCATGAAAACAGGCAGCTAGGTAGCAGGCAGAGATTATTAGGGTTTCCACTGAGAAAAAGGCAGCGGCATTGGCTCAGCTCTTATTAAACACTTGAGAATCCACCCTTGAGAGCACCTATAAGTCCATTACAAACACGCTCCATTATTTACACTGCTCACAGAACTACTTGTTAACAAGCTAGTTCTGGCATATTTATTTGTATATCAGGCACTTCAAAATAGTGCTATTTTTTCTATATTTACATATCTTAAAACTGCAGCATTTGTGATCAGCAATAATAACAACTGAGAAGGATTTGGATATTAACACAAATGTGTGGAAGCTTGCCCACACGCTGTGTGTTTCACAGTAAACAGCTGATGAACATTGCCTTTGAGAAACAAAAGGTGGCTGGTTAGGCTGATTTTTTGAAACAACTTTGAGCTTAAAAAACAACAAGAAGAATGCAACTATGTCAATTCAGTTAATTTTGCTGCTTTATAGTGAATCAGTGCAGGTCTGGCATTAGTCAGGCAACCACAGTTACTTAAAGGGATGAGCTTGTAGTTTACTGTTTTGAGCACGCTGCAGAAATGCTCTGCTGCAAGCCCTACCCTGGGAATTACAGTAATAAAGCCTCATGGGCAGGAGGGCGACTTATTATTCCGAAGTCAAAATGAAATTTAAAGAAGTCATAGCCAACAAAAGCTGCTCGATTTAAAAGCCAAATCATTCTCTTAAGATCCTGACAGTAGCCTTTTCAGAAAAGTGAAACCTTCCAAAATGATGCCAAGACTCTTACTCTGACTGTACCTCCACAGACATCCCTCTGTACATGGGCACACACCCAAGAGAGATCTCTCGGATCAACAACTCAGTAAGCATTCTGTTTTCCCATGGCTGAGGACATGGCAGCTCTGATCTATCCATCTGGAGATCTCCGTCAAGCATTACTGCAGGGCAGGGAAGCAACTCAGAGCACAGGGGTAAGTGATATAGCTGAGTATCATCGGCAGACTCATGGCACTCTACCCAATGATTAGAATTGATCTTGCCAAAAGGTACCACCTGTGCATCAAAGCAGATGGGAAACAAGAGATCCTTGAGGAAATGCCACACTTCAAATCCCTCAACTACCACTTGTCTTCAAAGCTATGTAGCTTAATTCTCCATTGTCTTGTCAATACAGACACCCCACACTCTCTTCATATGAGACATCTCATATTCACACATACAACAACAAAATGAAAGCAAATTAATGCATAGACAATATTAATGGAAAATAGATTACAGGAACAAAAACAAATCCCCAAGCGAAAAATTCTTGAAATACTGAAGTTCAAGAGGAAACATTCAATTTTTACATATTAGATAGCTGAAATATATTAAAATATGACAAGAAAAGACCAGAGGTGAAAAGTACAGTCTAATAATGCAGCACTGGAATGAGGTTTCTCCTCTAACAGTAGAAAAAGAATCTATTGTGACTGTGTACAACAGCAGCTGTGGGGCTTGTTTTACTTTTACTTATACAGGCACAGCTTGGGAGTTATCCTGGAGTCAGTGTGTTATGCTGCTCCCAAAAGCTTCTGCAGAATCAAAGGAAAGGAAGAATGACACAGGTTAACACGAGTCTCTTTTCCACTGATAAAATTAGCACTTTGCCAGACAGTCTATAATTATCCTGCTCTCTATAGGATTCTCAGGAAGGCGGCACTTGGATTTTCTGGCATATTTTAAAATCCAAAATAAAACTAGTAAATTTCAAGAAGGAAATTTCCTTGAGGCTCCATTTTGTATTCATAGCAGTTGAAAAACAGCAAATAAGAAAGTTTATATTTCCATTAATTTCCTGTTTATATTACATTCTGTCTCCACAGAGCATTTATTAATCAGGTACTTAAATTTTGGTGAAAATTGCAAGTGTCTCAGCTTATATATATAAATTTTTGCATATTTTCACATAGGAGACATGCTTTAAAGTGATTTTTAGAGATGTACTATGTGGAAGCAAGCTGAAAATTTATTTCATCTTTACAAAACAGAGTGACATGAACAGCTTATTGCACAATTTGCTTGTGTCTAAAACTCAAATTCAGTCAAAAAGGTTATTGGATATTCTGGTGAGCAATAATGCAACTTGAGTTAGCTCTCCATATGACTACCCAAAACATGGAGCTCTAATCTGAAGGCAGGTTATGATTTCAAAGCAACTCCTAACAGGACTGAGCAAAAATCTTGAGTCCCTGATCTAAGGACAAGTTCCCACTACAATTAATGAGGATGTTTGACGAGAGGTATCAGTGTGGGTATGAAGCCTGCCCTGATTACCTTAAATCCAATTTGTTTTCTACGTCATCTCCACCCTGTAGTTTAAGATAGAGGCTATGGTGTTATGTATAAATTCTAGTACATAAGTGGTACACAGGCTGTGACAACGCAGGAAGGCGATATTGCCTTTGGTGGTGGTTGAGACTCCGCTACCAGCAACAGCGATAGTGGAAAAAACATATCAGAGAATTCCTGTTTGAAATCAATAGCCATAGTTTTTTTAAATCAGCTTCATCAGACTGTCTACAGGTGAGCCCTGGCTGAGTTATAGCAGGTACACAGACATTTCATTAAATAATACTTGATGGAAAAAAAAAGATTATGAGTTAACTTTATAACACTTCTAGTTTTGACTGATTCATGCCACTGTAGTAATGCAATAATGCTGAGCAACAGCACAGTACATAGTGTCAGTAAGTGATACTTGGAAAGAAAACTTGGCAAGAAAAGGAGCAGAATATTGAATATACAATTGAAAACCTCTAAAATAAACCAAATATATAAACAAACACTTTATGTAACTAGGCATATGCCACTAAAAGATATCTCTGACACTGTCTTAAGCAAAGAGGAACTAATAAATGTCTGTCTTGAGGCACTAATCACCTGATTAATCTGAATAATTAAACAACTACAGAAAGTAAATTGCCCTCTAGAGCAGGCCCCTTCATAACAGAATTTATAAGCTCTGTGGACAAAAAGTAACACGGTTATTACAGAAAACAAGACACAATCCTGGAACAACCATGTCCTGCCTCCCTCTATGAGTATGCAATTCTGGAAAAAATAATTTCTCTGTCAAAAAGAGATATTTGGTACTGTTATTGCTGTACAATCTGCAAAGCTTTACACAGTCAGGCATAATTGTGTATGAACAATAGAAACTTCGGAGATCATTAAAATGTGTACTATAAAAGCAGCTACAATATTTTTTTCAAACCTTTACATTTTGAAAAATCACAACAAATTTATCTACAATCTATTACTCATTTCCACAGTAAATGTCATTTTTTAAATCACTTTTTGTTATTTGTTAGCTCTTGTCAGAAAAGCTGAAATATTTTATATTAGGAATATATTCCTGCTCTATAAGAAGATTATACTCCTCCATTCATTGTTTTAAGTAGTTCTTCAGTTAGACTTAACAAGAAAGCAATCAGTGATGAACTGACTGATGAACTCTTAATTATTGTGGAATAAGGTCAGAAAAAAATGAAGAAGCTTAAAGTGATTCAAAACAGAGTCCTTCATAATAGAAATGTGAATCTTCAATCAGGACTCCCCTTTCCTCCCCCCTTTCACTTCATGAAAAGTTATATGCTGTATTGGAAAATGCACTTTTTCTCATTGTTAAATTAATATTGGCTTTGAAGTATTCGGCTTGAATCTTGTACCATGTTTTGTGTACTACGTAAAATGACACATTTGACATTATTTGAATAGCAAAGACCATGCATTTTCATTATCTCACAGTCTTTCTAACATTATATTTTAGTGACATAGTCATAAAAATAGTCTTACATGAAAGTTTTCTTTAATGCTGTAAATGTGAGATTGTTTCTTTATTGTTAGAAGTTTCTTCATGTCAGGTTTACATGAAAACTGACTCCTGCATCGAAGATTTAGAGCTCATTTAAAGCTCTTGAGACAGAATAACACGCAGGTGTCAGTCGTCCAAATTTCACTGAAGATTAACCTAATATGCAATGTGGTGACCTAACAGTTCTTCATTTGAAAGAAATCTGAAAAGTAATCTCTGATATAGCTGGAGAGTGAGAATAACCCAGTGGGATTTCCACCTCTTCATTTCCTAATGAGTTTTTTGATAATGAGAGGTGACTTTGCCAGTCACTGTGGGCTCTATTATGGCTAATTTACTCCACTTCACTCTCCTTGTTAATTATTAACACTAGCCTTTTTATCCTCATGAGACCACATTCCAGTTTTTCCCTTTTTAAATTTTTTTTCTAAATCTATCTTTACGAAGGTGATAGTTTTCAGGAAAAGGTTTTCACTTAGGGTAAAGCCAGAATCATTTATTTCATTTTGGAAGACTGTAAAGTTGATTGTATAAGCATAGGGAGCAGTTTCTAATGGCTTTAATGCACTTGCAAGGTGAAAAGCCTGTTAATTAAAGAATAAGCCCTGAGGTATGTTCCACTTGGGAATCAGTTCTTGGTAGAATGGTCACTTGCCACTTGCTAACATATCCACCGATTAAAAGGTGACTAATATCCACAGTTGCTTTCCAATAGTTCTGGGGAAAAAAAAGCATATAATTTTCCAGATGGCTTTCACTTGCCAGAAACTGTCATTTACTGTATCTATTACCATTAGGGAATTACTGAAATTGGTATACAGGTGTGAGATTTCATACAACAGTCGTTTTGTATCCTTCAGTTAAGGTTTCACAATTCTTCCAGTAATTGCTTTGACATGAAAGTTTTCATAAAATGTCTTTCCTAAGGTTGTTTTAATCACTTGGTGTTATCATCCATTTAATCTTTTAAGGAAAGAAAAATCAGTAGCCTACCAGCAACCTTTTGCACCTTAGGACAACCCTTCTTTGTTTCTATCACTTCTTTCGGGTTGGAACCAAAGTGCAAAGGAACATAAATGACACAATAATGTAGTTAAAACTGGTGCCGCAAATCATTCTTGTAAGACTGCTGTAAAATACCTCCACAGCTTTCAGAAAGCAAATAATTCTTTTAAGTGCACATCACAACTACAGACGTGCTTCCTAAACTGAAAATGTAAGATGGTAGGAAAGACACCTGAATACAGGCTTCAGATTTTTTAATCTGGATTTTAGATGATCGGACACCCAGTTAATGTAATGCAGAATCTACCTTGCAGGAGTCTAACTCTTGTGAGATTTGCACCAAGATCAAATATTTCCTACACCCTTCTGAGCAGCCTTCTAAATTGAGATTAAATTACCACCATCATGGCAATTTTTATATGTTTCTGTATTTGCAGTTTGTCCAACACAACATTCATGTATATTTTCAAAACAAACTAAGGGAAACATTAACAGAAACATTTTCTTCCACTAGGATAAGACGTGAAAAAAGAAATTATCAGGAACACAGCATTTCATGTATTGCAGAATGTCAGGGTATGGAAACACAATTAATGAAAACAGATCTCTAAGACTGGATGTTCATGTTCTTCCACTCTATCCTAGAGTACATCTCATGTGGTGCAATAACAGTGACTTTCAACAATCCTGTTTAAGATTCAGCTTTAGTTTAGCAGGCCTGTCCATTTGCCCCTTTTCCTCCATGAAGCTCATCATCCACTGTGTCGCAGTTAATTGAACACTTGCTGGTTGCTCCATTTCATGATATGGAGCTGTGGCCGACAGGTACTATACTGAGATGACCTATGTATTTCAATAAACACTTGGCAGCTAAGGTTAACAATTATACAATGATAAATAATATAGGTTACAATGTGTGTAACCTTGGAGAAAAGCTCTTGAATACTATTTTCCATCAGTCAAGCAGTTTCCATACACGGAGCTAAAATTCTTAAAAGTTATTGAACTTCCACAGAAATGAAATAAATTTTACAAGGAGACTTAAAAATGTTTTCTTGTATTTATTAAAAAACATCAAATTTTGGAATAACTTAAATCATTCAATAAAAATTGCATTTAGATCTCTGAAATGATAAAAAAACCCAGTAGATAATTTTCTAATTTTCTAAAAATAGAACAAGAGTAAACATACAAAACATATTATTTTTTCTTTATGATGCCTTAAAATGTTAGGTGCAATTCAGTGTTTTTAAATTAACATCTATTCCTTTTTTTGTTTGTTTGTTTCACTGGTTATTTCTTTAATTCCATTATTAAAATCACTTTCAACCGAAACATGCCTAAGACATCACTTATCTATTACTAAAAAAAAAAAATCTCTCTTCAAAGACCAATAAACGCAAGATAATACAGCTATCTCAAATCTTGGTCTTTGACTCAATAATACAACAATGCACCAAGTGAAAATAACACTGATTTGTTGTGTGTATCTTACTCCATTTATGCTAAGCCTACAATAGCTTTACAGACATAACTAGTTTGAAAGTAGTTTACACGAAGGCTTAGAAGGAAATTTATTTAAGCGGTATAGATTAAATATGAAATATCAAATAAATATTGTGCTGCTTGTACATAATTGATTTAAAACTGAACAACTTGTGCATACTGAATGGTTAAGGGATTGCCAGAATAAGGACTGAAATGGTGCAATGAGAGCGAAACTGCTCCACTTCCAAGAAATGGGGCACATGCACTCTCACTTGTATTTTGAGAATTATATTATTTAGGAACACATTCCTAAGGTGTGAGCACATTGAAAAAATCTTATGCATATCAAAAGTAAAAAACTTAAGAACTTACTGTCACTTCTGAGGGCGTTATTCAACAGCTGGAAAAGTGGGAAGCTGTCCCAGGAGTCCTGCGGCTGCGCCTCCAGTGCTGAGTCCATATCCACAGAATACAGAGATAAAAACTTCTCTGCATGCTCAGCCAATAATTCTGGCCACCAAGCAAACGCCTGCAAACATGACAAAATGGAATTACTAAACACAAGTCATAAAGCAAATAGATGTGTTGTTATCTATGGCAAAATACATTTGGATATGTTAATTCATGCCCCATCGCATTTGGGGAGGATAAACAGGTCAAGTGAAAAATGTGAAAATATTTTATAAAAGCTTGCATGAAAAATGTAAGACATCAAACTGACTATGCTAGGAAAGATGATATAATCAGAACAAAAATGTAACACAAAAAGTCAAAAAAGGAGTATAAATCCTTGCAACTCTTTTTGCTAGAGAACAGAGTGAATGAAGGCCCTGTCCTTGCAAAATTACTGTATATGCTTCTTTTGATTTCATTCAATTCTAAGGCAATAAGTAATCAGATTAATTTATTTTTCAAATAAATTCTTGTGAATACATTTTGCACTCAGTTGTTAATCAAAGGGGATGGCTTTAATGTGAAATTTAATTCCTTGAACTCTAAGGTGTTTTTTTAATGGATACAGAGCACTTCTTAATTCCTATTTTCGCCTTAAAGATGTCAGTTTCTCCTGAGGAAGGCATCCACAAATGCTATAAATACATCTTAAGAAATTCACTAATGTCTACATTGATTTTCAGTAACTTAACAACATGCCGGAATACACGATTCTGTTTGGTAAAAAAGCTCTTAGGTAACGTCGCTTAAAAGAAGAGAAAAAAATCTGTGAAAAATATTATGTCAGCAAGTAAAGCCAGCACCACCTGGAAGACTGCTTCACATTTTAACTCTTGTACCTTTTTACTGACACTTAAATCTAGGCTTTGAAAGGTCAGTATTGAAGCTGAGTATTGGATCAGAGGGACCTGTATGATCCTGGAGTTAAAGACGAAGTGAGTTTAAGAAATAGGATGAGTATCACATACAGCTGAGAGGGTTTTATTCAGACTTAAAAATATCTGATGGTGAGAAATACCTACACATAACAGACAAGAAAATGTCTTTACTTTCAAACTTATGCCCCTCATTGTGAATATCTCATTTTGAATATTTTTGATTTACCAACATGGGACATATATAGCTCAGTCTATACAAGCGCTGAGTTCCCACACTTTCAAATGTCACAGAAATCCTCACTTGCATTTCTGAAACACGGGTCTCAGGGAATGCAGAAGTATGTACTCATGCCTCAAAGGCATCAAATAAAAGACAAATCCTGAAAAGTGTTCTACAAATATTTTTTGCATCCTGGACTTTCTGATGGCTGCCTGTAATTCTTTTTGACATAGGGTGAATGGAGAAAAGATGACTTGGCAAGAGGTTTTAAATAAATGCTGCACATGCTCTGCTATTACTGGAAAGTACTTTGTGTGTTGCAGTGTCAGGACTGAAGGATGCTGATTGGCATCACAGTGAAAAGGACAGATGAGACTTCAAAAGTTTTGGCAAGAGTTTGAAATGGAGAATTTTTCCTCAAACTGGAAGAAGTTTCTCATTAGTAAATCATGTTTAAATGGGAGCTCATTAAAGGAACACCTTCCTTACCCTAGAAAATAGCTAAATGCAAAGCAATAAAGAAGAACATAAATGTATACAGGCATTGGCAGGTGTCTCTTTTAGGTAAGCAAAACTCTTTCCAGAACTCAAAACAAACAAAGCAAAACCAAAAGCAGTAAACCAGCACATTTTCTTTTCATCTTCTTCATCATGGCAAATGACACTTTGAACCCAGCCAAAATTTCTTCAGACCCTTTATCGAACTATCCAACATTGCGTAGACAACAAGGAACAAGAATAGAAAAACAAATACTACAGCTAAGATACTTATTCAGTCATTATGGATAACAGGAAAACAGGCTACAGGCAATTAGCAATAGGTGACGCACATTCTAAGAGAACAAAAACATTGACCAGATTAAAGGAAGACCGAAGTTCCGATATTCTAGAAAGACACACAAATGTGGCAATGTAACACCAGAAATCATCAAAACAATTTATGCTACACATTCAATGCACAGCTCCAAACTATAAATGGTGAAAAATAATGCTCAGTTCATCTGAAGTCACATACCTCTCTTCCCTTTGGGAATCCCAGAAATTTGGAAGTGTTATGAATTAAAAAAAAACAAAAACAAAAACAAACTAGTATTAAAAAATGTTATATCCTATTTTAGACATTACTGATCCTTTTTGCCATCTGGATCATCAAACACTGAACATTTACTTAACATTATGATGTGAAGTCACCATAGGAATGTATAATTTCATGATCTTGTTCTCAGATATATTTTAATATTGAAATCTTGCATGCTCTAAAAATTTCACTAAAATTGAACATTTATTAAATGAATGAAGGGAAAAGAATCTTAAAATTATCTTTATTGTTTTCAAGCTTTCTCAGATTAGACTGAAAACTTTTGCTGAATGCATTTTTCTGAAGTCACATGCAATATATTTAGCATTCTGAAAAATACCACATCTCTGACTGCAAATAACTAGTACAGAAAGTAATCTTAGACCAGAGATGTTTAATCATGCATGTATCATTTGATCTGTTTCGTCTGTGTCCTTTTCCACAGAAGTCTAATATTCTTACTGTAATACAGGTCCTCAAAAGACAAAGACAAAAATATATACATTTTATTAAGTAATCATTGCAGACTAACACAGTGGCAACCATAGTGTAGAACAGGACCTCCAGGGAATTAATTTCAAATCATCAAAACAGCTGTTTCTTCAGTATAAGATAAAACATCTATAACAAGTTCACACATGACAGATGTAAGCTAGAAACTAGATTCCATAGTGTGATATAAAACCAGATGTTTTGAATGATCATATTTATAACCATATAGACGAAATCATGTTTATCCCTTTGCATATTTTCCTCAAAAATATTTATTGAGTTTTTTGAGGACATATTAAAAACAACTTCCTGAACCTTGGAAAACTGTATTTATTAATTAAATGTTAATAATATATACAATTGTGTGTACCTGGTCAAGTTTATTTTTGTAATTCCTTGATATAAAAGGTGCTATAATTCTAAATATTCTAAATATTATGGTTTCCATATTATGAAGCAAAAGACTTGAGAGTAAGAAACGTGAAATTTTTCTGTATTATTTCTTCTAACTTACAATGCCATTTTAAAAAGTGCAAGTTTAAAAGAAGTAATTTTCCAATCACCAGAAGAGCAGTGTGAATGTGATTATTATATGCATCATTATTTTTACATTAAACCCAAGATCTATACAGTATGATGAAAACTAGCATTCAGTTATATTTTCTTTCTATTTTGAATGAGAGGTGAAAAGTTGGAAGGAACAACTGTATAAGGCTAGAAATGTTTTCCATACCATTTCACCACCTCCAGCACAAATATGTTTTCTCTATTTTATGCTTTTTAATTTTCATTTCTAAACCTAAAGTTCATTCAAGCGAATTCAAGTAGAGTTTTATTTCACTTCACTTTTCATAAGCTTCAAGTCTCTTATTCTTCTGTAAATGTGAACTGCCTTAAACATATGTCAGAAAGTAAAGCTAAAATGTTTCTTGACAGAATTGCTTCACATCAGGGGAGAAAAAATCTAGGAACAAACCATTCTCTACAGCAGATGCATTTATGGCCTCACCTCTGAATGATGTTCTTCATTTTGCTGCAATACTTCAATACAGAGTTCTGCGAGGCGAAGAACCTCTTCCAGTTTTCTAGCAGGTGTTGCTTGGTTCATGGTCTCTATATGAATATAAAATACAAACCAAAATTGCTTTAGTTACAAATGAGATACAATAGTAAGAGAAAACCACGTCGGAAAGGAATGAGGATGGTGCAATGTTACAATTTTCTGAAGTATAAGCAATTTCTCATGTTAAGGACAATCATTTAGGACAAGCAAATGCAGCTGAATGTTGAGATCACTGGAGAGAGAAAATATTTAATTCACAAAAGAATCACTGAACATTATAAACATTATCTGATTTAATATGCAAGAACTAACAGGTGCATCAATGTATTAGATGCTCAACTTCTGCAACAAGCACGTTCTCATTGTCTTCAAGGTCAGATATACAAAGACAGCAGACACTAGAGACCCTTTCTGTTATTGTACTGTCAGTGCAATGCTGTTCTCACTAGATGACTCAATACTGTCACCAGCAGCAGTCAAAAATTCCAAACGTTTTATCTAAACAAGACACTACATTTCAGACAGATTTAAAAATAAGAGATGTACGAAACACAATAATTATTCAAATAACGACTTTCTAATAACTGATTATTCAAATAACTGTTTTTCTACTTGCCGTTCAGCAATAAAAGTGAATTTGCATTCTTTTCACTACGATTGTGAAAAGTAGCGCTATGAAAAAAAGATCTTATAACAGAATTGACACAAGTTTACTAAGAACTCCACTTAAAAGAAAACAAGCTCAAATGCAAAAGTTACAAATGACATGAAGATCACTCATTCTACAGAGGAGACTTTAAAAAGGAAGCGAACAACAAAGGTAAAACACATGTAACTAAAACTCTTACAGGGCAACTAAACTCAGTTTAATTTTCAGTAAAAAAAATCATGGGACTAGATCCTGGGAAGAGTCATGTAAGGTAAGTGAAGAGAACAACTGAATTTTTTCACAATCATAGTTTAACCAGGTAATTTGTCCAACTACTTAACTTGTATCATTAGGAATAGCTTCAGTATTAGCTATCTGAGCTTGTTTACTTAACGAAGCTCTTGTCCCTAAGCATAAACCATGGGATAGAAATGATGTTGTATGCTATAATCATATATAAAGTATGGTCACATTAACCAGGGTTGCAGAGGACTTATGAAGCTGGCAACACAAGATAAGCGAGGGTCTCAGGAATCCTGTTTTCTCCTTTTCTTTGTATATTCATGGATCACATGAATACACATCTCCATTTGCAGAAAATTCTGCTGACATTTATTTCCCACTTTACACATTCATCATGACATAGAACATTAGTAGATTAATTAAAAAACGTACATAATCTCCTTGGTATCAGTAAGAATATCAAACTGCATGCACTAAATATTTTTCACGCTTAACATTTCTGGCCAGTCAAAATAACTTCTCAGACATATTAAAGGGAGGTGACCTTGTCTGGTTCTTCAGCACTAACACACCGATGCATAGTACCTTAATGAAATATACAGCTTTAATGCAATTTTTGAAGAAGCATTGGATTAGAACCCCCAGCAAACATCTACTTAAAGTTGACTACAAAGCCACATTATCTTCATGCAAAAAACAAAGCAGGCAAATCAATTACCGAGGCAACTACAAACAAATTTTCAAAGCTCATTAACACAGACCACATGAGCAGACATATTCAAATAATACGATTTCCAAAACCACAAACTAATGCAAGAAAGAGTTATTGTACAAGCATGGACCAAGCGCACCAGCACACAGAACTACATTCACAATGTCAAGATCATGGTCATTAATACTGTACTGAATTTGCAGATATGATACTGTAGAACATTTACATGAATATAACCAAAACCATACTAATGTATTATGTTGAGTGAGATCAGAAAGGATTGGTCTAGCCCCTATTATTTAGGTTACAGTATAAAAACTGCTATCGGACTCAGACTTAAACAGTGTTTTTTACGCTTATCCTGGAAAAACTACTAGTCTAGTGGTCAGTGTCTTCCCCTCCATGGACACATAGCAAATACTATTCATACAGCTGATACATCACTCTCAGTATCACTGATGTTAATGAGTCTTAGGAAGAAACCAGTGAAATTAATACAGGATATGACTAGCACATCTGACTTCAGCATAAACAAATCATTTTATTACAAATCAGCCTAGTCTTCAAAGACTTTACCACTAATCAAGTAAACAAAACAATTTTATTCATAATTGCATTAATTTCTAATGAAACTAAAGAAGCTGTACACTATTCAAAAATTATATCCTAGAAGGGCTCCTCTAAATTAGTAATAAAGTAATTCTAATAATTATATTGAAAAATAATTATATTGAATCTGATGTTGCATTTTTTCATTGGACCAAGTTCACTTATTTCATACCTGCAATAAGCTCAAGAGAGCCTAAAACTGGCTATTGAACAGACATCATTATCAGTAGGGAGAGCAGGAGAAAGACCCCAGATCAGCTGTGAGATTATCCTGAATCACCAACGTGACAAGATCATGATGAAGAGAAACATGGTCCCAGAGAAGTTTCAGTTCCATTGAGGAATGCGCTGAGGAAATGCAGTTCTGGTCCTCTGTGTTGAAGTGATGAATCTGGTTTTGTTTGTGTGGTTGTTTGCTTGTTTGTTTGCCTGAAAGGCATAATAAGCCTGACAAAATGAAGGATGAAAGAGGGGATCAAACGTGCTTCTACACAGACCTACTTATGATCAGGGATGATGTTGGCATAAAACCAGTTCAGTCATCATAAATTATTTAAGCCAGAAATTGCAAGGATTTCAGTCATTATCGGAGTAATGTTCAGGAATAGTTTTTTCAATAGGATTAGTGTGTTTAGGAGGAAAAGGACGATGAAAACTTTAAATGTCCCTTTGAGGTGAGTATGGCAAGTTTCTGAATGACTTTTTATGGCAGGAGTGGCTAAAAACAACTAAAAATGTGGGACAGATTAGACTCAATGAATTCCAGTTTCAGCTTTGCATTAAATTCCACATGCTATTTACTGTTTACTAGGTTATTCCAAATGATTTACTACTTGCTACTCTTGATGCTTCATATAGCTTTCAATAATATATTGAAAATCATTATTTTCCTATAAGATTTATTGATAAGAAAAGGTGGCAGAGAATTGTACTCACTCTGCATCCATTGACAATTCTCTCTAATTTCGTTGTTGTTCACTTATTCACAGAATAAATCACTACATTGAATTTCATTTGGATGGTATATGCTTCCTTACCTTTCGCCTAAGCTTTCCCTAAAGCTTCCTTTTCCATCTGTAAGCTACCACATCAGCTAGTCTTTTTTCTCTGTAACTAATGGACTTTTTTTTCAAAAATCTAGAAAATATGTGTTATGGGTAATCACCACTTACGTGAGTGTATAAACAAGGGACCACAAAGCAATCTGAGAGAAAAAAACCTAAATATTAACTTTTTTTTTTTAGCAAACAAGTAGTATCTTTGAAATATGAGTACCAATAAACTGTTATCTGGAAGCTTTAGAACCTCCAACACATCTGAGCAAAATACTGTGCTTGCCTTTATAAGTGTAAAAGAATTACAGGGATGGAAATCAGTGCTGTCAGTTTTCATTATAGTCATGATGCCTTTCTCCCCACAATTACCAAGAGTTGTTAAGATGTGTTTACACTGCTCAAACTAACAAGTTGCAGCAGGAGTCAAGTCAGTAAATATGCTGCTTGACATCTTTTAGAAAATAAACACAAAAAGCCATCAATCATCTGTTTTCAGCTTCATATTTTGCCGAAATGAAAAAGCAAGCCAGGCTTTGCAAACAATGTGCACTTTCACAAGTATGCATTATCAGTGAGTCACATAGGTACCAAGAAAATATTGTTAAATGAGCTAAGTTAACTGACTAAAACGCTACTGAAATGAAAAGGTGACTGCTTCACAGACCGATGGAGCCTGGGGCCAGAGGGACTGTCAGATCATCCAGTCTGACCTCCTGCGTCACACAGGTCACAGAACTTCTCTCTGTTCCTCCTTTCTTGAGCCCATCAGTATGTATAAAATCTAACATTGGGATATCTAAACTCTAACTTCTGCTTGCTTTCCAGAAGAGTATTTATCCTTGGAGGTAAATGTACAATTCACCTCTTTTTCTCCCCAGCATGTAAGCTATTGAACACATCTGTTTAATTTCTCATTAGCATTTGCTGAGCACAGGAATGTGCTGATTAAAGAGGTGATTCTCCTCCTCGGGTATGAGTGCAGTGCAGATGGGAGGTACCTGTCTCTGGCCTGCCAGTCTCCCCCCGGCCCCCAGCACAGCATGTATCCCTTACTGGTTTTCCCTGTCTAGTATTTCACCCTTCCTCCTTTTCTTCAAAAAAACATATGCAGGCCAAGACACTCAGGAGAGTCAACCTGTCTCCAGGCCAGAGGGTCTCCCACAGACCAGCAGCAGGGATGCTGGAAAAAAGGCAAGTGTCGTGTGACACTTGGGAACGGCTGCTCCCTTGGATCATCACTTCCCTCCATGGCCAAGGATGCTGAAAAACCAAAATTCACAGACGTGGTGGCTTACAGGTACCTTCACATCCAACAGCTAGATGGGGCTGGAGACTTCTGCAGTGATGCCGCAGCTTAGGATTTGGTCCAGCTCATTTTATGCCAAACTGCAACAGAGCATCCACTTTGTATTTTGATCCTTCAAGTAAGACATCTGGCATTGGTTTTAATTTTCATTAGCACTATTGCTCTTGTTGCAGGCAGCACTCAGCTGTTGTGCTACTTAACTTTAATGCTCCCAGCACTCAAGCCTGGAGAAAGTGCAAGATATCTACTAACAGAGGTGTCTGACCACCAACTAATTCAGTTCTATGCATGTGCCAGAATTAGACCCACATGAGGGCAGATAATGCGATGGCTGTTGGCTCTCAAACTCCTTCCAGGATGTGCTGCACACACAGCAGTGTATGGCCTCGGCGAGTTTTGGAGTTTCTGAAGGAATGTGGCCTGTTTGGATATTGTGCAGAAGGACCTAAATCTGATGTATTTCTTTCCAAATCCAATTGTAGTGCAAGGAGCCTAAATGAGCCACCCTTTATTCTATACCAGCTCTCTCGCCAAGGAATCTGACTGATTTGCTCCAAATAGAAGCCTGGGAGTGAACTTATATTGATGCAGAAGGAAGCCCTGCAGTAAAACAGGCCTAATATAGATACATCATAATTTGAGCTGCATGGAGCCAACTCTACTCTAGTAGGGCCCATTAATTCAGACATTTTGACACATGAAACCAGCAAGATTGCTTCTAGACTTGTATCAAAATCAGTACAAACATCAATAAACTGGAGCTAATACATGTTACTAGACCTGAACTGACTCTGCAGAGTTAATCCGCAACTCGGATAATCCACCCACAGATAATTTCAGTTTGACTGTGGTGGATTTTCTTGCAAATTCTCACAGAATTAATTCTGCGTGAAAAAGTAAGGAGTGGACATCTGGGATGACATCCTATATTCTTCTGATTAAAAAATAAAAAAGATTCTAGCCTTAGATAAATAATGGAATTTGGATGTAATTATGAAGTTGAAACCAGTCTTTCCATAATTGCTTTCTAAGAGTTCAATAGGACTTTATATTCTAGGGACAAATTATTATTTTTTAAAAATTAATTGCCATTATCACCTACATACACAGAGATTGCGATTTGTAGAAAGTTAGAGTTCACACCTCCTAGTCTATAATCTATCATTACATAAAGTGGGTCACGCTATAATGTTTTCGGTTTTTAAAATTTATCATAGCATTCAGTGAAATTACCTTAATGGGACAATCAGTGGCTGGTTGGTGTATTTTATTTTTTTTTTCCAAAAAAGGGAATCTTGGCTCATGGAAAAAAAAATGAAACAACAAATCTGAAAAGGTAAAAGCGAAGAAAAAAGGCAGAGATGAAAAGAAATCTCAATTTTAAATTGCTGATCAAAGGCCCTTAATTTATGATTCTTTGTATTCCAGTTTTGGAAACACAGATACAAGCACTTCTAATTTCTCTTCAAAAGGGGAAAGAACTAGTGTTCTCAGCACTTTCTGTTCCTGTGGAATAAAACTTGGAAGTAACAAACATGACAAACTGAAGGGCTTTACGGGAATGAAGAGACCTAAATAACTAACACACTGTACTGAGAGAAAACTGGCACTTGAAAGTGCAGACTTAGTACTAGGTGTTTTTAAAAAAATCTAATAATTATAAGAGTCTAAATTTTAGGGAGTTACTGAAAGGTGACAACAACAAATCTAACGTTGGCAGGTAAAGAAGAGGGAAAAGTGCTGGTGGCAGTTATTAACTTTAAAACAAATTTTGAAGAAATGACTAATTGAAGACATAAAAAACCCAGGAAACAAATACAATGTAACACAGATTTGCAAAGGTAGGTCACACTAGGCTTGTGTAGTAGCTTTTCTTGATAGGATATTTTCTTATAAAAGAAATTCAGCAGATCTCATCTATTCTGACTTTAATAAAGCATTTGATACTGTGCCTTATGGGAAAACTACCAGTTAAGCTGAAGAAAATGAGGATTAAAAAAGAAACTGTGTGTTGGATAAAGAAGCTGCCTCAAGAGAAAGGAATTAGGCAGCATTGAGAAAGAGCAAAGAAAGGTTTCTTGAGGAATTCCTTGAAGATCCACCTCAGGGCTGAGCTTCCCTAATATTTTCAGCAATGACTTCTGAATAAATATTAGGAGTGCACTGATAATAATGTTGTAAAACACTGGCAATAGACAGCATGGTCAAAATGCAGCAACAAAAATGGTATAATTCCAAAGAACAGGATAGTGAAACAAAATTCAATACTTCAAGAAGGAGGGCAATACATTTTGACATATGAACAGCAATAAACATTTGCCATACACTGGGAACTTGCCAGCTGGAAATGATCAAAACTCCAAAGACTGGGTTGAATTAACTTTTCACAGAATGCCACAAGCATGATATAGACAGA